>NW_006256756.1:13413551-13525385 GCF_000478725.1 Eutrema salsugineum | reverse complement strand
TTTGTGTATAATAGATCAGAACATTCAAGAGAGAAGCTAGATCAATAAACTGCAATAGCTAATTAATTAGCCTTTTCGAAGATCCTCTTCGGTTACTGTCTCTAACATATGGAGGAAGATTTAAATGAATTAAATAAGAAAAACGTAATTAATGTCAGAAACTATATTAAAGAAAACTGAACAAAACGAAACAAAAAAAAAACTAATTAACGTCTATAAAAAGAAAGCGAACTAAAAAACAAAAATAACGTTAGAAAGTATATAAAAAGCACAAAGCCAAAAAAAAATAACATCCCAAAATATATAAAAGAAAACTGAAGAAAACACAACAAAAAATAAATAAATATAGATTACAAAATATTAAACAAAGGAGAAGTAAACCTGTTGTAGACGTTTGGCTCTGATCAAGCTGCGAACCTAAACTCTCGAGATCCTCAGTGCATATTTAATCGAAAATACATGTTGCGCATACAAAAATCAAATCTATCATTGTCGTAACTCGTATGATCTTCCGTGTAGAAAGCAATAAGAGGTAACATTATGCTAAACGGCGGTTATATCGTTTCCGAATATCAAATACTGCAGTTCTAATGATTTCGAATAACTAAAAAGGCGTTTCTAAAGATTACAAATACCTAAACCGAATACAACACAGCTCTACCAATTCTGGAAACCTAAGACGGCTTTAATTATTCTGAATGAGGGGTTACACTAAGATACAACTATATTTATAGAACCCAAGCTACACTTAGGATTTATTTTTTTTTTACCTAAAATTATATGATCAAAGTCGGCTAAAGAGGTTTACATTTAGACGGCCCAAATCCAAGTTTAGCCCAATGATATATAATTTCCGAATTTACATTTATATTTTTGCTGATAATTTAGCCTTTTTTTTATGATTTTGATTTATTTTTAAATAGTAATGGTATGGGATCGTAATATGAAAAGGGGTCTATTTTTTTGTCTTCACATGTTTTGAGGAGCACTGTGAGCGTTCTATACTTTTGCTTTAATTATGAGTTTTCATTTTTTAGTTCTAGATATAAATGAATTTTTCTTTTTGATTAATCAAAACTCGATTTTGTCTTTTTTTTAAATAATCCGATAAATATAGATATGACTAAATCTATTTGTTTATGAAAGACTGAATTTTTACAGTTAGGAAACTATCTTTTCGTATTTAAATAAAATAAAAGATTGACTTTCTATGATTATAGAAAATTTAATTTTTTACGATTAGTAAATTATTATTTTTGAACTAAATTAAAAAAACTAATTTATTTTTAAGGGTTTATGCATTTTTACATCTGTTTTTTGTGGCAATTATGGCAAGATATCTTGAGGGTATATTCTATAAGTTAATTATCACACTATCCGTTTTTATTTTATTTTTTAAAATACCTCGGTAATTATAGATTTGATTTTATCATTCAATTTATCATTCAATTTAATTTATTTAAATGAAAAAAAAAATCCGTTTCGGATTAAAACAAAAAAATCATATTGAGCACTATTTTATTATTGCATAAAATATCTGGAAATAAATGAGTTAGTGGATTCAATCCTACTACATGTGGGATACAAATTTGGATTACTAACCAACATAGCTATAATTTTATTTTTGTGAAACATTGAAGTGTGAAGTATATATTATATTGTCAACCGAACAAAATATCATAAAATTTGAGTTGTAAGACTCAAACCTGCTACATGCAGAATACAAACATATGTCTATAACCATCATAGCTAGTATTTTTTTTTGTAAAGTTACCAACTGTTAAATATATATTTTTATCTTGATCCGAAAATATGGGCTTGAATGCAAGCCCAATTTTTTATCTGTTTAATTATTGATTGTTTCATTTTTTAAAAATCACAGAATAATTAAAATAAATTCGACCAATCAGAATAGAGTATTAGCTGACCAATCAGAATATAAGGATGTCATTGATCAAAATGACATCCAAAACTGTGCATTGAATCACAGCTCGAATTACTTCGTAAATAGTATAATGGTGGTATTTGGAGTATTATATGAAATACTTTTGTGTACTTTAAATCACACACCACTTTGACATTTGGTAAAAAAAAAATTATTAGACACCATATTCAAACCATAATTTAAAGAAAAATCAAAACATATATTTAGATGCAAATTTACGTGAGTGTTGGATTTTTTGTATATTATTTGATGTTTATGTGTAAGAGTTTACAATTTACAATTTAGAGTTTATGATTAAGGGCTAGAGAGTTAGAGTTTAGGTTTAGCGTTTGTGTTTGTTTAGAGTTTAAAAATTTTAGAAAATGAGTATATTTAAAAAATGTAAGTGTTGGAATTTTTGTATATGATTTTAATGTTTATTTGTAAGAGTTTAAAATATAAGATTTAGAGTCTATGATTAAGGGTTTAGAGTTTATGTTTGATGTTTAGGGTTTAGGATTTATAGAATGATTGTATTAGAAAATCATATGTGTTGGATTTTTTTTTTGTATATTATTTAATGTTTATGTGTAAGATATAAAATTTAAGATTTAGAGTTTATGATTAAGAGTTAAAGGTTAAGCATAATTATATAATTATACATTTTTTATCCAATCATCAGAGACATAGAAAGTTTTCTCTCAGGCACGTCTACCAAGGTAGTTCCCATCTGTCTGGTTTGGCTCCCTGATTTGAAACACAACCACCTAGTATTTCCTAAAATCGTAAACTTTTAAACCACAAAACCACCTCGGGCGTCGAAACTCCGGGTTCCACCCCCGACTAAGTGCCAGAGGGTCCGTCCAGCAGTCCACGTCCAGCAGTCCGGTAAGCACCTCTGTACTCATCCGCCTGGTATCTCCTTTCTCTCACCGGTGGCTAGCCCTCCTATCTACTGCAAAACCACCCTTTGCTCTCTCGTGGCCACTCCTCTGCTTGCTCCTCTGCACCTCTGCTCTTGGGTTGCCCAGCTGCCCCGTCCTGCCGCCTATCTCATGGCTCGTCGCTTCTCGTACGCGGAAAAAGGAAAAGGGGTTTTCTCTGAACCTGCTCCCCCTGTCCAGCGCAGAATCAGGGCCCCAGAACTCGACACTTAAGATCTTATCCGGGAAAACTCCTTAACCCTTATATGTCGCCTAACAAATCCAGCTGAACAGCGGCCCTGGTCCATGTTCCCCTACATCATTCGGCGTTGGGGCCTCAAAGGAAAAGCCTTTGGATCTGACCTGGGGAACCACTGCTTTCAGTTTCGCTTCGATCTAGAAGAGGATATGCAAAAAGTCTTGAACAACAGACCATACCATCTCAACAAGTGGATGATAATTCTCCAGAAGTGGGAACCGATTATCGACCCATCATTCCCTTCGCTGGTCTCTTTTTGGATACGCCTCGACGGCCTCCCACTCCACTACTGGAAGGAAGAGCTTATCTGATCTATAGGAAGGGACGTGAGACCTTGTGTCTTTTGAAATCTCCAAGAGCTGTGCAAGACTTCGAGTGGAAGTTAACGTCTTAAAACCACTCGTGAAAGAAACTATAGTGGAATTCAAAGGAGGGGTTGAGACCCTGGTTACACTCACCTATGAGAAACTGGAGAATCATTGTTCTTTCTGTGGTATGCTCTCCCACTTGGTCACCTCCTGCCCTGCACGTCAGCGTCCACACCGAGCACCTCTCCAAAACACTGACAAGGGGAAAACCATCTCGCACCATCGGGAATCCTCAGGCACCTCAGGGGAAAAGCAAACCCCTTTTGCAGAAAGACTTGACAGATATGGCAAACCTTTTGGCTCTCGTCCTTCATCCCGCCAACGTCTCCACCCTCTTGAACCCAAGTCACCAGTGCGCATTCCCACCCCAGGCTCTACATCAGCTAAGAACTCGAGTCAGAATCTCCCACAGTCTCCCCAATATCTGCGAGAAAGAGACTCTCACCATCAATGCATCACCTAAGAGTCTCGCCACAGGCCTGGGGACCAGAACACCTCTGAAGAACCGGGGAGCCCCTCTTGTCACCGCTCCGCCTCTGTGAATCGAAAAATCTGGCAAGCAAAAGCCACCCCTGAACGCTCTGTCCAAGATTTCGAAGTGGAATCTCGCGAAACCTTAAGGCCTCCCCTCGAACGAAATTTGGACGAAGAAGGCTTCCCACCTCCACCTGCGATCACAACAATTGAATCAATTCTTGAGGAATTTTTGGAGGTTACAATACATTATATTAATTGTGATGACCCTATTGAGAGCGCAGCTCGAGTTCAACGAGTCATCGATGGAGAAACCAGAGGCTTAACGGCAGAAACAGTGGCTTATATGCTGGCATCTGCCTTATAAGGCCACCCAACCAACCAACAAAATGCTCTGCTCCCAGGTGAATCATCTAGGCAGGTTGTCCTCCCTTCCGCTCCTGCGAACTCCACTCTCTCAAACCCCTCTATGGGCCCATCAAACGCCCCTGCTAAAAGGAAGAGAGGGAGACCTCCTACAAATCAGAAGAATACCATTAACACTGCCTCGGGCCCAAGTTCATCTGTTATGAAAAAGAAAGGAAACCTTCTCAGAATCTCACCTCTATCCCGCATGCTGCAGAGCCGATCTTCTCCTGCCCATCACGGTCATGGTACACGGAGATCTCATCCATCCTCATCTCCGGCTCTACCTATCCGATCCCCACCCCAAGCTTCGATTGTCCCAGATATCTCAAGAGACAAGTCAGATTTTCGGGACCTGAGGTATCCTCTTCCTTAGCTATTCTGAGCTGGAACTGTTGTGGGCTGGGGAATCCACAACAGTTCATCGCCTGGGGGAACTACACAAGAAACCAACCCCCGATAGCACTTTTCTCACTGAGACTAAGAACCAAGACAGTTTCATCAGGAAATCTCTTACCTTCTTGGATCAGGAATCTCAGTTCTTTCTTCATCCCCACAGGCCTGGTGGAGGCGGCTTAGCTCTCTTCTGGAAGAAAGACATAAACCTCACTGTCCTGTCATCAGAACCAAACTACATTGATGCAACAATAACCTATAAAAACAAGAACTTTACCACTACCTTCCTTTACGGGGAAATGGATCAATCAAAGAGACTTCAACGATATTTTGAGTAATGATGAGAAATCTGGTGGACCTCTCAGATCTGAAGGCTCTTTCGGTGACTTCAGGAGCTTCATTACCCAAAATGATCTATTTGACTTGCAACACAGTGGAAATCCTTTTTTCATGGAGAGTTGTTCGCTATAACCACCTCGTCCAGTGTAGACTGGACCGCTTTATGGCATCTAGCTCCTGGTTTGAACTTTTCCCAACAGGATGCTGTAGATACTTACAGTTTGAAGGGTCTGATCACTGCCCAATCATCACCTGGCTCGAACCCTCAAAGGTTAGAAAGGGCGGTATATTCCGCTATGACCGCAGACTTCGAGATAACCCAGAGATAAAATTCATCATTTCTTCCGCTTGGAACCTCTGCGAATGGGATTCTGCCGAACGTAAAATTGCAAGATGCAGATCAGCGATCTCAGCCTGGACAAAAGACCACCACATAAACAGTCAAAGAGTCATCAACAATGAGAAGTCCCGTCTGGAATTAGCTATGAGTGCATCAGTACATTATGAAGCTTTGATAAGAGAGATAAATGAAATTTTAAAGAAGGCTTACCTCTTAGAAGAGGAGTATTGGAAACATAGGAGCCAAAATCTATGATTAGCTCTTGGAGATAAGAATTCTAGCTTTTTTCATGCCACTACTCGAAGCCGAAGAACTATAAACCGCTTCTCTGTCTTGGAAAATAAAGATGGTTGTCCTGTATACGAAGAAGAGGAAATTGTCCAAGTTATTAAAGACTATTTTCAGGACATCTTCATTACCAGGTCATCGGAGTGTGACACCGTGGTCGCACAAGCCCTCAACCCCCATATCACTGCAAGAACAGAATGCAGCCCTGATCGCCGATCCATCAAAAGAAGAAGTTCGGTTGGCCCTCTTCTCCATACATCCAAACAAAGCGCTGGGCCCCGACGGATTCTCTGCAAGCTTTTTCCAAACTCACTGGTCAGTAGTTGGAGATAAGATAACAGAAGAAATCCAAACCTTTTTCTCAACAGGTGTGCTCTCCCAATCCCTGAACATCACTCACGCCAGGTTGATACCCAAAGTTCAGTGCCCAAAAACGGTCTTGAAATACCGTCCCATAGCCTCTGCAACGTTTACTATAAGATTATATCCAAGGTGCTTACTCGACGGTTGCAACCTCTGCTCTATTCTATCATATCCGATACAAAATCCGCCTTTGTTCCTGGACGCGCAATCTCGGACAACGTCTTGGTAACACATGAGACTCTGCACTATCTAAAAAACTCAAAAGCCACAAAACACTGCACTATGGCCGTTAAAACGGACAGGAGTAAAGCCTATGATAGGCTGGAGTGGAATTTTATTGTGGCAGTGCTAGAGAGGCTTGGTTTCCTCGCAAAATGGATAAACTGGATTTTCCAGTGTATTTCAACAGTATCCTATACCTTTCTAGTAAACGGAGCTGCACAAGGAGATGTCTTACCTCAACGAGAGATCCGTCAGGGAGATCCCTTATCACCTTACATCTTTATTCTCTGTGGCGAGGTCCTCTCCGGCTTATGCTCCAAAGCTAAATCAAGTGGCATCTTTCCGGGCATCCGCGTGGCAAGAGGCTGTCCGAATCTCAACCATCTGTTGTTTGCCGACGACACCATGTTTTTCACCAAAACCACTTCTCTGTGCTGCGATACTCTCAATGAGATTCTCAGGAAATATGAGGCTGCTTCAGGCCAGATGATCAATAATCAGAAATCAGTCATTATATTCTCGGGAAAAACACCTCAAACAATTAAAGACAGAGTGAAGGTATCCTTGGAATCAGTAAGGAGGGAGGCCAAGGCAAGTACCTGGGTCTTCCAGAGAGCTTTGGTCGCAAGAAAAAGATCTCTTTACCTTGATCGTCGATCGAATCAGGCACAAGTCAGTCAGCTGGTCTACGAAATGTCTCTCTAGTGCAGGAAAACTCACCCTCTTGAAATCTGTTCTCTCAGCTATTCCTACATACACGATGACATGTTTGAAGATCCCCATAAGTCTTTGTAAATGAATTCAGACAGCTCTTACCAGGTTTTGGTGGGACTCTGACTCAGAAAAAAGGAAGATGGCTTGGGTCTCTTGGCGAAAAATGTCAAAACCAAAATGTGACGGAGGACTTGGTTGTCGCGATATTCAGTGCTTCAACGACGCCTTGTTGGCTAAACTAAGTTGGAGGGTCTTAAGCAATCCGTCCTGCTTGCTTGTGAGGGTCCTGTTGGGGAAGTACTGCAACTCAAAGCCTTTTCTCCATGCTCAACCAGCTTCAAACGCATCTCACGGATTGAGAGGAATCCTCATAGGTCGTGACCTCCTCTTTCGACAACTAGGCCGCTCTATTGGTAATGGCAAGTCGACATCGCTATGGCGGGATCCCTGGCTCTCGTTGATCTCCCTTTCCGCTCCGATCGGACCTGCAACATGAGAAACAAAAGATTGGAAAGTTGCAGACCTCATCTCGGAAAATACAGGACAATGGGATGTAACCAAGGTGCTTGATATCCTCCCTATGCACGCAAATGAGATTTTCCAGCTTAAACCGAGTACGAAGGATGGAGAAGATTCCTTCATCTGGCTCCCCACTAAGTCAGGAAGCTACTCCTCAAAGTCGGGCTACCATATTGCCATAGCCTCGTCTGCGAACCTGGCAAACCCGCCCCAACACCCCATCAAATGGAACAGAGATATTTGGTCAGCCAAAATTCTCCCAAAAATCAAAGTCTTTACTTGGAAAATAATCCAGAAAGCTTTTGCTGTAGGAGAAAACATGTTAATCAGGGGTCTACCTGAAGATCCGGGATGCATCCACTGCGGTGATCTGGAGACAACGGACCATCTGTTCCTTTCTTGTCCTTATGCCAGAGCTGTTTGGTCCCTCGCACCGCTGCTTACCCCCTTCACCCCGATAACATCCACCACCTTCATCGACACACTTTGGGGCTCAAGACATTGGATCTGTTTACCGCCTTCTAGGGTTGGATCGGGACCCATCTTCCACTGGATCTGCTGGTCCATTTGAAAGACTTGGAATCGCCTCCTCTTCGAAGATTGCCTCTTCTCGCCTAAGAAAACCATGTCTAAAGTCATCGCCGATGCTAGAGAGTGGCAATCGGCCCAAACCCAAATCCCTAAACGATCCTTATTGGCTGGTGATGCTTGCCGTCCTCCACCTCGCTCTGAACTGATCCGAGTCTTCACCGACGGAGCCTGGAATGAGGAAACAAGTATCACAGGCTTAGGATGGGTCTTCCTCCAACCAAATGGAGAAGAAATCACATCCGGTCAAGCAGCTGAAGGCTCGGTGTCCTCCCCTCTTGTTGCCAAAGCCCTCGTGATCCGATCGGCTCTAGATCATGGCCTCTCCTTGGGCATCTCAGCTATGATTATCAACTCGGATGCTCAACTTCTCACTCGAGCTATCAACTCGCAGGCGAAAATTAAGGAGATCTATGGTTACCTTTTTGACATTAACGCTCTTGCATCCCTGTTTTCGTCGATTTCCTTTATTTTCATTAGTAGATCTGCAAAAGCTGCTCTGCGTGAACTCCCACCTATCTCCTTGTATTCCCTTTAGCTTCCATTTAATGAAAAATGACCGTTCAAAAAAAAAAATAAAGTTAAAGGTTTAGGGTTGTGTTTGGGTTTTAGAATCTGATATATTTTTATGGCAAATACATGGTTATATCATTAAAAATTTCAAAATATTTGAATATTTCAAATAGTTGTTAAAAGTTTGTGATTTTTTTGTGATTAATTAGCCACAATTCAACCATGGATTAAATCCGTGGCAAATTTGTCAAGAAAAATTTCTTAAAATATGTGGCAAATATTGACACGAATTTTTTGTACCAATTTGTGGTAAATTTTGTCACATAATGCCACAAATTTCGTACAAGTGGCAAATTTGACACGAATTTATCACAAAATATAACAAAATTTTAAAAAATATTTTTCGTAGTAAATTTCTTATAATTTTATGGTAAAAATTAGTTACCACAAAAAAGCTGTGGCAAAATTCTTGCAATAAACAACATTTCTAGTAGTTGTTTATATTATATTTGTATATTTAGAATTTTAGGCTGGTTGATTATTATAAAAAATAACATATTCATTTATCATTTACGTTATTATAAAAATATTATTTAAATTTAAATATTTAAATTTTATAAATTAATATCCGATTTTTATTTTTGTAAATATATAATAACAATTGATTTTAGTGATTTAAACTAAATCTCTAAGCTATATTTATGGAAATTCAAAATAATCAAATTTATATCTATATTTTCGGAATTAAATGTAACTGTAAAATATAATATATATTTAATTAAATATTATATCCAATTAGATTAATATTAAAATAGTTTCGAAGCATAACTTCTTAACAAAAAATAAGAGGTGTTTAGATGCATATACTAAAAATGTTTTTCTTTTACTAAGATAAATTAACAAAGATCATAAAACATTGATAAATAACTATAAATCAAATATTAAAACAATATTACAAAAACATATTAATAAACAAATATTAATATAAATTACATATAATTTGTAATAGTACACACAAACAAAATCATAAATTACAAAGAAATTACTAAATCAATGTTATATGAAAGCAGCTGTTTGAGGCTTTTGAGAGTGTCCATGTTAGCTTCTTAAAAACTTCAGGAAAAAATGTCATGTCATCAATAGTTTTTACCAAGCAAAAATGTCATCTTTATAATAGTTTTGTTTAATAAAATTCAACACCCTATCCACTATTTTTATTTTTTTTGTTTATTTTCATTTATATATTAAAACTATATATTAATAATAATTAAAACTAAATAACTAAAAAATAATATAAAATTTAAATAATTTCTTTGTAATATATTCAAATAATAACACAAAGAATAGAAAATAATTTTATTAAAATAAATAAAATTACAAAAAAAAAACTCAAATTGCAATACAATACATAAATAAACACCCCACACTTTGACAAAAAAAACACACACCACACAACTAGAGAAACACACATGACTTAATTGTTATAACAAATTCAACCAAAAAAATAAAGCTCTTAAATCCCATATAGAGATTTAAAATCTCTTTAATCATGAGACTGTCCAAATTTTGTCCATATGTGTTTGATTAGATCCGCTTGCAATTTGTGATGTATATTTAAATTACGCAGCTTAGATCTAGCATGCACATGATTTGCTAATGCAGGTAGCACCTTGGTAAAGAATGATCACAGTGAACTAGACCTATTTGCCTCAGATTGATCATAATTGGTCCAATTTTGTAGATATGTATCTCGTTCATCCTCAACATTCATATTATGCAATATGATACATAACCTCATGATAATAGCCAAATCAGCTATGTTCCACATCCGAGCATGTTCATGAATGATTTTGAATCGAGCCTGCAACACTTCGAATGCACGCTCAATGTCGTTCTGATATGCCTTAAGATGCTACTGCTTCAAGAATAGCAGTGGTGGTTCTTTTATCTCCTTGAGTAAATTGACCTTCCCAGGCCGTAGGAGAATATTTCCATTCCCAGTTCATGCAATTAATACTTCTAATCATCCCTGGAAACCCTCACATTTCACTAACGTGTAGAATTCATTGCAGGTCATCTTGAGTTGGAGCTCTTAGAAACATTTGCTCATACAATTGTATAATTACTTTACAAAAGCTACACAAGAACTCCAATGCTGTAGTACCTCCTATTTTGATGTATTCATCAACCGCATCGGCCGCAACACCATATGATATCATTTGCATGGCTGTGGTACATTTTGCCAATGGAGAAATACCTTCTTTCTTGGCAGCGTCAAATCGTTGAGTGAAGTAGTTGTCACTGTTTGATAGGTCTGTAACAATCCAAAGGAAAACATGTTTTCGCATCCGGGATCACCGACGAAACACTGCATCATCATATATAGGTTGATTGGCAAAGTAGTCATCAATCAATCTTTGATTGGCAGCTACGTGATCTCTCTTGAAGTATTTTCTATTGTTACGAGGTGTATAGTCCTCTTTTATTTTGTTGTGACGCTCTCTAAACCGGTTGAAAATATACTTTTCTTCAATTTCACACTGCTTCTTGTAATCTTCGACATTGAAAGAAAATTCTGATGGATCCATTGATATTTTTTAAGGATGATGAGATTTGTGGTATTGGTACATCAATGGAAGAATGACTACTTATTTATAAGAAAATGAGTGGTTGAAATAACTGGAATCCAAACAAATATTACATTACATTTTAATACATAAAGATAAGATTTTTTTCTTCAAAAGCCGAAAAAAGACAAAAACACATTATTAAAGAAGAAAAAGACAAGCACACATTAATTATTAATAAAGAAAATTACAAACACCCATTATTAATGGTATAAAATGATGAAACAGAGACATGCATTATTAAAGGAGAAATCAAAGATTAACGACAAAAAATAATACTGCCAAAAATTACGGATTTTTTGTCAAAAAATTAAAGATTACAGACATAGAAATATTATTAAAGCAGAAAATGACAATGACACATTATTAAAGCAGAAATTGACACACACATTATTAAAGAAAAAAAGGACAAGCACACATTATTAAAGGAAGAAATTACAAACACACATTATTAATGCTAAAAAATAACAAAAGCGATACACACATTATTAGAGGAAAAATCAGAAACAACATTATTAAAATTAACAACACACTTGACATCATTTAATTTCCAAATAGATCATGGCCTAGCTTCTCCAACAGATTTTTTTTTTGCGATCATCGAGATGCTCTTTTTCACTTAGAGCATCTCCAATGTATTCTTCCATTTTTGTCTCCAAAATGGATTTCAGTTTCTTTCCAATGTATTTCTCAATTTTTTACTCCAAAAAGAATATTTTAAGTATAGTCTTTCTTTTTTATTTTATAATAAATTACTAATAATACACTTTAGTTATAAAAATTATAAATGAACCCGTTTATGTTTTTTATTACCTTTTAAAACTTTCAGAAATAAGAATATTATTTTAAAATTTAACCATTATAATATTAAAATAACATTATATTATATTTAAATAACAAAAAAGTACATTTTAATTTATATATCACAATTTTATGTTATTTCTAATTTCAGTTAATACTATTATATTTTTTATTTTCTATCCTCAATTTTAAATTTATCAATCTTTTATTTTTAATTAAGTAAATATAATATGAAAGACTAAATTATAAATAAAAAATATAGTTTTAAGAATTTATAAAAAATGAATGACTAATTTATAAATTAAAAAGTTCAACTGAAAAATGGAGTTACTCCTTATTTGGAGGAAAAAATGGCATTCCTCCATTTTGGAGGTGAAAATAGAGTAGGATTATAGAAAACTTTCCTACAAAATGGCATTTGGAGAAAGAAATGGGGTAGAGTTATGCCCTTAGCTTCAGAAAAATCTTCATCTTCTTCAATTGGTTTGCCTCTTCTTGTTTAATGGCTATTTTGTCCAATCGTTCCAACTCTTGCTCCTTGAATTTTTTAAATTCATTCCACTCTTCGTTGACCACTTCCAAAGCTACGTTATTGCCTTTCTTTTTATCCTACTTTTTAGCTACATCCCTCCCCTTTAGACGAACACTAGATCCTACAGAGTTGGAATCACTTGCATCACTCTCACGGGAACTCTTAGATCCACTACTTCCTGATCCAGTATTTTCTCATACCTGACTACCATAACATGGTTGATCACAAATAATGTGTTATTCCGACATTAAATTAAAGCTAACATTTGTACCATTTGAATATAATTAATCTGTTTTTGCCATTAGATAATTCTCTGACCACCCACTTTTTTGTAGATGCTTAGCATTATCATAAGCTCTAATCCATTTGCCCACTATTTTGTTCATGTAGTTAAAATGATTTATGCACAAAGATCCACCACGTGGAGGTTGAAATGAGCAATGCTCATTACAAAATTCAGAAAAATTTTTCCAGTAGGCTTTGCTTTTTTTTTGTTTCTTCCAACAACACTGTCTGTTCCATATTTAATCCATATACTGAGTAGCACCGAATTTTGATCTGTGGTCCATTTGGGGTTTTTCTTGCGAGTAGGAGTTGATTTCTCCATAGTTGGACTGGTCACATTTGCACCACTCTCATTTGGACCGCTCGTACCACCAAAACCATTTATGTTGAAAATTCTGGAAATTCTTTTGCTTGAGATGAATACGGCATCATCGAGGCATAACGGATATGGATGATAATTTGGAACAACTGACGGCATCGTGAAACTTGGTGCAAATCCATAATTTGGTATATTTTAGAGGTGTGGTTGATTGGAATACTGATTAGGAATTTGGCAATTGTTGGGATTTAGGTAGTGAAAAGGATGAGTATTAGAATTTTGGGTATTGAAATGGTTGTTATTGGGATCCATGTTACTCAAAATGTGTTTAAAAATAAGGGTTTATAGAATGATAGTTGAATAAGAAAAAATCAATAAAAAATTCTGTGTTCAAATTAAATGAAACAAGCCTTTATTTATAGAGTACAAACAATTGTAGATTTTGGTATAACTTTTTTTTAAAAAAAAAGAAACAATAAAAACAAAAATAATTGAAGTAAAAAAAGATGTGGAGAAAACAAAATCAAGAATCTCAAAACTAAATGATATTTGGACAAGTGTCTTATCTTTTTTATTCTCTTTTCTCCATTTTTTTGTCCGATTAAATTGTTTAGGTTTTATTATTATTTTTTTATTTCATTCAACATTGTTAAATAAATTCAACAGCTGAATGGCCATGTCATCTCTTTTTAATAATTCAACATCTGTATTATATATTATCAACTATTGAATTAATAATTCAATACATCTATTGTTCATAGTCTTAGACTGCTTACAATAATTTTTTAGTTCAACACCTACTTTATACTTTTAATACTTCATATCATATTCTCTATCTTCTACCTAATACTTCAACACTCACTCAATTTTTACACTCTACAATAGTTTTGTTTGATAAAATTCAACATCATATCCCACCACTTACAATGATCTTTCAATTCAACACCCTACTTTATACTTTTAATACTTCACATCATCTTCTCTATCTTCTACCTAATAATTCAACATTCACTCAATTTTTACACTCTACAATAGTTTTGTTTGATAAAATCTAACATCATATCCCACCACTTAATAATTTATTTTTCAATATATATTTTTTAAAATAAAATTATGTATCTAAATTAAATGAAACAAGTGTCTATTAATAGAGTACAAAAATGAAGAATTTTGATATAAAACTTTTTTTTTAAATTACTCTGAAATAAAATATTAAAAAAGTCTCTCTTTTTGTGAGGCTGTGATTGGTCCACGTGGTAACATGTTCTCACCACTCTTATTGTTCAACATGTTGAATTTATTCTACACTAATTAATCAACCTCACTTCAACACTCAAAACCAACACCCTCATTGCACCTCTTTAACCGTTAAATTGGTAATTCAATACACTCATTGTACATAGTCTTACAAAAAAAATGCCTTGGGCCAAGCCCATATATAGCTGATCCAAGATCCTCTTAAAACTCTAAGACGCTCTCAATTTTTTACTATAAAGACTAACAATGATTCATCTTTCTCAAATTATTCATAACAGTCTATTTACCCCTCAAATCAATTCATCTTGGATACCTTTCTCTTCAAAGTTCAATTTGTGAACCCTATGGCCACTAGGGGTTAATCTTCACGAAACAAACTTGGAGCCAAACAAATACTTGCCAAAGATGTCTTCAAACAGTTGCATGCAGGCACCAAAGAGAAGCGACCAAGTGAGGAGCAGAAGATCGGGAAGGAACACATAAGCGAGAAGAATAAGATGACAGAGTAGAGTAGGACCATCATCCTCACGTATCAATAATCTAAGTAGTTGTCAATCTAACCTCTGAAAATATGGCAAAACCAAAGAAAATAATTTTCAAAAACTTCAACAAAATTATGAAAAATTGCCAGCTTGATAGGTAGAGGTTTGTACTACAAAGGTGTGCACAACCCAAAGAGGAAGACAAGGTTCACCCTTTTCGCCTATTTTAATGTGCAATTATGTTTCAGCAAAGAAAACAAGTATAGTCTTTCTCTCTTTCAGTGCATGGTTTGGGACTTCATAGGTTTAGTGTTGTACATCCTGCCGTGGAGAACTTTGGAAAACCATGAGTGTAATCTTTAATGTTTTTAAGAATAAAAAATATTCATAATTTCAGATATCAATGTAAAGCTAAATCTTTAAGGCTAATCAATTATTTAGTGTATAGCATAAAATGTAAATCATCTCACTTTATTTTCTGTAGGCTAACTCTATTTTTCAGGTTTATGAAGAATTCTTATTATGATTAGCCATGGATAGCAATTTATGCTGATGTGACATTGACAAAGAAGGGTGTGGTCCGTGTGGAAGAGGCCACTTGGAAAAAAAATTAGCAAACATACACACCTATGTGATAAACAAGTTAGTTGACACCAAATTTTTTAACAAACAAGATTATGCTTGACATATATATATATATAGTGTCATGTTTATGAGAGTTAATGTTCCAATAGTTTGTATATCCATTATCCAATTTCCACGAATACTTATGATTTGTGTGACCAAATATGAGATGGGTAATGTTATAGTTGCTTGACACCATGCTAGAAGCGCGTCCTTCAGATTTCTATGTGACCAAATATGAGAGTCTTACTTTTTATTTTTATATTTTTCAAATATATATATATTTCATATATGAGAGTTTATTTGTGACTAAGTTCAAGATCTGAAATTTTAGTATGGTCGAAATTGTTTCAGCAGATTTAACCTCGCTTGAAAAATATATGCGGATCAAACATGAAATGGGGGATATTGTCATTAGTCTACAGTTAACCACAACCTCATCATATTTCTATCGTTTTTGTTTTATTTTGCTGGTTTGTTGCAATAATCGAGAAAAGTGAAGAATGTTGAGAATAGAGTGCAGTACTTTCCAGACAAGTGTTTCTTTTTGAGTTGTAACTTTCTTAAATCTGGAAGATGGTTATCAATATTGGTTATTCACACTTCTTTTAGATTATGTGGTGCAACTATAGGTTATGCGGGAAAGGAGCAACAACATTAGCAATTCAGTTTCTAGAGTAGTTTTGTTGAAGATGGAGAAGAAAGTCACATGGAGTTAAAAAAGAGGATTTAGCAGAGATATTTGGGTGGTCATCACGAGACAAGGGGAGCATGTAAAAAAACAGTGCATCATTTGTTTTGATGTTTTGTATCATTTGTAAATTTTTTCATTCCAATTTATCAATAAAAACAAAATTAATCATTTTTCTAAGGTTAATGGAGAAAAACATCTGATTCAATGTACTTGAAGTTGGACAATAAGTTTGGACAGCTTTTAAGTTTTTTTTTTACCCATATAGTTTCCGACTGAATGGTTGAACTTGTACAATCATCAGAACAAGAGCCGTTAGTCATTAGTTGTGTCATACGAAGGTAAATAAAAAAATAGAAAAGGAACAATATAAATACTAACTTGGTTTTTTTTAATGCAAAATTTTGACTTTTTGCTACTATCAAATTTTCAAATTATGTAACATGTTGTTTTATCATTGAAGATATTGTTTGTGGATTCGTGATATCACATGCAGTATTATGATACTATTTTTCTCAAAATAAAATAGGGAAACATTCCACCTTGCGCGTAATGTGCTTAGCCCCTAGTTATTCAATAGAACTACTACTGTAATGCTCCCATATGTGATCAGTCAAAGCATTTCAAAGTGATAAATCAGCCTATTTATTTTCAATCTGTAGATTATAAGCTAAAATTTTTTAAAATTAAGTATTTACGTTTATTGTCATCTCAACTATTGCCTCTGGCATTGATCTTACATCTCTAATAAGTGTGCTGATATCTGGGTTTAAAATAGCATGGAGCGATCTGAAGCAATAAGGGACTCACTCCTTGCTATGTGCTATTTTGATCACTACGAGTCGTTTTACGTACAACATAAGCATATATATGAAGAAATACGTTAATTCTCATCACTACAAGTCTTAGAATATTGCAATTGTTATTACAAAAATACTAAACACCAATCTAAATCATAAAAAAGAAAACAAAGAGAAAAGCAAACAACAATCGTTTACAAATATTGCTACATTGGTTAAAACACTAAAAATCTAGATCATCATAATTACCAAGTTCATAAGAATCTTGGTAACCCAAATCATCGCTTCTACATCCTCTTCGATCTCATCATCATACACTAACGACATAACACCCTTTCCTCCATCAACTCTAGCTAATCTTAAAGCAACATCTTTTCCTCTGTCAACTGTAGCTGAACTTAAAGTAACACCCCGCCTCTAGCCTAAGTACACTAATAAGCGGATCAGTCACCTTAAGAGCATATAGAACATTCATCCAAAAACTGTCTTGAAACAAATATGTTGTCACTTTATTTCCTCAATCTTCTTTTTGCCATTCTCCACTCTTCAGAACTAACCATCTCATAATACCGTGTTTTTACCAATATTCACTACAGATTTCTTATGCAATTTCAAATGTTTTTTTGTTTTAAAGTGTTTTTACTATGGTTTGTATATTTGTAGTTTCAAGATTCTTTTCAGGTTATTTAGGAAAAAGCATTGCAAATTGGAGAAAACCAGATTTCTAGCTCATCGTCAAATCGTTAGAAGCCTGAAATGAAGAACTTCTCACCGTCTGATCCAGCTCAAATTCATGACCAGCATACGAGCCACGGCAAACAACCCGCCAACCATGACTTGAGAAGCCCGACCCACAGCCAGGCTAAAGACGTCCTGGAAGCCCAATTTCAAGCCCGTTCGATTCTTGTTTTATATCACCTCCAAGGAAATCCTATGTTCGACCTAAGAAGACTTGAGGCACTATAAATATATGTCTTAGGAATCCTATTTTCGTGTGCCACCATAAAAATAATTTAGCACCAAACTTTTACCTCTTCTGTGCTTAGTTCTTTGCGGAGATAGAGATTTCTCTTGAACACTTTTATTTGTTTCTATCTATTCAATTTATGCATTCATCTATCATTTTTTTGCTTTCTTTAATCATGTCTGAGTAGTTTGGTATTTGATTTTAGGGTATCCATCGAAAGGGGAATACATCTTCGATTAGGATTGTGTGTTTACTTAGCTAATTTCTAGATTTGGTCTCTTGTAAATTTATTCATACTACATAAAGTTAGAGTCATGAGCTAGCAACTGATTTTAGGAAGATAAGCCCACAGTGATGCTGCAGTTTTTGAGCCGACATAGCTTCAGAAGAAAGATATTGCTATAAGAGACGAAAGATACATATAGAGTATCGTGATCAAAGATGAAACTTGTGTTATATTACATGATCTCCCTCGCGGTCAGAGACGAAAGCTACTGGTCAAATTGTGAGTGATTAGCTGGTTAGTACTATGACAGTCACTAGTAAAAAAATTTCACATAGTCATGAAAAAGTCACAGTCATTTCGTGGCTTTTTGCAAATTAGCCAAAAAAAAGAAACCAGTAAAAAGTTAGAAAAGTCTAAAACAGAAAAAACATGGCTTTATGTATCTTTTTCGTGGCAAAACTAGTCACGAATTTGTCACAAATAGTCTGTAGCTACATTTGCCATGATTTTTCCACCAAATATATGTGGACATTCAAATATATAGATATATATGTAATTATATATATATATATGCATATCCACGTACATAGAGTATAGATGGATGTAACTATATAGATACACATATATATTTACATATATATCCATATAATTACATATATATAGATACAATTATATAAATATATATGCATATCCATGTGTATATATTATAGATGGATGTAACTATATAAATATATGTGTATATTTATATGTGTATCTATATAGTTGCATCTATATAGGTGGATCCATTGCGATTTAGTGTGTGGAAGCAGATGAGTTAAGGTGGAGCCCATGCGATTTAGTGTGTGGAAGCTGTTGAGTAAATTTAAGTGGGTATCGTACGTTTTAATAAAGTCAAAAAATAAAAAATAAAAAAAGGAAAAGAAGAAAAAAGGAAAAGAAGGACAAAATAGTCAAAAAATGGGAACAAAATAAGATAAGTTCAAAATTTCCAAAAAGTGCCTTTTTGGCAATTATACTTTCAAAAAGTACACTTAATGGTAATGTTTTTTTTTTTTTTTATGAAAACCAAATAAGAAAGCCACGGATTAGCCATGTATTATCTCGTGGCTATAGCTAATAGGAGCCATAAACTTTTAAATGGTTATTCCATGACTAAGCTAGCTACAAAATATGTGTGGCAAAATCGTGGTTATGAAGCCATGAAAAGCCACGAAAAAAATTTAATCACGATGTTATAGACACAAGTTTTTTGGTGGCTTTCTGTGACTATATCATTGTATAGCCACACAATTTTGACTTTAGTCACAAAATATTTAGTGGTTAAATGCTGTATTTTTAATAGTGAGTAGACTAGTCATACATCCATATGATTTTGAGTTCCAAGAGTTTAATAGAACCGATTTTAAGAGCTTAGAATCATGTATGAATCCAAAATCTCCGGAGATATTCATGCCGGTCCAACATTCGTTTTATCACTAGCTTACATCGATATCTTTTACTGCTTTTCCTATTGAATTTTACTTTTTCCATGATACCAAACTATATAAAAATCTTGTTTGTCTCAGAACATGTTACTAATTTCATGTCTTAGAACATTTGTCTGTGGATCGACACCATAAGTATTATATGGCACTTTAGTTACTTGCAGATCACTAGGATTTACAAATTTAAAACTTAACACAACATCAACCCTAACAGCAACACCATCTTCCTCAAGTTGTTTTGTTGCTTCTAAAAATTGTGAAAGAGCGCTGAATGATGTAGCAAATCTACTCACATCAGGCCTATGTAAATTTCTTGGAATTGTGAACCTCCTCATCATATTCACAAGAGAGACATGTTTATAAATATATTCATTCATGTAAATGCACTTCTTCAATGTATTTTTCACCTGTGTGATACTTCTAATGTCTCCAACATCAAATCAATGCAATGTGCAGCACATGGAGTCCAATAGACATTTTGTCTTTTCACCTCTAATAATTCCCTTAAATTTATATTCGAAAATAAGAATATTAAATTCCTATATCTTAGAGAGAGTAAGAAAAAACAAGATCTCTATATCTTACCAACTTTTATATAGGCTGATGCATTGTCTCTTAACACTTGAACAACATATGTCTCTCCAAGTTCCTCAACCATATTATCAAGCAACTGAAATAATAAATTCCCTTCTTTCACAACTTCAGAGATGTGTTTTGATTTTCTTGAAAACAGAACCCTTAGGAGAGTTAACAAAGAAGTTAGCAATATCATTCTGTATAACCAAATAAGAGAGTTGACAATGAAGCTAACAATATTTTTCTGTACGATCTAATCAAGCCATCCATCAGACATAATTGTGCCTCCTTCAGATGTCCACTCTTTCCTATTCTCCTTTATTGGAGCAAGATTATTATCAACTTCTTTATTAAAAAGGGAAACTCTTAACTCATATATATTGGGTGGCTTAATTTCTGGACCATATTACCCTATCAACTCAATCATCTTTCCAAACTCTTCTAAGTGACAGCGTTAAATTAATGCAATACCAGCATCACAAAACTACCTAGAAATGCTTCCACAGACCATGTCCTTTAATTCTTTACCATACGTACCAAAAACTCCTTTTCTATCCTTTCTTCCTTGCATTAAAATTGGAGGAGTGGAAGTGACAAACCTGTCTAATGGACCTTTGCCATTCTGTTTTTTTTAGGCTTAAGTTTGTTGCTTGGTCCACCTTCCATATCTTCATCACCATCATATTCATCAATTTCTTGAGGTGTGGCATTCATCATTTGATCAGCACTTTTTCTTCCACATTTTTGGCTCTGTATTTCATTAATTCCTCTCGCACATGTGGTGGACATGTTGGACATTCTTTTATGTCTCTATGACAACCAATTGAGTGATATTTTCAGACGAGATACTCCACCCGTATTCAGTCGGTAACAAAAAATACACTTCAATAGGTAGTGTTAGCTTGTTTTCTTCCATATTTTCTTTATAGATCAACGTCTTTGGCTGAATCAAGTGTTTTACCCAGATCAGACATTCTGAATCTGTGATTGTGGAAGAAATAGGTGATTATGTGAAAGACAAGAGAAGAAAAGAGAGAAGAAAGTTAAGACAAAAGAACTTATTTTGAGATGAGAGACAAGAGAAATTTCTTCAATAAAGACACGTGAGAGGAGATGATAGTGTAATGTTTTTTTTGTTTTTTTTTGCTAGGTTAGTAAATGGCTTTTCTAGGGTTTTGTACGAGATAACACATAATAGGCAAATGTAAGGTTAGAAAGTCTTTGCTAGGGTTTTACACGAGATAAGACATAATTAGTGAGTCAAATAATGACACATGAGTAGAATTTGTAATGTACATGATTTTTTTCCTTTAAAAAAAAAAACTCATATTATCGTTCAAACCTTAAATTGCTCGCTTCGGCGCGATTTGATTTGCTGCTTTAGCACAGAAAAGTGTGCATAGTGATCACTATATGTATAATGATTCACTACTACATACTAAGGCGATGAGATAATCGCTCTACATCGCTCCTCACTATAGCGATGGAAGTGGTCACTGTTTAAAACCCAGGCTGATATCACATTCATCCTCAAGTATCATGTTATGCATTATAGTGCATGCCATCATTATATCATGGCATACCTCTTTCTTCCAAAAATGAGATGATTCTGCTATAGTAGCAAACTTAGATTGTAGAACTCCAAACACACAATCAACATCTTCTCGACATGCTTCTTGTCTCCCCATAAACAATTTTTTCTTTGGACTTTGGGGATTGGTTATATTTTGGACAATCGTTGATTATTTTGAGTAAATACCATTAGGTAAATAATGTTTTTGTTGTTGCTTCATATACCAAAATAAGCATGCCATATCCATAGATTGTAATATGCAACTGCAATAAGCATTTTCTCTATCATGATGTATAACTGCATGACAAGAATAAAGCCGAGATTACATAATCGTTCTCTTGAGTGATTTGGTGAATAAGGCGGTTGTCGACAAACAAATTGACTGCAATTTGTTGCCTTGCTTATTTTCTCTCTATATATATGAACCATTCATCAAACTCAAATGAGCCAAAAGAAAATAAGAAGAGGAATTTTAAAAAGAAGATAGACAGCTAATATAAAATTTCATTTTCTAATCTGAGTGGTGATATTATAAATAAATTTCTATCTTCCATGTAGTATTTTATAGATATAAAATGTTACTATTTAGGAAGATGAAAAAATATTAAGAATTTAGTTTACACTATATTAGATTTTACTTCTCTATCAAGCACTGGATCAAAATCCTATCCAACCTATACAAGATTTAATATAAGAAAATTTTGAGAAATTAATCTACACAATTCCTAGGATTTCACATCTCCATCAACCATTGGATTAAAATTTTATCCAACTTATCCAATATTTAATATAAAATTATCTTGAGAAATTCATCTACACCATTCATTAGATTTCTTATCCATCCATTATTGTGATAAATAAGAAACTTCAATCAATGTAGGATTTGAAAAGGATATCCCAAAGTTTTACATACAATGTCTACTTATTCTAGATACTTCTAATATTTAAAGCACCAATGTCATCTCTCCAACATCATCATCTTTCAGAATGCCTTTATTATTAGTCAGTTTAAGTTGCAGTGATGGTAGCTCACATTCTCCACAACGTCCTATTGAATCAAATAAATCAAAACTCAAACGGAAGATTGTTGAAAGTAATAATTCATCTATCAACAGTTTGGTTTCATCAAATAAACAAATCTTTGATTTTTCATGGTTACGAGATGGCTCAATTACGAATGCAAAATAAATAAAAAAACTAATTGCTATAAATGAAATACAGGAAGAATATAAAATATTGTTAAGAAATTTAGACTCAATTGTTAATAGTAATACTCATGGGTTTCTTTGATCCAAACAAGTAAGAATCATAGCAAAAAACAACTCACAACAAAAATAACAACATATAGTTACATCAAATTATGGAATATATTTTGGTGATCTTGGAGGTTCGGAATCTAATGTAGCTGAATATTAGTATTGTTTTAGTACTTTAATTTTTTTAATATTTATATGTTCATGAAAGTTATTTTTCTTGTGTTATTTTAGATTTTATTAAACTTTAATATTGTTGTAATAAAAAATTAGTATTTATGTAATATTTCGACTACATTCATATTTTTATTTTACTTTAAAATGCTTCTTTAAATTTCTATGTATATATTTTATTTATAAGGATGTGTGAAATATTTATAAGACATAAAATTGTAGGAGTTAAATGATAAAAATATTATTAAGATCAATATTTGAATATATAATTTTATAACTGCGAATCATAAAACATAAAAAAATTAAATAATGTAATATAATTTTAATTTAAAATCTAATTATATGGATCATAATTACATGGATAATCAATTTTAAAGTATAAAGTATAAATATTTCCTGTGTATAACATGGAACATAATCTAGTTCTTTCTAGTAAAACCAGAAACACAAAAAAATACTTGTTGATATTTGTTTCTGAATTTTCCCTCTTCTTAAAACAACAAAATAAGTAAAAAGCTATATTTTTAATTTGTTTTTCAAAAAGTTTTCTTGGATAAGAAGCTTAACACAGAAGACTTTGTGATACGATCTCCCAAAGGAATTCACACACTTGGATCGGCGGGTTGATAAATCCTTGACTCCGAACGACTCTTGGAGCAGATGCTAAGGCGTGAGAGAAGACTCCCGAAAATCTTTAGGCCCAAACTCACGAAGAACAGTTTGAAAAAAGGGGGTGGAACAAAGATAAAAAGAACTCGTCGGTAAAAGGATGTTAAGGCGTGAGAACTAGGTTCCCAAAAAATCCCTAAGCACCGATTACGACAAACGAAAACTTTAAACTTTGCAGACGAAGGCTGCGTCAAGTTCTATGGATTGAACTTGATAAACCAAAAATAATTCTAGGCTAACCACCTGAGAATCAACAAAGTTCTCAAAAGAACAAAGGAGAAAAGTCTCAAAATTTTATTAAGAAAAGTGAATGAATGAAAATGAAAGGAGTTCATCGCCTTATACAGGGGCAGATCAGACCAAGGGTCATGCATAGAAAATTACAAAGAAAATAATGAGTTTGATTAAAAACTTGGACTGACTCTTCACCTAGCTTTGACTGACCCTTGAGCTGCTCCAGCGAAAATGACTCTTGAGCTTCTGACCCGTGAACCAAGCACGTACTGAACCTTGGCCGTGTGGTGGTATAGCCTTTGACCTTATTAAAACCCCACCCGGTAAACCCATTGGGACAAACCCGGATGTAAGAAAAAAGAGTACCAAAAACTATACCAGGCCGAAGTCAGTAAGTACCCTGGTACGTGAGAAGGGTCACGGCTTTGGTTGTTGCTGGTTCCATGTTCTGGTTCTGAGCTCGGTAAGTATCTTCTGAATGGCTCCTGCTAACCTCCTGGTGCGTGATCTCATCATTGGCCCATCCGGAAAGACAAAGGTCGCGTCCGGTTCCTGCTCAACGACCTGATCTTCGACCCGTGGTTCAGCCTCTGGTTCCATGATCGCATCACTTTGTTGCTGGGTCTTATTTGATTAGTACTTGGCATTTCAATTTTTTTTAATTTTTCATCCACAAAAAGACGGTCAATGAACGAAGCTAGTTGAAATATAATGAATTTGCCATGTTGTTTAAAGTGAATGTATGCAATTCAAATTATATGCAAGTATGGTATGTTTTAGCACTTTCACACATTCCACGCGGAAGAAATAGAAAGGCAAACAATCTAGCAAGAAGTGCTCGTGTCTACCCTGATGTTATGTATGTAAACTCAATACCTCCAGTTTGGATTGTCGAACCGTTCTAAGTGCTAGGCTATCGAAAAAAAAAAATTATGTTTTAGCACATATTAAAATGTAAGTCTAGACTAAAAACTGCACAGAACTGTGCAAATAAAGAATTGCTCATCCTCTCAATAATATTTTTAAGGGATCAACACATTGAGATTAAAGGTTTTTTATCAAATAATTTTGTTTTTCAAATAAAATGGTTTTCTTTATTACAAAATAGCTGAGAGATTGATTCTAAAATTGTGGGTCAAGTAGTTTTTTCTTAAATTTATTTACATTAAAAAGCTTATTATTTTTTTCCCAAAAAAAAAAGATTACCATTCATATCCATGTATGTATATAATATGACATATAAAATTATATAAGAAAATATAGTAGTGTTATAATGATATTGTATATTTATCTTATACACACATATATATATATATTTATCTTATACCCACATATATATATATATATATGTGTGTGTGTGTAATATCAAAAACATATGAAGAAGAATGAAAGAAATAATAAAAGAAGATGTATTATACTAATTAAAAAGAAAAAGAGAAGTTTTTTTTTTTTTGAAATGCATTTACAATGTATCAAATACATTTTTTATATAAAGTAATTTCGACAAGTATTACTGGGAGATATGATGATATATGGGCTCCATCACCTTTGCTGTTTTTAGTGGAAGTAATGTTTGAGGGGTCACTCAAAACGTTTTTACCTTTGCTGTTTTGCTCAAGCTTGAGCTGATCAAGGTAGACTTCTCGCGGTGACAAAGGAGCATGTGTGATCTTCCAGCCTTTATGCTCAAAGGTGTGCTTGTTAGTGTAGCCGTCACGGACCTTCTTGTGATCAAACTGCCATGGCCTACCAAGCAAAATATGGCCGGCTTCCATAGGCAATATGTCGCATAGAACTTCTTCTTCAAAGTGGCCAATGGAAAAAGAAACTGATACCCGCTTAGTCACCTTGAGTTGTCTTTGATTGTTTAACCACCGCAAGCTATAAGGCTGTGGGTGCTTCACGGTCTCTAGGCCCAGCTTCTCAAACAAGGTTTGGCTCACCACATTGGTACAAGTACAACTCCCACCATCGATCACCAAACTACAAACCTTACCGATGACCATGCATCGGGTAGGAACAGGTTCTCCCGCTTCTCCTCGTCTCTAACCGGTTCCTGAGAAATAAGAACACGCCTGGACACAAGCAACTCACCCTCAGCTGTGTGTTCCTCCTCGTCATCATAGACCAGTCCTGTGTCCTCTTCATCGTCGGTGATAATCTCTCCGGAATCAAGGAGTAGCATAGCTCGCTGGTTCAGACACTTGTTGGCGTAGTGTCCCTTGCCTCTGCACTTGAAGCACTCAATGTCTCTGTTCGTGACCAGTGTAGCCTCGGTCTTGCCTTTGTAATCGGCTGTGGATGAAGTCGGCTTAGATTCGGTCTTAGGCTTGGCATCGGATCGGGAAGGATAGCTCGGTTTTTCGTTGGGCCATGAGCTGGATCCATACCAGGCAGTGCTCTTCCTCCTCAACTGCTGTTCCACAAGTATGGCCTTATGGTACATATCGGACTAGCTCCGGTAAGTCTCTATCTCCATACGATCCTGCACGTCTCAGTTCATACCGCTGAGGAACCGCGCCATAGTAGCATTTTCCGGTTCTTCTACGTCAGCCTTGAGCATCAGCCGCTCCATCTCCTGGTAATAATCCTTAACGTTTTTAGTGCCCTGGGTCAATCGCTGAAGTTTGTTGTCTAGTTTCCGGTTGTAGTAGCTCGGAACAAACCGTCGTCGCATTAGACCCACCATCTCGTCCCACATCTCAACGGGTCGATCCCGTTCCGTCTGCTGTTGGTGACGATCATATCTCACTAATCCACAGCATAGCCGTGGAACTCTGTAGCTGCCAGGTTGATTTTCTTCCTCTTCGTAAAATTCTGGCAACCAAACACGATCTCAATCTTTTTCTCCCACTTCAGGTAAGTATCGGGATCGTTATTCCCGTTAAAGGATGGTATTCGCAACTTCAGTCTGCCAAGGTCGCTATCAGGTCGGCCTCGGACTGCATCTGGTTTGTGCCGTTCTCGTCCGCGGTACAACTCCTGATATGGGTCAGCTGGTTCACGGTCTCGAGCCGCAGGGTATCGTCCATGGTATTTCTCCTCTCGACCGCGGTCGGACCCGTGGTTTGGCCCGCATCGCTCTGCCCAATCACGACGAACGCCTCGGTGATATCGCGGTCTGGTACGGCTTCCTCCGGATGTGTGACCGTCTATGTAGAAGGGATTGTCTAGGATTTCCTCCTGGTTGCGGTCTCTCCTCAGATGGTCTGGCTCGTCATGTATTCGGCCAATACTTCGTTCCCCTTCGGATTGCCATGGCTGCATCTCTAGCCGATCCATTCGCTGGTTCATACGTTCCATCAGCTCGGTGATTTGATTAAGTTTATCGTCTACATCTTCCGGATTGATCCAACGTATGTGGTTTCCGTCACGAAAGGTGTAGTAGTTCCACTCTCCACCTGAGTCTGAATAAGGACCCGATGACATAAAAGTTGGTACCTCGCAAAAAGAACAAACACGTTAGTTTTAAAATTCCTCACTCGGTGTTTCACTCAGTGCTTCTCTCAGCACTCTTAATATTCTCACACACATGATAACTAAGGTTTTTAAAGCCTTAGATGGGTTATCAATCCCCTTGTCAAAGTAGTATAAGGGGTGTCAATCCATATGTGTGGTAGTTAGGCACTAGTTTATGTGATAGGTTCTTAAGTCAAGTAATCAAAGATGAGTTTTGTGAAACCAGCAACAAGAAAGCATAAAACAAGAAACAAACAAGCTATGATTAATGAACTAAGCAAGCAAACAAAACAAGATGATGGTGATTAAGCAAATGATAAAAGCTAAACCTCTAGATGTGATCATTGATTAGGGTGCTTTAGATATTGAATCATGATGCTAAGAACATAATGCAACACTTGCTACTCTTTAGTCTAGGCTTCTTAATCAGATTAATTCATTCCCATGACAATAATCCCTTTGCAAATCACTTAATCAAGTCTAACAACCATTAGATATAATCAAGCAATCAGCAAGCATAATGCATCAAGCCTAATAAGTGACCAAACAATCTCTCAACCAAGAAGACTGAATCTTATACAGAAAGACATAACAAGCAATCACATGATCTCAAACATTTCAACTTAGAACTCTAATCTAGACTAATCCTCTCATGAAGGCATTAATCTCTACACTAATCCACTTTCAAACCAAATCATCATTTGTGAAATATGAATCAATGAGCATTAAGAAACAGTTCTAATAAGTCATTCATGCATTTAACAAATCATTCCCATGATGAAAAAGGCATAAACCCTTAAGTTAGCTCATTCAGGCATTTCATCAAACACTTTTGGTGCATGAAATGCCTATGAACCCAGATTTCACTTTCCCAAGGAAATCTGGCATTAGGAGCAACTAACTAAGGAAATGGAATGAGAATCTAAACCCTAAACATCACCAATCAAACATCTAAGCACCCTAATCTACACACCTAGAAGTTTAAAAGATGATTACTCACTAATCATGAAGAACACATCTAATCTTTTGCAAGAGATGATGTTAATCATGATTAGAAGTAGAAATGAGATGATGAGATGATAAGAAACAGACTTGGAATGATCAAATCCCTTCAGATATCTCTTAATCAAAAACGTTTTTACCCTCAAAAGGAAAGAAAACTAGAGAGAAAACTAAGTAGAAGATAACATACTTGGGTTTTTCTCCCAAAAAACTATATATACCTAGTGCTAATGGACCGGGTCAGCCCAGGACAAACTGGGTACTGACCCGGCTCAGTTGGGTCAAGTGGAAATCCTGCGGGTCAGTCCAGTATGTCCCAGGTCGCACACCTAAGTCGCAGTAGATGAAGACTTGTCTTGTGAAGCCTGAATCGCCTTGTCTTAGCCGCACGCCTAAGTAGGAGTGTTTTGCGAGTGTTGCTGCGGCTTGGTCTCCTTCCTCTCCAACTCACAGGGCTAAGGCGGTTTCTGGGGAATGTACAAACTGTGCGGGTTGGTCTCTATTGCACCTAGGTCGCAGGCTCAAGTCGGAGTGATTTGCGAGTGTTGCTGCGGCTTGGTCTCCTTCCTCTCCAACTCGCAGCATCCAGAGCAGCTTAGACCACTTCGCATTCCGGAGAGTGTAACTCCTATGAGACTTGTCCGAATTGAATGATTTCGGTTGCAGAAGACAGAGGACTCATTTATCTCCAACTTTTGTGAAGAAAGCTTCGGTGCTTGGGAAGTGTAAGGCTTCCTGGAGGGCACATCTTTGCAGTGCATGTACACGACCAGAGAGAGGCGTCTAGACATGTGTCCATTCCGGAGACTGTATCTTTCTGCTCATAGATCCGAATTGAATGCTCTTGGACGTTCTGGAAAGAAGGCTCAAATGTCTATGGTTCTCATGAAGGACCCGGAAACTAAATCGGCCTGGAAGTGCACCGTCCTTCGCATCCTTTAGAACTGATCTGCTCGGTCCGGAATACCTGCGAGACTGGGGTTCCTTCCGACAAGCTTATCTCTCTGCTCACGCGTCCGAATTCCACGATTCTACTTGCTAAGATACCGTGATGCAATGATCTCCAACTTCTATGAAGCACCCGCCGTCTGAATCGGACCGGAAGGCTCCCCGGACAGGCGATCATTCAGGGGTATCGGATTGCTCCGGAATGAGTGCGAGACCTGTTCGTCTTCCGATTACCATATCTTTCTGTTCTGTGGTCCAAATGCCTTGATTCCAACTGTTATGAACTCTTGACTCAATTATCTCCAACCTTTATGAAGACTCCGACAGCTAAATCTGACCGGAAGGTTCCCCGGACAGGCGATTTCGGAAACGTGTCTGCACCCGGAGATTTTGGCCGAGAGACTTGACCGCGGTACGTGTTATTGGCCGAGAAAGCTACCCGCGGGAAGGATTTTGGTCGAGAACCTTCGACCTTCAGTACACCATTTTGCCGAGAAACCCAAAATTGCTCCTTTTCACCATTTTTGATCATTCCAACTCCATTTCTTCATCTGAATCACATCATCCACTCCAAATTGGCTCCAAAAGCACCTGTTTAACACTCCAAAACATGCAAAACTCTCTTGGACCTAATGCAATCTCCTAAGTCCTAAAACAATGCCTAAAGACCTAAAATGCATGCAAATGAGACATGATTTTGACTAGAATATGTACATTAAATGATGCAATTTATGAATATATCAACACACAAGAGACTCTCCTCGGTTCTAAAGGAACTAAATCGAGACCGATGTAGACCCAAAACCAGATCGGAAAATCAAGCGAGTATGAAGAAGAAAACGAGAAGATAGAAAGAAAAGAATTTTGAGTTCACTGATCTTTCTTCTTTCTTTCTTTTTTTTTTGACTGATTTTCGTTTTTTTTAATAGATTTTCTTTCCTTTTAAAAAAAAAAAGATTTGGAAAATTTACAAAAGAAAATATGAGACAAGGCGGAAGTTAAAAAGACAAAGGAAAGATAATACTGAATTCTTCAAGTGTGTGGCTCTGATACCACTTGATACGATCTCCCAAAAGAATTCACACACTTGGATCGGCGGGTTGATAAATCCTTGACTCCGAACGACTCTTGGAGCAGATGCTAAGACGTGAGAGAAGACTCCCAAAAATCCTTAGGCCCAAACTCATGAAGAACAGTTTGAAACAAGGGGATGGAAAAAAGATAAAAAGAACTCGTCTATAAAAGGATGTTAAGGCGTGAGAACTAGGTTCCCGAAAAATCCCTAAGCCCCGATTACGATAAACAAAAACTTTAAACTTTGCAGACGAAGGCTGCGTCAAGTTCTATGGATTGAACTTGATAAACCAAAAATAATTCTAGGCTAACCACCTGAGAATCAACAAAGTTCTCAAAAGAACAAAGGAGAAAAGTCTCAAAATTTTACTAAGAAAAGTGAATAATTGAAAATGAAAGGAGTTCATCGCCTTATATAGGGGCGGATCAGACCAAGGGTCATGCATAAAAAATTACAAAGAAAATAAATGAGTTTGACTAAAAACTTGGACTGACTCTTCGCCTAGCTTTGACTGACCCTTGAGCTGCTCCAGCGAAAATGACTCTTGAGCTTCTGACCCGTGAACCAAGCACGTACTGAACCTTGGCCGTGTGGTGGTATAGCCTTTGACCTTATTAAAACCACACCCGGTAAACCCATTGGGACAAACCCGGATGTAAGGAAAAAGAGTACCAAAAACTATACCAGGCCGAAGTTAGTAAGTACCCTGGTACGTGAGAAGGGTCACGGCTTTGGTTGTTGCTGGTTCCATGTTCTGGTTCCTGAGCTCGGTAAGTATCTTATGAACGGCTCCTGCTAACCTCCTGGTGCGTGATCTCGCCATTGGCCCGTCCGGAAAGACAAAGGTCGCGTCCGGTTCCTGCTCCACGACCTGATCTTTGACCCATGGTTCAGCCTCTGGTTCCATGATGGCATAGCTTGCGGTGGTTGAACAATAAAAGACAACTCAAGGCGACCTGTGGGCGCTTCATGGTCTCTAGGCCCAGCTTCTCAACCATGGTTTGGCTCGCCACATTGGTACAACTCCCACCATCGATCACCAAACTACAAACCTTACCCATGACCATGCATCGGGTATGGAACAAGTTCTCCCGCTGCTCTACGTCTCTAACCAGTTCCTGAGAAATAAGAACACGTCTGGACACAAGCAACTCACACTCAGCTGCGTGTTCCTCCTCGTCATCATAGACTGGTCCTGTGTCCTCTTCATTGTTGGTGATAATCTCTCCGGAATCAATGAGTAGCATAGCTCGCTGGTTCGGACACTTGTTGGCGTAGTGTCCCTTGCCTCTGCACTTGAAGCACTCAATGTCTCTGTTCCTGACCGGTGTAGCCTCGGTCTTGCCTTTGTAATCGGCTGTGGATGAAGTCGGCTTAGAATCAGTCTTAGGCTTGGCATTGGATCGGGAAGGATATCTCGGTTTGTCGTTGGGCCATGAGCTGGATCCATACCGAGCAGTGCTCTTCCTCCTCAACTGCTGTTCCACAAGTATGGCCTTATGGTACATATCAGACAAGCTCTGGTAAGTCTCTATCTCCATACGATCCTGCACGTCTCGGTTCATACCGATGAGGAACCGCGCCATAGTAGCATCTTCCGGTTCTTCCACGTCAGCCTTGAGCATCAGCCGCTCCATCTCCTGATAATAATCCACAACGTTTTTAGTGCCCTGGGTCAATCGCCGAAGTTTGTTGTGTAGTTCCCGGTTGTAGTAGCTCAGAACAAACCATTGTCGCATTAGACCCACCATCTCGTTCCACGTCTCAACGGGTCGATCTCCGTTCCGTCTCCGGTTGGTGACGATCTTATCTCACCAATCCACAGCATAGCCGTGGAACTCTGTAGCTGCCAGGTTGATTTTCTTCCTCTCCGTAAAATTCTGGCAATTAAACACGATCTCAATCTTTTTCTCCCACTCCAGGTAAGCATCGGGATCGTTCTTCTCGTAAAAGGATGGTATTCGCAACTTCAGTCCGCCAAGGTCGTTATCAGGTCGGCCTCGGGCTGCATCTGGTTCGTGCCATTCTCCTCCGCGGTACGGCTCCTGATATGGGTCAGCTGGTTCACGGTCTCGAACCGCAGGGCATCGTCCATGGTATTGCTCCTCTCGACCGCGGTCGCTCTACCCAATCACGACGAATGCCTCGATGATATCGCGGTCTGGTACAGTTTCCTCCGGATGTGTGACCGTCTGCATAGAAAGGATTGTCTAGGAATTCCTCCTGGTTGCGGTCTCTCCTCAGATGGTCTGGCTCGTCACGGTTTCGGACAATACTTCGTTCCCCTTAGGATTGCCATGGCTTTATCTCCAGCCGATCCATTCGCTGGTTCATACGTTCCATCAGCTTGGTGATTTGATTAAGTTTAGCGTCTATTTCTTCCGGATTGATCCAACGAATGTGGTTTCCGTCACGAAAGGTGTAGTAGTTCCACTCTCCACCTGCGTTTGAATAAGGACCCGATGACATAAAATTTGGTACCTCGCAAAAAGAACAAACACGTTAGTATTAAAATTCCTCACTCGGTGTTTCACTCAGTGTTTCTCTCAACACTTTTAATATTCTCACACACACAAGAGACTCTCATCGGTTCTAAAAGAACTAAATCGAGACCGATGTAGACCCAAAACCAGATCGGAAAATCAAGCGAGTATGAAGAAGAAAAAGAGAAGATAGAAAGAAAAGAATTTTGAGTTCACAGATCTTTCTTCTTTTTTTTTTTTTTTTTGGCTGATTTTCATTTTTTTTAATATATTTTCTTTCCTTTAAAAAAAAATAGATCTGGAAATTTTACAAAAGAAAAGATGAGATAAGGCGAAAGTTAAAAAGACAAAGGAAAGATAATACTGAATTCTTCAAGTGTGTGGCTCTGATACCACTTGATATGATCTCCCAAAAGAATTCACACACTTGGATCGGCGGGTTGATAAATCCTTGACTCCGAACGACTATTGGAGCAGATGCTAAGACGTGATAGAAGACTCCCGAAAATCCTTAGGCCCAAACTCATGAAGAACAGATTGAAACAAGGGGATGGAACAAAGATAAAAAGAACTCGTCTGTAAAAAGATGTTAAGGCGTGACAACTAGGTTCCCGAAAAATCCCTAAGCCCCGATTACGATAAACGTAAATTTTGCAGACAAAGGCTGCGTCAAGTTCTATGGATTGAACTTGATAAACAAAAAATAATTCTAGGCTACCCACCTGAGAATCAACAAAGTTCTCAAAAGAACAAAGGAGAAAAATCTCAAAATTTTATTAAGAAAAGTGTATGAATGAAAATGAAAGGAGTTCATCGCCTTATATAGGGGCGGATCAGACCAAGGGTCATGCATAGAAAATTACAAAGAAAATAAATGAGTTTGACTAAAAACTTGGACTGACTCTTCGCCTAGCTTTGACTGACCTTTGAGCTGCTCCAGCGAAAATGACTCTTGAGCTTCTGACCCGTGAACCAAGCACGTACTGAACCTTGGCCGTGTGGTGGTATAGCCTTTGACCTTATTAAAACCCCACCCGGTAAACCCATTGGGACAAACCCGGATGTAAGGAAAAAGAGTACCAAAAACTATACCAGGCCAAAGTCAGTAAGTACCCTGGTACGTGAGAAGGGTCACGGCTTTGGTTGTTGCTGGTTCCATGTTCTGGTTCCTGAGCTCGGTAAGTATCTTCTGAACGGCTCCTGCTAACCTCCTGGTGCGTGATCTCGTCATTGGCCCGTCCGGAAAGAAAAAGGTCACGTCCGGTTCCTGCTCCACGACCTGATCTTCGACCTGTGGTTCAGCCTCTGGTTCCATGATCGCATCACTTTGTTGCTGGATCTTATTTGATTAGTACTTGGCATTTCAAATTTTTTTAATTTTGCATCCACAAAAAGACGGTCAATGAACGAAGTTAGTTGAAATATAATGAATTTGCCATGTTGTTTAAAGTGAATGTATGCAATTCAAATTATATGCAAGTATGAGTATGTTTTAGCACTTTCACACATTCCACGCGGAAGAAATAGAAAGGCAAACAATCTAGCAAGAAGTGCTCGTGTGATGTTATGTATGTAAACTCAATACCTCCAGTTTGGATTGTCGAACCGTTCTAAGAACTAGGCTATCGACAAAAAAAAATATGCGTTAGCACATATTAAAATGTAAGTCTAGACTAAAAACTGCATAGAACTGTGAAAATAAAGAATTGCTCATCCTCTCAATAATATTTTTAAGGGATCAACACATTGAGATTAAAGGTTTTTTATCAAATAATTTTGTTTTTCAAATAAACTGGTTTTCTTTGTTACAAAATAGCTGAGAGATTGATTCTAAAATTGTGGGTCAAGTAGATTTTTCTTAAATTTATTTACATTAAAAAGCTTATTATTTTTTTCCCAAAAAAACAAAAATATTACCATTCATATCCATGTATGTATATAATATGACATATAAAATTATATAAGAAAATATAGTAGTGTTATAATGATATTGTATATTTATCTTATACATACACACACATGTATGAAATTATATATAATGAAATTATATATATATATATGTGTGTGTGTGTAATATCAAAAACATATGAAAAAGTAGAATGAAAGAAATAATAAAAGAAGATGTATTATACTAATTAAAAAGAGAAAGAGAAGTTTTTTTTTTTGAAATGCATTTACAATGTATCAAATACATTTTTTTATATAAAGTAATTTCGACAAGTATTACTGTGAGATATGATGATATATGGGCTCCATCACCATTCTCCTATATAAATTTGTTGACTTTGTGACACTCCCCCTTGGAGTCTATTTGTCATTCATATCTATTGTGATTTATCTACAGTTGCCTCGTTAAAAACCATATCTAGGAAAAATTGATAACATCGGTTTTTGACCAGTTTTATGGATCCCTTTAAGATCTTTTGCAGGTGTTTTTACTATGTTTTCAAAGGATTTCTATGTTTTTGATTTTAAAAGATTTTTCAGATAATTTGGGAGAAAGATGTGCAAATTGGACCAAAATAGTATTTTTTGGATAAATTCAGACTGTCAGAACTCTCTAGGAGAGACAAAATTGTTTTCACCGTCTGATCATCCCCAAATTTGGAAGTTTAATAAAATACACAACCAGAGTTCAAATGTGATTGGTTTGGAGACATTCCAATGGTTAGATCTCAAGATATTTCGTTTGCCCCCCAAAAAAATGAAGCTGACTCGAAGCTTTGCAACCGCGGCCAGACCTCCAATCTCCATGGCCAGCACAACACGACTGCGGCCAACCACTCATCCCCCACGGTCATACCCTCTGCAATCGCGGCCGGCCATCCTCCATCCCGAGAATCCTGTTTCAAGACCAAGTTATTTTTCTGACCTTTAACCTGAAGCCCTAGATGTCCCAGAGTATTGAAGACTATAAATACTTGTCTTCTAGGTTATTTTTAGGTATTTATTTCATGCTTTAGACCGAAAAAAATTCTTAGCCGCTTTTTCTTATTTGCACCTATTTGTTACGAAGATTTTTCAACCTTAGATTCATCAATAGAGAAGCTTTTCTTCATCTCTTTTTTTTTTTGTAAAACGTTTTTAATGCTTTCATTAAAACCCATGATGATATCGAGCTCAGCTATGTTTGAGTAGATCACTTGTTGGGCAAAGGTTTCTCAAAAGGCACTCTCATAATCGATTAAGACATCTAGGTTTTTAGATTTGGGATTTTTATTTATGCTATTAGTTTATTCTTGTTCTTAAGGAATGTACACTTGATTGATCACCTGGCGTCTTGTCTAGATACTTAGTGTTGCGAGAGTTTTCATTTTCTGTCTGACCAAGAATGAAACGAGCGATCTTGCCATAGTAGATGAAAGCTATCTATGGGTAAATCGTGAGTATATACGAGTCTTGTGTAAGTTATTGTGTTCACCTGTTACCGAGGCCAAAGTCGAAAGCTACTGATCAGGGTTGTGGGTGGCAGTTGGTTAAAATCACGAGAGTGACGTAGTCATACCCCCATACTCTAGCTCTTGAACCCTCAAATATTTTTATCTTCTGAAAAATGCAATCTAAAAGCTTAGTTGTTTGAAAACGATTATGATCCTCTAGGAGTTCCGAAAGCCCAGCGTCTTTTATATTGCTTATAATTTCGTGATTTGTTTACTTGCTTTCTTAGATAGTTTTCATTTGCTTATTTCTCTTAGAAAAAATCGTGACACACCCCAAACCCCTTTTAATACCGATTTAGTCTAGATATAAACATATAAATCGTAGGAAAACACTAGGCACACAAGTCCCTGTGGATTCAATCTCTAAGTACTACACCCGATCAGCTGTGCACTTGCAGCCTCGTTATTATATTTAGGATAAAACTTTCTAAGTAACACCCACACATGCTGGTGTAAGACTCGGAGGAGAGACTCACAAGGTCGATGGGGATCTAACAAGCTGGCCTTCGCTCTCTCTTGTTGGATCGGTTCAAGGGAAGTGAGGGTGGATTGATGGCATCACAGAGAGGATGAATGACTCTCTGATAGAGCAAACACTAGCCTTTCAGTGGAATCACACACACACACAAAGACAAGCAAACTCTCAAGCAAAGCTCAAAGATAAGAAAACAGCGATATTTTATTGATAAGCAAAAAGGTGTCGAACTACAAAGCTGCAAGGGGACTTTATGAACAGTCCAAAAGCGTGAACCTTCTAGGGTTCGACTCAAGCAAAAGAAAAGACTCAAAACGACACGACATTCTAAAGAAATAAAAGAAAACAGCAAAGAAAACAAGTAATCGGCAGCTTGTCTCATTTGGACACAAATAAGGAAAGTCTATTTAAATAAAAATCTAAAGAAATAAAACTATTGGCTTTAACCAAGGCTTGCTCTCTGGTGTATCTGGCCTCTTTGTGACTTTAATCACTGCTGAGCTGATGTTCTGTTCCTCCATAAAATTCATAAACAAAGCTTACCTGTTGTGCACGCAAGAGTGGCCAAGTGAAAGATGAGCTGTTCTTGACTTGTGTTGAGGTGATCTTCGAGTGGTCTTCTGTGGCTTATTTAGTGTTGAGGATTCTTGTTTTAATGCTTCAAAGATCTCCTTCAGTTGTTCCATCTTCAGCCGTTGTCTCTTGGTGAAGCTTGTTAGGGTCATGAACGGCTAAGTCGTTTGTGTTGATGATCTTCAGCTCCTGGATTGTGATCTCCTCGGGTCCTTTGACAGTCTCCACTCCATGCCCAGCCACAAGAGATGTCATACCTCATTCCATGCTAGACCGCGGCTGGATCGGTTGAGAATGAGCCGTGAACTCCACTTGATACTCCTTGGGTGCGTGCATGAAGTCTGATACGCCAAGTTGATTTATTCACGCTGGCTCCTGGTTCTTGATCGAGTCATGGGGCCTGTTTGGAGTGTTGGGATGTTGGGATCCTCCTTGGAGTGCTCAGTGACCTCATCACACACATAAAAAATCATGTTGATAAAAACCATAGTAAAGGTAAAAAGAGTACAACCTCATAAGCTCCCCCTTGAGTCACTAGAAAAAGTTTATAGATCTCGTTGATGATGCATCCCAATGTTGTAGACATGTTTTTGGAAGATCGAAGTAGGTAATGACTTTGTGGAGATGTCTGCAGTATTATCAGATGATCAAATATATTTCACTTCAATCTCTTTATTCTTCTCAAGTTCTTGGGTATATAAGAAGAATTTTGGTAAAGTATGTTTGGTTATGTTGTTTTTGATATATTCTTCCTTTGTCTGGGCAACACATGCAGCATTATCTTCATATAAGATAGTCGGTTCTGTGTTAACGCAAAGTCCACTACTTGATTTGATATGTTGGCTTATTGATCTTAGCCAGACACTTTCTCTACTTGCTTGGGGGAGAGCAATGATTTCAGCATGGTTTGAGGAAGTGGCCACATGTGTTTGATTCTGAGAGTGCCATGATATAGCAGTTCCTCTGACTGATCTACTTTGTGACCAGACCTTGTGAGGATCAGATAGATACCCTGCATCAGAAAAACTAATCATTTGTCCATTTGAGCTTTTAGTATAAAACAATCCTAAATCAATCATCCCTTGATTGATTGTAAGACGAAATGGCTCTTTGTAGTCTTCTCTCCATGATTATCTGTTTCAATCTTCCTCTACTCAGCTGTCATATTTGATTCCGCTCAGGTAACGAAAGACATATTTGATTCCGCTCCAATGTCTATGTGTAGGAGACGAGCTGAATCTAGCTAAAAGATTAATGGCAAATGATATATAGGTAAAGTGCAATTTGCAAGGAGATATGGTATTTTTTAGCATTAAGCGATCTAATGACCATAGGGGTACTAAGAGGATTTGCTTTATCCATGTTAAAACGTTTTGATACTGTTTTTGTGTATGTATATTGATGCACAAATATACATTTTGGAGAATTCTCAATTTCTAAGCGGAGACAGTACTTTGTCTATCTGAGATCTTTCATCTCAAGTTCCTCTTTTACGTAATTTGATGCTACATGTATTTCTCTTTTAGTTCTGATAATGTTTAGATCATCAACATATACCGCAATTATTACAAATCAGGATATGGTTTTCTTGATGAAAACACATGATCATATAGGATTGTTCATGTATCCTTATTTTGTTAAATCTTCACTGAGAGGATTATACCACATGCGTCCAGACTGTTTCAATCCATATAATGATCATTGCAATTTTGATTGCACATAACTCTTTCAGTTTGGAACTTAATGCTTTTGGCATTTAAATCCTTCAGGGATTCTCATATAAATATCATTATCTAATGATCCATATAGGTCTTCTGTAACAACGTCCATAAGTCGCATCTATAGATTTTCATTTGCCGCTAGACTCATTAAACTCTGAATGTAATCGCATCCATAACAGGAGATAATGTTTCCTCGTAATCAATCACAGGTATTTGAGAAAAGCCTTCAGCTACAAGGCGAGCTTTTTATCTCATAACCTCATTTTTCTCATTTCGCTTCTGATAAAACCATTTGTATCCTACTGGTCTCACAACTTTTGGTGTGAGTACAATTGGCCTGAATACTTCTCGTTTATTAAGTGAATCAAGTTCGACTTGAATTGCACTTTTCCATTTTGTCCAGCCATGTCTATTTTGGCATTCTGATACAGACTTAGGTTCTAGGTCTTCAGTTTCCTCTTCTATTTCTTTTGATACAAGGTATGAGAAAATATCATCAACATCATCCATATTATTTTGATTTCATATCTTTTCTTTATGAATGTAGTCAATAGAAATTCATGATTTTCTGATTCATGATTTGTTATTTCTGAAACAAATTCGATTATTTTAGGAAAATATGTTTCTTAACTTCCTTCTTTTTTCTAAAAAAATTTTTATCCTTAGAACCAAGACGTCTACCACGCTTCAGGCGTGTTTTAGACTTTCACGTTCTTGTGGCTTTTCTACACGAGCAGAAACATTTATAGCTGGTATATGTGATTTTGTTACCATTTTGGTATCCGCAAATGCATCAGGTAGTTATTAGATATGTTTTGTAAATGCATAATTTTCCAAACTTCTAGTTCTGAATGTTTAGAAGGGGGATCAAATTGTAACAGAGATGGTACACTCCACTTGATATCTTTTCTACTTATTTGTTTTCTCCACTAGATCTGGGAATTCTTTTCATTGAAATAATAATCAGCAAAACATGCCGTAAAGACATCACATGTTTGCGGTTTTAGGTATCGTATAATTGATGGATAATCATAACCAATGTATATCCCTAATCTGCTTTGTGGTCCCATCTTTGTATATTGTGGTGTTGATATTGGTACATATACCACACAACCAACGATCTTTAAATGAGAATTATTTGGTTCTCGACCAAATGCCAACTGTAATGGCGAACGTTTATGATATGCACTTGGTATTACCCAAATAACTGCTTCTGCATGCAAAATAGCATGTCCCCATACAGAGGTCGAAAGTTTTGATCTCATGATCAATGGTCTTGTAATAAGTTGCACATGTTCAATTAATGATTATTGCAAACCATTTTGTGTATGAACAAGAGTTACAGGATGTTCAACCTCGATTCCAGTTACCATAAAACAATTATTAAATGCTATGCATGAAATGTGAAATCACCAGAATTGTCTAGTCTAACTTTCTTTATTGAATAATCAAGAAAATGAGCTCTTAGTTTGATTATTTGAGTTAGAAATCTTGCAAATGCCATATTTCGAGATGATAATAGACAAACATGTGACCATCTACTTGACACGTCAATCATTACCATTAAATAGTTGAATGGTTTACATGGTGGACGTATAGGTCCACAAATATCGTCTTGACTCCGTTCAAGGAATGTTAGTAATTTTTTATCAGTTTTCGTTGGCGATGGTCTTATGATCAATTTTCCGTGAGAGCACGTAGCACATATCGTTCTTTTTCTTTGATAAATCTCCTGGATTTTCAATGAATGTCCATGTGAGTTCTCTATGATTTTTTTCATCATAGTAGTGCCTGGATGACCAAGACGATCATGCCATAATGTGAAATCTTCAGATTTATGTATGTATGATGTAAACCAGAAAGGAGTTTTGGTAACTTTTCTAATACATGCCCTTTTCGCGATTTTTCAAAATTTATATACATATACTTCTTCTCATCCTCAGTTGCAGCCTGAGTATCAAATGCTTGAAGATATATATCTTTATATCTTTAAAAACAACAAATTTATTTTCTAATTCAGAGAAAATAATGCATGATTTATCGAGAAATTTGTCCCATTAGGTAATGCAAATTGGCTTTACTAGTCCCTTCAATTAGATCTGCAGGATCTGATATTGTGTTGAAAATATTTTTGTTAGTCTTAAATCAGAGAAGTATCTTCTATGTTTCAGAATAGTATTGTTCCACTATCTGGTTAATAACACCGGATTTTGACTATTTTTATAAATCACTTTAATATCTTTTGCAGGTGTTTTTACTCTATTTTCAAAGGTTTTCAAAGGATTTCTATATTTTCGGATTTTAAAAGAATTTTCAGGTAATTCGGGAGAAAAATGTGCAAATTAGAACAAAAAGACTATTTTGGATAAATTCAGACCGTCAGAACTCTCAAGGAGAGAAGAAGACCTTCTTACCGTCTGATCATCCCCAAAATTGGATACTTAACAGAAGACTCAACCAGCTTTCAAATGCACTTGGTTTGGAGACATTGCAACGGTTGGATCTCAAGATATTCTATTTACCCAGGAGACAATTTAAGACGGCCAGAAAGCTACGAGATCGCGGCTAACAAGCCATTAACCACGGCCAGAGCCACGCGACCGCAGCCAAGCACCCATTCACCACGGTCACGCCTCATGCAACCTCGGCCAGCCATCTCCGACTTAAGAAGCTCATTTCTGAAGCCCAAGTCATTTGCAAGCCTCAATTCTGAAATCTAGATGCCCTGGAGTACTGAAAACTATAAATACTTGTCATTTAGGTCGTTTTTAGATATCTCTTCCATACTGTTTACAGAGACAACCTTTCTTAGCCATTTTAGCGATTTTGTAGAGAAGATTTCTCAATGAGAAGCTTTCTTTCATCTCATTTCTTTACTGTTTTTCATTGCTTTCATTAAAAACAAAGATGATGTCGACCTCAGCTATGTCTGAGTAGATCCCGAGTTGGGCATAGCGTTCCCGAAAGGGGCTCTGATAATCAAATAAGACATCTAGTTTTTTAGATTTGTGATTTTATTTTATGTTCTTTGTTTTTATCTTGTTCTTAATGCATGTATGCTTGATTGATCACCTAGTGTCTGATTTAGATAATTATTGTTGTGAAAGTTTTCATTACGTATCTGACCTAAAATGAACGGGCGATTCAACCATAGGAGTGAAAACATACATATGGGCGAGTCATGAGTATTGACAAGCCCTATACAAATTCCTGTGTTTTCTCACTTCCAGGGCAGAGTGGAAACCTACTGGTCAAGGTTGCGAGAGACAGTTGGTTATGGTTATGATCACGACAGTGACGTAGTCATACTGCCGTACTCTAGCTCTAGAACCCTAGATATTTTGATATCCAATAATCCCAATCTATAGCCTTAGTTGTTAAAACCGGTTATGATCCTCATAGAGTTCCCGAAAATCCAGCGTTTTTAATTACTGCTTACAACCTTATCGATATTTACTTGCTTTCTTAGATCTGCATTTTTACTTGCTTTCATTCGAAATCATGCTTGCTTCGTTTTACTTCCATTCGGTTTTTCACTTGCTTTCTAGGATAGTTTGTTTGCGTTCTTTAGTTTTAGTTTAACCCGTGACACCCATGTTTTGTCATTTCTCCTTATTATTGATTAAGTATAACAACAGATTTCTTTTAATTATGTTATTAACTTTTGTTAATGTTTTATTTCTGTTACTTTTAATTTTAAATTTTTTTTTCTATTATATCTTATATGTTATTATTGTGTAGTTTAAATTAAAAATCATTCAACATTAAAAAAAATTGTGTAAGGAGATTATATCAATTCTATTTTGTTATTTTTAAATTTTATTTATCTTTTTTAATTTAATGAGTTTTAGTCTAGTTTAATGTTTTGGTTGTTCACTAAATATTTAAATTAAAAAATTTAATATTTGTATTCTTGAAAAAAATTATATTTTTTGTTGCATATTCTATATACCATTTTAACTGTGTACTTTAATTACAACTTTTCTTTCCAAAGTTTAGCATATTTAAATATTTTTCTTCTTTAAATCCATTTTAGTATTACAATTCGAGATGAAAAAATAATTCTCAAGCTTGTGTTTTTTTTTGAAGTATCATTTTTAATAAAATATTTTTAATCCAGTTAGTATTACAATCTATATACTTATTTGTGTAGTGATTTGCTTACGTGTCGTGTTCACAGCGAGTTTCACAGTTTTTCGCTTACGTGTCAGCTCCAAAATGAGTTTCGGCCGCAAAAAGACTGTTTAGCCCTATATTATAATTACATGTCATGTTTTAATTGGTTCTCATCTGATGACGTGTTAAAAAAAAACTTAAACCAAACCGGTCTAAATTATTATGGTTTAATGTTTAATTCTGTAGTCAACCAAACCGTTTTTAAATTTATATTAAATCGAAATTTAAAAAAAAATTAGACAAAAACTTTTTTTTAAAAAAAACACAAAAGACTCTAAATTTACCATGTTTTATGTTTCTGAAATTTAGAAAAAATCTAACTAAAATGTTAAAAGAAACAAAAATTGGAATAAAATTTAGATTATTGTTTCAAAACAAAAAAATAAATGAAATTTATGTTAGAATAGCGCTAAATATTTTAGTGTTTATGATTTCTTATGTTTATAGGGTTTTTAATTTTTATAATTTATAAAACCAAAAACTAGTAAAAATCTAAGGAAAAAAAACAATAAATGAAATCTATATGTCTAATGAAATGTCATTAATTATGATATCTAGAATATGATTTTCGATTTTTTATCTATATCTTTCAGAAAGATTTTTTAATCCTTTTGTTAAAATCAAAAACTTATTTGTAAATTTCAGATTCATCTAACTTAGAACAGAGATAAAAAAAAATTTAATTTTCTTAAAATCATTTAATTATAAAATTACATCTGGGAGACATATATAGTCCACGCGAGCCGTGGGCAAATTAACTAGTTTCTTTAATTTTTAATATCAAACTGTCACTTTGTCTATTTATTTACACTTAGTTTTTTAAAAAAATTTGTACTAAATCTAATAAATATAGATAGAGATGTATTAAATGATTTTTTAAAAAATATGCTTTAGTATTAAAATTTATGGTTTTGCTGATAAGAAAAAATTATCCTATTTTATAATAGATAAGATAATATAAGCATTATGTAAATTATAGTATATAATTTATGTTGCTTGCATTACCTTATCTTTTTTTTACATAAACGGAAATTTTTTTTTTCACATACGCTAGAAATTCAAGAATCACATGGCGGGTATTTCAAGCTTCCGTAAGGACGGTCTCGTTAAAATAACCTGCAAAGTTAGACGTATTAAGGTGCGTTGTATCCTCAGAAATGCTTCGTGAGATTGACTTCTGTTCTCTTGCCTTCGGCGGATTCTTTGTAGAATGCACAAAGATGTGTAGGAGTACTACGACATACTCAAGACCAATATCCCTTGGTACCGCATCTGAAGCAAGCATCCTCTTGCTTTTAGGAGGTACTTCATTGGTACTCTTTTCCCTTTGGGGATTGTTCAGAGAGCGTCCACTGGAGTGGCTTTTTATTCTGCGGGTTGTATATTCTCCTATGTCCACAGTAATTTCGATGGTCACGGCCTCGAAATGCTTTGCTTTCTTTCACCGGATTCTTGACATCCAATGTGCTCGCTTCAGAGAATGCCTTAGATTCGGTAGGTCGTGTCATGTGATTCTTAATAAGAAACTCGTTATTCTTCTCAGCTATCAGAAGTGCCACAATCAAATCCAAAAATTTGGAATACCCATGCAACCTATATAGTTGTTGCAGGGTGATGTGGTTTTGGTGAATGTGGTGTATGTTTTCTCAAGCATTTGAGATTCCGTAATGGTTTCACCACAGTACCTCAATTTAGATACTATCCCTAACACAGTGGAATTGTAGTTCATCACTTTGTCAAAGTCCTGAAACCTCAGACTATTCCACTCATCCCGAGCAAGTGGAAGTGTTATGTCCTTCTCATGGTTGAGAAGATTCTTAAGGGACTTCCATAGCTCTCATCTGTGTGTGATCATAGATGATACTTTCATCTATGTGTCTTCTAAGGAAGATCACCGATTTCACCTTTTCATAAACTGTTGATGTATTTTTCTCTTTGATTCCAAGTGAAGTTCAACGTTGATGGTCCAAGATATGTAATTAGCACCAGTGATGTCTAAAGCCGAAAATTAGAGCTTCTCAACGTTTGCCATTGAATTTCTAAAATAACATAATAGAAAATATTATTAGAAAGATGATTTTATTTAATTTAAAATATATAAGACGGTGGAATACATAAGGAGACTACAGGAAATACAAATGCATAAAAACTTAAATAAAAATCATCACATATTCTGTTGGAGAGTATTCTCCGACAAGTAAACTATAAAGAGCAACAAGTATATAACCTATAACAAAAACTAAAACCGAGTGAACCATCTTTTTTATATAAAATAAATGATTTTCTTGGTGAGACTTTTTATGGGGGTGAAATGATTGAGTGAAATGAATTAATAAAAGATAACTATATTTATAGATTGAAATACCGTTTATTATCCGTTATGTAACCGTTTGAAAAAAAAATTAAAAAAAAAATTGTTTATGACTGTTAAAAGCAAAGAAAATAAGAGAAAATCAGACTAATAATTTAAACACAGAATATTAAATAATTTACTAGTTTATATATAATTATACATAGGTGATAGAAATTTATTTATACTAAAAACAATAATTTGGATGACAAGTTGAATAAGACAAATATTTGTCTAATACCAAAAACTGAAAGACCTACGCGGATGACAGAGTTCCGGCCTATTGGTCTATGCAACGTAGGTTGTAAGATCATATCTAAAGTGTTATGTTAAAGATTGAAAAGATTGTTACCCAACTTGATCTCATAAACTCATGGCTGGGTGATTGATCTCAAATAGTATAATGATAGCTACAGAGATGTTTCACGGTTTGTGGACCAATAAATCATGCATAGTAATTATATAGCAATTAAGACGTACATGAGTAAAACTTATGACAGATTCGAATGGTCTTTTAATGAAAATCTTTAAAGACGTTTTCGTTTCACGGAGAAATGAATAATATGGATGATGTGGTGTATTAGTTTGGTACAATACAAAGTTCTGTTAAATGGACAACCAAGGGGACAAATCAATCCGAGGAGGAGGCTCCGTCAAGGAGATCTGTTATCATCATATTTGTTTATTCTATGTACGGAAATTTTAATAGCGAATATAAGGAAAGCAGAGAAGGAAAAATTATTGACAGGTCTAAAGATTGAAAAAGCAAGTCCATCAGCTTCATCCTTACTTTTGCAGATGACATTTTATTCTTCTGCAAAGAAAACAAGGAAAAATGCAAAAGATTTTGAATATACTAAGACAGTACGAAAGTGTTTTGGGCCAATAAACTAACTTAAAAAAACCTCAGTTCAGTTTGGTCACACAGTCCCAGAGGAAGTGCAACAGGGAGTTGAAACATATTTTAGAAATTACGAAATACATAGGTACGAAGTCCAATCTGGGTATCCCAGAAAGAATGGGTGGAGCTACAAGTAATATTTTTAATTTTTTAGAGGAAAGACAACCTGATAGGGTTAAGAGTTGGACCTCGAGGTTATTATCGACAGGGAGAAAATAAGTTTTAATTAAATCTGTGGCAACCGCAATGCCCACCTTTGTGATGGCATATCATGTTTTTGGTTACCTAAATCCTTAACAACGAAACTATCTAGTGCATTTGCACGGTATTGTTGGAGCTCTGATGGACACCACCGAAGTATGCATTGGATAACATGAAAAAAAATGTATAGATATAAGACGGAAAAAATTCGAGGAATCAGATTTCAAAATAAAGAGAATTTTAATACGACTTTATTGGAAAAACAATTATGGCGACTGATTGATACCAAACTCATTGTTTGCGCGGGTCTTTAAGGGTCTATACTTTCGGAGCACAAGCCCTTTGGACCCTGTACGATCCTACTCACCGTCCTGTGGCTGGTGGAGCATAATCTCGGCTATATCTCTGGGTAATAAGGGGCTAATCAAAAGAGTTTATTCAAGATGTTCAATCCCTGTATGGAGTGATCTTTGGATACCAACTTCTCGTCCGAGTTCAGCCACTTATAAGGGTTTTAATTATAACCCGGACCTTCTGGTCAATCATCTGATTGATTCAGTGAAAAGTATGTGGTACTTGGGCTTTATAACGACAATTATTGACAAAACAAATGTGGGCACTATACGTGGAACAAGTTCAACTATTTTTCTCTATCACATATCACACACACGAAGAACTCGGAGGCAGACAAACTAGCAAGAAGTATTCGTATCTATTTTCAAGATGTTATTTATGTAAACTGGGTACTACCGATTTGGTTAGTCGAGCTGTTTTAGGTACATCGACTGTAAAAAAACAGTAATTTATAGATAAATATAGGGTGAGAAAATCATCTATATCAAAACAGTAAATAAATAAATGATGATGACTTAAGTTATCTATAAAAGCATGATAAATAAATGTATGGTGACTGCGTCATCCATACTAAAACAATGAATAAATAAATTATGGTGACTTGAATCATCCATATAAGCATAAAAATTAACTGTACTTAAATCTATCGAATACGCTTCTTATATAGAGTAATTTGACAAGTATTACTTTGAGATATAAGATCAAGTGCAATAGCAACGCAAGTAAGATGTTTTTACATCCAATAGGTAGACAATTGTAAAAATGCAATATGCCAGTTCACAGAAAAAAGGGAAAATTTTCCCTTCAAGAAAATTCTGATTGGATGCCACAAAAGTGTTGACATGGCCGATTGTCATTTGATAGTTGTTTGTTTTTCTTTTTATTTTCCTTCTTTGTTTAGATGCTATTTTTATTCAATAATTAATCAAAATTAAAAAAAAAGTTACATAATTTTTTAAACTTATGTTTATATTATTAGAACACCAAAAAAAATCTCAAGTAGTTTGTTTACCTTTTCATTTCTTCTCTTACATTATCGCTCTCTTTGGTGTTATTCAACATCCTTATGGATCCATCTTGAAACAATTTCCTATTGAATTATCTCGAACTTACACCAACTTGCAGCTGAAAAGACCATTGTTTCTACGAATTGTAAAATTTTATCAATTATTTTTACATGATAAAATTATTTTTTGTGATTATAAATATTTTAGTAGTAATAGTATTTATACAATATATAATATAAGTAAAATAATGAAGATAAAATAAATAAATATGATGAGTTTTATATGATGTACTGATGTGGAGGAAAGAGAAAATGAGTTAGAGGAAAGTGATGTTAAGGAAATATATTAAACTAAAATGATGTAACTGCAATTAGTTAAGTCTTATGATTTATCCCACTGGTAATTGTGTATATATACACTACATCTCTCTAATAAAGTATTATTAAGTGATGTACTCTATATGGTATCAGAGCCTCAATACCCAAACCTTTATTTAAGCTGCCATCCTAGTTTTTCAATTTTCTTCTCATCCAAGCTTCTGCTCCACTATGACTTCTCCGGCTGCTTCCACCAAGACCATCAACGTCTCTGCATCTCAAAATCTCCGTAACGTTAACATGGCGAACGTTACTAAACTCACGGCTACCAACTTGCTGATGTAGAGCCGTTAAATCAAGGAACTTCTCAATGGATATGACCTTGCCAACTATCTAGATGCATCCGCTGAGATCCCTTCGGCCACCATCACCACAAATGGTGCTGTCTGCGCCAACATCAGTTGATCTATAGTGCATTTCTCGATGCCATTTCCATGACCATTTAACCGCTGCTCTCTGCCACCACCACCTCTGCTCAGATCTGGAAAAAAATATATGAGACATACGCTAAACCGACTCGGGGTCATCGTCAACATATCATGCACCAAATTTGCCAGCTGATGAAGGGCAACAAATCAATCACAGAGTACTTCCAAGGTTTCACCACCCGATTTGGTCAACTGGCTCTTCTCGACAAGCCAATGGATCATAAAAATCAAATTGAACATTTTCTCGCCGCACTTCTGGAAGAATACAAGCCAGTTTGATCAAATTAAGGGATGTGATTCTCCGCCTTTTCTCATGGAGATCCACGAAAAGTTGCTTAATTATGAGCTCAAGTTACAAGCGGGTGTTGTCCCATCCTCCTCAGTCCCCATTTCCGCAAATACTGCCAATAAAAGTGGTTCAAACAACAAAAACAACCGGAACCAGCACCGTTACAATAACAAAAGCCACCAACAATAGGCATGGCAGCAACAACAATTCCATCAACGCTCCGGTCAGCCTTCTCCTCGCTGGTATCAGGGATGTTGTCAGCTTTGTGATGTACACGATCATAGTGCTAGGAAGTGCTCACAGCTTCAGATGCCTGGCAACTCCTTCAATGCGTTGCCACAGCCATATGTCTTGGTTCCTTGGCAGCCTCATTCAAACATGGTTGTTGCACCAACTTACAATCCCAGCAACTGGCTCCTTGACAGCGGTGCAATACATCACCTCGCAACTTATCTGAATAACATATCTCTGCACCAACCCTATACGGTGCCGAAGCAGTTGCTATTGATGATGGTTCCAGTCTGGCGATATCTCATACGTGTTATGCCCTTCTCCCTACACCACCTCGGTCTCATGCACTAAAAGATGTTCTTTACGTTCCAAATGTGCATAAAAATTTGATATCGGTTTACCGGCTATGCAACACTAACAAAGTGTCTGTTGAATTCTTCCCTCAACACTTTCAGGTGAAGCATCTGTGCTCGGGAGCCCCGTTAATCCACAACCATGCAAAGGATGATTTATATGAGTGGCCTTTTTGTCCATCTTCCTTCGCCTCTTACTTTGCTGTTCCTGACACCAAAACAACTCTTTCTCAATGGCACTCTCGTTTAGGCCATCCATCTATTTCTTGTCTTAAAACAGTTGTTTCTCAGTTCTCTTTACCTTGCTTTAATCCTGCTTTACAAACTCTTTCATGCAATGATTGTCTTCTCAATAAAACACATAAACTTCCTTTTCATCGAAGCAGCATTGTTTCATCTCATCCACAATATCTGTTTACCGATGTATGGCAATCACCTGTGCTGTCATCTGAAAATTACAAGTATTATTTTGTAATCTTGGATCACTACACATGCTATACGTGGTGAAACAAAAATTTTATACCTTTTCGAGCTCTTGTGGAAAACAAATTTTTAAACCAGGATTCAACACTTATACTAAGATAAAGGTGGTGTGTTTATTGTCTTGCGGTCGTATCGTGCCTTTAATGGCATACTCATCTCATGACCCCTCCGTATACACCCAAACACAATGGGATATCAGAGAGAAAAGACCGACACATTTTTGAAACTGGTCTGTCCCTCTTTTTTTTCATGCCAAAATACCACTCACACACGGGCCAAATGCTTTTGCAACAACCGTTTTTTTTCATAAATCGCCTTCCTACTCCAGTTCTCTCATCTCATTCACCCTCTCAAAAACTTTTTCAAACACAACCAAATTACACAAAATTACGTACCTGTGGCTGCTTATGTTTTCCCTGGGTCAGGCCATAACACCAAACAAGCTAGAACATCGTTCGGTTGCATTTGTATTAATCAAGTACTCGCTAACACAAAGCGTGATCACTGTCTCGATCCACTCTCTGGGCGAATTTATACATCCTGGTACATTTGCTTCAATGAGAGTCAGTTCTCGTACCAAACACTTGTTCAATCTTCTTCCCTTCTCAAAAACCAAAACACAGATTCTCTCTTCCCTCCTTTCACCATTGTTCCTCAAAAACCGCCACTTGTTGAGTCATCTTTCTACCTGCTTTCGCGCTCAGATCCTCCACCGCTGGTGCCACCGCTGTCACTTCTGTTGCTACCCCTGCCTCCGGAATCGCCATCTTTTGTACAACCACCTACTTTATTTTTTGTTTTGCAGATCTCAGAAGCGACAACAACTACAGATCTTGGGCCAACTCATTCCACAAGTCCAGGCCCAACACATGTACACTCAAGTAAAAGGTCCAGTTACAGGAGATCAAATAGAAGCCCAATATATTCCTTATTCCTCGCAACCTGTACGACAAGCTCCACTTCTAACAAAAAATCGACATTCAATGCAGACACAGGCAAAGAAAAAAATCACCAAGCCATCAACAAAATATGGTCTGGTGGTTGATGTCTCTCGAGATTCACACCAAATTACGTCGACATGGCAACTAGCAATGAATGATCCACGGTGGGGTGCAGCGATGAGTTCTGAATTCAATTCAACCACTCGAAATCACACATGGGACTTGGTGGCTGCTACAAATCGGATGAACATTATTGGTTGTCGCTGGGCATTCATCATCAAATGCCATCCAGATGGCTCCATTGACCGCTATAAGGCGCGTATTGTTGCCAAAGGATTTCATCAGCAACAAGTAGTGGATTTCACTAATACATTCAGCCCAATCATTTACTCAACCATGATCCGAATTATTCTTGGTCTTACGGTGAATTTTGATTGGCATGTCTGTCAATTAGATGTGAATAATATATTTTTGCAGGGACATCTATGATAGACAGGATTTTCAGGTCTTGAGGGCTATCAATCCCTTTAATCAATTTAGTATAAAGGGTGTCAAACCAAGCATGTGGAAGCTAGACACTAGACTATATGAACTATTTATTAATTCAAGTAAAGAAGTGAGGTTTTGATTAAACAAATGTCTACTAAAGACTTAAACAAGATTAATGACTAAGCAAATGATCAAAACAAGTAGCAAATAACAAATGATATGGATATGAAATGATGGAAGCATGAGATTCTAGACATGATAGCTAGTTAGGGTGCTTTGGTGCTAAACTATAAATGCTAATGACAATGATGAAACATGATTCAAATGATTTAGAACTCTAATCAAGCCTTAATATTTATCAAGCATCAAGACACAAATCAAGTTATTTCACATACCCAATCATCATTGGAGATCAAACAACAAGACAGAATTAAGAATCAGTTCTAAGTGATCATTTATGCAAATAACAAAACATCATCATGAGGTTAATGCATAAACCTCTAATATAGCTCTTTCAGAAATTTTATCAAACACTTGTGGTGCATGAAAAACCCAGATTCTAGATCACAAGTGATGTGCAATGATTCAGCTTAGAGAACAGCTATTTAGAGAGATGAATCAATGAAAATGTCCCTAAGCACTCCTAATCTAACACTTTAGCACCCTAACTTACACATCTAGAACCTCATTAGGGAGACTACTCACTAATCATACTAATCTCTCTTAAACCTTTGCAAGTAGAGTAGATTAGCATGATTAATGGATGGAAGTGATGATAGAGATGATAGATAATATAGATTGCAGCTTTAAACACACAAAAGGTCTTTGATTTCTCTTGATTCAAACTCTCAAAAAAGGATATTTCTCTTCAAATGAGTCTTTCACAAAAGAAGCAAAGAAATTAGAGAAAATAAAGCTTGTCCTTAGAGTAAAACCCTAAAAAAATATTTATAGCTCCTTAAACGAATCGGGTCAGCCCAGGACAAACTGGGTACTGACCCGGCTTAAATGGGTAAAATTCCAAGTGTGCGAGTTGGTCAGGTGCTTTCCATCCTGCAGGCCTGAGTCGCACAGCCATAGAAACAGCCTTGTGCGCCTTAAATCATTCAGCCTCAGCCGCATGCCTATCTCGGTGTAAACCGCGAGTGTTTGTGCTGTTCAGGCTTTCTTCTCTTCAACTCGCACAACCAAGACGCATTCTGGATATAATATGTGTGCGAGTTGGTCATCTTTAGTCCCAAGTCACATGCCCAACTCGCACAAGTCTGGAAATGTGCTTTAGCGAGATAGAACTTTGTAAGCCAAACCGCGAATGTTTGTGCGATTCAGGTTCTTTTGCTCTCTAGCTCGCACATTCATGTAGCACAGGACTTCAAACATGTGTGCAAGATAGTCTACTTCACTTCCAAGTCGCAGGCTCAAGTCGGTGTAAACCGCGAGTCTTTCTGCGGTTTAGTTCTTTGCTCGGCAAACTCGCATGCCTAAGTCGCACAGCTTGTGGACTTAACATTTTTCCTGCTCGGGGGTCTTTGGTCTCACTCAGGGTTGCCTTACCCACACATCTCCACACGCAGCTCATTTCCAGAATTTAATCTTTAGGCACTGCGGGTTAACCAAGATGCAGAATCTTCTCGCACAATCCAAGTCTCCTTGGACAACTTCGCATTTGGGGGAGCCTAACTTCCAGGATATGGATCCAAATAGCATGATTCCAACTTTAGTGAAAAGAGAACTCAAATATCTCAAATTTTGGTGAAGCAACCTTCGGAGCTTGGGGATTGAAAGGTTCCCCGGACGGCTCATCTCTGAAGTGCATTGAAACAATCAAGAGGGGCTCTTGGGCCAGTGTTTACTCCGGAGACGCTATCTTTCAGCACATAGCTCCAAACTAGATGATCTCAAAGTTTTCTGGAAATAGAACTCAAATATCTCGAATCTTGATGAAGGCTTCGGCAACTGAATAAGACTGGAAAGGCATCGTCCTATGCAATCTTTGTGACTCATCGGATCGGTCTTAAAACTGTAGCGGGACAGGTGCGTCTTCCGGTGAGCTCAACTCTTAGCTCAAGAGTCCAAATCCAATGATTCCACCTGTTCAGGATCCGTGACTTGATCATCTTCAACTTTTCTGAATACTCTGTAAGCTGAATCGAACGTTAAAACTCCCCGGACAGGAAATCTTTCAGACGTATTGGATTGCTCCGGAATGGATGCGAGACAGGTCTGTCTTCCGGTGGCCGTATCTTCCAGCTTGCTGCTCCAAATGCATCGATTCCAACTGTCCTTAAAACTCAATTATCTTGATCTTTGCTCAAGATCCCGGAGGCTGAATCGGCCGGCAAGACCTTCCGGTAACGTGATTTTGGAGATGTATCTGCATCCGAGATTTTTGGCCGAGAACCTTGGACAGCCAGTACGTGTTTTGGCCGAGAGATCTACCCGCAGTACATAAAAATCGCCGAGAAAAGCTTCATGCGGTACAGGCTATCATGGATAACCTCCAAAAGGTTGTTTTCCAATTTTTAAAGCTCCATTCACCATTTCTTCTCCTGGCTTCATCTTTTCAGGTCCAAACTGGTTCCAAATCACCTGTAAACACTCCAAAACATGAAAGACTCACTTGGACCTAATACAAACCCTTAAGTCCTAAAACAACACCTAAAGACCTAAAATGCATGAAATAAGACATGATTTGGAATGAAATATACAACCTAAATGATGCAAAGTATGAACATATCAATCTACATGACGAGGTCTTTATGAGTCAGCCTCTGGTGTTTGTCGATCCAGATCGTCCTTCACATGTTTGCAAATTGAGGTAAGCTCTCTATGGCTTGAAACAGGCACCATGGGCATAGTATTCAGAACTGTGAAGCTCTTTGTTGGCTGCAGGAATTTGGAATTCTATAGCTGAACTTGGGCTTGATAATGGCAATTATTGACCCAACAAATGTGGGACGTGGAACAAGTTCAGCTATTTTTTTATATCACATATCACACACAAGAAGAACTCGAAGGTAGACAAACTAGCAAAAAGTGCTCGTGTCTATTTTCAAGATGTTATTTATATAAATTCGGTACTACCGCTTTGGTTACTCGAACGGTTCTTGGTACTTAGACTGTAAAAGACACCAGTATTTTAAAGATAACTATACGGTGACCAAATCATCTATATTAAAACAGTAAATTAATAAATGATGGTAACTTAAGTCATGTATAAAGGCATGATAAATAAATGTATGGTGACTGAGTTATCCCTACTAGCTAAAACAATAAATAAATAAAATATGATAACTTGAATCATCCATATAACCATAAAAATTAAAGAGTACGAGTAAATAAATATATAGTGATAATGTCATCTATTATAATGAAGCAGAAAAATAAATTGTTTATGTGGTTGAACTGTCCATTGTGGTGCTTTAAGCAACAATTATAAAAGCAATAAATAATAATAGAGCGACAGGGCTCCACTCCCCAATTATAATAATTATATAATTGGAAATTATAAACTGTAAAGGTAAATTTATCGTGCTGATAACATGTTATAATTATATCGTATATATATATATATATATATATTATAAATGTAATATCAAAAAGTATCAGAAAGAAGAATGAAAAAATAATAGAAAAAGATAAGTTTGTTTTTTTTAAGTGTACTTACAATGTATCGAATACGCTTTTTATATAGAGTAAAATTTGACAAGTATTATATTGAGATACAAGATCACGTGCAATAGAAAGGCAAAATGCCAATTGACAAAAAAAGGAAAATTGTTTCTTCAAGAAAATTTTAATTGGATATCACAAAAGTGTTGACGTGACCGAATGTCATTTTATAGTTGTTTGTTTTTCTTTTTATTTTCCTCTTTTTCTTAGATGCAGCTTTATTCAATAATTGATCAAAATTTCAAAAAAATTACACAATTTTTTATATTTAAATATCTATAATTAGAACTTATGTTTATATTATTAGGACACCAAAGAAAATCTCAAATTTTAACAATCTTTTTGTTTTTTTCTTACATTATCACTCTCTTTGGTGTTTTTTTTTCAATTCAACATTCTTATGGATCTATCTTGCAACAATTTCCTACCGAATTATCTCGCACTTACACCGAGTTGCAGTTGAAAAAGCCATTGTTTCTACGAATTGTAAAATCTTTATCAATTATTTTTACATTATAAAATTATTTTTTTAGATTATAAATAAATTAGTAATAACAGTATTTATACAATATACAATATAAATAAAATAATGAAGATAAAATAAATAAATATGATGAGTTTTATATTATGGAGTGATGTGGAGGAAAGAGAAAATGAGTTGGAGAAAAGAGATGTTGAGGAAATACATTATACTAAAAGGATGTAACTGTAATTAGTTAATTCTTATGATTTATTCTACTTGTAATCGTGTATCAATACATTATATCTCTCTAATTAAGTATTATTAAGCGTTGTACTCTATATGGTATCAGAACCTCGATACCTAAACCTTTTTTTAAGCCGCCATCCTTGTTTTTCAATTTTCTTCTCATCCAAGCTTCTGCTCCACTATGACTTCTCCGGCTGCTTCCACCAAGACCATCAACGTCTCTGCATCTCAAACTGTCATTAACATTAACTTGGCAAACGTTACTAAACCCAGGGCTACCAACATCCTGATGTGGAGCCGTCAAATCAAGGAACTCTTCAATGGGTGTAACCTTGCTAACTATCTAGATGCATCCGCTGAGATCCTTTCGGCCACCGCCACAAACGGTTTTGTCTCCGCCAATCTAGCACATTCTCTCTGGAAATGCCAAGATCAGTTGATCTATAGTGTGTTGCTCGGTGCCATTTCCATGACAATTCAACCGCTGCTCTCTGCCACCACCACCTCTGCTCAGATCTGGACCAAACTTTCTGAGACATACACAAAATTGACTCAGGGTCATCGTCATCGTCAACAGATCATGTACCAAATTTGGCACCGGACAAAGGGAAACAAATCAATCACCGAGTACTTCCAAGGCTTCACTACCCGATTTGATCAACTTGCTCTTCTCGACAAGCCAATGGATCATGAAGATCAAATTGATCATCTTCTCGGCGGACTTCCGGAAGAATACAAGCCAATGATTGATCAAATTGGGTGAAGTGATTCTCCGCCTTCTCTCACGGAGATCCACAAAAATGTGCTTAATTATGAGATCAAATTACAACCGGCTGTTGTCCCCTCCTCCTCGGTCCCCATTTCTGAAAATGTTGCTAATAACCATGGGTTCAAACAACAACAACAACAACAACCAGAACTAGCATCATAAAAACAACAAAAGCCACCAACAATAGACATGGCAGCATCAGCAATTCCAGCAACGCTCCAATCAACCTTCTCCGTGCGGATATCAGGGACGTTGTCAGCTTTGTGATGTACACAGTCATAGCGCTAGGAGGTGATCGCAGCTTCAGCTGTCTGGCAACTACTTCAATGCATTGCCATGGCCATATGTCTCGGTTCCGTGGCAGCCTCATTCAAACATGGTTGCTGCACCAACTTACAATCCCAGCAACTGGCTCCTTGACAGTGGTGCAACACATCACCTCACAACTGATCTAAACAACTTATCTCTATTGCTGATGGTTCCAGTCTAGTGATATCTTATACTGGTTCTGCCCTTCTCCCTACACCATCTCGGTCTCTTTCACTAAAAGATGTTCTATATGTTCCAAATGTGCATAAAAATTTGTTATCGGTTTACCGGCTATGCAACGCTAATAAAGTGTCTGTTGAATTATTCCCTCAACACTTTTGGGTGCGCTCGGAGGCCCGTTATTCCACGGCCACGCAAAGGATTATTTATATGAGTGGCCTACTCCTACATCTTCCTTCGCCTCTTACTTTGTCGTTCCTGACACCAAAACAACTCTTTCTCAAACTCCTCCTTTACCTTGCTTTAATCAGTTGTTTCTTAGTTCTCTTTACCTTGCTTTAATCCTGATTTACAAACTCTTTCCTGCAATGATTGTCTTCTCAATAAAACACATAAACTTCCTTTTCATCAAAGCAGCATTGTTTCATCTCGTCCACTCCAATATCTGTTTAGCAATGTATGGGAATCACCTGTGCTTTCATCTGAAAATTACAAGTATTATCTTGTAATCGTGGATCACTACACACGCTATACATGGTTATATCCACTAAAAACAAAGCTCAGGTGAAAGAAATTTTTATACCTTTTCGAGCTCTTGTGGAAAACAGATTTCAAACCAGGATTCAACACTTGTACTCAGATAACGGTGGTGAGTTTATTACCTTGCGATCATATCTTGCCTCCAATGGCATTAATCATGTCACGACCCCTCCGCATACGCCCGAACACAATGGGATATTGGAGAGAAAACACCACCACATTGTTGAAACTGGTTTTTCCCTCTTTTTTCATGACAAAATACCACTCACACACTGGCCAAATGATTTTGCAACAGCCGTATTTCTTGCAAATCGCCTTCCAACTCCGGTTCTCTCATCTCATTCACCCTATAAAAAAAATTCCAAACACAACCAAATCACACAAAATTACGTACTTGTGGCTGCTTATGTTTTCCCTGGCTCAAGCCATTGATGCGTGCTAGGGTTAGCGGGTCGAAAATAAGTTTAAAATTTATAAAACCCTAGTATCCTGCAAGTGCACAGTTGTGCGGTTAGTACTTAGAGTGTCGATCCACAGGGAGGATGTCTAATCTGCAAAAAGTTCAAACTAGGATAAGTAAGCGAAATAATAAACTCAAAGGGGTTTTTGTTGGTTTTTTTTTTACGGGAAAAGAAAAGACAAGTAAAACTATACCTAATTCTAAACTAAATAGATAAGGGACTAAAAATGAAATAAGGTTAAGTTGGTAAAGACAATCTAGGGGATGCTCGATTCAAACTAGGGTTCTAAACTTATAGGGGGCGATTGAGACTTCCCATGTTTACCCTAATCGATATCTAAGTATCCTCTGACTAGTCTCAGGTAGAATATCTTAGTCTATTTCTAGATTCTGCATGGAACTAGAATATGCAATTATATGGCTAACCAACTCTTGTCATCTTAACCAACTAATCAATTAAACTCGACAAGTAGTTTTCGTCTCTTGTCACGAGTAAGATCATGCATTACTAATGGAATTCGTTTTTGCTCACATCTTCTCTATAGGTAGCTTTCTTCTCCTACAGCGGCTAAGTTCTTCCGAAACTATTTCTGGCAATTTGATACATCACTATCGTGGCTCTAATCAATCCTAGGTTCAGAGATTAGTTCATGACTCAAACCTCATGCATTAGGTTCAACTTAGAAGACATGAGATCTAGAATATGGTTGAGAAAAACTAGCAATCCCTATCGAACATATATGTCCCTTCGATGGGTCCTTAAAACTCAATTACTAAAGTATTCTAACATGATGCAGGAAAGATAAACAAGTATGAAAGATGCATAGACTGAAAATAGTATAGATAGATAAAAAGAAAGAAGAAAGAGATGTGTCAAAGGTTCAAGGGAAGAATCCCTCTCTCTTTCCCCTAACCCTAAGAAACAAAGTTTGGTGGCTCAAAATCTCATTACATGAACACACACTCGATTAGGGCTGCTTAGAATTGTATTTTAGGTCCTAAGGTATTCTTTATGACTTCTGCGAAGAGAAATGATGAAAGGGGCTTGACGTTGGGCCTTGGGGCCGAGTTGTGTTTCACCGCGGGTGAGAGTCTTCCGGGACTGGTGAAATGATGGTTCACTGCGGGTGAGAAGTGTGAGGCACGGCCAGAAGGTGTTTTGCCGCGGATCTGCTGAAGTTCGGGCTGGTTGACAAGACAACTTGATCTTCAATTATCTTTTGGCTGCACCATTGGATTGTCCTGAAGTAAATTGCTATGGAACGTCAGCTGGATCTTCTTGAATTTCTTCAAATTTGAGCTGGATCAGACGGTGAGAAGGTCCACATTTGAGACTGAACTTTTGATGGTTTGACTCTGAGCTAAAAATGTGAATTTCTTCTATTTTGCATGTTTTTTCCTAAGTTTCCTGAAAAGAGTCTTGAAACTACAAATATAGAAAAACAATAAAAAAAACTCCTAAACTAATTAAAACCTTTGAAAAAGCATTTGAAATCAATAGTGAAAATGGGTACAAATACGGTATTATCAACTTCCCCAGACTTAAACTTTTTTTTGTCCTTAAACAAAACAAGATCTAAGCTTGGAAAAAGCTTGAGGCCGATATCATTGGGAACTCAAAATAATCAGAAACCATACTCGTAGACCATAATTAAGCACAATGCATCAATAAAATGTAGCCTAGATAATTCTCACCAAAATACAAGCTTAACTAGTCCGTTAATCCGTCATGTAAAAATATACACTTAGAATTACCTTCCAGTCAACTACCTCTCTATATTTATTAAGTATAGGTGTGAGCTCTCAAGAAACATATCATCTAGAGTAGACGGCGTTTGGTAATGGAAAAGGCTATTTAAGTGGTGGATTTAAAGTGTTTAGGGTTACCTTTTAGCTTCCGGAGGATGCAATATATTATGCATAATAGTAAGAGAGAATGGATCTGTTGGTGTCCACAGCTTCCAGTCACTTCTCCTTGTTATCTAAGTGTTGCACATCTCTCCTTCTTTGATATTCTTTGTAACTCTCCCAGACTTTGACTTTTTCGGGACTCATTTAAAAAATCCCCAACTCTCAAATAATGATCTGTAGAATTAGACTTCTCTTAGGCAATTCCTTTCCCTTTCTTTTCTCTCTTTTTTATGTATCAGATTTTTTTTTCTGAAAGGGGTAAAACCTTTTTGATAGAGAAAGAGTCTAAAAGTTCGACCATATACCAAATTTGAGTTTCCAAGATTTAATGATGCTCTTCATATATCTCATCCACCAATAAAGTACAGTCTTCATCTTCAGTGACTGAAAATTGTGTTGTTCTTTTTCTCTCCGACGTTTTTGCACACATTTTCATATAAGACTATAGAGAAACAAGAGTGCATGTGGTCTGAAAGAGATAGGGTAAGGTAGGAACTAGCTAAAGAGAAACTAGCCATTCAGGATCAGCAAGGAGTGGTAAAAAGAGAAGAAGTCATGAATGTATGATTCGTTTCCCTAGTCTAATAAATTTAATGAAGAATTAAGTTAAGATTAACTCCAAATAAAACAGAGCTAGTATGTCCTATTAGAAAGAATCTCCATTAAAAGAAGTCCTTTGGTGAGAGTTCGTAATGCAAGTATTCTAGCTACCGCCTAGTCTAGTGCTAAACCTTGAAAGAACTATCATAAAAGGGGTAGTGTAGAAGTAAACAGGTTGGTTATTATCACAGATTTTTGTCACTATTCCCTCAAATTTATTTGTACTTTGAAAACAATGGGTTGCCTCCCATCAAACGCTTTGGTTTATAGTCCTTAGCTAGACTTTTGCAAAAAATCTAGTTTAGTCTAGTGAAGATCTTGTCCTAAGACTAGTCTTTTTCGAGATCTTCATGTTGTCTCTAGAAGGTTCTTCATCACTCCAGAGTTTTTCTGCTTCAAAAGCATGTGTTCTTTGGTGTTTTCCTCTTTTGTTTTTGAAAGGGGTAGCTTCGAAGAAGATATCCTTGTTGACATTTGCAAAAAAAACTCTCCGGTTTGGCCAATCCATGATGGCTTCAGCAGTTGCCAGAAAGGGCCATCCTAGGATAATTCGATATGAGTCATCTTTGGTTGGGACTATGTAGAAGTCAACAGGGGCAATGCAATCTCCAATAATCAAGGGTATGTCTCGGGCTATTCCTCTTGGTGTTTCACTTGAGTTATCAGCTAGGCTGATCTTAGTCCTGGTCCTTGAAATGTGCTTAATACCAAGTCTAAAAGCAGTAGCCTTGAACATCATGTTAAGACAAGCTCCAGAATCACAAAGAACATTAGGAAATCTTTCACCTCTAATATCACAAGAAATAAGAAATTGACCTTGGTCTTGGATTTTGTGAAGGTTTTGAACTGGTCTTCCTTCTTGGTGGATTGATGTTTCAAACACAGAGTAAGAATCACATTAGAAGGCTACGGCATCAGACAATTGAATCTATGTAGGGCATTCTAATCTTTGCAGATGTAGGATTTTCTTGGCTGTGAAACTGGCAGCATCTAGGTCACTCCTTGTGATCATATTACATGGGACATAACGATAAAGTTCCTCTGATCAGCGTTTGGGGCTTGATCTTCAGAGTCTGGGCGAGCTTCGGATGTTAGAGCTAGTGGTTTGGTTGAAGAGGGCACAAAACTAGCTGCAGGTTTCAATGGTGTGGTAAAGGAGTGGTTCTCCGCGGTTAAAGGACTCGCAACCGCGGTTAGACGTAGTGCCACCGCGAGTGAAGGATGCGCGGCCGCGGAGGGTGATACCGGGGTTGTCTTGGCTGCTACTTCTTCCTCCTTGTCTTGGGTGCCTTCAATGTTGTCATACACGTTCATTCCGGGATTCTCTGCAACTGATTTAGGTGATTTCTTCTTTCCTCCTTGAATATGAACAGATGAATCTTTCTTATGATTCTCAAAGATCTTTTCCACAAAAGAGCTTGTGTCTTCTTAGCACTTTGAGAGATAGCTGATTTCCGAATTGGTCTCCTTGGCCTTGTGCTCGAGTTTACTTAGGCGAAATTCAATTTCTTGAAGTTCATCATCGGTTTTTCCTCTATACCATGAAGAGAATTCACCAGATTCTTTGGTCTCTTCCTTGACGTCCTTGACATCAATCAAATTTTGAATGATATCATACTTTTGCTTTATTTTCTCTTCCTCATGAGCTTCTATAGTCTCCATAAGGGCTGCGACATCTTTCTGGATCAGATCCTTTAATAACCTCACATGATTGGAGAGGTCATAAATCTTCCTAATCAAGGTGGCTTCAGTGACGACTTGAAAATCAAGGTACTGGTTCAGCATAGCTTCTAATCGATTAAGTTGGAGCCTAAATCGATTATTCTCATAGTTTTAGTGCAGAATCTGATGAGGCAGGGGATGAGATGGTCAAGTGTTCACCAAAGGAGGTGAATAAGGTTCATCTCGGCAAACTGGAGGCTCGCGGCTTCCATGGTGATGGTTCAGCTGAGGGATCCAATCCATGTGTCTGTAATCACGCCTGAATGGTGATTCACATGCTCAGGGAGCAGCACACAGGTTGCAAAACCTTCGCTCGGGATTAGGGTTTCTCCTTTGTGGGTGATCCATGTCTCAAAATTCTGAAACTAAGGCAACAGTAAAGAGATAGTTAAAAGAAAAGAGATAGGGTGTTTAAAATTTGGGATTACTTCCTATGAAGTTTGGTAGAAACTTGACATATATAGCCTCCCCGGAAATGGCCCCAAAAACTTGATATGTGCTAGGGTTAACGGGTCGCAAATAAGTTTTAAATTGATAAAATCCTAGTATCGTGCAAGTGCACAGTCGTGCAGAATAGTACTTAAGGTGTCGATCCACAGGGAGGATGTTTAATTTGCAAAAAATTCAAACTGGGATAAGTAAGCGAAATAATAAACTCAAGGGGGCTTTTGTTGATTTTAGTTTTTACGGGAAAAGAAAAGACAAAGTAAAAGTAGACCTAATTCTAAACTAAATCGATAAGGGACTAAAAATAAAATAAGTTTGAGTTATTAAAGACAATCTAGGGGATGCTCGATTCAAACTAGGTTTCTAAACTCATAGGGGGCAATGCAGACTTCCCTTGTTTACCCTAATTGATATCTAAGTATCTTCAGACTAGTCTCAGGTAGAATATCTTAATCTATTTATAGGATCTGCATAAAACTAGAATAGACACTTATATGGTTAACCAACTCTTGTCATCTTAACCAACTAATCACTTAAACTCGACAAGTAGCTTTTGTCTCTTGCCGCGAGTAAGATTATGAATTACTAATTTCTTTTTGCTCACATCTTCTCTATAGGTAGCTTTCGTCTCCTACTGCGACTATGTTCTTCCGAAGCTATTTCCGGAAATCTGATACATCACTCTCGTGGATCTGAACAATCCTAGGTTCAGAGATTAGTTCATGACTCTAGCCTCATGCATTAAGTTCAAATTAGAAGAGATGAAATCTAGAATATGGTTGAGAAAAACTAGCAATCCCTATCAAACATATATGTCCCTTCGATGGGTCCTTAAAACTCAATTACTAAACTACTCTAACATGATGCAGGAAAAAATAAACAAGTATTAAAGATGCATAGACTGAAAATAGTCTGGATAGATAAAAAGAAAGAAGAAGGAGATAGGTCAAAGGTTCAAAGGCAGAATCTCTCTCTCTCTCCTTCGCCTAACCCTAAGAAACAAAGTTTGGTGGCTCAAAAACTCATTACAAGAGCACACACCCGATTAGGACTGGTAAAAAATGTATTTATTGGTCCTAAGGTCTTCTAGGTCTTCTCTATGGCTTCTGCAAAGAGAAATTACAAAGTGGGCTTGATGTTGGGCCTTGGGGCTGAGTTGTGTTGCACCGCGGGTGAGAAGTGTGAGGCGCGGCCATAAGGTGTTTTGCCGCGGATCTGCTGAAGTTTGGGCTGGTTGTCAAGACAACTTGATCTTCATGTAGCTTTTGATTGCACCTTTGGATTTTCCTGAATAAAAGTGCTATGGAAAGTTAGTTGAATCCTTTTGAATTTCCCCAAATTTGAGCTGGATCCGACGGTGATAAAGTCTTCATTTGAGACTGAATTTTTTTACGGTTTGACTCTGAGCTAAAAATGAGAATTTCTTCTATTTTGTCAACCACTTACCTCTTTTGCAGATCTCGGAAGCGACAACAACTGCAGATGATGGGCCAACTCATTCCACAAGTCCAGGCCCAACACATGTGTCGGCCCAACACAATGACACTCAAGAAAGAGGCCCAGTTACAGGAGATCGAATAGAAGCCCAATTTATTCCTTCTTCCTCGCAACCAGTACGACGAGATCCACCGCCACCAGAAAATCAACATCCAATGCAGACATGGGTAAAGAAAAAAATCACCAAGCCATCAACAAAATATGTTATGGCGGTTCATGTCTCTCGAGATTCACACCAAAATTTGTCGACATGGCAACAAGCAATGATGGGTCCACGGTGGCGTGCAGCGATGAGTTTTGAATTCAATTCAACCATTCAACATCCCACATGGGGTTTGGTGGCTGCTACAAATCGGATGAACATTCACCATCAAATACCATCCAGATGGTTCCATTGACCATTATAAGGCGTGTATTGTTGCCAAAGGATTTCATCAGCAACAAGGAGTGGATTTCACTAATACATTCAGCCCAGTCATTAACTCGACCATGATTTGAATTATTCTTGGTCTTGTGGTGAATTTTGATTAGCTTTTCCGTCAATTAGATGTGAATAATGCATTTTTGCAGGGACATCTACATGATGAGGTCTTTATGAGTCAGCCTTTGGGGTTTGTCAATCCAGATTATCTTTCACATGTCTACAAATTGAGGAAAGCTCTCTATAGTTTTAAATAGTCACCACGGGCATGGTATTCAGAACTATGAAACTCTTTGTTGGCTGCAGGATTTTGGAATTCTTTAGCTGATACTTTGCTGTTTATTTTCAAGACTGGAAAGGATTTTGTCTATCTCTTGGTGTATGTAGATGACATTCTCATCAATGAAACAAGCTCTTCTCTGGTTCAACGAGTTATTGATGCACTTGTGGCCAAATCCTGCATCAAAGATATAGGTCATCTCCGTTATTTTCTGGGAATTGAGGCGAGAAGAACTACTTAGGGTCTTCATCTGATGCAACGTAAATACATCACCGCCCTTCTTACTCGAACCAACATGGTGAATGCGAAACCGGTTGCAACACCACTTACTTCATCACCAAGGCTATCACTTAACTCTGGTATGATGCTCTCTGATCCTCGTGAATATAGGCAAGTGGTAGGTAGCTTGCAATATCTTGCACTCACAAGGCCGGACATTTCATATGCGGTCAACTGTCTCTCGTAATTTATGCAATGACCAACCTCTGATCACTGGCAGGCTGTTAAGCGTGTTCTTAGATACTTGGCTGGAACAACATCTCATCGGATTTTCCAAAAACAATGCCAATGCACTTTTCATGCCTTCTCTGACGCCGATTGGACTGGTGACTCGGATGACTATGTTCCCACGAATGGCTATGTTATCTACCTTGGCACACAGCCCATATCATAGACCTCTAAGAAGCAGTAAAGAGTTGCACGATTTTCTATGGAGCCAGAATACAGAGCAGTAGCCAACACCGCCATATAACTACGTTGGATTTGCTCCCTACAACAGGAACTAGGAATCACTCTCCCATCAACTCCTACAGTTTATTACGACAACATCGATGCTACATATCTATGTGTCAATCGAGTTTTCTACTCTCGCATGAAGCATATTGCACTAGACTATCATTTCGTTCGAGGACAGATTCAAGCTGGTATACTTCGTGTTGCTCACGTCTCGACGATGGATCAACTCGCTGATGGACTCACCAAACCTCTTCCTCGGACTCAATTTCAAAAACTAAGAAGCAAGATTGGAGTTACTTCAGCCTCTCTATCTTGAGGGCATGTGTTAAGGAATATATTATATTAAAAGGATGTAAGTGTAATTAGTTAATTGTTATGATTTACTCTACTTGTAATCGTGTATATATATCTTTCTAATAAAATATTATTAAATGTTATACTCTATAAAAAATATTAATTGCCTTTCTATTTTAGAGTTTGTGTGAATTGAAAAAGTAAAATAATGTGAAAAAAGAATAAAATAATGTGTAAAAAAATACATATTTTTTTTTTATTTCTTATTAGAGATGATCTAATGATAAATGATATATGGGCTCCATCACCATTCCCCTAGTTATAAGATTTTTTGACTCTGTGACATCTACTTTTAATAGGTTTTCTAACCATGTATAAAATTTATATGCAACAGATATTACATTACGGTCTATGCGGTCTCAGTCAACTGACAACAAGAAGGATCCAAATTCTATAAATATATGTATTTTTTTAATTTCAAATATTTGTTTTCATCTATACTATTATTTGCGAAGTCAGAAATCATATGTGTCGCCTCCACAAGGATTCGCCCACGTGTCATTATTTAAAAAATTATGTATCATTTTAATTAATTATGATAGGTCGATCATTAATCCTATTAATCATGCGTGTCAATACATGTGACATGGCTTTTTCTCAATTATGGGCCAGCGAATTTGTTGATGGGCCAGCGGTTTTGTTCTCGGTCATAGCCACCGAATCTGTTAAATGGGCTACCAACATAGATTCCCTAACCCCTCAAGCATTTATCCTACTATATATACCCATGTCATTTACATGTTTTTTAACATCCAACAACCGTCACGATCTTCCTTTGCAAGAAGTGATGTTGAACTATAAATAGTATGAAACTTAAGAGACCTATAACTATAAATATTATAAAAAGTGTAATATCTTAAGAGACTTATATTGCTTAAGCCTCAATTAAAGTAAAGAGAGAGATTCCTACGCTAGGGCAGTCCAATTATACTGTTGCTGAAGATTAGATCAGAGGATTTTTTTGATGACACTTGTATATTCCAAGCAAGAGTAACCAATGAAGAAAAAAAAAATTAATTCTAGATCGGTTACTCTCGCGATGGCCATACCTAGGGATACTACAGCTAATGCCACCAACCTGTGAAAGAACAAACTCTAAAACAAGGTTAAAACAAAAAAAAAATATGTAATGAGGGTTTTTATATAGTCTATACTATTATTTCCAAAGTCAGAAATCCTATGTGTCGCCTCCAAAGCGATTTGCCTACGTGCCATTAAAAAAAATTATGTAGCGTTTTAATTAATTCTGATATGTAGTTCATTAATCATATTAATCCTACGAGTCAATACATGTGACATGGCTTTTTTCTGAATTATGGGCCAGCGAGTTTGTTGATGGGCCAGCGATTTTGTTCTCGGTCATAGCCACCGAATCTGTTAAATGGGCTACCCTGACCCCATTTAACATAGATACCCTAACCCCTCAAGCATTTATCCTACTATATATACCCGTATCGTCTACGTATTTTTTAACATACAACAACCGTCACCGTCTTCCTTTGCAAGAAAGATGTTGAACTATAGATAGTATGAAACTTAATAGACCTATAGCTACAAATATTATAAAAAGTATAATATCTTAAGAGACTTATATTGCTTAAGCCTCAATTAAAGTAAAGAGAGAGATTCCAGTCCAATTATATTGTTGCTGAAGATTAGATCAGAGGATTTTTTTGATGACACTTGTATATTCCAAGCAAGAGTAACCAATGCAGAAAAAAAAAATTCTAGATCGGTTACTCTCGCGATGGCCACACCTAGGGATACTACAGCTAATGCCACAACCTGTGAAAGAACAAACTCTAGAACAAGGTTAAGACAAACAAAAAACATGTAGTAAAGGTTTTTATATTGTTAATCAGGTGAAATTTTACAAAAAGCCAGCACGCCGTTGTGGAAGAAATGGTTTTTTTTTTTAACTCTGCAAGGGCATATGTTGGTGTCATCGTGATCTTAGCCATTTGATAGAATCCAACTAGACAAACACAAAAACTTTCAAGTGTGGGATAAGAATATAAAACAGAGCACATTCTCTTTATCTCTTCAATGTCTGAACTTTGATCTACACAATTTTATTAATGCTATCAAAGGTCAATTAACAGGTTGAGCTATGAATCTTGATGCAATCATTACAGATTGAGCTGTGAATCTGTAGTGTTTGAGGCTGGTATTGGTGAGACCAGAAGCAAAGGTCATGACAGCTTTAAAAGAGAAGAGAGAGGAGTACGATGTTGTCTTTGATGTAGGAGACATTGGAAGTAACTAGTGAGACTTTAAGAAAACTAGAAGTATTCAAGCAACAGAATGGGAATCAATAATTTTTTATAAAAGTATTTTGGATACTTTGGTGGATCCCATATATATTTCGTGATTTTGAAATAGTTTGGCTGAGAATTGTGACATGGGAAGGGCTCTCCTTTTAGAAGATGTCTCTCTGTAGGGTATTTTAGAAGGACCATTTTTATTAAAGCCAATTTAAAGTAGACTTGGATCTTTGGAAAGTTACATTTATTCCAAGAGATTTAATCATATGTGTTGGATTGGATCTTGTTATCTCTTATGACATTGTATTATCACTGAGGGTCTTATACACTAACAAATACTAACTCAAACTGGAACTTGATGCAAATATATAAAAAGTGTTCAACTTCACCTGAAACAATTTAGTTTCATTTTGTTCGTATGAAGCTATAGGCTTATTTTAGAAAACGAAAGTTGCAGTATTTGTGACATAAATCACATTTTTGAGTTTCTTTAATTATTTTTTTTAATTGTCCACAATTATGAAAGAATCTGTTGTTTTCAGCAGCAAACAAAAACGGATATCATATTATGAGGGGGTAATTAGCGAACTTATGTAAGTATTAGTAAGTATGTGAAACACTTGTATCTACAAAATGGTCATTGCTTTGTGTCATTTCTTCGGCTACACTTACCTTTCCTGAAGCTAAAGAAGAAGAAGAACATAGTTAAGGTACATTTAGTTTTTTTTTTAATGTTACATGTGTAATCGCATGTGGTTTCTTTTTTTGATGCTGCTAAATTGCTTTCATTTTTTTAAGGTTTTCATGTTCTACTGTACAGTCTTCCTTAAACGTGGTTTCATTTTCTGACTATACATATATATTTGGATAGTCAGAATCGACTGAGCAATTTTTTTTTCTTGGCTGGAGTGTAGTCGTGTGTTTTCTAAAGCTTATATGTCTCCATTATTCAGAAATATCTTCTAATTAAGTTTGTTTGGAATTGTAAAGATGGTTGATGTTTGGATGGAAAAGCTAATTGATTTGTCTAATGGAAGAATAAAAGCTAATTGACTTTTTGGATGGAAGAATAAAAACATGGAAGGATAAAAAGTTGGGAAAGACAAAGATGATCATGAAGAAGAATAGAGAGGGAGAGGATTAGAAGAATAAAAACCGGTATAAGAAGACAAGAAAAATTGTAAGACCAAAAAAAATCGTAAGAAAAGAAGATGACGATGAAGGAAGATAAAGAAGAAGTCAAAGATGATGAAGTAAAAGAAAGATCGGAAGGTGAAGGAGAAGGTTATTAATCAGAAGAAGAAGAAGACAATAAAGAAGGAAAAGGAAGAAAATAGCCCGAAAGAATAATAAGGTGGAGAAGACAAAGACGAGGAATAAGTAAATTTGAAAGATATAGAAGGAATAAAAAAAGAAGAATCCAAATTAGATGAAGACGAAGTCGGAAAAGACAATATGATGAAGAAAACAAATAAAAACCCAGAAAAGTAATAAGAAGACAGATGAGACGAATACGTTGAAGTAGAAGAAGGAGAAGTAGAAGAAGAAGAAAGTTGGATAGAACACGAATTGGAAGAAGGATAAGACATGGAAAAATAAACACGGATGAAGAACAAGTACGAAAAAGATCAGAAGATGAAAAATAGGAAGTTGAAGAAGGTAAAGATGAAGAATGAGACAGAGAAAAACCATAAAGAAGTCATATAATATGAAGAAGGAGAAATAAGAAAAAGGAATAGAAACCAGAAAGAAAAAGAAGAAGAAACCAAAAAAAGATGAAGAAGTTAAATTCTATGAAAAAGATGAAGAAAAAAGGAAGTAGAAGAATACAACGGAAAAAGATGAAGAAAAAAAAAACAGAAAGAGAAATGAGAAGTAGTAGAAGGCAAATATCATTAAAAAAAAAGAAGCGAAAGACGATAGAAAAAAGAAAAAAAATGAGAAAGAACATAATTTAATGATTCTTTATTCTTAAATATTCTTATTCGGGAAAAAATATATAGGATAATAGTTTATATATATATATATAATATAATACTATAATGTAGTCTATATAATAATTATATTTTTAATGCAGTATTGTTTTCAAATTTAGATCTACAATTTAAATAAGTGATTTCGTACTTGTATAAGAACCAACAAGAAGGAGAGACAATTCTGGTAAAGCGGGAAGAGAGTTCTGACAATGAAGTCATTTGTAATTACAATGTGTGAGACAACAAAATATTATTTATTAAATTATCGAGCAACATGAATATAAATTCGTCAATGATACAACCACATATGAGAACACTGCGTACAATCATATGTAGATGAAGATAAAGATTGAGTGTGTGTAAAAAAAATTTCAGATAAGCAGTAAATTTTGTTGTTGCTGATGAACATGAAATATATTTGGTGTCTTATTAATAATGTTGGGAGAAAACATTTCATTTCAAATCAATAAGGACATTATGAGACAAATGAGTACTCGAAACTCTTGTAACTTTTTATGTTATTGTATAATATTGTTGATTTTTAACGAATGAATTAACTAACTTCAGAATCGAAATGAAACTTGATGAGAAGAATAATTATCTATTGGTATTTGGACAATATCTACAGAAAAACCTAATTAAAAATAATAATTAGAAAAAGAAGTTGGAGAAGAAAACCAGTACATAGAAGATGAAGTGAAAGATAATAATATTCATGATTAGAATCTTCTTCTTAATATGCCGCCCAATAGATTATTTGGGTCATTGATAAGTATAAAGTTTTTTTTAACTATGAAGATAATGATATTTCTGATCAAAATCTTCTTTTCGATGTGTCACCCAATGGATCATTCCCTCAAACAGAGTTTCTTCACATGACATGAAAAAAAAGGAAGTTTCTCAAAATTATATTTAACAATGTTTGACTTCTACAAATTTTATAATCAGTTTTGTATACATTGTATATCCGCACTTGGCGCAAATTTTGTAAGAAGTAAGAACCAAAAAATTTCGATGGGGCAAAGGGTGGGCGCGGAGCAGATATTCTGGATTTTGGAGATATCTGTTCCGCTCCGTCCGGATCATTATTTTTCTGATCTATATCCAGTTTTGTTATTATCCGGATATCCACTTTTTGGATATCCACCAAAAATCCGAACATTTTCTGGATATTCGATTCGTTCCATAAAAATATTTAAATAATATATTTAAAATAAAAATAAAAAAAAATCAAAAATTAGCCAAAAATGACAACAGTTTCTTAAAAAAGTATTTTTTTCTTAACTTATTAAGTTTTAATATTTAGAATAATCAAATTTATAAACAAAAATTCATAAAATTACATCTATATATAATAATTATACAGTTTATATGAATTATTATCTATCTATCTATATATATATATACATATATACTTATACCGGAGCGGAGCAGATATATGTTTTAATTTTTTTTAGTATTTACGATTTACTCCATTTTTAACGAATATTGAATTTTAGTATTTGTTTAGCTCCATAAATTTACGGATATTCAGATTTTTTGGATTGAATCGAGACGAACAACGAATCGAAGCAAATCTAACAGATATTTTGCCCAGCCTTAGCAAATATTATTAGAACCAAGTTGGATCATATACTTCAATAAAAATGTTTTGACCATAATTGAATAAATGATTGGGCAACGGATTTTTTCAGCGTAAAATAAACGTAAAATAAAATTGTCTCCAATTCCAAATAGAGAATCAAAGGCTCTTAGGAATTACGATAGAGATTAAACCCCCATCAGAACACGAGATGTGTACACAGTTACAACTTACAACACACAAGAACTATCAAAAACTAATTATACATTACATTACCAATTGGATACATACATACACTAAATAATTTAACAAATAACTAACAAAACCTATACATTCAAAACCCCAAGAATGACACTCTAATTTCCCCGTGCTTTAGAAAGTTTTATCCTTTTCCCAAAAGAATATGGCTCTTCAGTTTTCAAATCAAGCCCAACACAACATACCACAAGAAATAACCAACGAATGAGCCAGAAACCACCTAAAGGGTATGTCTCCAGGTAGTTTAGCTCTTCCTGCGCAACCGAACCGTGTGTTGAAGAATCATATCGCGAGTCTCCCCAATAGTTTCTTTGGGGTCTCATCTCTCACAGATCTTCTGGTTACGCCTGCTCTCTCACACATTAGGATATCAATGTTAGGACATAAAGGTTTTTGTTCTGATATATTCTCGTGAAAGAAAAAAACAAAAGCTTCACCTATATAGGCAATCTTCTATAAGTTAGCCTCCTCTATGGAGAAGCGGAGATGCTGATCCCAATCCCGAGCCTGAGCCCGAGCCCGAGGATGATAACGGCCTTCTCATAAATGGATGGTTCAGCAGCTCAGCTGCAGTTGGGCGCTGTTCTGGGTTTACTTTGAGACATTTAAGAATGAAATCCCGAGCGTCTGCTGATAGAGACTCAGGTACTTCCGGAAGCTCACCCCGTCCGATCCTAAACAGGGCTTGAACCTGCGTGTTTCCACAAGTTCTAACTTTAACTCTTATTTACTCGAATAATCCAATAACAATAAAAAAAATTAACGATGAAATGTTGTTGAAGACCCTTTTTTGTTAATAGAAATAACATAATTTTCAACTGTACACAAGCACTGTAATGAGACCAAATATTATACTGGGCTAAATGATTTGTTAGTGTATTTTTCAAGAAAACCCAAAAAGTTTGTATATCTAAATAGTTGATCTGTTTTCTATCACGAAAGTTTGAAAATCTTGAAGACTTACGGGGTCTAAAGGGAAGTAAGGGATCTTGCCAGTCAACATTTCCAGAACAGTGCACCCTAGGCTCCATATATCAGCTAGATTTCCATACCCGTCACTACGCTTCCGGTCAATTACCTGATCAAGCCCAGATCACAACATAAGTGGAAAATAAATCTGAGCAGCAAATGTCACACATCAGTAACATATTTTAAAAAACGTTCCACATACAACATGTCTGTTGATGCATGATATCCTTGCTTATCATTGCATTCACATAATCAAAAGAACATGAAGGATAAGTGTGATAATCTCCCAAAATTATACCTCTGGAGCCATCCAGAATGGAGTTCCCTTGCAGGACTTAATATCGTTCAATTTTGACACCTAAATGACAAAGTGACACAGGTATCAACAATCCAGTAAGGGACAAAGCGATTTACGAGGTCATTACCCTGGACCAAGAAAACTATAAACATTTGGAATTGGAAAAGACCTTTGCCAATCCAAAATCTGCAAGTTTAACTACTCCAAGAGCGTCCACCAATATGTTTGCACATTTGATATCCCTTTTGTCGCATCAGATGAAAAAAGTAAGGAACCGAGGAAATGCAGAGGCTAAGGAGATACAAGAGAGTTTGTATAAAGACTGGAGAAAAGTATCTACTAGTCTTACCTGTGAATAAACTTTTTATCGTGGAGATATTTTAAACCATGAAGAATCTGTCTTGTGTACCCTGAGACTTGAGAGTCTAGGAGCTGGTATCGTTTGTAGAGCTTTAGAAGGGACCCTTGGGTTACAAGCTCAAGAAAGATATACAAGTTTGACTCGTCCTGCAAACAGGGAATTGCGTTATATTTTACGAGTTACTGACTGTGCAAAAGAAAAAAAAATGCTTAGGCAGCTGCAACTGAGAACAGGAAAGCCAGAGCCGGATCATACCTTGGCTGTGCCACGATATCGCACGATATTCGGATGCTGAAGCTGACTAAGTAGTGCAATTTCCTGTTATTGAAATTGTGGCAAAAAGAAATATTAGAAACCATATTGAGACAATTCTACTCTGGTAGTGAAATAAGCTGCAGATCATAGACAAAGTATATCTCACCCCCTCGAGTTGTTGTATGCATTCTTCTGCCTGACTTCCCTGTTCAAGTAATGAAACTTCCTTGACAGCAAAGAAGTCCCCATCTCTATATTTAACATAAACATCCATCAAAAAGCATTCAAAGAAAATCGCTTTGCACCTTATTTGTCAACGCACTAACTTAGCATCCCTTTTCAAAATCTTATCATACCCGATAATTCTTCCCAACTTAAGTCTATCTTCTCGAAATATAGAGGGGGCAACTAAGCATCTGGTTTCAAGCTCAACAGAAATTAGCAACCAGCAAGACTTACCCTGAAATACCTTCATACACGGAACCAAATGATCCTCGTCCCAGAAGCCCACCCTTCTGCCAAGACGTGATGATAGATCCGGACGAATAGATGGGCGAGGTATTAGATACTGTGCTAGAAGAGTCACCACCCTCGTTTGTAGTGAATGAGCATGCCTCGTCAGCTGTATCAGCCGAGTGGAGAAACCTCGCTTCCGTCCCTTCCTTTTCCACGGCTTCCTCTTCATCGCAACCATTGTGTGAAGAAGAAGAAGAAGAAGAAGAAGAGGAACTTGGCCGCTGAATTGTTTCACTCTCTGGAGGAGCAAAATGGTCAAGAAAATCCCAGGATGATCCCTGATGATCCATAGAAAGTCGTTTCATTGACGGAGGAGGTTTAAGTACCGGTGGTCTTATCCCCTTTATACCACCACCCCCAACAGCAGCAACAACATTATCGGGATTAGGGACAAGATACCCTCTCGACTTAACCAAAATGGTCGGTGTTCGCTCAATAACACGCTTTTTCTCTTCACCACCAACATCTACAGCCTTATCAGCTAAATTGCTAAAACTCCCAATCACGCTCGACTCGGAACGCGTCAACTCAGTATCATCCCGATCCGCTGAATTATCAGAAACAGCATCACTAGGGCCTGCTTCACTCGAATCATGGACCTGAAACTTGTGACTATCGAGCTCAAGAAACTTAAACCTATTAACAACATCTGAGGAAGAACGCTTCTTGCAAGCTTCTTCCCATGCGGCCGAAGAAATCGCCAAATCTTCAGGACCAGACAAACCAAGAGACCGATAAATCCGATCCATTTCTCCATCGCTTCCTCCGAAGACTCTGAAATCTGGGAGCTCCAGAGAGCGCGTCATCAGAGAAGTAGTCGAAACGGAAAGATCTTCAGCTGACGAGCTAGAAGAAGATGCTGCGTCATAATTGATGTACTTCGCTGCGTCTCGCCGCTCTAACCTCCGCATCGGAGTCTTATCCCCTGTCCTACCCGATGATTTCTTCATACGAGCTATGATTCTATCCATAGCTACCTAAATCCATACGCAAATTAACAAGTGTGAGTAACACGAAAACGGCACCTCTTACTTGAGAAGAATCGATTCGGAGCTTGTAGTTTTTTTTTCCCTGAAAATCTAGGAGGAAAGAAAACCGCGGGAGTGAAGACCGAAGATTGGGCAAAACCTGACGGCGAAGAGAGAGAGAATAAGAAATGTAAACAAAAACGCGGTGTTTCGTGGAATAATTGGGACGGAATCTCATTTCTGCGTTTTAATTTTTTTTTTTTTGGGAGCCATATCGGGTCCATTAGTCTCGTTTTTTTTTTTTTTTAACGCGTTAAGTTTTTGCTTATCTCTGGGCCTTCTACTATGCTGGGCTGTTTTAAATCTAAAAGAGGATCTCGAGGAAATCCAAAATGATGATGATAGTCGAAAACGAATATAGCACAGAAACTTAAAGAAGCACAAAATTTTATCCCGTGTATCTACACGGAAATTTTATCAATTTTTGTAATATAATTTATGTTTTCTTTGTAGATATAATTTTTTTAATAAGTGACAAATATTCATTTTTTGTCTATATATAATTTATATTTATTTTTTTTAGTATTTATTATGATCATAATCATTAAAACATAATTATAACCCGATTATTTTATTAATCGAAAAAGATAGTTATTATAAAAACTTAATTTTAACTTGTTTATTATATTAATTCCAAAAGAATTGTGGTTATAAAAACATAATTCTAACCCGTCTGTTTATATTACTATATAATATAAATATTTTTAAATTTTGAAATCATTTTTAGCTTAACATCTTGCATATTTTAATAGCTTAATCTGCATATAATCATAATTATTAAAAAAACATAATTCTTTCCATCAAATTATCATATATTATAAAAATATATATATCAATGTTTAATATGTAAAATTTTAGAGTGATTGATTATGATTAAAAAAATACAATAACATATTCGTTAACTATATGTGTTATTATGAAAGTATTATTTAAATTTCAAATTTTAAATTAAATCTAAACTATATTTAAAGAAGTTTAAAGTAATTTAACTTATATCTAACTTTTTTTATTTAAATTTAATTACAAGAAAATGTATTTTAAAAAGAAAATGAAGAAATTTTATATATATTTCGAATTAATTTTATATATAAAAGAAAATGTATTTTAAAAAAATATTGCAACAAAATAGGATTACTTTAAAACAGTTTTTAAATATTTTTGAGAGTATTTGGATGCAAACACTAAAAGTGATTCTGTTTTAGTATAATAGATATTAAAATGAAGAAATTTATTAAAACAAAAAAAAAGTCAAAAGACGTGGGGAAAGGAGAATAACAATAATTCAACATTCTTCTATGCACAAACAAAACAAAAACATGCAAGAAACCCAATTATTGAACTACACGACGAAGCATGGAGATGGATCTCAACAGAGAAAGATTTGAACAAGTGTATTTTAACCACATCTTCAGAATTTAATGAGGCTCTGGAAAAAATTCCCAATATGATTTCCGAGAAGAATGAACGGCTAACAGCTACACACCTACAACAAAGAAAGATGAGGTTCATTAGAGCATGTTTATTGCAGGTTCTTAAAAGGGGCTTATAGACTTTTATGGGCCCAAAATAAATAAAATAAAGAAAATAAGTAAAGAGTTTGTTTTTATTTTGGACCCTTCAGAACCGACTCTTAAGAGCCACGTGGCGTCTTTTTATTGGATAAAATTTGGTCAGCCAAATTTTGTGAATCCTCGACAAAATTTGAGTACAAATGTTCATGTTGTTTTGTGTTTTGGTCTTTTTTTTTTTGGTCAGAGACTCAAGTCATCACCAACAAGACGCTTCAGTTCTGCGATTCATAATCAGGACGAAATTGCTGCAATTCCAAAGATGATACTAAACTGCAGAATCGCTTCAACTACATGAACGTCTCTGGCTCAACTTGTTCTTCCCTTTTCTCCATTCTCTGTGCTGTAAGTCCCAACCAATTTCCTTTATTTTCCTTAATAAATCAACAAAATTGAGATTCCCATTATAAAAAGGATCGATCTTTCACTTCACTTAACCATTCGATTGAACTAAAGATTCTTAGAAGAATAGTATGATGAATTGTTTTGGAGCTACTGATTCTGAATCTCACCGTTCCCTTATTTCCCACAGAGATGTGACCAGTTCTCTAGACAATTGTTTAGTGATGAGACTTCTCCAATTCCAGTTCTCTGCAACTCAACTCAACTCAATTTTTTTTTCAAGAACCGCATGTGGGTTTCTTGCAATAAACTTGTTTTTAAGCAAGATTCTTAAGCAAGATTTTAAACTTAAATTTACTAATAAAATATTGGGTTAATCGGTAAAATGACAAATGAAACTTAAAAAATAAAGGAACTAAGAATGCGAAAATAAAATTGAAGGAAATACAATTGACGAATATTGATGTAGCCACTTTTGCCCCTATGACATGTATAGATAGGTTCTGCAGGTTCATTTAATGCACTGCGCATATAGGGGGACAAACAGATACAATTGATATCATGAGGAGATTTTCCGCCGCCCAGGCAGTTGATCTGGACTGTCTGTTATAGATGATAATATATAGTGATATTGTCGGTAAATCTTTTATCTCGGAAGACGTAAATAAAAATCTAAGGATTTACCTCTTTATATTAATGATGATAACAACGGTTGTCTGGAAACACATTTACAGAGAGAAAACGCAGAGATAATTCACTGAGTGTATTAACTGCAGCTGACCTACAGCTAAGAGTAATACCTATCTGGAATCAGTTAACGGTAACGGTTTTATACTTCATAAGCATTGATTGACAATGATTTTCATAACGATCTATGTCTTTGTATTTATGGTTTGATTAAGTAGTATTTATTGGTTATAAATCTCAGGCGATGGCGATGAGTGTGCTTTTGATTCGTGGGAAGTGGAAGAAAGGAGACGATGGAAAGTGGGATCATTTTCCTGATATGGTAACTGATAACTGTGTTATCAGCTTGAAAGAAAAAGATAACTTCAAAACCATTGAAGCAGCCGTTAAAAAGGCACTGCGTCTGCTTCCGGGAACAGAAGTTGAAATAACATACCAGTGGCCGCAGTGTATGCTTGGAGCAGAGGGAAGGCGAAACCATCCAATATACATTGTAGATGACGATGATGCAGCTTTGTTCATGGCTATTCGTGCAGACTTGGAAGATGTTGTCCTGCGAGTTCGAGTAATACCCCCAGGCACAGAGAAAAATGTTAACTCATTCACGACAACAGTTAATCTCGGGAGACAGAAGCCAGAGAGTGGGGGTAGTTCCAATCTTGGAGCAGAAGCATTCATGAGGAGCAGTGGTGTGTATGGGAAACACACTACTGTAATACAAGGTATACATAGTTGAAGTTGAAACTTTGATGACGTTGTAATTATGCTAATGTGAAGAATTGGTGGTGTGTAGGTACGTTGTGGGGAAATGAGATGGTGAAGCAGAAACCGGACAATGACAAACGAGATGGTGAGAAAACTATAATTGAAGTTGTCCTGTTAACTTAACATTTAACTTAAAATGTTGTTAACTGATAACTTAAATTGTTGTTAACTGATAACTGTGTTATCAATTAGGGAAAAGAATTGCTGAGGAAACTTCAACTAACCTTCTCCACAATGTAGATCGAATTGATTAGTAAAACTTATTGGGCCCGCTAGTACTGAAGATCACACTTAATTTACCTTTTGAGGGAAACAAATAAGAAGTAAAATTGTATTAACCAAGAAATATATTTTTGCTATTAGACAACGTGGTTGCGCAATTGATGGCTAATATAACCTCTGCTGGTTCGATAATTCGCACTGAAGCTGCGGCTGGAAAGAGTGTAATGGAAGAAATGGGTACGAGTATTCAGATATGTTGTTCGTTGTATATTATCTTAGCTTGTACTATAAGTTTGGAGGAGTGTTTAATTATGTAATTCTAATGCAGGTGAGGTAAACCAGCGAAGTGATCAAGGAACACTTGAACCGGATCCTCAAGGTTAGAAGATAATTATATGTTACCCGATAACATCAGCATCAAGATATCTTTGTTAACCGTTCCATTTGATCGAAGTGACAGTGATGAGCTATGTCAACTTACTGAACGATGGACCAAATTCTGATGACGGGTTTATGGGGAGTATAAATGCAAGGCAGTGGTTCATACTGAATGGAACAGACGCACATTGCTGCGAGTGGTCAACAATGCAGATTCTGGAATTGTGAACAGATACGGCCCTTCACTCGGCATGGAAACAGAGCGATCCGGTGAGGTGCCGAACCCTGCTTTAGAACCAATGGATACTTCGACGGGGTTTGGTATGCTCTTCAAGTACCTTATTTAAAAAGTTAATATCATAGATTTTAATAAACAACATACCAACAACAACTACGGCACACAGATATGAATTTGTTGGCGAATAGACCTATATTCTCCAATATCGAGGCAATGAAGAGTTGTGTGCGGGCCCCAAACAGTGTGTTAAGTACTTTGTTCTGTTTACCCCTCTAATACTTTTTAACCGCACCTTTGTTGTTGTGTTAACTAGTTTATACTCATGACAGTAGGGCAAAGTAAAAGGACTGCTAATCCTGTAGGGCCATGGGAAATGGACGCTCGTCAGCTTTGGCAATATTTTCAGGGAGGACTGAACAGGAAAACATTAGAAGAAAGTGCAGAAAGAGAGGCTGCGGACGTGATTACAAAGTTAGCTACTGATATGGTAAACAGCAATTTGCAGTTAACTTTGGCGGGTGCTTTTGTGACGCCAAATGTAGCACTATCACAGCTGCCAATACGTTCCCCAAATTCATCATCATCTTCAAATGGTTCGTTCAGCAGTAATGGGAGTTCTTCGAATGAAGTAATGGAAGAATGTGAATATGAAGACAACATCGCCATCTCTTTGATAGGTGGGTAATCTACTATTTGGTATAATCTATCTGTAACACAGTTATCAGATAAAATAATAAATAAGTGTTTGTTCTGGTGAAGGTGAAAATATGAGACCTCAAATTCTTGAAGGCGTTCCCATATCACGCCGCAATCAGGCTTTGATACTTGGAGGAGGAAGTGGTTCACGTAACCTAGTTGGTGTACAAGATAAGGGTAAAGGAGTAATGCGTGAGAGTAGAGAACATATTGTATCCACTGTTGCTGCTGCGAGGCCAATTATCCGTCTGGACACAGAACAGATCCCCGTAGCAGAGGTAAGGGTTACACCAGGCCACCAGCAATGTATGAACGGGATGCACCATCGTATTTTGATGACCCCATGGGCGAAGGTATACCAATTTTGTTTTTGCTACTTGTCCTCAATAAGTAAGTTAGACAATAATTCAGTTATACGTTAACTAACACGGTTATCAGCAGATGCAATGGTACGGGCACTGCACGACATTCACTACGAGGGAGATGAGCTGTTTGTTGGCCGGGTCTTCAAGAACAAAGAAGACTGCAAACTTAAGCTACATATACATGCCATCAATAACAAGTTTTCGTTCAAGTATAATAAGTCTTGCCCCAACGTTGTCATTGTAATTTGCGTTGGAGAAACGTGCCCTTGGAGAGTTTATGCAGCAAAAATGGAAGGCAGCACTAGGTATGAGATAAGGACGGTGAGACTCGAGCATACGTGCAGTGTTGATGTCTGAGGAAACTTTCATCGTAATGCAACAAGCTCAGTCATTGGGGACCTGATGAGAGCAAAATATGGTGTTGAAGGCAGGGGTCCCCGTGCGTTTGAATTGCGACGCCTATGCCGTCAAGAACTCAGTCTCCGCGTAAGCTATTGGAAGGCTTGGAGGGCACGGGAGATTGCAATGGATTGATCATTGGGTTCGGCGATGGGAAGTTATGCATTAGTGCCAACCTACTTCAAGCTGCTTCTACAATCAAACCCGAACTCTATGGTCGGACTTAAAACAGAGACGGATGCAGCGGGGATTGAGCGGTTTAAGTATTTGTTTTTCTCCCTTAATGCTTGCGCAAAAGGATATGAATACATGAGAATGGTTATCGTTATCGACGGTACCCACCTACGTAACAGATATGGAGGATGTCTTGTAGCAGCTAGTGCCAAAGATGGGAACTTCCAAGTGTTTTCCCTTGGGTTTGCAGTCGTGGATAGTGAAAACGACACAGCATGGGAGTGGTTCCTTAGAAAGCTCCTTGAAATAGTGCCAGACGAACCTGGTTTAGTGTTTGTTTCAGATAGGCATTCTTCAATCTACGCAGCTATATGGAAGGTAAGTCTAGGTTAATATAGTTACTTCCTAACCGTTTTATCATGCTATTCCATTTATATACTCTGAGTTATCGTGATAACAAAATGCTAGATATAAGTGGAGTTCATTCTGATATTAGATATTAACGCTGAGCCTTAACCACAACTGTGTAGGTTTAATATAGTTACTTCCTAACCGTGTTATCATGCTATTCCATTTATAGACTCTGTGTTATCGTGATAACAAAATGCTAGATATGAGTGGAGTTCATTCTGATATTAGATATTAACGCTGAGCCTTAACCACAACTGTGTAGGTATATCCGATGTCTTCTCACGCCGCATGCATTGTGCACCTCCAAAGAAATGTGGTGACCAATTTCAAACCTGACATGCCAAGCCATTTGACATCCCAAGCTGGACGTGCGTATCGTTTAAGCGAGTTCGCCCGGGTGTTTGAGGAGATTAGAACCATAGACTCATCATGCGCAGAGTATTTAGAGAGGATCGGCTTCGAGCATTGGACACACTCCCATTTCGTTGGAGAAAGATATAACATCATGACTAGCAATATCTCGGAGTCTCTTAACAATGTTCTGACTATGGCACGAGATTTCCCAGTTATCTCAATCCTAGATACCATTCGTACAACACTAGTGTCCTGGTTTGCACTTCTACGAGATGCAGCTAATAAGGATGATGATGTGATCAATCCAGAAGTTAAGGAGATGATAATGGAAAGCTTCAAGAAATCATCAGGCTACTTTGTTATGAAAACAGGAGACGGTATTTATGAGGTCCGTGATGCAATGGACACTGCATTTGCTGTTCATCTATGGGAGCAGTCTTGTACGTGTAGAGAGTTTCAGTTCCTCGGGATTCCTTGCGAGCATGAAATCGCAGCTGGTATCAGGGAGGGTGTTAGGGTGGAGACCCTGATTAATGTCCATTACACAGTTCATTAATCGTAGGCAAGCTTATGCAGGACTGATAATGCCGGTGCCCGACATGGACACATTGGAGCGTACCACAAGGGATTTCGGTGGTGTGAGAGTAGGACCTCCCAATGTTCGCCGCCCGCCAGGTCGTCCAAGGAAGAGTTGCATACTTTCAAGTGGTGAATTCAAAGTAAGTAAAATGTGTTGCCTGTTAACTAATTTGGTACATAATTATGTTATCCTTCATCTCTTCATATTGACATGGGTGTGATGTAAAAAAGCGTGTGGCAAGGCGTCGCTGTAGCAGATGCTGTGGGCGTGGACATAACAAGTCCACCTGTAAGGGGCTTATACCGGTACGATTCAATATCCAGACGTTAATTTGAAAAAGGTAGTTAGATGGAAAATATATGTACCGAAGAGAGTTTTAATATATTTCTTGTTAATGTTAACAGGACCCCTAGGATACGGAGGAAATACAAGATGCATAATGAATGTATAAAGTGGCAAGAACTTCATTCAGAATGATGGTGTAAAATACAGGCGTGAATGGAGTTCACCTATGTTCGTACTTGTGACCAAATTTTTCCTTGTTGACAGTGATCACCCAATTAACGTAGTTATGCAAACAATAACATTATCATCCGTAAACATAGTTGTAATAAATTTGTTACCGTAAATGTTTTGAAAAAAAGATATATGAAGCAGAATTAGCAGGAAATATGATCCAACAACGTTGCCATTCCATAAAGGAAGAAAAAAACAAAGTTAAACATAAGAAATCCCGAAGCCAATTCGTAGAAAAAACGAACAAGTACCGAGTTTACAGGCAACCAAACATACAACATAAATGTAACGGTAATCTGGTTGGCGGACTAACCAGATTGAGTTACACAGCATAGTGCCTGATTAAGGACACGATCATCTTCTTTGTCTCCGACTCCAACAGCAAAACACCGAACTGCCTGCAGCCTTCTAAACCGCCAACAGCGTGTGTCTGGAGCAGGAAAATGGAATACATACCAGAATCAAAGGGAGATGATATTTGATGAATTCCACTCACTCTTTCAATGGCAAAAGGTGATAACTCCACTTGGCTCATCCCCTCGTTGGCGCTAACCCCTTTGAAAAGGTAAGGGAGCATTTTTGCTATTCGTTGAAGCTCATTGGTAAGTCGGTTGTCGTTCAGCAAAGCAACATTGCAGTCCAAAATTTGGATCCTTTTGCCTTTCAGGTCGACAGCAAGCGTGACCCAGTGACGCTGGTCAAAGTTAAAAGGCATGTAAACGAATTCGGCTTCTTCATAGAGCTGAACACGATCAGAATCGTCTTCGCCGTTTATCATGCCTACGACGGCCTTGGGGAAAACAAATGAACCTTGATCTTCGGTTTTTGAGAACCTTGGGAATAAGTTCGTTAGCTGGACAACAAACTCCGTGTCAAGTAGGTCAACCCTCAAGCCCACACCATCCGCCATGTCCACTCTCAACATGTGGCGAGAGAACTGGATCAGGCCGTCCATGACCTGCTCCATCACATGAACAGTACATTCAGATCACATAAAGAAGCTTAAAAAAAACAGTAAAGAAATATGGTTACCTTTGCGGGAATATTCTTCTTCCTCTCGAGTAGATCATTGAAGTCTTTGGCCGACAACATAACGAGATTTACCCGGTTAAGTTACCTGTAAACAAAAGGCGAAACCGAAAGTTATGTAAAGAGAAGTTAAGACAATTATCGTGATAAGTAAAATAGCTCATATACCTTTTAACGGTTCCAATGGCAACTCGGACCTTCTCATCCAATTTCCTCGCTTTTGTGACTTCTACCTCTGTTTCTTGACCGATCAAGATCGTCAATCTTTTGTCGCATTGGTAACGGTCGTCAATCCTCGACGAGACAACACGTGGCCGTTTGCTTTTCCTAGTGTGTTCATTAACTGCCTCACTCATCAGTCCTGGGAGAGGTATGGCTTCTCTGCCACCAGCAACCTAGAGAAGGAGATAGGTTGTGTGTATTAGACGAAACGCATATGCGATAACATATATTAGCTGGTAAGTTTGTTTCCTCGATAACTTCTTCTTCGTGATGCGTTTCTACCTCTTCAGGCGGCTAAATTAAAAAGAAAAATGAAGATCGCTAAAAAATAAAAACATAAACAAATGATAAATCCACATAGTAAAACGAGGCAGAAGTGAACCTGATAAACCACCATTGCCCAACAATTCAGACCAGGGTCAGCCACGGAGTCTTCAAATAGATTGGACTGGGTAATCGGATTCTCCCCTTGTTCCCTGTTGCCTTCATTCATCGGCTCGGCATTCTGATACGGCTGGAGACAACAATACAAATACAGTTGACATCGTGTTGCATAAGCGCACGACAATAAACATAACGTATACCTAAGCTAACTGCAAACTTACTGAATCAATATCTGTTTGCTTGCTCGGCAGTTCATCAGATAACGTACTCAACCCTGCTCCCAACCCAGCAGTGACCTACGAAAGAAACGTTACAGTTAAAATAGATATGAAAATAAAAACAAAGCTTCTCCTTTCCCCTCTACCTCAATGGCATCAGCTTTCTTTGATTTGGACAACAACTTCTGCTAGCAGGGCTCAACTTCGGGCTGCACCTAGTTCGAATAACCGATTAGAAAGTTATAGTGGTATAAGTGATAACTAAAATAACTGCTAATTAACCAAACCACCAACCATCATTTGGCACAGAGGTTCATCAGAGAGTGGGTTCACCCGCGCCTCCACCCCGAGAGATACCTAAACACATCATCGTAAGATCTTAACCAACTGTACCCACTAAAAACATTAGAGATGAAGCAAAAGGTTGCATATCGAATACGCAGGTACCCCAAACGCATGAGCTTTCTTGGAGCTTGGCAATGACTTCTGAGATGAGAGTGGCACTTCATCCTGCAGCGGAATCAAAGTTTTGAATGTTATCAACTAGGCTTATGCAACGAAGATGATAACCAGGTGTTTTTTTCATTACCAATAATTCGTCCTGAACATAATAAGCGGTGATCTCATCAACCGAAAGTGATCCTGACTGCAGAGGAGAAGATGGATTCCGCGTACTGGGATAGTCATCGCAGGCAGTGTGGAGCGGCTGGTCAGTATCTTCGTTACATTGATTAGATTCCTTTGGCTGGCCATCGTCGAGAACGCCTTTGCTAGTAACAACTGTGTTTGCAACACCTGCAACCACCGTGGGAGTTTCTATTCGCTCGCCATGCTCTCCAGCTTGAGTTGTTTGGTTTGGCTGTTTGTGACCGTTCCCATTGTCTGGTATTCCTGCATTGTTGTCCTTAGCCGCGTTTTCAGCACTCTCCCCTCCAGAACTTGATTGTTGCGTAGTTGACTGAGATATAACTCTTTCCTCGACAACAGTATTATCGGTAAACCATTTTGTCAACGCCTGAATAAGCACCTTGTTGTTCTCTTGAAGAATACCACAAAAGTTCTCCTGCTGTATTATATCATGCTCCGACAGTTTTGCATCAATCAGTTCTAATAGCCTGCTTTCTTCAGTGCTTGAAGCAGAAGGCGCAGTTCGTTTTGATGGGGGGTTGACGTTGAAGGCGCGGTGTGTTTTTCTTTACTCTTACGGTTCTTTCCAGGAACACTCCGCCGAATGATACCTCGCCTCTTCTTATCTTTGCCAGCTATTTGAGATGGAATCCTGCCTCCAACAAACATATCGTCTTCGAACTTGAACTCCTGTGAAATGAGTTTGAGCATGTTATCCACCACGGGGTCAACATGATCATATTCCCAACTCAGATCTTCTTCCTCCGGATCGAACACAATCTCGGGACGAATAATACTATTGACAGGATCCTGAAAAAATGAAATACAATCAACTTAGTTAACTGGAAATGATAATCTGCGTTTAGGACATAATTATCACGAAAAATTTCCACAAACTCAAAAACAAACTACTTCAAAACATGATCCAGATAGAGGTGGCTGTCGATACAGTTGGCATCTACATGTGTTTACAGGTACATTTATCAGATAATTACGAGCCTTCGCGGTTAGATAGGTAACCAATTAAACAACACAACAGATCGATGATAGGTTTGCTTACATGTACTAGGTGTCAAAGTTAGCTAATCATATATAGTTAGCTAGTTAACTACGTTATATGGTTATCTAGTCAACTTCATTAGATAAAGCTAATATGCAAACCGATATCCGAGATAACAATACATGGAATTAACCATATAACTAACATATTTCGAATTATACCTCGCAAGCCTCATCTATATCTCGAGCACGCGATAATAGAAACAACCCAAAGGTCCCCGACCAAGCCGGCATAGTGGGAATGTCGAGCAATTTACCAAGAGGCGATTCGCGGATAAATTTGATTTCTTCATCATCCAAAGCCGATACAAGATCTTGAATAATGCTGAATTTCTGATACGTAATAACCCTCTGCCCCCAAGGCTCAGCTCCAGCAGCTATCATTCTCTTTGGTAATTCGGTGTCAGAAATCTGCCACCATAAAATCAAAAATGACCCAGCTGTTACAAAACAACGAAAGCAGTAAAGAGCAAGATTGGAGATTACCTTGTTCTCGGGAATCAGGGGCCAGCTACAACAACATGCAAAGTCTTCGCGGTGCCTGAAGAAACAACGCTTCTCGGTTCGGATGTTCGATATGAAGTGAAATCAGAAAAAGTTTCCGCCAAATAAACCCTAGAGACTTACGTTTTTCCCCCTCTAAATGAAATAATTAAAAACAAAAATAGGAAATCAGATAAAATTGGATATGGTTGTCGGGTCTACTGACACACGCAACCTGATGGCGGGGCCCAAGGAGAAATGTAATCATACATAGAGAGGGGTTCAATTGTCTTTACTCGCGTGAACAGAGATTGTGCACAGTGTCGCTTTCGAGCGGCTTAATTTCTAAATTTTCTGATGGTAGATTGTTCAATTTCTCTAAAATATTCACTAAAAACCTTTAATGGGGTTTTGGCAATAACCATGTTCTTAGACACTTTGTTTAATACATCCAAAAACAGCCCTGGATCCAAATGGAATGATAGGCTTTTTTTTTTGCAGTATTACATTATAAAAACGGATCTCGTAGCTTTAATTAATATTATTATAAGGACAAAGTCTTTTGATCAAAGATTAATATGATCGGGACGGGGGTCCCAAAAAACACTAGTTTTTTTTTATGTGTATAGACTTTTTGGTTGGAATGTACGAGGCTTCAATATTAGCCGTTATTGTACCGGATTCAAAAAATGGATTAAGCAGAAAAAACTGATTTTTAATAGTTTACTTGAGACTCATGTGAAGATCCCAAAGTAGAGGAAGTTCATCTCCAATATTCTTCCTGGCAAGCTGTATGAAGATATTTATTTCTTTTCGAAATTAGGAAAAGTATGGGTCCTTTGTCACCCTAGCGTGAATGTGACTACTATTTCTAAGTCGTTGAAAATGGTGGCTTGTGAGGTTAAGCGGTCTGATTTTCAGAATGTGTTTGTTGTGGCTTTTGTTTATGCTCAAATGTTGGGGAGCAAAGAAAGCAGCTTTGGGTTGAGATTGTGCTCCTATCAACTAACCCCTTGGTCATAGGTAAGCCTAGGGTTATTCTTGGTGATTTCAACCAGGTCTTAAATCCAAATGAGCACTCTTTGGCTGCAAGTTCAAATGTTGACAGACAGATGATGCGAGCTAGAACGGGGTTGGTTTTTACTAAGCTTCAAGTTCTAAATTTATAACCTCAAAATGTCTGCAAGTGCCCAGATTTGCGATGTAGTACTTAGAGTATCGATCCACAAAGACTTAGGATTTTCGGTACGAATTCAAGTAAATGTTTAAATCAAGCTAGAACTAAAGGAATTAGATTTTGGTTTTTAGGTGTCACTAAATGTAAACTAGAAAGCAAGTAAAAAGCAATTGAAACTAAGGTTGTAAACTATGAACAACAAACGCTGGGCTTAAGGGTATTCGCAGGGATTCATGGACTAAACCTATGATAAAAATAAAAGATAAAAGTAATCAACTACGGTTTATTCTAGAATACGAGCACGGAGGTAAAACTAGCCTACTTTCGCAGCACTAACCAACTGCCAATCACGACCCTGACCAGTAGCTTTCAACTCTGGCCCCGGTAACCATTGTACGTAATAGCTTGAACAAGACTAATCTACATTCATGATTCACCCATAGGTAGTTTTTGTTTCCTATGGCAGAATCGTTCGTTTCACTCTAGAACAGTTAGAAAATGAAAACATTCGCAACACTATGTATATATTTCGAATTCTAAGTGGTCAACAGAGAATCACACTGTAAGAATAAGAGTAAACAAAGAACACCTAGAGGATTATAAACCCTAAATCTAACAATTCATAGAAAAAGACACATGAAATTCCCTTTGAAAAATTTCTTTAAACCCAACTGTGAAACTACTCAAACGTATTGTAACAAACCATCATAAGGTATTTAAATTTGCTGGAAATTAAATAGAACAAGGGAGAATAATGAAAAATATAGGTGAAGATGGAGGATCAATGGTGCTCTCCTCAGTGGCTCCTATTCAAAGACGGCTTCTCTCTAACCTTGTATAAAAATCGAGCATACCTTTAGAATGACCTAGAAGAGGTTTTTATAGCTTTTGGAGTTGTCTTGGACGCCTAGGGTTTCGATCATAAGTGATGGGATTGACTTGGGCTTGATTTGGGTCTCTCGGGCTATAAAACATGTCTGGCCGCGGTCGTGGTAGTCCTGGCCGTGGGGAATCATAGTCTGGCAGCGGTTGCGGCCTCAGCTCTGCTCTGGGACTGCAACATCTGTCTTAAGTGCATCTGGAATATCTGAAGATCTAACTGTTTTATTGTCTCCAAACCAATTGAATTAGAAAGCTGATTGTCTCCTCTATGTTGTCTCAAATTTTGGAGATAGCGTAGAAACACACTGGTCTAAATCATCATAGTATTGTTTTCTGTGTCCCTGATTTAAAAACTTTTTGAAAAAAATTTTGAAAAATTTTATGCATCCAAAACAAACTAAAAACAAATCAAATTTTATTAGTAACGGATGAACATCCTCCCCCAGACTTATTTTACATTTTCCTCAGTGTGGTAAAACTATGAGATGACTGTAAAGAAAGAATACAAAATTGAAGTGTTTAAATGTACTTACCTTGCCGGAGAATATCGTTCGTAAAAACGATGGTACTGCAGGCATAAAAGACATGACCGCTGGTTGAAAATTCTTGACCGTGGTTGAAGAGGAATATTCCACGGCTGGTCTCTACGTGATCGCAGTGATTGCTTCTTCTCCGGTTTATGATCCTTGCTTGTCTTTTATTCGTTCTTCTTTGTAAAAACCTGAAATTCAATGAAACAAAAACAAAGCAACAAAAAGAGAAAATAATGGCCAAATGGAAATAAATAAAATACCGAGTGGGTTCCCTCTCACGAAGCGCTTATTTCAAGTCGTTAGCTTGACATTGTTGATTGATCAGGCTGATGGTGGGTCAATCAAAACCATCACTTTGTCTCACGTCTTCTTCCTCTATGGCGAGATATGGCTTGACACGCTGTCCATTTAGTGTGAATGAATCTCCATTTTTTCCCCATAGGACAGTGGCTATGTATGGCTTAACTTCCTTTATCGTGAAGGGTCTGAACCATATAGAACGTAATTTACCTGGAAAAGCTTAAGACGAGAATTGAAAAGAAGGAGTTTATCGTTAGTAGCAAAAGATCGATGAACAATCTTCTTATCATGATATGTTTTAGTCTTCTCTTTGTATATCTTCAAGTTCTCGTAGGCAATGTCGGAATTCTTCTAACTTGTGCAGTTGGAGTAACTTTCTTTCTCCAGCTGTTTTTAAGTTCGTATTCATCTCCTTGATAGTCCACTGTGCTTTATACTCGAGGAAGGTGACATGTTTTTCTGTAAACTAGATAGAATGGTGTCATTCCTAATGGCGTCTTAAATGCTTTCTGGTACGTCCAAAGTGCATCGTCAAGCTTGGTTGACCAATCCTTGTGATTCACTGTGGTTGTATTCTGCAATATCGACTTGATTTCTCTGTTTGAGCTTTCTATTTGAGCCCTAGTTTGGGGATGATATAGAGAAGAGAATTTATGCATAACTCCATTCTTTCTTATAAGATTTTTGAAAACTCTGTTGATGAAGTGCGAACCTCCATCGCTTATTACTATTCTAGGAACTCCAAAACGTGGAAAGATGATCGATTTAAATAGATTAATAACAACCTTTGCATCATTGGTGGAGCTAGCGACTGCTTCAACCCACTTAGAGACATAGTCTACGCCTACTAAGATGTGTTGATTTTCGAAAGAAGTCAAGAATGGTCCCATAAAATCAATTCTCCAAATATCAAAAATTTTGACTTCAAGAATGAAGTTGTGAGGCATCTCATTCTTTTTGCTTATATTGCCCATTCGTTGACATGAAATCACATCGTGAGATGTAGGCTTTTGTATCCTTGAACATAGTACGCCACCAAAAACCTACTAGTAAGATCTTAGAAACAGTTTTGAATGTTGCAAATGACATACGTAAGACGAGCCATGGCATCAGAATAATAATCCTGCCATCTCATCTTCTGCCGCGCATCTTCAAAATAAACCATCAGCACATCTTTTGTAGAAGTCTGGTTTATCCCAAGAATAATGTCTTACGTCTCGTAAAAACCTTTTCTTCCTATATCCAAAGAATTGTGGTGTGATAACACCGTATTTTGACTACTTTTATGGATCATAATGTCTTATGCAGGTGTTTTAACTCTGTTTTCAATAGTTTTTAAATTTTTTTCAATGTTTTAGAGTTTCAAAAGACTTTTCAGGAAACTTGGGCAAAAGATATGCAAATTGGAACAAATGAGCAATTTTGGATAAATGCAGACCGTCAGAAGTATGTCAAGCAATGAAGATTTTATCACTGTCTGATCACCCCCAAAATCTGTGACAACATAATGGATACAACCATCTTTCTAATGCACTTGGTTTGGAGACAATCCAAGGGTTAGATCTTCAGATACACCGGATGCAATAAAACAGAAAATGCAGTTCTGGAAGAGAGCATCAGCCGGGACCGTGGCCAAGCCTCATTTCTCGTGGGTAGAAGCACCGCGACCGAGGCCAGTAGTCGTTCACTTCCCAGACGACCTAATTAAAGACCAAGCGATTCCCTTTATTATTTTTGAAGCTCTAAGTGTCCAGGAAAACTCCAGAAGCTATAAATACCCTCTTTAGGTCATTCTAAAGGGAAAGGATCAAAGGAGAGACAAACTTAGAGAGAGAGATAGAGATTTTCGTGTGAGAAACCCTAGGAGGCCGCCACCTTTGAATGAGGAGCCGTTGAGGAGAGCATCATTGCGCCTCCATCTGCGATTCCATTCTTCGTTCTTCTTCCCTGTTTTCTTTAATTTCCTGCAATTTTCAATACTCTATGATGCTTTACTACAATATGTTTGAGTAGTTTCTCCAGTTGGGTTTAAAGGGATTTTTCGAAGGGAATTTTGTGTTACTTCTTCTATTAATCGATAGATTTAGGATCTATAATCTTCTAGATGTTCTTCGTTTGCCTGTGATTTTACTGTGTGATTCTTTGCTGGCCACTTAGAAGCCGATCTGATATGATATGTTGCAAAAGCTTTCATTGATTGTCTGAACTAGGGTGAAACGAGCAATGATTCTATAGGAGTGGAAACCTACCTATAGTTGAGTTGTGAATGTTGATGAGTCTTGTTCTGTTATTGCATTTACTCCCTTCCAGGATCAGAGTGGAAACCTACTGATCAGGGTTGCGAGAGATAGTTGTTTAGTGCTGCGAAAGTAGGCTGTTCATACTTCCGTGTCTCGAGTTCTAGAACATACGTAGGTTATTACCTTTATCATTTATTTAAATTCCACATAGGTTTAGTCCATGAATCCCTGCGATACCCTTGAGCCCAGCGTTTGTTTTTCATTGTTTACAACCTTCGATTTTATTTGCTTTTGATTCGATTTTTACTTGCCTTCATTTGCTTTCGTTTTTCAATTGCTTTTACTTGCTTTTTAGTTTAGATTTAGTGACAACCAAAACCCAAAACCAAAATCCAAACCTGTTTAGTTCTAATCTGATTTAAGCATTGGCGTGAATTCGTACTGAAACAACTAAGTCTAAGTGGATCGATACCCTAAGTACTACAGCGCACATCTGAGCACCTGCAGACATTTAGGGGTTATAAATTTAAAACCTGAAGCTTAGTAAAACCGACCAACCCTGTTTAAACCCCGTTTACAACAGCACCAAGTTTTTGGCGCCGTTGCCGGGGACTTTTGATTTGTTTTGTTGCGAATCCCAGATTAAATCCATTAGAACACTTGTTTACTTTTACTTTTTCAGGTTTCTCTACAATGGGAGACCCGAAACATGTTTTCGGGACTCTTGGTGATCCACCATATCGTGTGGATGGTGATGCAAGCGACGATGACCTGACTGATGATGAGTTTGAAGAACCGAACTATGATGACAATGAGCTAATCGGATCGGCAAAACATGAAGATGATGAACTGATTGAAATTTTTGATTCACTCGAGAAGTTCATGGGAGATCAAAGAGCTATTTAACCAGCCTTACCAGAGGATGACAAAACCGAAATTAAGGTACCCTATATCCACTTCGGTCAACAAAATCAATTCTATGGTTATTCATCCGAACACCCAATGGACCATATCGTGACGTTCGAAGAATTATGTGCAACCATTACAGCAAATGGGGATTACCACAAGTGTAGTATTTTCCCATTCTCTTTGAGAGACAATGCCAGCAAATGGCTAAAATCTTTAGAACCTGCTTCACTAAAAACGTGGACAGCGTGTAGAAAGGCTTTCCTAAATCGTTTTTACACTAGAAATCGTTCCAATCTCTTAAGGAACACGATACGAACTTTAAACAAAAAGAAGATGAAGATCTTTTAGATACTCGGGAGAGATTTAGGGAATACCAAAGAGATTGTCCACATCACGGATATACCGACGAATACCTGATGGGTATCTTCTATTGAGACATAAATCTAGAGTTACAACACTCTTTCGACACAGCAAGTAATGCAGACTTCTCAACTAGATCTGTAGAAGATGCTCGTAATCAAGCAACGTTTGGAAATTATGCACTTCCTGAGAAGAAAGAAGAGATTTCGGAAGTCATAAAGTGTCTCCATCACATAATGAGTCAAATTGGATTGCAACAACCGAACAAGACAAAAAATACGTGTAATTTTGATGATTGGAACAACCCAATGGATTCTTATGATCAAGAGATGATGAACACTGCAGAAGTCTATCAAATTCAAGATTTTCCCTTCGTACCTGATCACCGCGGGTCCATCCTTTTGGATCGCGGGAAACCATGGTTTCAGCACGGTCGTGTTTCACCGGACCGCGGCCAAGACCCATTTTGCCACAGTCACGAGCTTTACGACCGCGGTAAACCGTCTTCCGAACCAATCATGGCTGTTCAATCTGATCCAATCACCTATCCTAGTTTTCCCTCTTCTGAAGCTGAAAACCTAAACAAAAGAATTATAGAGCTTGAAAAAACTAATTAAAGCCCAAGTCGATTCCCTTTATTATTTTTGAAGCCCTAAGTGTCCAGGACAACTCCAAAAGCTATAAATACCCTCTTTAAGTCATTCTAAAGGGAGAGGATCGAAAGAGAGACAAACTTAGAGAGAGAGATAGAGATTTTCGTGTGAGAAACCCTAGGAGGCCGCCGCCTTTGAAGGAGGAGCTGTCGAGGAGAGCATCATCGCGCCTCCATCTGCGATTCCGTTCTTCATTCTTCTTCCCTGTTTTCTTTAATTTCCTGCAATTTTCAATATTCTATGATGCTTTGTTACAATATGTTTCAGTAGTTTCCCCAGTTGGATTTAAAGGGATTTTTCAAAGGGAATTTTGTGTGTCTTCTTCTATGAATTGATAGATTTAGGATTTATAATTTTCTATCTTTTCTTGGTTTGCCTTTGATTTTACTGCATGATTCTTTGCTGGCCACTTAGAAGCCGATCTGATATGATATGTTGCGAAAGCTTTCATTGATTGTCTGAAATAGGGTGAAACGAGCCATGATTCTTAGGAGTGGAAACCTACCTATAGTTGAGTTGTGAATGTTGATGAGTCTACTCACTTCCAGGATCAGAGTGGAAACCTACTGATCAGGGTTGCGAGAGATAGTTGTTTAGTGCTGCGAAAGTAGTGCTGCTCAGTATCACATCAATAAGTGACGGGATTGACTTGAGCTTTATTTGGGTCTCTCGGGCCATAAAACATGTCTAGCTGCGGTCGTGGCCTCAGCTCTGCTCTAGGACTACATCATATATCTTTTGTCCATTGGGAATATCTGAAGATCTAACCGTTGGATTGTCTCCAAACCAATTGCATTAGATAGCTGGTAGTCTACTCTATGTTGTCTCAAATTTTGGGGATGATCGGATGGTGGGAAGATATTCATCTCTTGCCATACTTCTGATAGTCTGAATTTATCCAAAATTGTTCATTTGCTCCAAATTGCACTTCTTTAGTCTAAGTTTCCAAAAAAGTATTTTAAAACTCTGAAACATGGATATCACTTAAAAATATTTGAAAACAGAGTTAAAATATTGGCATAAGACTTTGAATCAATCCATAAAAGTGGTCAAAATATGGTGTTATCAACAAACGCAGGAGTTTAGAGATTGCCTTCTTGATGCTTCAGATACGGATTTAACGTTCAGGGGATGTTCTTTTACCTGGTTGAATAAGATAAGGGTGATTCCAAGTGCAAAGAAGCTTGACACGATTCTTGTAAAAGACCTGTGGGATTTTCAATTCCCCTTGGCATATGGCATTTTTGGTGAGCCAGATTTCTCAGACCACTCTTCTGCACGTATTGTTCTGAACCCACTGCAGTAGTGGCTGAAGAAGCCTTTCAAGTCCTTTATTGCTTTCTCCAAAATGTTGAGTCCAAAATGTTGATTTTGTTCTTTGGGTTTGTTATCATTGGTATTCCCTTAACACGGTGGGATCTGCTATGTTCTGAGTTTCTCACAAGCTCAAGGCTCTTAAGAATCCTATTATAAACTTTTGCAAATCTAATTACTCTAACTTGGAAAAGAGAACTGGGGAAGCACATGAAACTCTAATCAGGATACAGAGTGAGCTGTTTTCGGATCCTTCTCCTAGTAATGCGGACCGGGAGTTTGAGGCAAACAGAAAGTGGCAGATTTTGGTTAGAACTGAAGAGAGGACATTACCGCATCCCTGGGTTATGAATGTTCAGCCGTGCAGAGAGGTAGCCTGGAGAAAGATTTCTCGGCCCTAGAGATCAAAAACGCCTTTTTCTCCCTTCCTAGTGATATGTTCACAACTTGCATCATTTATATTGCATTTTAGAGTCCAAATCATGTCTTATCTCATGCATTTTAGGTCCTTAAGCATTGATTTAGACCTTAGGTTTTGCATTAGGTCCCAATGAGTCTTTGCATGGTTTGGAGTCTTTATCAGGTGCTTTTGAGGATGTTTGGAGCAGAAGATATTTGATCCAGAGTTGAAACGGTGAAGAAAAAGGTCAAAAATGGTGAAAATGGCTTAAAGGAATTTCTTGGCAAAAACATGTACTGGATGGATCAGTTTTCTCGGCCAAAAATGCTATCGGGTGAATTTCTCTCGACCAAAGTCAGTATTGGGTGAAGACGCTATCGGGTGAAATTTTATGCTGAGACGGTGATTATTTCTCAGCTAAAAAGCTTACCGCAGGAAGGATTTCTCGGTTAAAATCTGTTTGCACCAGCGCACATCAAATATTGCCAATCCGGAGCTTCCGGTCCGAATCAGTTGTCGGGATCTTCATCCAAGTGAGATGATCGAGTCAGGGTTCCAGAACAGTTGGAATTACTGAATTCGAAGCAGTGAGCAAAGACTTAAGTTCACCTTTAGACACACCTGTCTCGCATGCATTTTAAGCCTATCCAATGAACTTCAAAGATTACATGGGACGATTCCTTTCCAGTCCGATTCAGTCTCCGGTGCCTTCATCAAGATTCAAGGTCTTTGAGTTTTCTTTCTAGAAAACCTGAGATCATCCGATTTGGAAATGTGGCTTGAGAGATATCGTCACCGGAGTGAACACGGGTCCAGGAGCTGTTTTCTTACCATTCCAATGCGATGCAAAGATGAGCGGTCCGAGGAGCCTTCCACTTCCTAAGTGCCAATGTTTTCTGCATAAAAGTTTGAGATGAATGAGTGATCTTTCTTGTGGAGTTGGTTTCAAGTCGTTTGGAGTTATGTGCTGAAAGTTATTGCGATCAGGATACAAGCGGGTCGATACAAGCTTCAACAGTTGCAATTTGTTCTAAGTATTTTAGCAGGCATCAGTGTCGTTCCCTCGACATTGCCTAAGCCGAGGCCTAGTCTCCGAACTTTTGGTCCAGACCTCGTGCTAACCCCTCGGTGTATCAAGACCAAGGCACACATGCTAAAGAAATGGAGCTGAAAATTACTAAGTGTTGAAGTTGAGCATCTATGCGACTTGGCTTGAGATTTGTAAGTGTGAAACTAGACCTCGGCTTCAACCCCTCGGCATTGCACGTTGGACCCCATCTTCCTTGTCCCCTCGACCAAAGCCCCTTGGTGTACACACACCGAGGTGAATCTCACCAAAGCAAAGTGCTCAAAGCCTCAAGCGAAGTCCACGGCTTGCCTATACCATGGTGCAAGGTTGTCGGATGAAAGCATCAAGACCTCGACCTGACCCCACGGTGTATCTATGCCGAGGTCCCTTGCCACAAACCCAGATCAAGAACAAAGCCGTTCTAACGGGTGCACGAGAAGATGAATCAAAGACTAGGGTTCATGCAGGTTCTTGGTGGGTTCTTCATGAGTTCTTGGTGAATCCTTCATATTTGACTCAGCAATACTGAGCCCCTCGACATCAATCCCTCGGCTTCAGTCTCTCACTCACCAAGGTGTCCACCCAACGATCCAACAAAACCGGTTCAGTACCCGGTTTGTTCCGGGCTGACCCGCATCACTTAGCTTTACTATATATAGTTTTAAGGACTAAAACCCTACTTATCTTATCTCTTATCTTATCCTTGAGAACTTGCCTCTTTGGTGAAAACTTGTCTCTTTAATCAGATATCTCGTTTTTTAATCAAATATCTTGTTCTTTTAATTTCTTTCCATCATTTTAAAGCTTCTAATCATGTCTAGCATCACTTCTTGCAAAAGATTAAGTGTGCTCTTCATGATTAGTGAGTAGTTTCGCTATTAAGGTCTTAGATAGGTAGATTAGGGTGCTGAAATGCTAGATTAGCGAGTTTAGGTTCTAGATCTGCATCATTCATTCTCTAACAAACCGGTCTCTATGTTAGATCCTTGAACATCACATGTGGTCTAGATCAAAGATATATTCTCGCATCAAAAGTGTTTGTAGAAATGTCTGAACCAAGTTTGTTAGAGGTTTAAGAGTCTTTCTTCATGATAATGATAGTTTGTTCTCTTAAATGACTTATTGAACTGATTTTTAATGCTTGCTGATTCATGCTTCTCAAAAGGGATTTTGGTATGAAAGAGGATTAGCATAGAAGTTTAATGCCTTCATGAGAGGATTATTCTATTTAATGAGTTCATGTTAAATGAAGCTGCTTGATCATTGGTTCATTAACTTGCTGTTTAGTGTGGAAAGCACCCTAGTTCATTATCCTACCTAAGACCTTTGCCTCATCATTCCATTCACAACCGCTTATCTCTCTTGCTTACTTATATGCTTATTTGCATCTGTCTTTAGTTTAAATTCTTATCTTCGTTCATTTTCTTGCTTTTTAAGTAGTCTACACACCAAAACCATTTCTAGTTTGACTTGACTTAATATTCCAAAACCCAAAACCAAAATCCAAACCTGTTTAGTTCTAATCCGATTTAAGCATTGGCGTGAATTCGTACTGAAACAACTAAGTCTAAGTGGATCGATACCCTAAGTACTACAGCGCACATCTGTGCACTTGCAGACATTTAGGGGTTATAAATTTAAAATCTGAAGCTTAGTAAAACCGACCAACCCCGTTTAAACCCCGTTTACAACAGCATCAATTTTTTGGCGCCGTTGCCGGGGACTTTTGATTTGTTTTGTTGCGAATCCCAGATTAAATCCATTAGAACACTTGTTTACTTTTACTTTTTCTTTTGAATTTTTTCAGGTTTCTCTACAATGGGAGACCCGAAACATGTTTTCGGGACTCTTGGTGATCCACCATATCGTGTGGATGGTGATGCAAGCGACGATGACCTGACTGATGATGAGTTTGAAGAACCGAACTATGATGACAATGAGCTAATCGGATCGGCAAAACATGAAGATGATGAACTGATTGAAATTTTTGATTCACTCGAGAAGTTCATGGGAGATCAAAGAGCTATTTAACCAGCCTTACCAGAGGATGACAAAACCGAAATTAAGGTACCCTATATCCACTTCGGTCAACAAAATCAATTCTATGGTTATTCATCCGAACACCCAATGGACCATATCATGACGTTCGAAGAATTATGTGCAACCATTACAGCAAATGGGGATTACCACAAGTGTAGTATTTTCCCATTCTCTTTGAGAGACACTGCCAGCAAATGGCTAAAATCTTTAGAACCTGCTTCACTAAAAACGTGGACAGCGTGTAGAAAGGCTTTCCTAAATCGTTTTTACACTAGAAATCGTTCCAATCTCTTAAGGAACAAGATACGAACTTTAAACAAAAAGAAGATGAAGATCTTTTAGATACTCGGGAGAGATTTAGGGAATACCAAAGAGATTGTCCACATCACGGATATACCGACGAATACCTGATGGGTATCTTCTATTGAGACATAAATCTAGAGTTACAACACTCTTTCGACACAGCAAGTAATGCAGACTTCTCAACTAGATCTGTAGAAGATGCTCGTGTTTTCATCAACAATCTTGCAAACAGCATCCGTAATCAAGCAACGTTTGGAAATTCTGCACTTCCTGAGAAGAAAGAAGAGATTTCGGAAGTCATAAAGTGTCTCCATCACATAATGAGTCAACTTGGATTGCAACAACCAAACAAGACAAAAAATACGTGTAATTTTGATGATTGGAACAACCCAATGGATTCTTATGATCAAGAGATGATGAACACTGCAGAAGTCTATCAAATTCAAGATTTTCCCTTCGTACCTGATCACCGCGGGTCCATCCTTTTGGATCGTGGGAAACCATGGTTTCACCACGGTTGTGTTTCACCGGACCGCGGCCAAGACCCATTTTGCCACAGTCACGAGCTTTACGACCGCGGTAAACCGTCTTCCGAACCAATCATGGCTGTTCAATCTGATCCAATCACCTATCCTAGTTTTCCCTCTTCTGAAGCTGAAAACGTAAACAAAAGAATTATAGAGCTTGAAAAAACTAGGTCAGGAAATTAGTGATCTTAGTTCCGAAATGAAAGAGATGCAGAAAGATTTCAATGAAAAATTTTCCAAACTCCATTGTCTAATGATCAAAAATAAGTCTAAGAACATAGATAATTCTGAAGAGGAGCCAAGTGAAAATTCTTTCGAAAGCTCAAGCGAAGCCGACCCCTCCGATCATGTGAAAGCCATCACACTTAGGAGTGGTCTAGCTTACAAAGAGGCTGGATTTCCTAAAGATCATGAAGGTGAGGAAAAGGGTAAGGAAAATGAAAAAAAAAGAGAAAGAATCACGATTGAAGATGTTGAAAAAGAAGTGATAGGAGAGAAGGATGGAGAAGAAGTAAGAGAAAATACATCGCGGGAAATCCTCGGAGAAAACCCGATTCCACCTCCACCAACTCGTGTCTATAAACCTAAACCTCCATATCCTTGAGCCTTTAGAGCCCCTAAGAAAGAAAAAGAAAAAGCTAAGCTGAAGGAGTTAATCGATCAATTAAATGTGAGATTACCTTTTGTAGAAGCTTGTGCTATGATTCCCGCTTTAAGAAAATATATGAAGGGTATTCTAACAAATTCTTTAACTCTTGAAGAAGGCTTTATGATAATAACCCATGAATGTAGTTCTATCCTGCAACCGAATCCCTGAAAAGAAAAACGATCCTGGAAACTTCGTACTTTCATGCACTATCAACAATATGGCTTTTGAGTGTGCTCTCTGTGATTTAGGATCGAGCATAAACATGATGCCTCTTTCAGTAGCAAAACGTTTAGGACATCACACTTTCCAGCCTACTAAAATTTCTTTAGTATTAGCTGATTGTTCTGTTAGACAACTCGTAGGTATCTTAATAGATGTTCCCGTCAAAATCGAAAAAAGTTCCATACCAACCGATTTCGTAGTTCTAGAACTAGAAAGTGAACCTAAGGATCCCCTTATTCTTGGACGACCATTCCTATCTACACTGGAGCCATAATCAATGTTCCTGAAGGAAAAGTTGACCTTCATCTAGCCGGTCTAGTTATGTAATTGACATGAACAAAAGTTTCGATAAACCAACTTTGGATGGCAAAATTTGTTGGATTGATGAGCTAGACAGAATTATTGAGGAAGTCTATGAAGATCTGCTTCCCGACGACCCTTTAAGTGTCACGCTTTCACCCACAAAAGACGAACGCAATTTCCTTGAAGAAATTTCAAGTGAATGTGCACGTGTGATTGATAAATCCGAAACTTATAGGAAACCTCTAAACTATCTAGATCTTAAGGACCAAACAAACATTCCTACACCTCCTAAAGACACTGCCGCAGCAATTAATGATCCTTGGAGCGAGCTTAAAGCCTCTTCCCGTCGGACTTAAGTACGCTTTCCTTGGACCAAATTCAACTTATCCTGTCATTATAAATTCTGGTTTGACAGAAGAAGAAACCACACTGCTGTTGTCTGAACTGAGAAAGCATACAAAAGCTGTAGGATATTCACTCTTTGTATGCACAAGATTTATCTAGAGGATAATTGATGTGTCTGCTGTCGTGAGGGTGTCAAGTTTTACCCTAAATGAAATCAATAGCCACAAGTGCACAGCTGATCAATTGTAGTACTTAGGGATCGAATCCACAGGGAAGGAGGATCTTTCCTGCAAAAGCATTCAAAAGGAATATAAAGTAAGGAAGTCTAGAACCAAGCGATTTTAATTGGGTTTTGGTGGTGTCTTTAAAACGTAAAAACTAATCTTAACGAGAAAATACGAGAATTAAAATGACCTGATAACTAAACTTAATGAAATCGACTAAAAACGAGAAAAAACGCCTAAACCTAATTGCTTAAGTGAAAATCGATTAAGAGAATGAAAATGATGAACTAAAGCTTGAAATAAAATCGGTGTAAATCTATAGAAAAGAGGGCACTGGGTTTCAGGGAAGTTTTCTCTGGGGTATGAACGATTCAAAACATTGATAGAGAGTAAATTTGATAAGATCTTAGCTTAAAATTTTCGAACTAGAGTCACGGACATATGAATACGCCACTGTCGTGATCATAGACAATTATCTCTCTCAACCCTGACCAGTAGGTTTCCACTCTGGCCCTGGAAGAGAAGAGATGCATTACGTTCAAGACTCATCAACATTCACAAATCGCCCATAGGTAGGGTTCCACTCTATGTTTGTTTTGCTCTCCCAAACTAGATCTGACACCGGATGAACACTTTCGTGTCACCAAGCATCTGGATCAGATTGTAGTTCATGACGCTACTCTCATGCAGTAAAAGTAAATTCAGAAGAAAAAGTTCTAAGATTTGGCTTCAATAGCTCATGGAATCCTCATCGAACATATGTATCCCCATCGAAAATCCCTTAGACCCAACAATAAAACTACTCAGACATGATGAACGAAATTAAAAACATAGTATTAAAAATTAGAGTAATAATCGAAATTGAAAAAGAAAGAACAAGGGTTCAAGAGACAAATCTCTCACTCCCTAAAAGCTAAAACTTAAAAATTATTCTAAAACAATGAGTGCATATGAGGTGATACGAATTAGGGTTCCTAAAACATGTATTTATAGTGCTCAAAATATCTCTGGGCGTCACTTAGGGTTTCTCCAAATGAGGGAATCATTTTGGGCTTCAGAAATGGGCCTTCGAGTTTGGAGTTGGCTGGCCGCGGACGGGAAGCTTCTGACCGTGGTGAAATGGCTGTTGGCTGCGGGTGGAAATGCTTGCTGGCTGGTTTACGGGACATGTTGGTCTTCGCGTATCTTTTGATTGAACCGTTGGATTGCCAAGATGTAAACTGTGCTGGAAAGATGATACTTTCATCTTTGAGATCTCAAAATTTGAGCTGGATCAGACGGTGAGAAGGCCTTCAATCGGGGGTGAGCTTCTGACGGTTTGACTCTGAGCTGAAAATCTGGTCTTCTATCCATTTTTTTAAGCTTTTCCCTAAGTTTCCTGAAAAGAGTCTTGGAACTACAAATACTAGAAAAACGTAATAAAAGTACTTGAAAGCAGTAAAAAACATAGAAAAAGTATTTCAAAACGATCCATAAAAGTGGTCAAAATACGGTGTTATCAACTCTCCCAGACTTAAACCTTTGTTTGTCCTCAAACAAAGCAAAAGTCTAAACTGGTTAAGTGAAAACAAGAATAGGGAATGCACAAATCTCAGAGACATGAATTCCTAAACTAGGACCAAAGATCGTGCATCAATCCACAACTTAGTCTAGAAAATTCTCACCAAGACACAAAAGATACTAGCCCACTTTTTCCGTCATGCAAAACTTAAATAATCTAAATCTTGATTCCAGTCAAATAGCTCTCTACATTCATTAAGTGCAATAGGTAATTCTCATTAAAGACATCATCTAGGGTAGACGGCGTTTGGTATTAAAGGGCTGTTTAAGTGGTGGAGTTAAAGTGTTTCGGGTTACCTGATGAATCTGGAGGATGCAAGATAATATGCAAAACCGCAAGAGAGATAAGGACTTGTTGATGACCGCAATTTTCAGTCACTTCTTCTTGCCAAATGTTGTTGCATAATCCTTCCTCCTTTGTTGTGAACAACTATTCCCTCAGACTTAGATTCTTTCTGGGAATCAGAAAATGATCTCCAAAACTCCGTAAAATCGAACTCCAGTTGCCTTGGGACTTAAAATTTGATCTCTCTAGACTCGCTAAGGCTTTTATCTCCTTTCTTTTCCTATTTTTGGATTTTTTATTTCTTTTATTTAGGAAAGGGGATGCCTTTTAAAGAGAGAGAGACTAGAGGAAGAGATTGTACCAAAATTTGAGATTTTCAAAGGCAAACTAAGCTTCCTCATGTGTTGAATCCTTCCGGGAAGTTTTCCGGCTAATCGCAGGTCTCTGTCTTTGGTGACTGAAAACTGCATCGTTCCTCTTTCTCTCTAACGTTTTTACACATATCTGCATATAAGACAATAGAAAACAAGAGTGCATGTGGTTTGAAAGAGGATTGGTTAAGGTGGGGAACTAGCTAAAGATGAACTAGCCATTCAAGATCAACAGAGAGTGGTAAAAAGGGTAAAGGAGTCCTGAATGTGTGATTCGTTTCCCTGGTCTAATGCTTCAATGAGAGAATTAAGTCCAAATAAAACAGAGCTAGTGTATTCCTTCATCTAAATCGAAATCATTCAAATTCCTCTGGGGTACTTTGTTTCAAATGTGCTTAGCTACCGCCTAGTCTAGTCTTAAATCATGAATGAGCATGTCACTAGGAACATTCTAAAAGCACACAATCAACTATCATTGATTCATGTTCACCATTCCCTTTAAAATGTATTTTGTTTTAAAAATCAATTTTGAAAAACTTTAAGGAAAATGCAGAAAGTGTAGATAATGCAAGACTCATGAAAGAAAAGTGGTTAGAAAGGGATGAAATCCTCCCCCAGACTTAAATCACACTGTCCTCAGTGTGAAACAAGTCGAGATTGGATGAGAAAAATGCAAAGATAATCGAATTTGGTAAGGCCAAAGAGAACTTACCTGGATCCGGGATGCTGGTGGAGATGGACCGGATTCATTCGAAGAGGTTTGGGAAGGTGATAGGTGGTGATGGAAGGTGGTGGGAAGTGATGAATGAGGTGAAGTGGGGCTTGATGAGGTGGAATGAGGTGAAGTGGGTGGTTTGGGGCCGGATATCATCTCAACGACCATCTGCTGCGGTCAGGGGTCACGCGACCGCGGCAAACTGGTGCTCGGCCGCGGTAAGAAAAATGCGGCTGCGGTCGAAGTGGTGTCTCCCACGGTCAGAACGCCTGCGACCGCGAGGGCTTAAATGCGGCCTGTTCCTGATTCTCCTTAGTTCCTGCTGGGCCGAGCAGTCAGGGACCATCCTTCTTTTTGGGTTTTTGGGTTTTTTTATTTTTTGGCTTTTTTATTTTATTTTATAAGAAACACCTGAAACTAAGAAAAAAAAAAGATCAATAGAAAAAGAAAAAATATCCCAAAGAAAACAATACCTAAATGCGTTGCCTCCCATTAAGCGCTTCTGTTTTAAGTCGTTTAGCTCGAATTTGGTGTAGGATGTGGCTTAGTCCAATGAAGAAGATCTTTTCCTGAGAGAAGTCTTTTTCGACATCTCCTTGCTTTGCCTAGCAGGTTCTTCGTCACTCCAAAGTTCTTCTTCAAACTCTTCTGTTGCAGAACTGATAACTAAGAGTTTTCAAGGCTCTTTATAGAGGTTATCAATCCCCTTGTCAAAGTAGCACAAAGAGGTTTATCAATCCAGATGTGGTGTTAGACACTAAACTATGTGATCAAGTTCTTAATTCAAGCAAACAAGAGTGGTTTTGATTTTCTAAAGACAACTACAAACCTAAACAGGATTAAAGACTAATGAAATGATTAAACAAGAACTAAACAATGACAAATGATGGGAATATGATATGATGGAGGCATGAGATTCTAGACATGATAGTTGGTTAGGGTGCCTTGGTGCTAAATTAGAAATGCTAATGACAATGATGAGACATGATTCAAATGATTAAGAACTATAATCTAGGTTAATCCTCTCATGAAGGTATCAACCCTTATACTAATCCATTTTCAAACCAAATTCCCATTTGTGAAATATGAATCAATATGCATTAATAAACAGTTCTTAATGATCATTCAAGCAATTAACAATACATCATCATGCAGGAAATGCTTAAACCTCTAATACAGCTCTTTCAGGAATTTCATCAAACACTTTTGGTGCATGAAATTCCCAGAATCTAGATCTCAAGTGATGTGCAAGGATCTAGCATAGAGAACAGCTGTTTAGAGAGATGAATTAATGAATCTAGCCCTAAGCACTCCTAATCTAACACTTTAGCACCCTAACCTACACATCTAGAACCTCATTAAGGTGACTACTCACTAATCATACTAATCTCTCTTAAACCTTTGCAAGTTGAGAAGATTAGCATGATTAATGATGAGAAATGGAGATGGAGATGATAGATTAAGAAGAAAGCAGCTTTAAACACAAAAATCTCTTAAACTCTCTTGATTAAAGGGCCAAAAATCGATATTTCTCTTCTTGGTGGAGTCATTTTCACAAAAGAGGCAAGAGACAAAAGGAATAAAGCTTAGTTCTCTCACAAAAAAACCCTAAAAAGTATTTATATCTTTCTAAAAACAAACCGGGTCAGCCCGGAACAAACCGGGTCCTGACCCGGCTTTAATGGATAAAGTGGGAATTACTGCGGGTATGTCCAGTATGTCCCAGGTAGCACGCCCAAGTCGCAGTAGATGAAGAACCTGTCTTGTGAGGCTTAAATCGTCTTGTCCAAGCCGCATGCCCAAGTAGGAGTGATTTGCGAGTTTTGCTGTGGCTTAATCTTCTTCTTCTTCAACTCGCAGGACCAAGGCGGTTTCTGGGGAGTGTACAAACTCTGCGGGTTGGTTTCCATTGTACTCAGGTCGCAGGCTCAACTCGGAGTAAATTGCGAGTGATCGTGCGGCTTGGTTCCAGGCGCGGCCAGCTCCCATGCCTAAGTCGCATGATTGTGGACTTAGCAATTTTCTTGCTCGGGAGCCTCAGACCTCATCCAGTGATAGCTTACCCGCCCTTCTCAACTCGCAGCATCAGCTTTCAGGCATTCATCTTCAGGCCTGCGGGTTAACCAAGTCGCAAGACCATCTCGCAGCATTCAGAGCAGCTTGGACCACTTCGCATTCCGGAGAGTGTAACTTCCACTAAACTTGTCCGAATTGAGTGATTCCGGTTGAAGAAGACAGAGGACTCATTTATCTCCAACTTGGGTGAAGAAAGATTCGGTGCTTGGGAAGTGGAAGGCTTCCTGGAGGGCACAGCTTTGCAGTGCATTTACACGAACAGAGAGAGGCGTCTAGACATGTGTCCATTCCGGAGACCGTATCTTCCTGCTCGTTGCTCCGAATTGAATGATCTCGGACGTTCTGGAAAGAAGACTCAATCGTCTCGGGTTCGCATAAAGGCCCCGGAAACTGAATCGGCCTGGAAGTACACCGTCCTTCGCATTCTTCAGAGCTCATCGGCTTGGTCCAAAACAGCAGCGAGACAAGGGTTTCTTCCGACGAGCTTAACTCTCTGCTCACGCGTCCGAATTCCGTGATTCCACTTGCTAGGAAACCGTGCTCCAATCCTCTCCAACTTCTATGAAGCACCCGCCATCTGAATCGGACCGAAAAGCTCCCCGGACAGGCGATTTCGTAAACGTGTCTGCACCCGGAGATTTTGGCCGAGAGATGCTTTAACCGGTACGCGTTTTGGCCGATGAAATCTACCCGTGGTACGTGTTTTGGCCGGTAAAATCTTTCCTGGTACGTGAGAATGGCCGTGAAAAACCCTCCTGGTCAGCGAGAATGGCCGATAACCTCCAAAGACTCCATTTTGCCACTTTTCAAGCTTTGATCACCATTCCACCTCCTGGATTCATCTTTTCAGCTCCAAATGCACTTGATAAACACTCAAAACATGCAAAGACTCGTTGGGACCTAATGCATCTCCTAAGTTCTAAAACAAACCCTAAGGACCTAAAATGCATGGAATAAAACATGATTTAGAATGAATTATGCAACCTAAATGTTGCAAATTATGAACATATCAACTCCCCCACACTTGTCGTTTGCTTGTCCTCAAGCAAACAAGAACAAATGAGAGAAAGAGGTTGAATGCATGGGAGTTCACATTTCCTTTTTGAGAGAAGTGATCACAATGAGAATTCAAGTTCATGCTCAATTATGCAATGCAAAGCCATACTCAGATATATATCAACTCAACAAGGAATCTCCACAAGTTCTTCTCTCTCTCAACTCTTTCACATTCATTAAGCTTTTTACCAAGTGGATCAAATGATGCATTGTTTAAAAAAACATAGTTTGGCTAGGGTGAGGTTATGAGATTAAAATGATCTCATCAATGCCTGAGTGGGTTCAATGCAGCTAAAGGATCTCTCTATGAATGACCAAACTTTGGCAGAATGCTAAAGGTAAAAGGCAACCTATGCATACAAGGGCAAAGACTCATTCCACCCCACACTCTACTCAAAGTTTTCTCACTTGCTTACTTTTCACACTCATTCTTCTCTCACTAGGGGACTCTCTTTTCTTTTTCATACACAAGTCTTGGAGTTCAAACTTTCCATAGCTCTTTATCACTTTCTTTTGTAACCTCTAACCTCTTTTTTTCTTTCTTTTTAAAACATTTGAGCTCTTTGGCTTCTTTTCTTTTCTCTTAGAGGCTAGACTCTTTCTTTTCAAAACACTAGAGCTCACTTCTTTTGACTCAAAACTCCAAGACTGAATTCTTTTTCTATCCCCTAGTTCTCACCATTCTTCTTTTATTTCCACTCATCTCTCCTTTTTCCACTCACCAACATGTATTCCCCCACACTTAGTTCTTGCCAAATCTCTCAGCTCCTTGATTATGGAACTTAGCACTCAATGAGACTTGCCCTTGTCGCCCTAAACCTAACACTTTCTGCTAAGTCTGGTCCAAGGTGGCCTCTCAATCACACACAAACAATTGGCTTGAAAGAAGGATGGGTTCAGGGTGAGGAAAACTGATCTATTATGCAGATTCAGCTATTTGAGCTAAGGAAGAGGATGGTAAAAACAGGGTTCTAGCTCAAATATGTATATTGGTATCCACAAGCTTATTCAAACAATGCACCAAATGATAATTTCAAGTCAAGTTCAGGGTTTTCACTTAATTAGAGTTGAGTTCAATTCAAACTTGCTTCTCAGATTCAGATCATTTCAGACTTTGCAAGCACAGAAAAAGATTCACAAGCATATTCAGTTCAAGTTCTCAAAGTGATGTACTCTCTAGAAAACCTATCATTACTCCCTGCAAGATGCAACCTACATGCATATGCAATCTAGACTCAATCCTAAAAATGAGAATGCAGCTACATGATCAATTTTTTTTTTGTGAAACTTTTTCAGATTTTTCCATTTTTTTGGTTTTTATATGCACTTAGATGAGACTACATGAATATGCAACTAAAATGTGACTCAAGACTCAAAGTGTAAAATAAGAAAAGAGAAAACATGATCAGTGAAGGATGAAACTCCTCCCCCACACTTAAATAACACATTCCCTTGTGTTATAAAAGTATGAGAAAGGAGTGAAAACAAAGTAAACAAGTGAAATGCAAAAGAAAAAAAAAGAAAACTACATGCTATTTACAAGGTTTTGAGTGTTACCTAGTGGCTGTTGAAGTCAGACCCCAATGAGTAGGAGGGGTTTGAAGTGTGGCCGGATGGTGTCTCCCAAGAATGATGGCTGGCTTCATCAGACCCGTCGTCAAGATCTACCCAAGTGGTTCCATATGTGACCAGGGCTGTGCAGTTCATGGAACTCTCTCCAACTTCCTCTCTGTTCCTTGGTGAAACCGGTGCTGGAGCCCCACCTTTGCAAGGTTTTTCAAGCTTCTAGATCCTCTTCTTCATCTCCTTGATGCATTTGGCCATCTTGTGGATGGTTTTGTCTTGGTACTTGCACCATTGTTGGAGAATACCAATCTTCTGTTGAGCTCTGAACCCTGAAGTGCCTGGTTCCTCCCAGTTGTAATCATCAAAGTGGTATCTGTTGCCACCAAAACGTTTTTGAGGTGGAGGCAGATCAGCATCTTGAGCACCAGCTGCACTTGTGGTAGCATCTTCAGCGGTTGCTTTCTTTCCCCTGGAGGCTTCTTCTCTGCAAGCTTGCTTGTATATGAGGATTGGTAGATCAGTTTGGACATTGTACAGCTCTTCCTTCAGCAAGAAGAAGTGAATGTTCCTCTTAACTTGGACTGTGGTGATGGAGGGATTGGGCAGGAGAACTTGGGCTGGCTCACTGATGAGTGTCTTGAAGTTGTATACTACCTTGGTACCCACTCTTCCTTGGAGGAAGCCAATCTTACACAAATGTGCTTCATTAATCAGATCAAACTTTGCCTTGTTCTCCTTGAATCTGTACCCCATGGCTTTCAAGATCTTTGTTATCACCCATCCATGGGCCAGCTTTGCATCTTGCTTTGTAGAACCCCACATGCACTTTTTGTAGAACATCAAAGACCTTGCTAATTGAGATGCAAGGCAAAGTGGGTATTCATACCCTTCATAGGGTTCCCCATCTTCATGTGTTGGCATCAGCGGTCTCAGCCCTACACCAAGAAGCATCAGATCTCCTTTGTGAACTCTTCCAACATCAATCTTGAAGTAGAAGCTGTGAGAGAGAATCTTGTGTACATATCTCAGGACTGAATTCCTTATCCAAGAGGACTTAGCTGTTCCAGCTGTGTACTTCCCAGAAGCAATTGATCTCCATAGAAGTTGGATCTCATCTTTTCTGAGATTGACCTGGTTTGAGAGAAGTTCATTTCTAGGTGATGAAAACCCAAAAATCTCATTCAATTCTCTGAATGACACTGAATACTCCTTCCCTTTCACAGTAAACTCCACATGTCCAAGCCCATCTCCTTGAATAATTCTTGAATCCCTTGGGTAGTAAATGAAAGCTTCAAAGGACGCCAAGAATTCTTGTGACTCTTGTTCATAAGCGATCTCTCTCATCTCCAAAAGTGACTCAACACCCATGTTCCCAAGCAAAGTCTTGACATCTTCATAGATGCCAATCTTCTTCAGAAAGTCCAAATCAGGGAATCTCCCTTTCTGGATCTCTATCTGTTGAAACTTAGCCAGATAATCAAGTGTTTCTGGTTCAGTTGTCTTGAACTTCTTTGATCCCTCTTCAATGGTGCCTTGGGAACCACCAGCTGAGCTGCTTGAGTCACTTTCAGTCTGTTCAGTCTCAGATACCACAGCCAACTGTTTCCCCTTCTTCTTGGAACCAGAAGCAACCACCAAAGCTTTTCCTTCAGGCCTTGTCCTTTTTGGCGCTGGATCACACTTCCCTTGCTTTGTGGTATTCTTTGCACCTTGACTTTTTTCTCTTGGATTTGAAGACCCTGAGACCAAACCTTTGCCCTTTGATGCATTGCCCTTCTTCTTGGCCAGAGAGTTGGTTCTTTCAGTCATCTGCCAAGAGATTCTCAAAAACAATGTTAGTACAAGAACAAGCTTCACAAAATTCTTCAAAATTTTGAAAAACATTTGTTGCAAGAATCGATTTTAAAACCACATGAACAGGTTTCCAAGCCAAGTATCAATCCAATAAGTTCATAGCAA
>NW_006256756.1:13383135-13412844 GCF_000478725.1 Eutrema salsugineum | reverse complement strand
CCGTCAGGATCGAGCCGTATGACGTCTGGTGCAGAACCGGAAATATTTTTGTGCTACTGGTCATTCTCTTTCTAACCCGCATGACCAACCCGCAGTAAAGATCCTTCAGCCTGGTTTTATCTTTTCTCATTGCTGCTACCTGGAACCCATTGCAACCAGCTAGCACGACCAAGTCGGAGTAATTTGCGAATGGATGTGCGGTTTGGTTCCTCTTGTTTCTAGGTAGCACAACCATCCCGTAGCTTTTATGACTTAGACAACTCAGGCCTTTCTTTTCCTGCTGCGACCTTTTCTTCATGTTTTCCAGCTAGCACGACCAACTCGAAGGAAATTCTGAATGGATGTGCGGGTTGGTCTTCTTTGTTCCCAGGTAGCACAACCATCCCGCAGGTTTTGTGACTTAGGCAGCTTGGGCACTCTTCTTTTGCTGCGGTTTGGACTCATTCTTCCCAGGTAGCACGACCAACTTGGAGTAAATTGAGAGTTGGGCTGCGAGTTAGGTTCCTTTGTTTCCAGGTAGCACACTTAAGCCGCAGGGTTTGTTACTTAGACATTCTGGCCGTTCCTCTTTTGCTGCGGCTTGGACCTCTTTCACCAGGTAGCACGACCAACTTGGAGTAAATTGAGAGTTGGGCTGCGAGTTAGGTTCCTTTGTTTCCAGGTAGCACGACCAGCCCACAGGTTTCTGGACTTAGACAACTCAGCCATCCCTCTTGTGCTCCGACCTGGGCTCCTTTTTCCTAGCTAGCACACCTAAGCCGCAGCTTTTGTCACTTAAACTCCTCGGCCACTTTTCCATTGCTGCGACCTAGTCTTCATGTTTCCCAGGTAGCACGACCATCTCGGAGTAATTTGAGAGTCTTCATGCGGCCTGGACTCCTCTCTTCTTACCCGCAGCACCAGCTAGCACAGTTTAGGACTTAGACGTTTTGGACTCCTTCTGTTCGGTGCGGCCTAGTCTTCGTGCTTCCAGGTAGCACGCCTAAGCCGGAGTGTTTTGCGGATGGGTGTGCGGGTTGGCTTCTATTGTTTCTAGGCCGCAGCACCAGGTAGCAGAGTTTGGGACTTAGAACTCTTGGCCTGTTCTTCTTCTTTATGCGGCTTGGACTCCTTTTACTAGGTAGCACGCCCAGGCCGGAGTAAATTGCGAGTCCTGCTGCGGCCTGGGCTCTTCCTGATCCAGACCTCACACCTAGGTAGCACTGAGGCGTTCTCCAAGTTTTTCAGTCCTTAAACACTTCCCCCAGCCCTCTCACATGCTCCATTCCATTCATCAATGAGCTATGTCTCCAAAAATCACCTAGAACCTGAGACCAACTCACAAAACCCATCAAAAAGTTCTAAAACATAAAAGAAAAGAGAAGAAATCAAAAGGACTATGTACAAAGATAAGCTTGGGGTGTCTCCCAAGAGCACTTTGTTTAAAGTCTCTAAGTTTGACTTTGGAAACCTGTTTAACAGGCTGGTGGTGGATCAAGAAGGGGAACTGATGTAGCTTACTCCTTCTTTTGTGAAACCAGATAATGCTTAATCCGTTGTCCATTCACCACAAACTCTTGACCATTCTTTCCTTCCAAGACAACAGCTCCATATGGCCTGACTTCAAGAACCTTAAAGGGTCCAGACAATCTAGACTTATGTTTTCCTGGAAACAACTTAAGTCTAGAGTTGAACAGCAACACCAAATCACCATCCTTGAACTCCCTTTTCAGAATCTTTTGATCATGCAAAGCTTTGGTCTTCTCCTTATAGATCTTAGAGCTCTCAAAAGCCTCAAGCCTAATCTCCTCAAGCTCATGGAGTTGCATGACTCTTTTCTCTTAAGCTGTCTTGATATCAAAGTTCAGCAACTTCACAGCCCACATAGCCTTGTATTCCAACTCAACAGGAAGGTGGCAGATCTTCCCATATAGCAGACTGAAAGGTGATGTCCCAATTGGAGTTTTAAAGGCAGTCCTATAAGCCCACAATGCATCATCTAGCCTTTCGCTCCAATCTTTTCTGCTTGAGCTAACAGTTCTCTCAAGAATGGCTTTGATCTGTCTATTAGATACCTCCACCTGGCCACTAGTTTGAGGATGATATGGAGTAGCTATCTTGTGTTTCACTCCATGCTTTCTCAGCAAACCCTCCAAAGTCTTGTTCACAAAATGAGATCCTCCATCAGAGATGACAACCCTTGGAACTCCAAACCTTGGAAAGATAGTGCTCTTGAACAGCTTCACTACAACCTTGGAATCATTGGTAGGGGAAGCAATGGCCTCAACCCATTTGGACACATAGGCCACAGCAACAAGTATATACTGATTCCCATAGGATGAAGTCAATCCCCCAGCAATCAAAGATCTCAACTTCTAGAATGGGGTTTTGAGGCATCTCACTCCTCTTTGATATGTTCCCATGCCTCTGACAGACATCACATGCTGAAACCACCAACTGAGCATCTTTGAACATTGTAGGCCACCAAAACCCACTCTGAAGAACCTTTTCCACAGTCTTGAATGCCCCCATGTGACCTCCAAAAGCAGAACCATGACATTCTTGCAACACAGGTTGCATCTCCTCTTCAGCAAGACACCTTCTATACAGCTGATCCTTGTTCAGAACATAGAGGTAGGGCTCATCCCAATGGTATCTCTGGACATCTCTGAAGAACTTCTTCCTCTTGTAAGCATCTAATTCAGGAGGCTCCACCCCACATGCAAGATAATTCACTATGTCTGCAAACCAAGGCATCCTCCTTTCTTGAATGCTCTCTACTTCCTCAAACTCCAAGTAGGAATGGAGCACCATCAGAGACTCTTCAGGCAAAGCATCATCTATGGGGACCTTTTCTTCAATCCTCAGCCTTGAGAGATGGTCTGCAGCCCCATTCTCAATGCCCTTTTTATCAAGCACTTCCATATCAAACTCTTGGAGCAATAAAACCCATCTTAACAGCCTTGGCTTGGCATCTTTCTTGGTCATCAAATACCTGAGGGCTGCATGATCAGTATATACTATGATTTTTGATCCCACCAGGTAGCTTCTGAACTTATCAAAGGCAAAAACTATTGCCAGCATTTCCTTTTCAGTTGTAACATACTTCTCTTGTGCAGAGTCAAGTGTTCTACTGGCATAGTAGATCACATGCAGCTTCTTGTCTTTCTTTTGCCCAAGCACTGCTCCAACAGAAAATCAGATGCATCTGTCATGACCTCAAAAGGAAGGGACCAGTCTGGTGCCTGAACTATTGGTGCACTAACCAATGCCTCCTTGATCAACTTGAAGGCCTCCTCACATTCAGCATCAAAGATGAAATCCACTTCTTTACACAACAGTCTTGTCAAGGGCCTGGCAATTCTTGAGAAGTCCTTTATGAATCTTCTATAAAACCCTGCATGCCCAAGGAAACTCCTTATCCCTTTAACTGAAGTGGGAGTTTGCAGATTCACCATCACTTCCACATTTGCCCTATCAACCTCTATGCCCTTCTCAGATATCTTGTGTCCAAGAACTATTCCTTCCTGCACCATGAAGTGGCATTTCTCCCAGTTCAACACCAAGTTATGCTGCTCACATCTCTCCAAAACCTGTGACAAATTTGAGAGACAATTCGAGAAGGAGGAGCCATAGACACTAAAGTCATCCATGAACACCTCAACTTTCTCTTCAATAATGTGAGAGAAAATGTGCATCATACATCTTTGAAAAGTGGCCAGTGCATTACATAAACCGAAAGGCATTCTCCTATAAGCATAAGTGCCATAAGGGCAAGTGAATGTGGTTTTCTCTTGGTCTCTTGGATCTATGGGAATTTGAAAAAATCCAGAGTACCCATCGAGAAAACAATAATAAGGATGATTAGCTCGCCTTTCAAGCATTTGATCAATGAATGGTAAAGGGAAATGGTCTTTTCTAGAAGCAGAATTCAATTTCCTATAGTCAATGCACATGCGATGGCCAGTTATGGTTCTTTGAGCTATGAGTTCATCCTTATCGTTTTTAACCACCGTGATCCCACCTTTCTTGGGCACAACATGAACAGGAGACACCCATCTTGAGTCAGAGATTGGGTAAATTATCCCTGCCTCAAGAATTTTTAGTATCTCCTTCTTAACCACTTCCCTAAGGTTGGGGTTAAGTCTTCGTTGATGCTCAATAGAGGACATAGATTGGTCCTCTAGGTGGATCCTGTGGTGCAAATTTCAGGAGAGATCCCTCTAATATCAGCCAAAGAATATCCTATGGCTCTCCTGAACTTTCTTATTTCATTAAGCAATGCACTCTCTTGATCCTCTAATAGGCTATCATTGATGATGACAAGATATGTGGAGTTTAAGCCCAAGAAAGCATACCTGAGCCCTGTTGGTAGAGGCTTGAGCTCAACAGGGGGTGCATCAGCCTCATTCCAATCCTGGTCCAAGCTGCTTTGGCTGGTGTCTGATCTTTTGATTGCAAAGACCTCAGAACCACTTTGTTCCAGCTCCAAAAACCTTGTCTCAGGACCCAGTTCTCTTGCATTGTCCAGATACAGCTTATACCCTTCACTTGCTTCAGCTAAGAGCCCATTGTCTCCTTGTTCTTGAGTTAGAGCAGTTTGAAGAGGATCCTCAGTGTTCAGCTCCTCAAGCAACTCATCAGCCAACTGATCCATTGTCTCCACATAGAAACATTGACCTTCAATGGTGGGTTTCTTCATCATCTCATTCACATCAAACTTGAGCTTTTCAGACCCAAGTTGAAGCTCTATTATCCCACCTCTCACATCAATAATAGCTCCTGCAGTTGCTAAGAATGGCCTGCCCAAGATAAGAGGATCTACTGGTTCCTCATCCATTTCCAGCACAACAAAATCTGTTGGAACCTCAAAACCACCAATCTTAACAGGTAGATCTTCCAACATACCAACAGGCAATCTAACTGATCTATCTGCAAGGATAAGAGAAATCCTTGCAGGTTTGAAGACTCTAAAGCCCAGCTTCTTTGCTATGGAGAATGGCATCAAGCTGACTGATGCTCCTAGATCACAAAGACATCCAGAGAATAGAAGAGGTCCAATGGCACAAGGGAGTGTGAAGCTCCCTGGATCAGTTAACTTCCTTGGAATGGACTTCTTCTGAATGATAGCACTGCATTCATGACTTAGTACTACCATGCCTTGAAGCTCTTTTGTCTTGTTCAGAATGGCATCCTTCAACAACTTCCCCATCTTTGGCATCATTAAGAATGCATCAATGAGAGGCATTGTGAGTGGTGTCTCCTTGAGTGCCTTCTCAAATACAGCTCTTGCCTTGTCCACTAGTTGCTTCTTGAATCTCCCTGGAAATGGGAGCTTCGGTTGGTATGGAGGTGGTGGCACATATTCTTTTTCTGGTTCTGGTTCCTTTGCTACCTCTTTACCCTTTTCTGTCCTTAGTTTCTCAGCAACTTGATCCTCTTTTAAGGCTGCCTCCGCCTTAGTTTGATCATTGTCCCCAATGATCACATTGTTGTTCTCAATACCAGGCAACTCTTTTCCATTCCTCAGTGTAATGGCCTTGGCATATTCCTTGGGGTTGGGTTCTGGTTTTCCAGGTAGGTGACCTTGGTTCCGTGAGCTTGATGCCTGGTTTTGCTTCAGTTCCTTGATTTCCTGCTGCATAGCTGCGTTCTGGCTTGCAAAAATCTGTTGACCCTGAAGTAGTTGTTGCAGAATACCAACCATATCTGTACCCATCTGTGGCTGTTGTTGAACCGTTGGTGGCTGATATTGTTGTTGAACAGGCGCTTGCTGTTGGAACTGTGGTGGACCAAACCCTGGTGGTGCCTTTTGCTGCTGTGAACTGAAACTAGGACCCTGAAATGGTTGCTGTTGCTGACCAAACCTTGATTCTGAGCAAACTGATTCTTTGGTTGAAAAGATCCTTGAAAGTTGTTCTTGGGAACAAAGTTCTGTGGAGCTTGAGAATTGGGATACACCTGGTCTTGTGGGTTAGCTACATTGGTGTTCCTGTAAGAAAGGTTTGGATTGGCATTACCATACGGATATCTCTGGAACCTCTGATTCCCAATGTAGTTAAGTTCCTCTTGGGTGAGACCCTCTTCACTTATGTTCTCAAAGATTTGAGATGGTTCCTCATACTCTCCAACAAAATGCATTGGCTTGTGAGTTACCAACTTCAACTTGTCTAATTCATTTCTCAACTCCTTAACTTCCCTAGTGAGCCTCTGTTCTGAGCTTGAACCTTCAGACCTATTTGATCTGTCATAGTCTTCACCATAAGTATCATTGCTCAATGCTAAGTTCTCCACTAGCTCTAAAGCAGCATGTATCTCTTTACCCAGAAAGTTCCCATTGGAAGCAGTATCCAGCTGGTTTCTAATCTTGGGAAGAGCTCCTCTATAAAGTTTGCTGAGAAGAGAAGCCTCACTAAACCCATGGTGTGGGCATTGGTTTGTGTAGCTCCTGAATCTCTCATAGGCTTCACCAAAATTCTCATTGCTGTGTTGAGTGAAGCTAGAGATTTGGTTCCTCAGTTTTGCAGTTCTTGAGGTGGAGAAGAACTTAGATTGAAAAGCATGCTTGCATTGCTCCCCGGTTTGAATGGAGCCCCTTGGAAGATTCTTCTCCCATTGATGAGCTTTGTCACCAAGACTGAATGTGAATAGTCTTAGCTTGAAGCTGTCCTCAGAAACTCCATTAATTTTTGTCAGATCACACACCTTATCAAACTGGTCCAAGTGTTCCAAGGGATCTTCCATTGCTAACCCATGGAACTTTTAGTTCTGGACCATATTCAGCAATGATGCCTTCACTTCAAAGTTGTTGTTTTGCACAGGTGGTGCCTGAATACCAGCTCCATACTGATGAGCATTTGCCCTGTCATTCTCTCCAACATAGACTTGGGGTTGCTCATATCTTCTTTGTTGGTGTTGGAAGGGCTGGGGTTGGTGGTGCACTTGTTGTCTTTGCTGAACATTGGCCTGATGCCTCTGTTGATGAGCTTGAGCTTGTCCCTGGTGGACATAAGCTTGTTGATGGTGCATCTGTTCCTGATGAACATTACCCTGATGAAGCCCTTGACCAACTCCATTACCAGCTCCATTACCCTGAGCCTGTTGCTCATGAACTGGTTGTTCTATGTCTACCACGTGTTCTCCTTGTTCTGCCATCTCAGCCTGATCAATCTGTCTACCACGTCTGTCCCTTCTCCTCCTTGGTACCAAAAGTTTGATGTTGTCGTTGAGAGGGAAAGGTGGACCACAGCTTCTTGATCTAGACCTGGTGTTCATACACCTGAAATCACAAACAGAACTTGAAAGTAATCAGTAATAACAAGAAAGTAAGCACTTGATCTCAAGAATAGATCAGAGCTTAATGCTAAACAAACCACAATTTGGCAACGGCGCCAATTGATAACTAAGAGTTTTCAAGGCTCTTTATAGAGGTTATCAATCCCCTTGTCAAAGTAGCACAAAGAGGTTTATCAATCCAGATGTGGTGTTAGACACTAAACTATGTGATCAAGTTCTTAATTCAAGCAAACAAGAGTGGTTTTGATTATCTAAAGACAACTACAAACTTAAACAGGATTAAAGACTAATGAAATGATTAAAAAAGAACTAAAGAATGACAAATGATGGGAATATGATATGATGGAGGCATGAGTTTCTAGACATGATAGTTGGTTAGGGTGCCTTGGTGCTAAACTAGAAATGCTAATGACAATGATGATACATGATTCAAATGATTAAGAACTCTAATCTAGGTTGATCCTCTCATGAAGGTATCAACCCTTATACTAATCCTTTTTCAAACCAAATTCCCATTTGTGAAATATGAATCAATATGCATCAATAAACAGTTCTTAATGATCATTCAAGCAATTAACAATACATCATCATGCAGGAAATGCTTAAACCTCTAATACAGCTCTTTCAGGAATTTCATCAAACACTTTTGGTGCATGAAATTCCCAGAATCTAGATCTCAAGTGATGTGCAAGGATCTAGCATAGAGAACAGCTGTTTAGAGAGATGAATCAATGAATCTAGCCCTAAGCACTCCTAATCTAACACTTTAGCACCCTAACCTATACATCTAGAACCTCATTAAGGTGACTACTCACTAATCATACTAATCTCTCTTAAACCTTTGCAAGTTGAGAAGATTAGCATGATTAATGATGAGAAATGGAGATGGAGATGATAGATTAAGAAGAAAGCAGCTTTAAACACAAAAATCTCTTAAACTCTCTTGATTAAAGGGCCAAAAATCGATATTTCTCTTCTTGGTGGAGTCTTTTTCACAAAAGAGGCAAGAGACAAAGGGAATAAAGCTTAGTTCTCTCCCAAAAAAACCCTAAAAAGTATTTATATCTTTCTAAAAACGAACCGGGTCAACCCGGAACAAACCGGGTCCTGACCCGGCTTTAATGGATAAAGTGGGAATTACTGCGGGTATGTCCAGTATGTCCCAGGTAGCACGCCCAAGTCGCAGTAGATGAAGAACCTGTCTTGTGAGGCTTAAATCGTCTTGTCTAAGCTGCATGCCCAAGTAGGAGTGATTTGCGAGTTTTGCTGCGGCTTAATCTTCTTCTTCTTCAACTCGCAGGACCACGGCGGTTTCTGGGGAGTGTACAAACTCTGCGGTTTGGTTTCCATTGTACTCAGGTCGCAGGCTCAAGTCGGAGTAAATTGCGAGTGATCGTGCGGCTTGGTTTCAGGCGCGGCCAACTCGCATGCCAAAGTCGCACGATTGTGGACTTAGCAATTTTCTTGCTCGGGAGCCTCAGACCTCATCCAGTGATAGCTTACCCGCAATGCTCAACTCGCAGCATCAGCTTTCAGGCATTCATCTTCAGGCCTGCGGGTTAACCAAGTCGCAAGACCATCTCGCAGCATTCAGAGCAGCTTGGACCACTTCTCATTCCGCAGAGTGTAACTTCCACGAAACTTGTCGGAATTGAGTGATTCCGGTTGTAGAAGACAGAGGACTCATTTACCTCCAACTTTGGTGAAGGAAGATTCGGTGCTTGGGAAGTGGAAGGCTTCCTGGAGGGCACATCTTTGCAGTGCATTTACACGAACAGAGAGTGGCGTCTAGACATGTGTCCATTCCGGAGACCGTATCTTCCTGCTCCTTGCTCCGAATTGAATGATCTCAGACGTTCTCGAAAGAAGACTCAATTGTCTCGGATTCGCATGAAGGCCTGGAAGTACACCGTCCTTCGCATTCTTCAGAGCTCATCGGCTTGGTCCAAAACAGCAGCGAGACAGGGGTTTCTTCCGACGAGCTTAACTCTCTGCTCACGCGTCCGAATTCCGGGATTCCACTTGATATGAAACCGTGCTCCAATCCTCTCCAACTTCTATGAAGCACCCGCCATCTGAATCGGACCGAAAAGCTCCCCAGACAGGCGATTTCGGAAACGTGTCTGCACCCGGAGATTTTGGCCGAGAGATGCTTTAACCGGTACGCGTTTTGGCCGATGAAATCTACCCGTGGTACGTGTTTTGGCCGGTAAAATCTTTCCTGGTACGCGAGAATGGCCGTGAAAAACCCTCCTGGTCAGCGAGAATGGCCGATTACCTCCAAAGACTCCATTTTGCCACTTTTCAAGCTTTGATCACCATTCCACCTCCTGGAATCATCTTTTCAGCTCCAAATGCACCTGATAAACACTCAAAACATGCAAAGACTCGTTGGGACCTGATGCATCTCCTAAGTTCTAAAACAAACCCTAATGACCTAAAATGCATGGAATAAAACATGATTTAGAATGAATTATGCAACCTAAATGATGCAAATTATGAACATATCAAGAACGTTTTCCTGCTTTGCTGTTGTATGGGACAGCTTCTGTGAAGAAATATTTGTCGGTATTAGCAAATGAAATCCTTCGGTTTTGGCAGTCCATTATAGCTCAGGAAGTTGCTAGAAAAGACAATCCGAGAATCACTGTATGTGCTGCTTCCCTTGTTTCGACAATGTAGAAGTCGACAGGCACGATGCAATCTCCAATTCTCAAAGGAATGTCATGAGCTATTCTTGAGGTGTTGCATTGGAATCATCAGCTAGAATAATATTTGCTCTAGTCCTGCGCAGGTGCTTAATAACAAGTCTCGAAGCAATGGCCTTGGACATCATGTTAAGACAAGCTCCAAAATCACAAAATACATCTTTAAACATTTCACCTTTCATGGAACAAGAGATGAGAAACTGACCTACAGTCTTGACCTTATGGAGAGTTCGAACTTTTCTTTCTCTGTAAGCGTTGGCTGGTGTTTCAAACGCAGAATAGGACTCACAAAAGAAAGCTGCAGCGTCGTATTCAATGATTGAATCGATGTATGGCATATTTATCTTGCTGCATTTCGGGTCTTCTTGGATTGAAGAGTCATCTGAATCCTCAACACATTCCATTGCCATCATACAAGGTAATGATTCCTGCCAATCCGTTTCTTCATCTGAAACTTAGTTTCTTTCTTCCTGAGTTGCTTTTTTAGGTGCTGGAGGTTGAAGTTGGGCCAGAAGATGTATTATCTTTCTATCAAATCCCGGAGGCGAATCTGAACGACCAATCCCTGCGGTCAGAGGCCTCGCGACCACGGGAAAAGGAGCCTTGGCCGCGGTCAGAATGGTCGCACCCGCGGCTCCGAATGTCAACTGCTCATAGTTTGCTTCCTCTTTCTCGTACTTGGTACGAACCTCTTCAGCCTCTTTCTTGGGTAAACTAGCATCATTTGAACTCATACCGGGGTGTTGTTGTGCATCTTCACCAGGATCTTTGGGAGATTTCTTAGAAAATCTCACAATTGGCTCAATGTTGGGCATCTGTTCCATTCTTGCATCAATCTCCCGTGCTTTGAGCTCGAGTTTGTTCTGCCTGTGCTCGATATCCTGCAACTCTTCGTCTGTCTTCTCTCTATACCAGGATGCGAATTCTCTAACTTCTTTGATCTCCTGCTTCGATTCGACAATATCACTTGAGTTTTGTATGATGTCATACCCTTGTCTTGTCTACTCTGCTGCGACTTTGTTGATCATCCCAGCTAGTGTTTGTGCGTCTTTGTGGGTTTGTTCTTCCAGAACTTGAACATGATTGGCCAGATCATCAAATTTTCTGTTGAACTCTTCAAAGATTGAATCAATTCTCTTGAGCAGGGTGTTTTCGGTAAGAATCTGCTGATCAAGGAACTGGTTTATCATTCCTTCGAGACGTTCCAAACGTCTGCTGATCCTCAAGTTGTCCTCATGCTGATTAGGGTTCTGCAGTGGAGGATGATAGGCGTGTGGCTCGAAATAGGTCGGAGGAGGACCATAAGGATCTTCCCGGCGTCGAACAGGCTCTCTGCGCCGCTAGTATGGATGATTTGGCTGGCTGTATAGATCCATGTAGCTAAGATCTCGGGCTTGATGTTCTTCTCTGCGTCTGGTGGCTTGAGGAGTGTTGTAAAAACCTCCCTTACAGTAGGGATTTCGATTTATAGGGTCCATTGCTTCTGGAATAGAAACAAAAAGAACCAAAAAATGGAAATATGCAGAAAAGGGTTCTAGAGTCGATTTACCAACCTTTCTTAGGGTGTTGTGGAAAAGAAAACGCGGGCCTTCCCCGGCAACGGTGCCAAAAATTTGATGTGTCTGCTGTTGTGAGGGTGTCAAGTTTTACCCTAAATGAAATCAATAGCCACAAGTGCACAGCTGATCGATTGTAGTACTTAGAGATCGAATCCACAGGGAAGGAGGATCTTTCCTGCAAAGGCCTTCGAAAGAAATATAAAGTAAGGAATTCTAGAACCAGGCGATTTTTATAAGGGTTTTGGTGATGTCTTTAAAACGTAAAAACTAATCTTAACGAGAAAATACGAGAATTAAAATGACCTGATAAGTAAACTTAACGAAATCGACTAAAAACAAGAAAAATGGATAAACCTGATTGCTTAAGTGAGAATTGATTAAGAGAATGAAAATGATGAACTAAAGCTTGAAATAAAATCGGTGTAAATCTATAGAAAAGAGGGTGCTGGGTTTCAGGGAAGTGTTCTCTAGGGTATGAACGATTCAAAACATTGCTAGAGAGTAAATTTGATAAGATCTTAGCTTAAACTTTTCGAACTAGAGTCACGGACGTATGAATACGCCACTGTCGTGATCATAGACAACTATCATTCTCAACCCTAACCAGTAGGTTTCCACTCTGGCCCTGGAAGAGAAGAGATGCATTATGTTTAAGACTCGTCAGCATTCATAAATCGCCCATAGGTACGTTTCCACTCCTATGTTTTTTTTGTTCTCCCAAACTAGATCTGACACCGGATGAACACTTTCGTGTCACCAAGCATGTGGATCAGATTGTAGTTCATGACGCTACTCTCATGCAGTAAAAGTAAATTCAGAAGAAAAAGTTCTAAGATTTAGCTTCAATAGCTCATGGAATCCTCATCGAACATATGTATCCCCATCAAAAATCCTTAGACCCAACAATTAAACTACTCAGACATAATGAACGAAATCAAAAACATAGTATTAAAAAGTAGAGCAATAATCGAAATTGAAAAAGAAAGAATAAGGGTTCAAGAGACAAATCTCTCTCTCCCCAAAAGCTAAAAATCAAAAAGTATTCTAAAACAATAAGAGCATATGAGGTGATACGAATTAGGGTTCCAAAAACATGTATTTATAGTGCTCAAGACATCTCTAGGGTTTCACTTAGGGTTTCTCCAAATAAGGGAATAATTTTGGGCTTCAGAAATGGGCCTTCGAGTTCGGAGTTGGCTGGCCGCGGTCGGGATGTGCGTGGCCGCAGGGAATGGATGGTTGGCCGCGGTCGGGAAGCTTCTGACCGTGGTGAAATGGCTGTTGGCCACGGGTGGAAATGCTTGCCGGCTGGTTTACGGGACATCTTGCTCTTCGCGTATCTTTTGATTGAACCGTTGGATTGCAAAGCTGTAAAGTGTGCTGGAAAGCTGATACTTCCATCTTTTTTAGATCTCCAAATTCGAGCTGGATCTGACGTTGAGAAGGCCTTGAATCGGGGGTGAACTTCTCACGGTTTGACTCTGAGCTGAAAATCTGGTCTTCTATCTATTTTGTTAAACTTTTCCCTAAGTTTCCTGAAAAGAGTCTTGGAACTACAAATACTAGAAAAACATAATAAAAGTACTTGAAAGCAGTAAAAACATAGAAAAAATATTTCAAAACGATCCATAAATGTGGTGAAAATACGGTGTTATCAATAATGCTAAAAACTCAATCGAAGGTCAAAGGAGACTGAACCCTAATCTCATTAATGTTGTCAAGAAGGAGATTATGAAGCTTTTAGAAGCTGGAATAATATTTCCTATCTCAGATAGCACTTGGGTAAGTCGAGTTCATGTTGTCCCGAAGAAAGGAGGAGTCACTGTCATTGAAAACGATAAAGATGAAATGATCGCTACAAGAACAGTCAATGGACATCGTATGTGCATCGATTACCAGAAACTGAACGCATCAACTAGGAAAGATCATTTTACACTTCCCTTCATAGATCAAATGCTATAAAGGTTAGCTAATCACTCCTACTATTGCTTCCTTGATGGATACTCCAGATTTTTCCAAATTCCTATTCGACCAGAAGATCAAGAAAAAACGACATTCACTTGTCCAAATGGCACGTTCGCTTACCGATGTATTCCTTTTAGATCGTGTAATGCACCTGCTACCTTCCAACGGTGCATGATGTCTACAATCTCATGACAAAGCAAAAATCGAAGTCATGACAAGCCTACAATCTCCCACAAACGTAAAAGGCATCCATAGTTTCTTAGGACACGCAGGATTCTATAAGCGTTTCATAAACAAGTTTGCTTTGCAAGGAAACGAACTTCGAGTTCGATGATAAGTGCTTAGCCACATTTCATAAGATAAAAGAAGCTCTTGTCTCCGCTTCAGTTGTGCAAGCACCTGGTTGGGAACTCCCATTCAAAATCATGTGCGATGCAAGTGACTATGCAGTCGGAGCAGTGCTTGGCCAACGAAAAGATAAGAAACTGCATGTAATCTACTACGCAAGCAGAACTCTAGATGAAGCTCAATGCATTTATGCAACAACAGAGAAAGAACTTCTAGCTGTCGTATTTTCATTTGAGAAATTCCGTTCTTATCTCGTAGGATCTAAGGTTATAGTACATACTGATCATGCTGCAATCAAGTATCTAATGTCTAAGAAAGACGCCAAACCGAGGCTGATAAGATGGATCCTCCTGCTGCAAGAATTCAACATCAAAATTCGAGATCGGAAAGGAGCAGATAATGGAGTTGCAGACCATCTTTCAAGAATCCGAGTTGAAGAAAGATTGTCTTTAAATGATAGTTTGCCGGAAGAAAACATCTATGCAATAGATACTACCCCCACCAATGCCAATACCGCACCACCAAGGCAACTCATGCGAAGATCAGATGCTTTCAACACCCCATGGTTTAGGAACATAGCGAATTACCTAGCAGCTGATGTAGAACCACCACAATTTTTCGGTTATAGGAAGAAAAAGTTTCTGAAAGACATAAGACATTGTTTTTGGGATGAACCCTATCTCTACAAGAGATGTGCTGATGGGTTATTCCGAAGATGCGTGGCTGAAGAAGAGATGGAAGGAATTTTATTCGGATGCCATAGCTCGTATTACGCAGGACATTTCGCAACTTTCAAAACTGCTTCAAAGATCTTACAAGCAGGTTTTTGGTGGCCTACTTTGTTTAAAGATACTCAAGCTTATATATCGCGATGCGATAAATGCCAAAGGATGGGCAACATAAGCAAAAGGAATGAGATGGCTCAAAATTTTATTCTTGAAGTCGAAATTTTTGATGTCTGGGGAATAGACTTTATGGGACAGTTTCCTACTTCTTTCAGAAACCAATACATCTAAGTAGCAGTAAACTATGTCTCTCAGTGAGTTGAAGCAGTCGCTAGTCCTACCAATGATGCAAAAGTCGTCATGAAGCTGTTTAAGTCTGTAATATTCCCGTGTTTTGTAGTTCCTAGAGTTGTGATAAGCGACAGAGGATCGCATTTCATCAACAAGGTTTTCAGGAATCTTCTTAGAAATAATAGAGTTACGCATAAAGTTGCTTCTCTATACCATCCCCAAACCAGTGGTCAAGTAGAGATCTCAAAAATAGAGAAATCAAGTCGATTTTGCAGAAAATAACTGCAGTTCATCGCAAGGATTGGTCTACCAAGCTTGACGATGCATTTTGGGCGTACCAAACAGCATTTAAGACGCCATTAGGAACAACACCATTCAACCTAATTTACGGAAAAGCATGTCACCTTCCAGTAGAACTCGAGTATAAGGCCCAATGGGTTATCAAGGAGATGAACATGAATTCAAAAACAGCTGGAGAAAGAAGACTACTTCAAATTCACGAGTTAGAAGAAATCCGACACAATGCTTACGAAAGCTCGAAGATCTACAAAGAGAAGACTAAAGCATATCATGATAAGAAGATTATTCATTGAACTTTTGCTCCTAACGATAAAATTCTTCTTTTCAATTCTTGTCTTAAGCTTTTTCCAGGAAAATTACGTTCAAGGTGGTCTGGACCGTTCACGATAAAGGAAGTCAAACCATACAGAGCCATTGTCATATGGGACAAAACCGGCAACTCATTTACAGTGAATGGAAAGCGTGTAAAGCCATATCTGGCAGAAGAAAGAGAAGACGAGAGAGAAGTGATGCTTTTGATTGATCCACCTTCGGCCAATGATGAGATCAAGGAGTGTCATGACCCCGGATAAGCCTAATCGAGAAAACAATGTCAAGCCAACGACTTGAAACAAACGCTTAGTGGGAGGCAACCCACTCGGTATCTTATTTATTTCCCTTTGACCTTTATTTAATATTTCCATTGCTTTGTGTCTGTTTCATTTAATTTCAGGTTTTTACTAAGGAAGAGCAAACACAAAAACCGAGCAGCATTTTACAGCACGATAAGTACTCTTAAACATTTCAACTTTTATTTTTCTTTACCATTCTTTCCAAGATTTATCACACTGAAGACAGTGTGAAATAAGTCTGGGGGAGGATGTTCATCCGTTATTAACGAAATTCGATTTGTTTTGAGTTTATTTTGGACACATAAAATTTTTTCTAAAAAAGGGTTTTTCCAAATGTTTTTCAAAATATTTTTCAAAACTTTTTTCATAAATTTTTTCGAAAATCGTTTTCAAAAAGTTTTTCTTGAAATTTTTTAAACCAGGAACACAATAAACATTACTATGATGATTTAGACCAGTGTGCTTCTACGCTATTTCCTCATTTTTTGCTATCTTGTGATTTAGTTCTAGACTAGGCAGTAGCTAGAGTACTTGCATTGCGAACTCCCACCAGAGGACTTCTATTCTTGGAGATTCTTTCTGACAGGATATACTAGCTCATTTTATCTGAATTTTGACTTAATTTTCTCATTAAAGCGTTAGATCAGGGAAACAAATCATACATTCAGGACTCTTTTATCCTTTTACCACTCTTTGTTGATCCTGAATGGCTAGTTTATCTTAGCTAGTTCCCCACCAAACCTAACCTCTTTCAAACCACATGCACTCTTGTTGTTCATTGTCCTATATGCAGATATGTGCAAAAACGTCGGAGAGAAAGAGGATCAACGCGGTTTTGAGTCACTGAAGATGAAGACCTGCGATTTCATTGGAACAATTCAACAAAAGGAGAAAATTCAGTTTGCCTTGAAAAATTTCAAAATCTTGGTACAATTTCGTCCCTTAGACTCACTTTCTATAAAAGGTTGTTTCCTCATTATGAAAAAAAAACAAAAAAACCGTAAAAGAAAAGAAAAAAAAAATAGAAGGGAAAGGAAATTTAAAGCCTTAGAGAGTCTAGGAGGATCAATTTTTATACTTGAGGCAAGCTTGAATCTGATTATTTGGAGTTTTGGAGATCATCTTTAAAATTCCCAGAAAAGATCTAAGTCTGGGGGAACAGCTGTTTACAACAAAGGAGGAAGATTATGCAACAACATTTGGCAAAGGAGAAGTGACTGAAAATCTGTGGTCACCAACAGGTCCATCTCTCTCATGCAGTTTTGCATAATATCTTGCATCCTCCAGATTATTCAGATAACCGGAAACACTTAACTCCACCACCTAAATAGCCCTTAATGCCAAATGGCGTCTACCCTGAATAATGACTTTGATGAGAATTCACTATTACACTTAATGAATGTAAAGAGCTAATTGACTGGAAGTTAGATCTAAGTGTGTAGATTTTCGCATGACGGATTAACAGACTAGTTTTTCTTGTGTTTTGGTGAGAATTTCCTAGATTAGATCCAAATAGATGTTTCATGACAAGTTATGGTTTAGAAGGACGGTCACTGAGATATTGTTTAGTTCCTGTGATTTTTAAAAGTCTTTCCTGACTTGATATGAGTTTGTTTGATGACAAATAAAAAGGTAAGTCTGGGGGAGTTGATAATACTGTATTTTGACCACTTTTATGGATCATAATAATGTCTTATGCAAGTGTTTTAACTCTGTTTTCAATGTTTTAGAGTTTCAAAAGACTTTTCAGGAAACTTGGGCAAAAGATATGCAAATTGGAACAAATGAGCAATTTTGGATAAATGCAGACCGTCAGAAGTATGGCAAGCGATGAAGATCTTCTCACGTCTGATCACCCCCCCCCCCCGCCCCAAAATTTGTGACAACATAGAGGATACAACCAGCTTTCTAGTGCACTGGGTTTGGAGACAATCCAACGGTTAGATCTTCAAATACACCAGATGCAATAAAGACAGAAAATGCAGTTCCGGAAGAGAGCTTCAGCCGGGACCGCGGTGAAGCCTCATTTCCCTGCGGGTGAAGCACCGCAACCGCGGCCAGTAGTTGTTCACTTCCCAGACGACCTAATTAAAGCCCAAGTCGATTCCCTTTATTATTTTTGAAGCCCTAAGTGTCCAGGACAACTCCAAAAGCTATAAATACCCTCTTTAAGTCATTCTAAAGGGAGAGGATCGAAAGAGAGACAAACTTAGAGAGAGAGATAGAGATTTTCGTGTGAGAAACCCTAGGAGGCCGCCGCCTTTGAAGGAGGAGCTGTCGAGGAGAGCATCATCGCGCCTCCATCTGCGATTCCGTTCTTCATTCTTCTTCCCTGTTTTTTTTAATTTCCTGCAATTTTCAATATTCTATGATGCTTTGTTACAATATGTTTCAGTAGTTTCCCCAGTTGGATTTAAAGGGATTTTTCAAAGGGAATTTTGTGTGTCTTCTTCTATGAATTGATAGATTTAGGATTTATAATTTTCTATATTTTCTTGGTTTGCCTTTGATTTTACTGCATGATTCTTTGCTGGCCACTTAGAAGCCGATCTGATATGATATGTTGCGAAAGCTTTCATTGATTGTCTGAAATAGGGTGAAACGAGCAATGATTCATAGGAGTGGAAACCTACCTATAGTTGAGTTGTGAATGTTGATGAGTCTACTCACTTCCAGGATCAGAGTGGAAACCTACTGATCAGGGTTGCGAGAGATAGTTGTTTAGTGCTGCGAAAGTAGTGCTGCTCAGTATCACATCAATAAGTGACGGGATTGACTTGAGCTTTATTTGGGTCTCTCGGGCCATAAAACATGTCTAGCTGCGGTCGTGGCCTCAGCTCTGCTCTAGGACTACATCATATATCTTTTTTCCATTGGGAATATCTGAAGATCTAACCGTTGGATTGTCTCCAAACCAATTGCATTAGATAGCTGGTAGTCTACTATATGTTGTCTCAAATTTTGGGGATGATCGGATGGTGGGAAGATATTCATCTCTTGCCATACTTCTGATAGTCTGAATTTATCCAAAATTGTTCATTTGCTCCAAATTGCACTTCTTTAGTCTAAGTTTCCAAAAAAGTATTTTAAAACTCTGAAACATGGATATCACTTAAAAATATTTGAAAACAGAGTTAAAATATTTGCATAAGACTTTGAATCAATCCATAAAAGTGATCAAAATATGGTGTTATCAACAAACGCAGGAGTTTAGAGATTGCCTTCTTGATGCTTCAGATACGGATTTAACGTTCAGGGGATGTTCTTTTACCTGGTGGAATAAGATAAGGGTGATTCCAAGTGCAAAGAAGCTTGACACGATTCTTGTAAAAGACCTGTGGGATTTTCAATTCCCCTTGGCATATGGCATTTTTGGTGAGCCAGATTTCTCAGACCACTCTTCTGCACGTATTGTTCTGAACCCACTGCAGTAGTGGCTGAAGAAGCCTTTCAAGTCCTTTATTGCTTTCTCCAAAATGTTGAGTCCAAAATGTTGATTTTGTTCTTTGGGTTTTTTATCATTGGTATTCCCTTAACACGGTGGGATCTGCTATGTTCTGAGTTTCTCACAAGCTCAAGGCTCTTAAGAATCCTATTATAAACTTTTGCAAATCTAATTACTCTAACTTGGAAAAGAGAACTGGGGCAGCACATGAAACACTAATCAGGATACAGAGTGAGCTGTTTTCGGATCCTCTCCTAGTAATGCGGACCGGGAGTTTGAGGCAAACAGAAAGTGGCAGATTTTGGTTAGAACTGAAGAGAGGACATTACCGCATCCCTGGGTTATGAATGTTCAGCCGTGCAGAGAGGTAGCCTGGAGAAAGATTTCTCGGCCCTAGAGATCAAAAATGCCTTTTTCTCCCTTCCTAGTGATATGTTCACAACTTGCATCATTTATATTGCATTTTAGAGTCCAAATCATGTCTTATCTCATGCAATTTAGGTCCTTAAGCATTGATTTAGACCTTAGGGTTTGCATTAGGTCCCAATGAGTCTTTGCATGGTTTGGAGTCTTTATCAGGTGCTTTTGAGGATGTTTGGAGCAGAAGATATTTGATCCAGAGTTGAAACGGTGAAGAAAAAGGTCAAAAATGGTGAAAATGGCTTAAAGGAATTTCTTGGCAAAAACATGTACTGGATGGATCAGTTTTCTCGGCCAAAAATGCTATCTGGTGAATTTCTCTCGACCAAAGTCAGTATTGGGTGAAGACGCTATCGGGTGAAATTTTATGCTGAGACGGTGATTATTTCTCAGCTAAAAAGCTTACCGCGGGAAGGATTTCTCGGTTAAAATCTGTTTGCACCAGCGCACATCAAAGATTGCCAATCCGGAGCTTCCGGTCCGAATCAGTTGTCGGGATCTTCATCCAAGTGAGATGATCGAGTCAGGGTTCCAGAACAGTTGGAATTACTGAATTCGAAGCAGTGAGCAAAGACTTAAGTTCACCTTTAGACACACCTGTCTCGCATGCATTTTAAGCCTATCCAATGAACTTCAAAGATTACATGGGACGATTCCTTTCCAGTCCGATTCAGTCTCCGGTGCCTTCATCAAGATTCATGGTCTTTGAGTTTTCTTTCTAGAAATCCTGAGATCATCCGATTTGGAAATGTGGCTTGAGAGATATCGTCACCGGAGTGAACACGGGTCTAGGAGCTGTTTTCTTACCATTCCAATGCGATGCAAAGATGAGCGGTCCGAGGAGCCTTCCACTTCCTAAGTGCCAATGTTTTCTGCATAAAAGTTTGAGATGAATGAGTGATCTTTCTTGTGGAGTTGGTTTCAAGTCGTTTGGAGTTATGTGCTGAAAGTTATTGCGATCAGGATACAAGCGGGTCGATACAAGCTTCAACAGTTGCGATTTGTTCTAAGTATTTTAGCAGGCATCAGTGTCGTTCCCTCGACATTGCCTAAGCCGAGGCCTAGTCTCCGAACTTTTGGTCCAGACCTCGTGCTAACCCCTCGGTGTATCAAGACCAAGGCACACATGCTAAAGAAATGGAGCTGAAAATTACTAAGTGTTGAAGCTGAGCATCTATGCGACTTGGCTTGAGATTTGTCTAAGTGTGAAACTAGACCTCGGCTTCAACCCCTCGGCATTGCACGTTGGACCCCATCTTCCTTGTCCCCTCGACCAAAGCCTCTTGGTGTACACACACCGAGGTGAATCTCACCAAAGCAAAGTGCTCAAAGCCTCAAGCGAAGTCCACGGCTTGCCTATACCATGGTGCAAGGTTGTCGAATGAAAGCATCAAGACCTCGACCTGACCCCACGGTGTATCTATGCCGAGGTCCCTTGCCACAAACCCAGATCAAGAACAAAGCCGTTCTAACGGGTGCACGAGAAGATGAATCAAAGACTAGGGTTCATGCAGGTTCTTGGTGGGTTCTTCATGAGTTCTTGGTGAATCCTTCATATTTGACTCAGCAATACTGAGCCCCTTGACATCAATCCCTCGGCTTCAGTCTCTCACTCACCAAGGTGTCCACCCAACGATCCAACAAAACCGGTTCAGTACCCGGTTTGTTCCGGGCTGACCCGCATCACTTAGCTTTACTATATATAGTTTTAAGGACTAAAACCCTACTTAACTTATCTCTTATCTTATCCTTGAGAACTTGCCTCTTTGGTGAAAACTTGTCTCTTTAATCAGATATCTCGTTTTTTAATCAAATATCTTGTTCTTTTAATTTCTTTCCATCATTTTAAAGCTTCTAATCATGTCTAGCATCACTTCTTGCAAAAGATTAAGTGTGCTCTTCATGATTAGTGAGTAGTTTCGCTATTAAGGTCTTAGATAGGTAGATTAGGGTGCTGAAATGCTAGATTAGCGAGTTTAGGTTCTAGATCTGCATCATTCATTCTCTAACAAACCGATCTCTATGTTAGATCCTTGAACATCACATGTGGTCTAGATCAAAGATATATTCTCGCATCAAAAGTGTTTGTAGAAATGTCTGAACCAAGTTTGTTAGAGGTTTAAGAGTCTTTCTTCATGATAATGATAGTTTGTTCTCTTAAATGACTTATTGAACTGATTTTTAATGTTTGCTGATTCATGCTTCTCAAAAGGGATTTTGGTTTGAAAGAGGATTAGCATAGAAGTTTAATGCCTTCATGAGAGGATTATTCTATTTAATGAGTTCATGTTAAATGAAGCTGCTTGATCATTGGTTCATTAACTTGCTGTTTAGTGTGGAAAGCACCCTAGTTCATTATCCTACTTAAGACCTTTGCCTCATCATTCCATTCACAACCGCTTATCTCTCTTGCTTACTTATATGCTTATTTGCATCTGTCTTTAGTTTAAATTCTTATCTTCGTTCATTTTCTTGCTTTTTAAGTAGTCTACACACCAAAACCATTTCTAGTTTGACTTGACTTAATATTCCAAAACCCAAAACCAAAATCCAAACCTGTTTAGTTCTAATCTGATTTAAGCATTGGCGTGAATTCGTACTGAAACAACTAAGTCTAAGTGGATCGATACCCTAAGTACTACAGCGCACATCTGTGCACTTGCAGACATTTAGGGGTTATAAATTTAAAACCTGAAGCTTAGTAAAACCGACCAACCCCGTTTAAACCCCGTTTACAACAGCATCAAGTTTTTGGCGCCGTTGCCGGGGACTTTTGATTTGTTTTGTTGCGAATCCCAGATTAAATCCATTAGAACACTTGTTTACTTTTACTTTTTCTTTTGAATTTTTTCAGGTTTCTCTACAATGGGAGACCCGAAACATGTTTTCGGGACTCTTGGTGATCCACCATATCGTGTGGATGGTGATGCAAGCGACAATGACCTGACTGATGATGAGTTTGAAGAACCGAACTATGATGACAATGAGCTAATCGGATCGGCAAAACATGAAGATGATGAACTGATTGAAATTTTTGATTCACTCGAGAAGTTCATGGGAGATCAAAGAGCTATTTAACCAGCCTTACCAGAGGATGACAAAACCGAAATTAAGGTACCCTATATCCACTTCGGTCAACAAAATCAATTCTACGGTTATTCATCCGAACACCCAATGGACCATATCGTGACGTTCGAAGAATTATGTGCAACCATTACAGCAAATGGGGATTACCACAAGTGTAGTATTTTCCCATTCTCTTTGAGAGACAATGCCAGCAAATGGCTAAAATCTTTAGAACCTGCTTCACTAAAAACGTGGACAGCGTGTAGAAAGGCTTTCCTAAATCGTTTTTACACTAGAAATCGTTCCAATCTCTTAAGGAACAAGATACGAACTTTAAACAAAAAGAAGATGAAGATCTTTTAGATACTCGGGAGAGGTTTAGGGAATACCAAAGAGATTGTCCACATCACGGATATACCGATGAATACCTGATGGGTATCTTCTATTGAGACATAAATCTAGAGTTACAACACTCTTTCGACACAGCAAGTAATGCAGACTTCTTAACTAGATCTGTAGAAGATGCTCGTGTTTTCATCAACAATCTTGCAAACAGCATCCGTAATCAAGCAACGTTTGGAAATTCTGCACTTCCTGAGAAGAAAGAAGAGATTTCGGAAGTCATAAAGTGTCTCCATCACATAATGAGTCAACTTGGATTGCAACAACCAAACAAGACAAAAAATACGTGTAATTTTGATGATTGGAACAACCCAATGGATTCTTATGATCAAGAGATGATGAACACTGCAGAAGTCTATCAAATTCAAGATTTTCCCTTCGTACCTGATCACCGCGGGTCCATCCTTTTGGATCGCGGGAAACCATGGTTTCACCACGGTTGTGTTTCACCGGACCGCGGCCAAGACCCATTTTGCCACAGTCACGAGCTTTACGACCGCGGTAAACCGTCTTCCGAACCAATCATGGCTGTTCAATCTGATCCAATCACCTATCCTAGTTTTCCCTCTTCTGAAGCTGAAAACCTAAACAAAAGAATTATAGAGCTTGAAAAAACTAGGTCAGGAAATTAGTGATCTTAGTTCCGAAATGAAAGAGATGCAGAAAGATTTCAATGAAAAATTTTCCAAACTCCATTGTCTAATGATCAAAAATAAGTCTAAGAACATAGATAATTCTGAAGAGGAGCCAAGTGAAAATTCTTTCGAAAGCTCAAGCGAAGCCGACCCCTCCGATCATGTGAAAGCCATCACACTTAGGAGTGGTCTAGCTTACAAAGAGGCTGGATTTCCTAAAGATCATGAAGGTGAGGAAAAGGGTAAGGAAAATGAAAAAGAAAGAGAAAGAATCACGATTGAAGATGTTGAAAAAGAAGTGATAGGAGAGAAGGATGGAGAAGAAGTAAGAGAAAATACATCGCGGGAAATCCTCGGAGAAAACCCGATTCCACCTCCACCAACTCGTGTCTATAAACCTAAACCTCCATATCCTTGAGCCTTTAGAGCCCCTAAGAAAGAAAAAGAAAAAGCTAAGCTGAAGGAGTTAATCGATCAATTAAATGTGAGATTACCTTTTGTAGAAGCTTGTGCTATGATTCCCGCTTTAAGAAAATATATGAAGGGTATTCTAACAAATTCTTTAACTCTTGAAGAAGGCTTTATGATAATAACCCATGAATGTAGTTCTATCCTGCAACCGAATCCCTGAAAAGAAAAACGATCCTGGAAACTTCGTACTTTCATGCACTATCAACAATATGGCTTTTGAGTGTGCTCTCTGTGATTTAGGATCGAGCATAAACATGATGCCTCTTTCAGTAGCAAAACGTTTAGGACATCACACTTTCCAGCCTACTAAAATTTCTTTAGTATTAGCTGATCGTTCTGTTAGACAACTCGTAGGTATCTTAATAGATGTTCCATACCAACCGATTTCGTAGTTCTAGAACTAGAAAGTGAACCTAAGGATCCTCTTATTCTTGGACAACCATTCCTATCTACACTGGAGCCATAATCAATGTTCCTGAAGGAAAAGTTGACCTTCATCTAGCCGGTCTAGTTATGTAATTGACATGAACAAAAGTTTCGATAAACCGACTTTGGATGGCAAAATTTGTTGGATTGATGAGCTAGACAGAATTATTGAGGAAGTCTATGAAGATCTGCTTCCCGACGACCCTTTAAGTGTCACGCTTTCACCCACAAAAGACGAACGCAATTTCCTTGAAGAAATTTCAAGTGAATGTGCACGTATGATTGATAAATCCGAAACTTATAGGAAACCTCTAAACTATCTAGATCTTAAGGACCAAACAAACATTCCTACACCTCCTAAAGACACTGCCGCAGCAATTAATGATCCTTGGAGCGAGCTTAAAGCCTCTTCCCGTCGGACTTAAGTACGCTTTCCTTGGACCAAATTCAACTTATCCTGTCATTATAAATTCTGGTTTGACAGAAGAAGAAACCACACTGCTGTTGTCTGAACTGAGAAAGCATACAAAAGCTTTAGGATATTCACTCTTTATATGCACAAGATTTATCTAGAGGATAATTGATGTGTCTGCTGTCGTGAGGGTGTCAAGTTTTACCCTAAATGAAATCAATAGCCACAAGTGCACAGCTGATCAATTGTAGTACTTAGGGATCGAATCCACAAGGAAGGAGGATCTTTCCTGCAAAAGCCTTCAAAAGGAATATAAAGTAAGGAAGTCTAGAACCAAGCGATTTTAATTGGGTTTTGGTGGTGTCTTTAAAACGTAAAAACTAATCTTAACGAGAAAATACGAGAATTAAAATGACCTGATAACTAAACTTAATGAAATCAACTAAAAACGAGAAAAAACGCCTAAACCTAATTGCTTAAGTGAAAATCGATTAAGAGAATGAAAATGATGAACTAAAGCTTGAAATAAAATCGGTGTAAATCTATAGAAAAGAGGGCACTGGGTTTCAGGGAAGTTTTCTCTGGGGTATGAACGATTCAAAACATTGATAGAGAGTAAATTTGATAAGATCTTAGCTTAAAATTTTCGAACTAGAGTCACGGACGTATGAATACGCCACTGTCGTGATCATAGACAATTATCTCTCTCAACCCTGACCAGTAGGTTTCCACTCTGGCCCTGGAAGAGAAGAAATGCATTATGTTCAAGACTCATCAACATTCACAAATCGCCCATAGGTAGGGTTCCACTCTATGTTTGTTTTGCTCTCCCAAACTAGATCTGACACCGGATGAACACTTTCGTGTCACCAAGCATCTGGATCAGATTGTAGTTCATGACGCTACTCTCATGCAGTAAAAGTAAATTCAGAAGAAAAATTTCTAAGATTTGGCTTCAATAGCTCATGGAATCCTCATCGAACATATGTATCCCCATCGAAAATCCCTTAGACCCAACAATAAAACTACTCAGACATGATGAACGAAATTAAAAAAATAGTATTAAAAATTAGAGTAATAATCGAAATTGAAAAAGAAAGAACAAGGGTTCAAGAGACAAATCTCTCACTCCCTAAAAGCTAAAACTTAAAAAGTATTCTAAAACAATGAGAGCATATGAGGTGATACGAATTAGGGTTCCTAAAACATGTATTTATAGTGCTCAAAATATCTCTGGGCGTCACTTAGGGTTTCTCCAAATGAGGGAATCATTTTGGGCTTCAGAAATGGGCCTTCGAGTTTGGAGTTGGCTGGCCGCGGACGAGAAGCTTCTGACCGTGGTGAAATGGCTGTTGGCTGCGGGTGGAAATGCTTGCTGGCTGGTTTACGGGACATGTTGGTCTTCGCGTATCTTTTGATTGAACCGTTGGATTGCCAAGATGTAAACTGTGCTGGAAAGATGATACTTTCATCTTTGAGATCTCAAAATTTGAGCTGGATCAGACGGTGAGAAGGCCTTCAATCGGGGGTGAGCTTCTGACGGTTTGACTCTGAGCTGAAAATCTGACCCTAAGTTTCCTGAAAAGAGTCTTGGAACTACAAATACTAGAAAAACGTAATAAAAGTACTTGAAAGCAGTAAAAAACATAGAAAAAGTATTTCAAAACGATCCATAAAAGTGGTCAAAATACGGTGTTATCAACTCTCCCAGACTTAAATCTTTGTTTGTCCTCAAACAAAGCAAAAGTCTAAACTGGTTAAGTGAAAACAAGAATAGGGAATGCACAAATCTCAGAGACATGGATTCCTAAACTAGGACCAAAGATCGTGCATCAATCCACAACTTAGTCTAGAAAATTCTCACCAAGACACAAAAGATACTAGCCCACTTTTTCCGTCATGCAAAACTTAAATAATCTAAATCTTGATTCCAGTCAAATAGCTCTCTACATTCATTAAGTGCAATAGGTAATTCTCATTAAAGACATCATCTAGGGTAGACGGCGTTTGGTATTAAAGGGCTGTTTAAGTGGTGGAGTTAAAGTGTTTCGGGTTACCTGATGAATCTGGAGGATGCAAGATAATATGCAAAACCGCAAGAGAGATAAGGACTTGTTGATGACCGCAATTTTCAGTCACTTCTTCTTGCCAAATGTTGTTGCATAATCCTTTCTCCTTTGTTGTGAACAACTATTCCCTCAGACTTAGATTCTTTCTGGGAATCAGAAAATGATCTCCAAAACTCCGTAAAATCGAACTCCAGTTGCCTTGGGACTTAAAATTTGATCTCTCTAGACTCGCTAAGGCTTTTATCTCCTTTCTTTTCCTATTTTTGGATTTTTTATTTCTTTTATTTAGGAAAGGGGATGCCTTTTAAAGAGAGAGAGACTAGAGAAAGAGATTGTACCAAAATTTGAGATTTTCAAAGGCAAAACTAAGCTTCCTCATGTGTTGAATCCTTCCGGGAAGTTTTCCGGCTAATCGCAGGTCTCTGTCTTTGGTGACTGAAAACTGCATCGTTCCTCTTTCTCTCTAACGTTTTTACACATATCTGCATATAAGACAATAGAAAACAAGAGTGCATGTGGTTTGAAAGAGGATTGGTTAAGGTGGGGAACTAGCTAAAGATGAACTAGCCATTCAAGATCAGCAGAGAGTGGTAAAAAGGGTAAAGGAGTCCTGAATGTATGATTCGTTTCCCTGGTCTAATGCTTCAATGAGAGAATTAAGTCCAAATAAAACAGAGCTAGTGTATTCCTTCATCTAAATCGAAATCATTCAAATTCCTCTGGGGTACTTTGTTTCAAATGTGCTTAGCTACCGCCTAGTCTAGTCTTAAATCATGAATGAGCATGTCACGAGGAACATTCTAAAAGCACACAATCAACTATCATTGATTCATGTTCACCATTCCCTTTAAAATGTATTTTGTTTTAAAAATCAATTTTGAAAAACTTTAAGGAAAATGCAGAAAGTGTAGATAATGCAAGACTCATGAAAGAAAAGTGGTTAGAAAGGGATGAAATCCTCCCCCAGACTTAAATCACACTGTCCTCAGTGTGAAACAAGTCGAGATTGGATGAGAAAAATGCAAAGATAATCGAATTTGGTAAGGCCAAAGAGAACTTACCTGGATCCGGGATGCTGGTGGAGATGGACCGGATTCATTCGAAGAGGTTTGGGAAGGTGATAGGTGGTGATGGAAGGTGGTGGGAAGTGATGAATGAGGTGAAGTGGGGCTTGATGAGGTGGAATGAGGTGAAGTGGGTGGTTTGGGGCCGGATATCATCTCAACGACCATCTGCTGCGGTCAGGGGTCACGCGACCGCGGCAAACTGGTGCTCGGCCGCGGTAAGAAAAATGCGGCTGCGGTCGAAGTGGTGTCTCCCACGGTCAGAACGCCTGCGACCGCGAGGGCTTAAATACGGCCTGTTCCTGATTCTCCTTAGTTCATGCTGGGCCGAGCAGTCAGGGACCATCCTTCTTTTTGGGTTTTTTGGTTTTTTTATTTTTTTGGTTTTTTTATTTTATTTTATAAGAAACACCTGAAACTAAGAAAAAGAAAAAGATCAATAGAAAAAGAAAAAATATCCCAAAGAAAACAATACCTAAATGCGTTGCGTCCCATTAAGCGCTTCTGTTTTAAGTCGTTTAGCTCGAATTTGGTGTAGGATGTGGCTTAGTCCAATGAAGAAGATCTTGTCCTGAGAGAAGTCTTTTTCGACATCTCCTTGCTTTGCCTAGCAGGTTCTTCGTCACTCCAAAGTTCTTCTTCAAACTCTTCTGTTGCAGAACTGATAACTAAGAGTTTTCAAGGCTCTTTATAGAGGTTATCAATCCCCTTGTCAAAGTAGCACAAAGAGGTTTATCAATCCAGATGTGGTGTTAGACACTAAACTATGTGATCAAGTTCTTAATTCAAGCAAACAAGAGTGGTTTTGATTTTCTAAAGACAACTACAAACCTAAACAGGATTAAAGACTAATGAAATGATTAAACAAGAACTAAACAATGACAAATGATGGGAATATGATATGATGGAGGCATGAGATTCTAGACATGATAGTTGGTTAGGGTGCCTTGGTGCTAAATTAGAAATGCTAATGACAATGATGAGACATGATTCAAATGATTAAGAACTATAATCTAGGTTAATCCTCTCATGAAGGTATCAACCCTTATACTAATCCATTTTCAAACCAAATTCCCATTTGTGAAATATGAATCAATATGCATTAATAAACAGTTCTTAATGATCATTCAAGCAATTAACAATACATCATCATGCAGGAAATGCTTAAACCTCTAATACAGCTCTTTCAGGAATTTCATCAAACACTTTTGGTGCATGAAATTCCCAGAATCTAGATCTCAAGTGATGTGCAAGGATCTAGCATAGAGAACAGCTGTTTAGAGAGATGAATTAATGAATCTAGCCCTAAGCACTCCTAATCTAACACTTTAGCACCCTAACCTACACATCTAGAACCTCATTAAGGTGACTACTCACTAATCATACTAATCTCTCTTAAACCTTTGCAAGTTGAGAAGATTAGCATGATTAATGATGAGAAATGGAGATGGAGATGATAGATTAAGAAGAAAGCAGCTTTAAACACAAAAATCTCTTAAACTCTCTTGATTAAAGGG
>NW_006256756.1:13299633-13383035 GCF_000478725.1 Eutrema salsugineum | reverse complement strand
CCCAAGTCGCAGTAGATGAAGACCCTGTCTGTGTGGCCTTAAATCGTCTGTCCCAAGCCGCATGCCCAAGTAGGAGTGATTTGCGAGTTTTGCTGCGGCTTAATCTTCTTCTTCTTCAACTCGCAGGACCAAGGCGGTTTCTGGGGAGTGTACAAACTCTGCGGGTTGGTTTCCATTGTACTCAGGTCGCAGGCTCAACTCGGAGTAAATTGCGAGTGATCGTGCGGCTTGGTTCCAGGCGCGGCCAGCTCGCATGCCTAAGTCGCACGATTGTGGACTTAGCAATTTTCTTGCTCGGGAGCCTCAGACCTCATCCAGTGATAGCTTACCCGCCCTTCTCAACTCGCAGCATCAGCTTTCAGGCATTCATCTTCAGGCCTGCGGGTTAACCAAGTCGCAAGACCATCTCGCAGCATTCAGAGCAGTTTGGACCACTTCGCATTCCGGAGAGTGTAACTTCCACGAAACTTGTCCGAATTGAGTGATTCCGGTTGAAGAAGACAGAGGACTCATTTATCTCCAACTTGTGTGAAGAAAGATTCGGTGCTTGGGAAGTGGAAGGCTTCCTGGAGGGCACATCTTTGCAGTGCATTTACACGAACAGAGAGAGGCGTCTAGACATGTGTCCATTCCGGAGACCGTATCTTCCTGCTCGTTGCTCCGAATTGAATGATCTCGGACGTTCTGGAAAGAAGACTCAATCGTCTCGGATTCGCATGAAGGCCCCGGAAACTGAATCGGCCTGGAAGTACACCGTCCTTCGCATTCTTCAGAGCTCATCGGCTTGGTCCAAAACAGCAGCGAGACAAGGGTTTCTTCCGACGAGCTTAACTCTCTGCTCACGCGTCCGAATTCCGTGATTCCACTTGCTAGGAAACCGTGCTCCAATCCTCTCCAACTTCTATGAAGCACCCGCCATCTGAATCGGACCGAAAAGCTCCCCGGACAGGCGATTTCGGAAACGTGTCTGCACCTGGAGATTTTGGCCGAGAGATGCTTTAACCGGTACGCGTTTTGGCCGATGAAATCTACCCGTGGTACGTGTTTTGGCCGGTAAAATCTTTCCTGGTACGCGAGAATGGTCGTGAAAAACCCTCCTGGTCAGCGAGAATGGCCGATAACCTCCAAAGACTCCATTTTGCCACTTTTCAAGCTTTGATCACCATTCCACCTCCTGGATTCATCTTTTCAGCTCCAAATGCACCTGATAAACACTCAAAACATGCAAAGACTTGTTGGGACCTACTGCATCTCCTAAGTTCTAAAACAAACCCTAAGGACCTAAAATGCATGGAATAAAACATGATTTAGAATGAATTATGCAACCTAAATGATGCAAATTATGAACATATCAACTCCCCCACACTTGTCGTTTGCTTGTCCTCAAGCAAACAAGAACAAATGAGAGAAAGAGGTTGAATGCATGGGAGTTCACATTTCCTTTTTGAGAGAAGTGATCACAATGAGAATTCAAGTTCATGCTCAATTATGCAATGCAAAGCCATACTCAGATATATATCAACTCAACAAGGAATCTCCACAAGTTCTTCTCTCTCTCAACTCTTTCACATTCATTAAGCTTTTTACCAAGTGGATCAAATGATGCATTGTTTAAAAAAACATAGTTTGGCTAGGGTGAGGTTATGAGATTAAGATGATCTCATCAATGCCTGAGTGGGTTCAATGCAGCAAAAGGATCTCTCTATGAATGACCAAACTTTGGCAGAATGCTAAAGGTAAAAGGCAACCTATGCATACAAGGGCAAAGACTCATTCCACCCCACACTCTACTCAAAGTTTTCTCACTTGCTTACTTTTCACACTCATTCTTCTCTCACTAGGGGACTCTCTTTTCTTTTTCATACACAAGTCTTGGAGTTCAAACTTTCCATAGCTCTTCATCACTTTCTTTTGTAACCTCTAACCTCTTTTTTTCTTTCTTTTTAAAACATTTGAGCTCCTTGGCTTCTTTTCTTTTCTCTTAGAGGCTAGACTCTTTCTTTTCAAAACACTAGAGCTCACTTCTTTTGACTCAAAATTCCAAGACTGAATTCTTTTTCTATCCCCTAGTTCTCACCATTCTTCTTTTATTTCCACTCATCTCTCCTTTTTCCACTCACCAACATGTATTCCCCCACACTTAGTTCTTGCCAAATCTCTCAGCTCCTTGATTATGGAACTTAGCACTCAATGAGACTTGCCCTTGTCGCCCTAAACCTAACACTTTCTGCTAAGTCTGGTCCAAGGTGGCCTCTCAATCACACACAAACAATTGGCTTGAAAGAAGGATGGGTTCAGGGTGAGGAAAACTGATCTATTATGCAGATTCAGCTATTTGAGCTAAGGAAGAGGATGGTAAAAACAGGGTTCTAGCTCAAATATGTATATTGGTATCCACAAGCTTATTCAAACAATGCACCAAATGATAATTTCAAGTCAAGTTCAGGGTTTTCACTTAATTAGAGTTGAGTTCAATTCAAACTTGCTTCTCAGATTCAGATCATTTCAGACTTTGCAAGCACAGAAAAAGATTCACAAGCATATTCAGTTCAAGTTCTCAAAGTGATGTACTCTCTAGAAAACCTATCATTACTCCCTGCAAGATGCAACCTACATGCATATGCAATCTAGACTCAATCCTAAAAATGAGAATGCAGCTACATGATCAATTTTTTTTTGTGAAACTTTTTCAGATTTTTCCATTTTTTTGATTTTTATATGCACTTAGATGAGACTACATGAATATGCAACTAAAATGTGACTCAAGACTCAAAGTGTAAAATAAGAAAAGAGAAAACATGATCAGTGAAGGATGAAACTCCTCCCCCACACTTAAATAACACATTCCCTTGTGTTATAAAAGTATGAGAAAGGAGTGAAAACAAAGTAAACAAGTGAAAACAAAGTAAACAAGTGAAATGCAAAAGAAAAAAAAGAAAACTACATGCTATTTACATGGTTTTGAGTGTTACCTAGTGGCTGTTGAAGTCAGACCCCAATGAGTAGGAGGGGTTTGAAGTGTTGCCGGATGGTGTCTCCCAAGAATGATGGCTGGCTTCATCAGACCCGTCGTCAAGATCTACCCTAGTGGTTCCATATGTGACCAGGGCTGTGCAGTTCATGGAACTCTCTCCAACTTCCTCTCTGTTCCTTGGTGAAACCGGTGCTGGAGCCCCACCTTTGCAAGGGTTTTCAAGCTTCTTGATCCTCTTCTTCATCTCCTTGATGCATTTGGCCATCTTGTGGATGGTTTTGTCTTGGTACTTGCACCATTGTTGGAGAATACCAATCTTCTGTTGAGCTCTGAACCCTGAAGTGCCTGGTTCCTCCCAGTTGTAATCATCAAAGTGGTATCTGTTGCCACCAAAACGTTTTTGAGGTGGAGGCAGATCAGCATCTTGAGCACCAGCTGCACTTGTGGTAGCATCTTCAGCGGTTGCTTTCTTTCCCCTGGAGGCTTCTTCTCTGCAAGCTTGCTTGTATATGAGGATTGGTAGATCAGTTTGGACATTGTACAGCTCTTCCTTCAGCAAGAAGAAGTGAATGTTCCTCTTAACTTGGACTGTGGTTATGGAGGGATTGGGCAGGAGAACTTGGGCTGGCTCACTGATGAGTGTCTTGAAGTTGTATACTACCTTGGTACCCACTCTTCCCTGGAGGAAGCCAATCTTACACAAATGTGCTTCATTAATCAGATCAAACTTTTCCTTGTTCTCCTTGAATCTGTACCCCATGGCTTTCAAGATCTTTGTTACCACCCATCCATGGGCCAGCTTTGCATCTTGCTTTGTAGAACCCCACATGCACTTTTTGTAGAACATCAAAGACCTTGCTAATTGAGATGCAAGGCAAAGTGGGTATTCATACCCTTCATAGGGTTCCCCATCTTCATGTGTTGGCATCAGCGGTCTCAGCCCTACACCAAGAAGCATAAGATCTCCTTTGTGAACTCTTCCAACATCAATCTTGAAGTAGAAGCTGTGAGAGAGAATCTTGTGTACATATCTCAGGACTGAATTCCTTATCCAAGAGGACTTAGCTGTTCCAGCTGTGTACTTCCCAGAAGCAATTGATCTCCATAGAAGTTGGATCTCATCTTTTCTGAGATTGACCTGCTTTGAGAGAAGTTCATTTCTAGGTGATGAAAACCCAAAAATCTCATTCAATTCTCTGAATGACACTGAATACTCCTTCCCTTTCACAGTAAACTCCACATGTCCAAGCCCATCTCCTTGAATAATTCTTGAATCCCTTGGGTAGTAAATGAAAGCTTCAAAGGACGCCAAGAATTCTTGTGACTCTTGTTCATAAGCGATCTCTCTCATCTCCAAAAGTGACTCAACACCCATGTTCCCAAGCAAAGTCTTGACATCTTCATAGATGCCAATCTTCTTCAGAAAGTCCAAATCAGGGAATCTCCCTTTCTGGATCTCTATCTGTTGAAACTTAGCCAGATAATCAAGTGTTTCTGGTTCAGTTGTCTTGAACTTCTTTGATCCCTCTTCAATGGTGCCTTGGGAACCACCAGCTGAGCTGCTTGAGTCACTTTCAGTCTGTTCAGTCTCAGATACCACAGCCAACTGTTTCCCCTTCTTCTTGGAACCAGAAGCAACCACCAAAGCTTTTCCTTCAGGCCTTGTCCTTTTTGGCGCTGGATCACACTTCCCTTGCTTTGTGGTATTCTTTGCACCTTGACTTTTTTCTCTTGGATTTGAAGACCCTGAGACCAAACCTTTGCCCTTTGATGCATTGCCCTTCTTCTTGGCCAGAGAGTTGGTTCTTTCAGTCATCTGCCAAGAGATTCTCAAAAACAATGTTAGTACAAGAACAAGCTTCACAAAATTCTTCAAAATTTTGAAAAACATTTGTTGCAAGAATCGATTTTAAAACCACATGAACAGGTTTCTCAAGCCAAGTATCAATCCAATAAGTTCATAGCAATGCAAAAACAAGAGTGCAAAGCAAAGACTCAGCAAGAAACCAATTCATCTCCTTTTTTTTAAAAAAATTCGATTTTTTTTTTCATGAATTACTTGCAACAATTTTCAAAACTCAAGAACAAGGAATTACCAACAAAGTGCTCTGTTTTCCAAGACTATCTAGCACCCTAGAATTTATAAAAATAATCCCAAGGTCTAAAACAACCTATCAAAATCGATTCCACACTTTGAATGCTCAGAAATCACCATTGAAGAACATGGAAAAAAGGTGAATTTTAACAGGATGAAATACCTTGGGATTAAGATGAAACGAGTTCGAAATGCAATCAGGATGATGTTAACAACTCAAAAACGAGCTCAGAGCACTTTGAATCAACAAATTTGTTGGAGAAATGAGAGAGATATGGTGAAAACAATGGAGAGAAATGAGAGAAATAGTTGCAAACTCGGGTTTGTTGTGGGGAAGAGGGAGTGTGGGACAGGGTCAAGCCTTTGGACTGGTGGTCAATAGATCTGTTTTGACCAGTCAAGGCTTTGACCCGTCCTTTTCTCATTGACTGGCCTCCTTTCTCTCTTTTGTGCGTCCGGGAACCGTCGGGATCGAGCCGTATGACCGTCTTGGTGCAGAACCGGAAATATTTTTGTGCTACCTGGTCATTCTCTTTCTAACCCTGACCAACCCGCAGTAAAGATCCTTCAGCCTGGTTTTATTTTTTCTCATTGCTGCTACCTGGAACCCATTGCAACCAGCTAGCACGACCAAGTCGGAGTAATTTGCGAATGGATGTGCGGTTTGGTTCCTCTTGTTTCTAGGTAGCACAACCATCCCGTAGCTTTTATGACTTAGACAACTCAGGCCTTTCTTTTCCTGCTGCGACCTTTTCTTCATGTTTTCCAGCTAGCACGACCAACTCGAAGTAAATTCCGAATGGATGTGCGGGTTGGTCTTCTTTGTTCCCAGGTAGCACAACCATCCCGCAGGTTTTGTGACTTAGGCAGCTTGGGCACTCTTCTTTTGCTGCGGTTTGGACTAATTTTCCCAGGTAGCACGACCAACTTGGAGTAAATTGAGAGTTGGGCTGCGAGTTAGGTTCCTTTGTTTCCAGGTAGCACACTTAAGCCGCAGGGTTTGTTACTTAGACATTCTGGCCGTTCCTCTTTTGCTGCGGCTTGGACCTCTTTCACCAGGTAGCACGACCAACTTGGAGTAAATTGAGAGTTGGGCTGCGAGTTAGGTTCCTTTGTTTCCAGGTAGCACGACCAGCCCGCAGGTTTCTGGACTTAGACAACTCAGCCATCCCTCTTGTGCTGCGACCTGGGCTCCTTTTTCCTAGCTAGCACACCTAAGCCGCAGCTTTTGTCACTTAAACTCCTTGGCCACTTTTCCATTGCTGCGAACTAGTCTTCATGTTTCCCAGGTAGCACGACCATCTCGGAGTAATTTGAGAGTCTTCATGCGGCCTGGACTCCTCTCTTCTTACCCGCAGCACCAGCTAGCACAGTTTAGGACTTAGACGTTTTGGACTCCTTCTGTTTGGTGCGGCCTAGTCTTCGTGCTTCCAGGTAGCACGCCTAAGCCGGAGTGTTTTGCGGATGGGTGTGTGGGTTGGCTTCTATTGTTTCTAGGCCGCAGCACCAGGTAGCAGAGTTTGGGACTTAGAACTCTTGGCCTGTTCTTCTTCTTTATGCGGCTTGGACTCCTTTTACTAGGTAGCACGCCCAGCCGGAGTAAATTGCGAGTCCTGCTGCGGCCTGGGCTCTTCCTGATCCAGACCGCACACCTAGGTAGCACTGAGGCGTTCTCCAAGTTTTTCAGTCCTTAAACACTTCCCCCAGCCCTCTCACATGCTCCATTCCATTCATCAATGAGCTATGTCTCCAAAAATCACCTAGAACCTGAGACCAACTCACAAAACCCATCAAAAAGTTCTAAAACATAAAAGAAAAGAGAAGAAATCAAAAGGACTATGTACAAAGATAAGCTTGGGGTGTCTCCCAAGAGCACTTTGTTTAAAGTCTCTAAGTTTGACTTTGGAAACCTGTTTAACAGGCTGGTGGTGGATCAAGAAGGGGAACTGATGTAGCTTCCTCCTTCTTTTGTGAAACCAGATAATGCTTAATCCGTTGTCCATTCACCACAAACTCTTGACCATTCTTTCCTTCCAAGACAACAGCTCCATATGGCCTGACTTCAAGAACCTTAAAGGGTCCAGACAATCTAGACTTAAGTTTTCCTGGAAACAACTTAAGTCTAGAGTTGAACAGCAACACCAAATCACCATCCTTGAACTCCCTTTTCAGAATCTTTTGATCATGCAAAGCTTTGGTCTTCTCCTTATAGATCTTAGAGCTCTCAAAAGCCTCAAGCCTAATCTCCTCAAGCTCATGGAGTTGCATGACTCTTTTCTCTTGAGCTGTCTTGATATCAAAGTTCAGCAACTTCACAGCCCACATAGCCTTGTATTCCAACTCAACAGGAAGGTGGCAGCTCTTCCCATATAGCAGACTGAAAGGTGATGTCCCAATTGGAGTTTTAAAGGCAGTCCCATAAGCCCACAATGCATCATCTAGCCTTTCGCTCCAATCTTTTCTGCTTGAGCTAACAGTTCTCTCAAGAATGGCTTTGATCTGTCTATTAGATACCTCCACCTGGCCACTAGTTTGAGGATGATATGGAGTAGCTATCTTGTGTTTCACTCCATGCTTTCTCAGCAAACCCTCCAAAGTCTTGTTCACAAAATGAGATCCTCCATCAGAGATGACAACCCTTGGAACTCCAAACCTTGGAAAGATAGTGCTCTTGAACAGCTTCACTACAACCTTGGAATCATTGGTAGGGGAAGCAATGGCCTCAACCCATTTGGACACATAGGCCACAGCAACAAGTATATACTGATTCCCATAGGATGAAATGAAGGGTCCCATGAAGTCAATCCCCCAACAATCAAAGATCTCAACTTCTAGAATGGGGTTTTGAGGCATCTCACTCCTCTTTGATATGTTCCCATGCCTCTGACAGACATCACATGCTGAAACCACCAACTGAGCATCTTTGAACATTGTAGGCCACCAAAACCCACTCTGAAGAACCTTTTCCACAGTCTTGACCCATGTGACCTCCAAAAGCAGAACCATGACATTCTTGCAACACAGGTTGCATCTCCTCTTCAGCAAGACACCTTCTATACAGCTGATCCTTGTTCAGAACATAGAGGTAGGGCTCATCCCAATGGTATCTCTGGACATCTCTGAAGAACTTCTTCCTCTTGTAAGCATCTAATTCAGGAGGCTCCACCCCACATGCAAGATAATTCACTATGTCTGCAAACCAAGGCATCCTCCTTTCTTGAATGCTCTCTACTTCCTCAAACTCCAAGTAGGAATGGAGCACCATCAGAGACTCTTCAGGCAAAGCATCATCTATGGGGACCTTTTCTTCAATCCTCAGCCTTGAGAGATGGTCTGCAGCCCCATTCTCAATGCCCTTTTTATCAAGCACTTCCATATCAAACTCTTGGAGCAATAAAACCCATCTTAACAGCCTTGGCTTGGCATCTTTCTTGGTCATCAAATACCTGAGGGCTGCATGATCAGTATATACTATGACTTTTGATCCCACCAGGTAGCTTCTGAACTTATCAAAGGCAAAAACTATTGCCAGCATTTCCTTTTCAGTTGTAGCATACTTCTCTTGTGCAGAGTCAAGTGTTCTACTGGCATAGTAGATCACATGCAGCTTCTTGTCTTTCTTTTGCCCAAGCACTGCTCCAACAGAAAATCAGATGCATCTGTCATGACCTCAAAAGGAAGGGACCAGTCTGGTGCCTGAACTATTGGTGCACTAACCAATGCCTCCTTGATCAACTTGAAGGCCTCCTCACATTCAGCATCAAAGATGAAATCCACTTCTTTACACAACAGTCTTGTCAAGGGCCTGGCAATTCTTGAGAAGTCCTTTATGAATCTTCTATAAAACCCTGCATGCCCAAGGAAACTCCTTATCCCTTTAACTGAAGTGGGAGTTGCAGATTCACCATCACTTCCACATTTGCCCTATCAACCTCTATGCCCTTCTCAGATATCTAGTGTCCAAGAACTATTCCTTCCTGCACCATGAAGTGGCATTTCTCCCAGTTTAACACCAAGTTATGCTGCTCACATCTCTCCAAAACCTGTGACAAATTTGAGAGACAATCCGAGAAGGAGGAGCCATAGACACTAAAGTCATCCATGAACACCTCAACTTTCTCTTCAATAATGTGAGAGAAAATGTGCATCATACATCTTTGAAAAGTGGCCAGTGCATTACATAAACCGAAAGGCATTCTCCTATAAGCATAAGTGCCATAAGGGCAAGTGAATGTGGTTTTCTCTTGGTCTCTTGGATCTATGGGAATTTGAAAAAATCCAGAGTACCCATCGAGAAAACAATAATAAGGATGATTAGCTCGCCTTTCAAGCATTTGATCAATGAATGGTAAAGGGAAATGGTCTTTTCTAGAAGCAGAATTCAATTTCCTATAGTCAATGCACATGCGATGGCCAGTTATGGTTCTTTGAGCTATGAGTTCATCCTTATCGTTTTTAACCACCGTGATCCCACCTTTCTTGGGCACAACATGAACAGGAGACACCCATCTTGAGTCAGAGATTGGGTAAATTATCCCTGCCTCAAAAATTTTTAGTATCTCCTTCTTAACCACTTCCCTAAGGTTGGGGTTAAGTCTTCGTTGATGCTCAATAGAGGACATAGATTGGTCCTCTAGGTGGATCCTGTGGGTGCAAATGTCAGGAGAGATCCCTCTAATATCAGCCAAAGAATATCCTATGGCTCTCCTGAACTTTCTTATTTCATTAAGCAATGCACTCTCTTGATCCTCTAATAGGCTATCATTGATGATGACAGGATATGTGGAGTTTAAGCCCAAGAAAGCATACCTGAGCCCTGTTGGTAGAGGCTTGAGCTCAACAGGGGGTGCATCAGCCTCATTCCAATCCTGGTCCAAGCTGCTTTGGCTGGTGTCTGATCCTTTGATTGCAAAGACCTCAGAACCACTTTGTTCCAGCTCCAAAAACCTTGTCTCAGGACCCAGTTCTCTTGCATTGTCCAGATACAGCTTATACCCTTCACTTGCTTCAGCTAAGAGCCCATTGTCTCCTTGTTCTTGAGTTAGAGCAGTTTGAAGAGGATCCTCAGTGTTCAGCTCCTCAAGCAACTCATCAGCCAACTGATCCATTGTCTCCACATAGAAACATTGACCTTCAATGGTGGGTTTCTTCATCATCTCATTCACATCAAACTTGAGCTTTTCAGACCCAAGTTGAAGCTCTATTATCCCACCTCTCACATCAATAATAGCTCCTGCAGTTGCTAAGAATGGCCTGCCCAAGATAAGAGGATCTACTGGTTCCTCATCCATTTCCAGAACAACAAAATCTGTTGGAACCTCAAAACCACCAATCTTAACAGGTAGATCTTCCAACATACCAACAGGCAATCTAACTGATCTATCTGCAAGGATAAGAGAAATCCTTGCAGGTTTGAAGACTCTAAAGCCCAGCTTCTTTGCTATGGAGAATGGCATCAAGCTGACTGATGCTCCTAGATCACAAAGACATCCAGAGAATAGAAGAGGTCCAATGGCACAAGGGAGTGTGAAGCTCCCTGGATCAGTTAACTTCCTTGGAATGGACTTCTTCTGAATGATAGCACTGCATTCATGACTTAGTACTACCATGCCTTGAAGCTCTTTTGTCTTGTTCAGAATGGCATCCTTCAAGAACTTCCCCATCTTTGGCATCATTAAGAATGCATCAATGAGAGGCATTGTGAGTGGTGTCTCCTTGAGTGCCTTCTCAAATACAGCTCTTGCCTTGTCCACTAGTTGCTTCTTGAATCTCCCTGGAAATGGGAGCTTGGGTTGGTATGGAGGTGGTGGCACATATTCTTTTTCTGGTTCTGGTTCCTTTGCTACCTCTTTACCCTTTTCTGTCCTTAGTTTCTCAGCAACTTGATCCTCTTTTAAGGCTGCCTCCGCCTTAGTTTGATCATTGTCCCCAATGATCACATTGTTGTTCTCAATACCAGGCAACTCTTTTCCATTCCTCAGTGTAATTGCCTTGGCATATTCCTTGGGGTTGGGTTCTGGTTTTCCAGGTAGGTGACCTTGGTTCCGTGAGCTTGATGCCTGGTTTTGCTTCAGTTCCTTGATTTCCTGCTGCATAGCTGGGTTCTGGCTTGCAAAAATCTGTTGACCCTGAAGTAGTTGTTGCAGAATACCAACCATATCTGTACCCATCTGTGGCTGTTGTTGAACCGTTGGTGGCTGTTATTGTTGTTGAACAGGCGCTTGCTGTTGGAACTGTGGTGGACCAAACCCTGGTGGTGCCTTTTGCTGCTGTGAACTGAAACTAGGACCCTGAAATGGTTGCTGTTGCTGACCAAAACCTTGATTCTGAGCAAACTGATTCTTTGGTTGAAAAGATCCTTGAAAGTTGTTCTTGGGAACAAAGTTCTGTGGAGCTTGAGAATTGGGATACACCTGGTCTTGTGGGTTAGCTACATTGGTGTTCCTGTAAGAAAGGTTTGGATTGGCATTACCATACGGATATCTCTGGAACCTCTGATTCCCAATGTAGTTAAGTTCCTCTTGGGTGAGACCCTCTTCACTTATGTTCTCAAAGATTTGAGATGGTTCCTCATACTCTCCAACAAAATGCATTGGCTTGTGAGTTACCAACTTCAACTTGTCTAATTCATTTCTCAACTCCTTAACTTCCCTAGTGAGCCTCTGTTCTGAGCTTGAACCTTCAGACCTATTTGATCTGTCATAGTCTTCACCATAAGTATCATTGCTCAATGCTAAGTTCTCCACTAGCTCTAAAGCAGCATGTATCTCTTTACCCAGAAAGTTCCCATTGGAAGCAGTATCCAGCTGGTTTCTAATCATGGGAAGAGCTCCTCTATAAAGTTTGCTGAGAAGAGAAGCCTCACTAAACCCATGGTGTGGGCATTGGTTTGTGTAGCTCCTGAATCTCTCATAGGCTTCACCAAAATTCTCATTGCTGTGTTGAGTGAAGCTAGAGATTTGGTTCCTCAGTTTTGCAGTTCTTGAGGTGGAGAAGAACTTAGATTGAAAAGCATGCTTGCATTGCTCCCCGGTTTGAATGGAGCCCCTTGGAAGATTCTTCTCCCATTGATGAGCTTTGTCACCAAGACTGAATGTGAATAGTCTTAGCTTGAAGCTGTCCTCAGAAACTCCATTAATTTTTGTCAGATCACACACCTTATCAAACTGGTCCAAGTGTTCCAAGGGATCTTCCATTGCTAACCCATGGAACTTTTAGTTCTGGACCATATTCAGCAATGATGCCTTCACTTCAAAGTTGTTGTTTTGCACAGGTGGTGCCTGAATACCAGCTCCATACTGATGAGAATTTGCCCTGTCATTCTCTCCAACATAGACTTGGGGTTGGTCATATCTTCTTTGTTGGTGTTGGAAGGGCTGGGGTTGGTGGTGCACTTGTTGTCTTTGCTGAACATTGGCCTGATGCCTCTGTTGATGAGCTTGAGCTTGTCCCTGGTGGACATAAGCTTGTTGATGGTGCATCTGTTCCTGATGAACATTACCCTGATGAAGCCCTTGACCAACTCCATTACCAGCTCCATTACCCTGAGCCTGTTGCTCATGAACTGGTTGTTCTATGTCTACCACGTGTTCTCCTTGTTCTGCCATCTCAGCCTGATCAATCTGTCTACCACGTCTGTCCCTTCTCCTCCTTGGTACCAAAAGGTTGATGTTGTCGTTGAGAGGGAAAGGTGGACCACAGCTTCTTGATCTAGACCTGGTGTTCATACACCTGAAATCACAAACAGAACTTGAAAGTAATCAGTAATAAGCACTTGATCTCAAGAACAGATCAGAGCTTAATGCTAAACAAACCACAATTTGGCAACGGCGCCAATTGATAACTAAGAGTTTTCAAGGCTCTTTATAGAGGTTATCAATCCCCTTGTCAAAGTAGCACAAAGAGGTTTATCAATCCAGATGTGGTGTTAGACACTAAACTATGTGATCAAGTTCTTAATTCAAGCAAACAAGAGTGGTTTTGATTATCTAAAGACAACCACAAACTTAAACAGGATTAAAGACTAATGAAATGATTAAACTAGAACTAAACAATGACAAATGATGGGAATATGATATGATGGAGGCATGAGTTTCTAGACATGATAGTTGGTTAGGGTGCCTTGGTGCTAAACTAGAAATGCTAATGACAATGATGATACATGATTCAAATGATTAAGAACTCTAATCTAGGTTGATCCTCTCATGAAGGTATCAACCCCTATACTAATCCATTTTCAAACCAAATTCCCATTTGTGAAATATGAATCAATATGCATCAATAAACAGTTCTTAATGATCATTCAAGCAATTAACAATACATCATCATGCAGGAAATGCTTAAACCTCTAATACAGCTCTTTCAGGAATTTCATCAAACACTTTTGGTGCATGAAATTCCCAGAATCTAGATCTCAAGTGATGTGCAAGGATCTAGCATAGAGAACAGCTGTTTAGAGAGATGAATCAATGAATCTAGCCCTAAGCACTCCTAATCTAACACTTTAGCACCCTAACCTACACATCTAGAACCTCATTAAGGTGACTACTCACTAATCATACTAATCTCTCTTAAACCTTTGCAAGTTGAGAAGATTAGCATGATTAATGATGAGAAATGGAGATGGAGATGATAGATTAAGAAGAAAGCAGCTTTAAACACAAAAATCTCTTAAACTCTCTTGATTAAAGGGCCAAAAATCGATATTTCTCTTCTTGGTGGAGTCTTTTTCACAAAAGAGGCAAGATACAAAGGGAATAAAGCTTAGTTCTCTCCCAAAAAAACCCTAAAAAGTATTTATATCTTTCTAAAAACGAACCGGGTCAGCCCGGAACAAACCGGGTCCTGACCCGGCTTTAATGGATAAAGTGGGAATTACTGCGGGTATGTCCAGTATGTCCCAGGTAGCACGCCCAAGTCGCAGTAGATGAAGAACCTGTCTTGTGAGGCTTAAATCGTCTTGTCTAAGCTGCATGCCCAAGTAGGAGTGATTTGCGAGTTTTGCTGCGGCTTAATCTTCTTCTTCTTCAACTCGCAGGATCAAGGCGGTTTCTGGGGAGTGTACAAACTCTGCGGTTTGGTTTCCATTGTACTCAGGTCGCAGGCTCAAGTCGGAGTAAATTGCGAGTGATCGTGCGGCTTGGTTTCAGGCGCGGCCAACTCGCATGCCTAAGTCGCACGATTGTGGACTTAGCAATTTTCTTGCTCGGGAGCCTCAGACCTCATCCAGTGATAGCTTACCCGCAATTCTCAACTCGCAGCATCAGCTTTCAGGCATTCATCTTCAGGCCTGCGGGTTAACCAAGTCGCAAGACCATCTCGCAGCATTCAGAGCAGCTTGGACCACTTCTCATTCCGGAGAGTGTAACTTCCACGAAACTTGTCGGAATTGAGTGATTCCGGTTGTAGAAGACAGAGGACTCATTTATCCCCAACTTCGGTGAAGGAAGATTCGGTGCTTGGGAAGTGGAAGGCTTCCTGGAGGGCACATCTTTGCAGTGAATTTACACGAACAGAGAGTGGCGTCTAGACATGTGTCCATTCCGGAGACCGTATCTTCCTGCTCGTTGCTCCGAATTGAATGATCTCAGACGTTCTCGATAGAAGACTCAATTTTCTCGGATTCTCATGAAGGCCCCGGAAACTGAATCGGCCTGGAAGTACACCGTCCTTCGCATTCTTCAGAGCTCATCGGCTTGGTCCAAAACAGCAGCGAGACAAGGGTTTCTTCTGACGAGCTTAACTCTCTGCTCCCGCGTCCGAATTCCGTGATTCCACTTGCTAGGAAACCGTGCTCCAATCCTCTCCAACTTCTATGAAGCACCCGCCATCTGAATCGGACCGAAAAGCTCCCCGGACAGGCGATTTCGGAAACGTGTCTGCACCCGGAGATTTTGGCCGAGAGATGCTTTAACCGGTACGCGTTTTGGCCGATGAAATCTACCCGTGGTACGTGTTTTGGCCGGTAAAATCTTTCCTGGTACGCGAGAATGGCCGTGAAAAACCCTCCTGGTCAGCGAGAATGGCCGATAACCTCCAAAGACTCCATTTTGCCACTTTTCAAGCTTTGATCACCATTCCACCTCCTGGATTCATCTTTTCAGCTCCAAATGCACCTGATAAACACTCAAAACATGCAAAGACTCGTTGGGACCTACTGCATCTCCTAAGTTCTAAAACAAACCCTAAGGACCTAAAATGCATGGAATAAAACATGATTTAGAATGAATTATGCAACCTAAATGATGCAAATTATGAACATATCAAGAACGTTTTCCTGATTTGCTGTTGTATGGGACAGCTTCTGTGAAGAAATATTTGTCGGTATTAGCAAATGAAATCCTTCGGTTTTGCCAGTCCATTATAGCTCAGGAAGTTGCTAGAAAAGACAATCCGAGAATCACTGTATGTGCTGCTTCCCTTGTTTCGACAATGTAGAGTCGACAGGCACGATGCAATCTCCAATTCTCAAAGGAATGTCATGAGCTATTCTTGAGGTGTTGCATTGGAATCATCAGCTAGAATAATCTTTGCTCTAGTCCTGCGCAGGTGCTTAATAACAAGTCTCGAAGCAATGGCCTTGGACATCATGTTAAGACAAGCTCCAGAATCACAAAATACATCTTTAAACATTTCACCTTTAATGGAACAAGAGATGAGAAACTGACCTACAGTCTTGACCTTATGGAGAGTTCGAACTTTTCTTTCTCTGTAAGCGTTGGCTGGTGTTTCAAACGCAGAATAGGAGTCACAAAAGAAAGCTGCAGCGTCGTATTCAATGATTGAATCGATGTATGGCATATTTATCTTGCTGCATTTCGGGTCTTCTTGGATTGAAGAGTCATCTGAATCCTCAACACATTCCATTGCCATCATACAAGGTAATGATTCCTGCCAATCCGTTTCTTCATCTGAAACTTAGTTTCTTTCTTCCTGAGTTGCTTTTTTAGGTGCTGGAGGTTGAAGTTGGGCCAGAAGATGTATTATCTTTCTATCAAATCCCGGAGGCGAATCTGAACCAATCCCTGCGGTCAGAGGCCTCGCGACCACGGGAAAAGGAGCCTTGGCCGCGGTCAGAATGGTCGCACCCGCGGCTCCGAATGTCAACTGCTCATAGTTTGCTTCCTCTTTCTCGTACTTGGTACGAACCTCTTCAGCCTCTTTCTTGGGTAAACTAGCATCATTTGAACTCATACCGGGGTGTTGTTGTGCATCTTCACCAGGATCTTTGGGAGATTTCTTAGAAAATCTCACAATTGGCTCAATGTTGGGCATCTGTTCCATTCTTGCATCAATCTCCCGTGCTTTGAGCTCGAGTTTGTTCAGCCTGTGCTCGATATCCTGCAACTCTTCGTCTGTCTTCTCTCTATACCAGGATGCGAATTCTCTAACTTCTTTGATCTCCTGCTTCGATTCGACAATATCACTTGAGTTTTGTATGATGTCATACCCTTGTCTTGTCTACTCTGCTGCGACTTTGTTGATCATCCCAGCTAGTGTTTGTGCATCTTTGTGGGTTTGTTCTTCCAGAACTTGAACATGATTGGCCAGATCATCAAATTTTCTGTTGAACTCTTCAAAGATTGAATCAATTCTCTTGAGCAGGGTGTTTTCGGTAAGAATCTGCTGATCAAGGAACTGGTTTATCATTCCTTCGAGACGTTCCAAACGTCTGCTGATCCTCAAGTTGTCCTCATGCTGATTAGGGTTCTGCAGTGGAGGATGATAGGCGTGTGGCTCGAAATAGGTCGGAGGAGGACCATAAGGATCTTCCCGGCGTCGAACAGGCTCTCTGCGCCGCTAGTATGGATGATTTGGCTGGCTGTATAGATCCATGTAGCTAAGATCTCGGGCTTGATGTTCTTCTCTGCGTCTAGTGGCTTAAGGAGTGTTGTAAAAACCTCCCTTACAGTAGGGATTTCGATTTATAGGGTCCATTGCTTCTGGGATAGAAACAAAAAGAACCAAAAAATGGAAATATGCAGAAAAGGGTTCTAGAGTCGATTTACCAACCTTTCTTAGGGTGTTGTGGAAAAGAAAACGCGGGCCTTCCCCGGCAACGGTGCCAAAAACTTGATGTGTCTGCTGTTGTGAGGGTGTCAAGTTTTACCCTAAATGAAATCAATAGCCACAAGTGCACAGCTGATCGATTGTAGTACTTAGAGATCGAATCCACAGGGAAGGAGGATCTTTCCTGCAAAGGCCTTCGAAAGAAATATAAAGTAAGGAATTCTAGAACCAGGCGATTTTTATAAGGGTTTTGGTGATGTCTTTAAAACGTAAAAACTAATCTTAACGAGAAAATACGAGAATTAAAATGACCTGATAAGTAAACTTAATAAAATCGACTAAAAACGAGAAAAATGGATAAACCTGATTGCTTAAGTGAAAATTGATTAAGAGAATGAAAATGATGAACTAAAGCTTGAAATCAAATCGGTGTAAATCTATAGAAAAGAGGGCGCTGGGTTTCAGGGAAGTTTTCTCTAGGGTATGAACGATTCAAAACATTGCTAGAGAGTAAATTTGATAAGATCTTAGCTTAAACTTTTCGAACTAGAGTCACGGACGTATGAATACACCACTGTCGTGATCATAGACAACTATCATTCTCAACCCTAACCAGTAGGTTTCCACTCTGGCCCTGGAAGAGAAGAGATGCATTATGTTTAAGACTCGTCAGCATTCACAAATCGCCCATAGGTACGTTTCCACTCCTATGTTTTTTTTGTTCTCCCAAACTAGATCTGACACCGGATGAACACTTTCGTGTCACCAAGCATGTGGATCAGATTGTAGTTCATGACGCTACTCTCATGCAGTAAAAGTAAATTCAGAAGAAAAAGTTCTAAGATTTAGCTTCAATAGCTCATGGAATCCTCATCGAACATATGTATCCCCATCAAAAATCCTTAGACCCAACAATTAAACTACTCAGACATGATGAAGGAAATCAAAAACATAGTATTAAAAAGTAGAGCAATAATCGAAATTGAAAAAGAAAGAATAAGGGTTCAAGAGACAAATCTCTCTCTCCCCAAAAGCTAAAAATCAAAAAGTATTCTAAAACAATAAGAGCATATGAGGTGATACGAATTAGGGTTCCAAAAACATGTATTTATAGTGCTCAAGACATCTCTAGGGTTTCACTTAGGGTTTCTCCAAATAAGGGAATAATTTTGGACTTCAGAAATGGGCCTTCGAGTTCGGAGTTGGCTGGCCGCGGTCGGGATGTGCGTGGCCGCAGGGAATGGATGGTTGGCCGCGGTCGGGAAGCTTCTGACCGTGGTGAAATGGCTGTTGGCCACGGGTGGAAATGCTTGCCGGCTGGTTTACGGGACATCTTGCTCTTCGCGTATCTTTTGATTGAACCGTTGGATTGCAAAGCTGTAAAGTGTGCTGGAAAGCTGATACTTCCATCTTTTTTAGATCTCCAAATTCGAGCTGGATCTGACGTTGAGAAGGCCTTGAATCGGGGGTGAACTTCTCACGGTTTGACTCTGAGCTGAAAATCTGGTCTTCTATCTATTTTGTTAAGCTTTTCCCTAAGTTTCCTGAAAAGAGTCTTGGAACTACAAATACTAGAAAAACGTAATAAAAGTACTTGAAAGCAGTAAAAACATAGAAAAAATATTTCAAAACGATCCATAAATGTGGTGAAAATACGGTGTTATCAATAATGCTAAAAACTCAATCGAAGGTCAAAGGAGACTGAACCCTAATCTCATTAATGTTGTCAAGAAGGAGATTATGAAGCTTTTAGAAGCTGGAATAATATTTTCTATCTCAGATAGCACTTGGGTAAGCCGAGTTCATGTTTTCCCGAAGAAAGGAGGAGTCACTGTCATTAAAAACGATAAAGATGAAATGATCGCTACAAGAACAGTCAATGGACATCGTATGTGCATCGATTACCAGAAACTGAACGCATCAACTAGGAAAGATCATTTTACACTTCCCTTCATAGATCAAATGCTAGAAAGGTTAGCTAATCACTCCTACTATTGCTTCCTTGATGGATACTCCAGATTTTTCCAAATTCCTATTCGACCAGAAGATCAAGAAAAAACGACATTCACTTGTCCAAATGGCATGTTCGCTTACCGATGTATTCCTTTTAGATCGTGTAATGCACCTGCTACCTTCCAACGGTGCATGATGTCGATCTTCACGGACTTTATCGAATATTTCATGGAAATATTCATGGATGATTTCTCGGTCTATGGATCTTCTTTTGAAAAATGCCTAGCCAACCTTGGTAAAGTTCTGTAAAGATGTGAAGATAAGAACTTAGTATTAAATTGGGAAAAATGTCACTTCATGGTACGAGACGGAATCGTGCTTGGGCACAGGATTTCGGGAAAAGGAATTGAAGTTGACAAAGCAAAAATCGAAGTCATGACAAGCCTACAATCTCCCACAAACGTAAAAGGCATCCATAGTTTCTTAGGACACGCAGGATTCTATAAGCGTTTCATAAACAAATTTCTCTCAAATAGCTAGACCTCTTACGCGTTTGCTTTGCAAGGAAACGAACTTCGAGTTCGATGATAAGTGCTTAGCCACATTTCATAAGATAAAAGAAGCTCTTGTCTCCGCTTCAGTTGTGCAAGCACCTGGTTGGGAACTCCCATTCAAAATCATGTGCGATGCAAGTGACTATGCAGTCGGAGCAGTGCTTGGCCAACGAAAAGATAAGAAACTGCATGTAATCTACTACGCAAGCAGAACTCTAGATGAAGCTCAATGCATTTATGCAACAACAGAGAAAGAACTTCTAGCTGTCGTAACTTCATTTGAGAAATTCCGTTCTTATCTCGTAGGATCTAAGGTAATAGTACATACTGATCATGCTGCAATCAAGTATCTAATGTCTAAGAAAGACGCCAAACCGAGGCTGATAAGATGGATCCTCCTGCTGCAAGAATTCAACATCAAAATTCGAGATCGGAAAGGAGCAGATAATGGAGTTGCAGACCATCTTTCAAGAATCCGAGTTGAAGAAAGATTGTCTTTAAATGATAGTTTGCCGGAAGAAAACATCTATGCAATAGATACTACCCCCACCAATGCCAATACCGCACCACCAAGGCAACTCATGCGAAGATCAGATGCTTTCAACACCCCATGGTTTAGGCACATAGCGAATTACCTAGCAGCTGATGTAGAACCACCACAATTTTTCGGTTATAGGAAGAAAAAGTTTCTGAAAGACATAAGACATTGTTTTTGGGATGAACCCTATCTCTACAAGAGTTGTGCTGATGGGTTATTCCGAAGATGCGTGGCTGAAGAAGAGATGGAAGGAATTTTATTTGGATGCCATAGCTCGTCTTACGCAGGACATTTCACAACTTTCAAAACTGCTTCAAAGATCTTACAAGCAGGTTTTTGGTGGCCTACTTTGTTTAAAGATACTCAAGCTTATATATCGTGATGCGATAAATGCCAAAGGATGGGCAACATAAGCAAAAGGAATGAGATGGCTCAAAATTTTATTCTTGAAGTCGAAATTTTTGATGTCTGGGGAATAGACTTTATGGGACAGTTTCCTACTTCTTTCAGAAACCAATACATCTTAGTAGCAGTAAATTATGTTTCTAAGTGAGTTGAAGCAGTCGCTAGTCCTACCAATGATGCAAAAGTCGTCATGAAGCTGTTTAAGTCTGTAATATTCCCGTGTTTTGTAGTTCCTAGAGTTGTGATAAGCGATAGAGGATCGCATTTCATCAACAAGGTTTTCAGGAATCTTCTTAGAAATAATAGAGTTACGCATAAAGTTGCTTCTCTATACCATCCCCAAACCAGTGGTCAAGTAGAGATCTCAAAAATAGAGAAATCAAGTCGATTTTGCAGAAAATAACTGCAGTTCATCGCAAGGATTGGTCTACCAAGCTTGACGATGCATTTTGGGCGTACCAAACAGCATTTAAGACGCCATTAGGAACAACACCATTCAACCTAATTTACGGAAAAGCATGTCACCTTCCAGTAGAACTCGAGTATAAGGCCCAATGGGTTATCAAGGAGATGAACATGAATTCAAAAACAGCTGGAGAAAGAAGACTACTTCAAATTCACGAGTTAGAAGAAATCCGACACAATGCTTACGAAAGCTCGAAGATCTACAAAGAGAAGACTAAAGCATATCATGATAAGAAGATTATTCATTGAACTTTTGCTCCTAACGATAAAATTCTTCTTTTCAATTCTTGTCTTAAGCTTTTTCCAGGAAAATTACGTTCAAGGTGGTCTGGACCGTTCACGATAAAGGAAGTCAAACCATACAGAGCCATTGTCATATGGGACAAAACCGGCAACTCATTTACAGTGAATGGAAAGCGTGTAAAGCCATATCTGGCAGAAGAAAGAGAAGACGAGAGAGAAGTGATGCTTTTGATTGATCCACCTTCGGCCAATGATGAGATCAAGGAGTTTCATGACCCCGGATAAGCCTAATCGAGAAAACAATGTCAAGCCAACGACTTGAAACAAACGCTTAGTGGGAGGCAACCCACTCGGTATCTTATTTATTTCCTTTTGACCTTTATTTAATATTTCCATTGCTTTGTGTCTGTTTCATTTAATTTCAGGTTTTTACTAAGGAAGAGCAAACACAAAAACCGAGCAGCATTTTACAGCACGATAAGTACTCTTAAACATTTCAACTTTTAATTTTCTTTACCATTCTTTCCAAGATTTATCACACTGAAGACAGTGTGAAATAAGTTTGGGGGAGGATGTTCATCCGTTATTAACGAAATTCGATTTGTTTTGAGTTTATTTTGGACACATAAAATTTTTTCTAAAAAAAGGGTTTTTCCAAATGTTTTTCAAAATATTTTTCAAAAGTTTTTTCATAAATTTTTTCAAAAATCGTTTTCAAAAAGTTTTTCTTGAAATTTTTTAAACCAGGAACACAATAAACATTACTATGATGATTTAGACCAGTGTGCTTCTACGCTATTTCCTCATTTTTTGCTCTCTTGTGATTTAGTTCTAGACTAGGCAGTAGCTAGAAAACTTGCATTACGAACTCCCACCAGAGGACTTCTATTCATGGAGATTCTTTCTGACAGGATATACTAGCTCATTTTATCTGGACTTAATTTTGACTTAATTTTCTCATTAAAGCGTTAGATCAGGGAAACGAATCATACATTCAGGACTCTTTTATCCTTTTACCACTCTTTGTTGATCCTGAATGGCTAGTTTATCTTAGCTAGTTCCCCACCAAACCTAACCTCTTTCAAACCACATGCACTCTTGTTTTTCATTGTCCTATATGCAGATATGTGCAAAAACGTCGGAGAGAGAAAGAGGATCAACGCGGTTTTGAGTCACTGAAGATGAAGACCTGCGATTTCATTGGAACAATTCAACAAAAGGAGAAAATTCAGTTTGCCTTGAAAAATTTCAAAATCTTGGTACAATTTCGTCCCTTAGACTCACTTTCTATAAAAGGTTGTTTCCTCATTATGAAAAAAAAAACAAAAAAACCGTAAAAGAAAAGAAAAAAAAAATAGAAGGGAAAGGAAATTTAAAGCCTTAGAGAGTCTAGGAGGATCAATTTTTATACTTGAGGCAAGCTTGAATCTGATTATTTGGAGTTTTGGAGATCATCTTTAAAATTCCCGGAAAATATCTAAGTCTGGGGGAACAGCTGTTTACAACAAAGGAGGAAGATTATGCAACAACAATTGGCAAAGGAGAAGTGACTGAAAATCTGTGGTCACCAACAGGTCCATCTCTCTCATGCAGTTTTGCATAATATCTTGCATCCTCCAGATTATTCAGATAACCGGAAACACTTAACTCCACCACCTAAATAGCCCTTAATGCCAAATGGCGTCTACCCTGAATAATGACTTTGATGAGAATTCACTATTACACTTCATGAATGTAAAGAGCTAATTGACTGGAAGTTAGATCTAAGTGTGTAGATTTTCGCATGACGGATTAACGGACTAGTTTTTCTTGTGTTTTGGTGAGAATTTCCTAGACTAGATCCAAATAGATGTTTCATGACAAGTTATGGTTTAGAAGGACGGTCACTGAGATATTGTTTAGTTCCTGTGATTTTTAAAAGTCTTTCCTGACTCGATATGAGTTTGTTTGAGGACAAATAAAAAGGTAAGTCTGGGGGAGTTGATAATACTGTATTTTGACCACTTTTATGGATCATAATAATGTCTTATGCAGGTGTTTTAACTCTGTTTTCAATGTTTTAGAGTTTCAAAAGACTTTTCAGGAAACTTGGGCAAAAGATATGCAAATTGGAACAAATGAGCAATTTTGGATAAATGCAGACCGTCAGAAGTATGGCAAGCGATGAAGATCTTCTCACGTCTGATCACCCCCCCCCGCCCCAAAATTTGTGACAACATAGAGGATACAACCAGCTTTCTAGTGCACTGGGTTTGGAGACAATCCAACGGTTAGATCTTCACATACACCAGATGCAAAAAAGACAGAAAATGCAGTTCCAGAAGAGAGCTTCAGCCGGGACCGCGGCGAAGCCTCATTTCCCTGCGGGTGAAGCACCGCAACCGCGGCCAGTAGTTGTTCACTTCCCAGACGACCTAATTAAAGCCCAAGTCGATTCCCTTTATTATTTTTGAAGCCCTAAGTGTCCAGGACAACTCCAAAAGCTATAAATACCCTCTTTAAGTCATTCTAAAGGGAGAGGATCGAAAGAGAGACAAACTTAGAGAGAGAGATAGAGATTTTCGTGTGAGAAACCCTAGGAGGCCGCCGCCTTTGAAGGAGGAGCTGTCGAGGAGAGCATCATCGCGCCTCCATCTGCGATTCCGTTCTTCATTCTTCTTCCCTGTTTTCTTTAATTTCCTGCAATTTTCAATATTCTATGATGCTTTGTTACAATATGTTTCAGTAGTTTCCCCAGTTGGATTTAAAGGGATTTTTCAAAGGGAATTTTGTGTGTCTTCTTCTATGAATTGATAGATTTAGGATTTATAATTTTCTATATTTTCTTGGTTTGCCTTTGATTTTACTGCATGATTCTTTGCTGGCCACTTAGAAGCCGATCTGATATGATATGTTGCGAAAGCTTTCATTGATTGTCTGAAATAGGGTGAAACGAGCAATGATTCATAGGAGTGGAAACCTACCTATAGTTGAGTTGTGAATGTTGATGAGTCTACTCACTTCCAAGATCAGAGTGGAAACCTACTGATCAGGGTTGCGAGAGATAGTTGTTTAGTGCTGCGAAAGTAGTGCTGCTCAGTATCACATCAATAAGTGACGGGATTGACTTGAGCTTTATTTGGGTCTCTCGGGCCATAAAACATGTCTAGCTGCGGTCGTGGCCTCAGCTCTGCTCTAGGACTACATCATATATCTTTTGTCCGTTGGGAATATCTGAAGATCTAACCGTTGGATTGTCTCCAAACCAATTGCATTAGATAGCTGGTAGTCTACTCTATGTTGTCTCAAATTTTGGGGATGATCGGATGGTGGGAAGATATTCATCTCTTGCCATACTTCTGATAGTCTGAATTTATCCAAAATTGTTCATTTGCTCCAAATTGCACTTCTTTAGTCTAAGTTTCCAAAAAAGTATTTTAAAACTCTGAAACATGGATATCACTTAAAAATATTTGAAAACAGAGTTAAAATATTTTCATAAGACTTTGAATCAATCCATAAAAGTGGTCAAAATATGGTGTTATCAACAAACGCAGGAGTTTAGAGATTGCCTTCTTGATGCTTCAGATACGGATTTAACGTTCAGGGGATGTTCTTTTACCTGGTGGAATAAGATAAGGGTGATTCCAAGTGCAAAGAAGCTTGACACGATTCTTGTAAAAGACCTGTGGGATTTTCAATTCCCCTTGGCATATGGCATTTTTGGTGAGCCAGATTTCTCAGACCACTCTTCTGCACGTATTGTTCTGAACCCACTGCAGTAGTGGCTGAAGAAGCCTTTCAAGTCCTTTATTGCTTTCTCCAAAATGTTGAGTCCAAAATGTTGATTTTGTTCTTTGGGTTTGTTATCATTGGTATTCCCTTAACACGGTGGGATCTGCTATGTTCTGAGTTTCTCACAAGCTCAAGGCTCTTAAGAATCCTATTATAAACTTTTGCAAATCTAATTACTCTAACTTGGAAAAGAGAACTGGGGAAGCACATGAAACTCTAATCAGGATACAGAGTGAGCTGTTTTCGGATCCTTCTCCTAGTAATGCGGACCGAGAGTTTGAGGCAAACAGAAAGTGGCAGATTTTGGTTAGAACTGAAGAGAGGACATTACCGCATCCCTGGGTTATGAATGTTCAGCCGTGCAGAGAGGTAGCCTGGAGAAAGATTTCTCGGCCCTAGAGATCAAAAATGCCTTTTTCTCCCTTCCTAGTGATATGTTCACAACTTGCATCATTTATATTGCATTTTAGAGTCCAAATCATGTCTTATCTCATGCATTTTAGGTCCTTAAGCATTGATTTAGACCTTAGGGTTTGCATTAGGTCCCAATGAGTCTTTGCATGGTTTGGAGTCTTTATCAGGTGCTTTTGAGGATGTTTGGAGCAGAAGATATTTGATCCAGAGTTGAAACGGTGAAGAAAAAGGTCAAAAATGGTGAAAATGGCTTAAAGGAATTTCTTGGCAAAAACATGTACTGGATGGATCAGTTTTCTCGGCCAAAAATGCTATCGGGTGAATTTCTCTCGACCAAAGTCAGTATTGGGTGAAGACGCTATCGGGTGAAATTTTATGCTGAGACGGTGATTATTTCTCAGCTAAAAAGCTTACCGCGGGAAGGATTTCTCGGTTAAAATCTGTTTGCACCAGCGCACATCAAAGATTGCCAATCCGGAGCTTCCGGTCCGAATCAGTTGTCGGGATCTTCATCCAAGTGAGATGATCGAGTCAGGGTTCCAGAACAGTTGGAATTACTGAATTCGAAGCAGTGAGCAAAGACTTAAGTTCACCTTTAGACACACCTGTCTCGCATGCATTTTAAGCCTATCCAATGAACTTCAAAGATTACATGGGACGATTCCTTTCCAGTCCGATTCAGTCTCCGGTGCCTTCATCAAGATTCAAGGTCTTTGAGTTTTCTTTCTAGAAAACCTGAGATCATCCGATTTGGAAATGTGGCTTGAGAGATATCGTCACCGGAGTGAACACGGGTCCAGGAGCTGTTTTCTTACCATTCCAATGCGATGCAAAGATGAGCGGTCCGAGGAGCCTTCCACTTCCTAAGTGCCAATGTTTTCTGCATAAAAGTTTGAGATGTATGAGTGATCTTTCTTGTGGAGTTGGTTTCAAGTCGTTTGGAGTTATGTGCTGAAAGTTATTGCGATCAGGATACAAGCGGGTCGATACAAGCTTCAACAGTTGCGATTTGTTCTAAGTATTTTAGCAGGCATCAGTGTCGTTCCCTCGACATTGCCTAAGCCGAGGCCTAGTCTCCGAACTTTTGGTCCAGACCTCGTGCTAACCCCTCGGTGTATCAAGACCAAGGCACACATGCTAAAGAAATGGAGCTGAAAATTACAAAGTGTTGAGGCTGAGCATCTATGCGACTTGGCTTGAGATTTGTCTAAGTGTGAAACTAGACCTCGGCTTCAACCCCTCGGCATTGCACGTTGGACCCCATATTCCTTGTCCCCTCGACCAAAGCCCCTTGGTGTACACACACCGAGGTGAATCTCACCAAAGCAAAGTGCTCAAAGCCTCAAGCGAAGTCCACGGCTTGCCTATACCATGGTGCAAGGTTGTCGAATGAAAGCATCAAGACCTCGACCTGACCCCACGGTGTATCTATGCCGAGGTCCCTTGCCACAAACCCAGATCAAGAACAAAGCCGTTCTAACGAGTGCACGAGAAGATGAATCAAAGACTAGGGTTCATGCAGGTTCTTGGTGGGTTCTTCATGAGTTCTTGGTGAATCCTTCATATTTGACTCAGCAATACTGAGCCCCTCGACATCAACCCCTCGGCTTCAGTCTCTCACTCACCAAGGTGTCCACCCAACGATCCAACAAAACCGGTTCAGTACCCGGTTTGTTCCGGGCTGACCCGCATCACTTAGCTTTACTATATATAGTTTTAAGGACTAAAACCCTACTTATCTTATCTCTTATCTTATCCTTGAGAACTTGCCTCTTTGGTGAAAACTTGTCTCTTTAATCAGATATCTCGTTTTTTAATCAAATATCTTGTTCTTTTAATTTCTTTCCATCATTTTAAAGCTTCTAATCATGTCTAGCATCACTTCTTGCAAAAGATTAAGTGTGCTCTTCATGATTAGTGAGTAGTTTCGCTATTAAGGTCTTAGATAGGTAGATTAGGGTGCTGAAATGCTAGATTAGCGAGTTTAGGTTCTAGATCTGCATCATTCATTCTCTAACAAACCGATCTCTATGTTAGATCCTTGAACATCACATGTGGTCTAGATCAAAGACATATTCTCGCATCAAAAGTGTTTGTAGAAATGTCTGAACCAAGTTTGTTAGAGGTTTAAGAGTCTTTCTTCATGATAATGATAGTTTGTTCTCTTAAATGACTTATTGAACTGAATTTTAATGCTTGCTGATTCATGCTTCTCAAAAGGGATTTTGGTATGAAAGAGGATTAGCATAGAAGTTTAATGCCTTCATGAGAGGATTATTCTATTTAATGAGTTCATGTTAAATGAAGCTGCTTGATCATTGGTTCATTAACTTGCTGTTTAGTGTGGAAAGCACCCTAGTTCATTATCCTACCTAAGACCTTTGCCTCATCATTCCATTCACAACCGCTTATCTCTCTTGCTTACTTATATGCTTATTTGCATCTGTCTTTAGTTTAAATTCTTATCTTCGTTCATTTTCTTGCTTTTTAAGTAGTCTAGACACCAAAACCATTTCTAGTTTGACTTGACTTAATATTCACAACATCATAAGCTAATGTCTAAACCACAAGCATGGATTGATACCTCTTCATGCTATAACGACAGAGGATCGATAACCCTTCAAAGGCCTTAATAACCTTGTTATCACCTAGTAACAAGACCTGCGGCCCTGACGGTTTCTCTGCAGAATTCTTCACAGAATGCTGGAATGTGGTCAGAACTGAGGAGATTGAAGCCGTGGCGTAGTTCTATAGATCTGGAAAAATTTTGAAGCAATGGAATGCTACTACATTGGTGCTTATTCCAAAGATCCTCAACGCAAAGATAATTTTTGACTTCAGACCTATCTTTTGCGTAAACACGATGTACAAGGTGATATCTAAGCTGCTTGCCTCTAGACTACAGCTTCTACTTGAGTCGGTTATCTCCCACCGCTGACATGCCAAGAAGGCTCTTGGATGAAAACGTGCTCCTTGCTACGAAAATTGTGAACGGTAATAACTGGAGGAACATTGAGCCGAGGGCAATGCTTAAGATGGACCTCTGCAAAGCATTTGATTATGTCCGTTGGGACTTTGTGCTTGCTTCCTTGAGAGGTCTCAATGTGCCAGAGAATTTTTTTGCCTGGATATCTGAGTGTATTACCACACCTACATTTTCGGTGTCTATCAATGGCTAGTTCAGGGATTCTTAAAAAGCACTAGAGACTTAAGGCAAGGTGACCCTTTTTCGTCCTATCATTTTGTGCGGGCTATGGAAGTCTTCTCTCGTCTTCTCAACTCTCTGTATTTTTTGGAGTATATTCGCTATAACGCGAATACTGAATCTCTGAATATCTCCCATCTCATGTTCGTTGATGATGTGATGATTTTTTTCCAATGGTAGCAGTTCATAATTACATGGTATAAGTGAAACACTTGATGATTTTGCCAGTTGGTCTGGACTTTGGATGAATAAGGAGAAGAATGAGATATTCCATGCTGGATTGAACCCTATTGAATCCACAGATATTGCTAGCTATGTATTTCTGTCTGGTTCTTTCCCAATTAAATAGTTGGGACTGACGCTGATGTCTAGAAAGTTGAGAATTGCTGAGTATGCGCCTCTTATTGGCAAAATAACAGCAACGTTGAGATCGTGGGCAGTTCATTTTTTATCCTTCACGGGTAGACTTCAACTTATTTTATTGGTGATCACCAGAACTGTTACAACTTTTATGCTGCCCCATGGCTGTATTAAGAAAATTGAATAGCTGTGTAGCCGTTTCCTTTGCTTTGGGTCAACTGAAGGTTCGTTTATAGCAAAGGTCTCTTAGAACACAATGCGCTTACCAAAAAAAAGAAGGTGGCCTTGGGTTCAGACATTTCTTGGTTTGGAACACCAATCTCTGCCTCAGGCTTATCTGATTACTTTATCTCCGATAGCAAATCTCTATTGGTGGCGTGGCATAAGCACCATCATATGGTAGCGCCAGATTTTGGTCCATTAAGGAGCACCCTAAAGATTCTGGATGTTGGAAGTCTTTGCTAAAATTTCGATAGCTGGCTGAGAAGTTTATGACTTACTCTGTGGGGAATCGTCTTACTGAAAAAATCTGGTATGATAACTGGAGCCCTTTGGGTCTCCTAATAAGTTATTTTGAGATATGGGACCGAGATCACAGAGGTTGCCCCTCTCTGTGGTGGTTGTTGATGCTTGTGATCTTTGGGGTTGGAAACTGTCCTCACCTCGTTCTGAGCAGGCAGTCTTGTTTCATTCCCATTTAACCACGGTCCAGCCACCAAGTTTCTCTGGTGTTCGCGACTCATTTTCCTGGAACGTTGAGAGCTCTACTAGAAAGGTCTTCTCCTCCAAGTGCACCTGGAATGCCCTAAGGTACAATGATTTGTTTCTCCTTAGACCGTCACTCTAAGTACAGGATCTGGTTGATGGTGTAATGATCTGGTTCGGATTTGGGATAAGAAATGATGGAATGAAAGGTCACACAAAGGCTGCGAAGGGCCTTTGATATACCGGGGTGATTTGATGGATATGACACACCAAAGGATCGGTTGCTTGAAAGATATTACACACTCACAAGCTAAGATGTTCAGAGAACAAATGATCTAACTTAGGAAGAGTTTAATAGAAAAAGATATATGGTTCAACAAAGGAGTGTACAAGGGTTTAAAAAGAAAGAGAACAAGTCTGTGACAGCCAAGACTTGTCTCAGAAACAACTAAGACAATAAAGACTAAGTTTGAACAAGAAAGAAACTCTTCATCTCCATCTCGCCGAGTCTTCTCTTGCTGGGCCTTTTTTGGATCAACAAATGGGTGATATGATGTGATCCGTTTGTCTCATTAAAAACCTCCCTTTGGATAACCCATTGGGACAAAACCAAAGGAGAGGGAAAATGAGTGCAAACGGGTCACATGCCCACTTGCTGATCCTCTTGAGCCTGTATAGAAACCAATGCGGTTTGTATATCATCTTCTCCCTCCTGGCTCAAGACATTAGCTCGTCTCCAACTGGTTCTAAGCATAGCTCCGATAGCTTCCTTGAATTTCTTGGACCTTGATCGAGTCATTGGACCGTCTGGCACCACCAAAGCTTTCTCATCTTCAAGTTCTGCTTCCTCCTCTAGTGTATTTCCTTTAGCTCCAAGTTTCAAGTCATTTATGTTGTCCATGATCACATCATCCCCGTCCTCTTGAAAAGTATTTGACCTCAAATCTGTTTCATCAGCCACAAAAGGAACGTGATCAGACACATTAAAACTAGGGCTGATATTGTACATACCTCGGAGATCAAGCTGGTAGGCGTTATTGCTTATTTTTCTTGTTATTGTGAAGGGATCGTCAATTCTTGGCATCAGTTTGGATTTTCTTTCTGCTGGAAATCGTTCCTTCCTCAAATGAACCCAAACTTTGTCACCAACTTCGAAGATCATTTCTCGCCGATTCTTATTTGCCTTTTTGACGTAGATCTTGGTTTTCTCTTCTATGTTGAACTTAGCCTTCCCATGGATCTGTTTAACAAGTTCTGCTTTCTTCTTTCCATCCAAATTAGTTCTTTTAGTCAAAGGAAGAGGGGTTAGATCCAAAGGAGACAAAGAGCTAAAACCATAGACAATTTTAAATGGAGAAAACTTAGAGGTAGAGTGCATAGAGTGATTATATGCAAACTATACATGTGGCAAGCAATCTTCCCAACTCTTAAGATTTCTTTTGACTAATACATGCAACAAGGTAGAATGGTCCTGTTAACTACCTCAGTATGCCCATCGGTTTGTGGATGGCAAGTAATAAAAATAAAAGCTTAGTACCTAACTTGGACCACAATGTTTTCCAAAAATAACTAAGGAACTTAGTGTCACGATCAGATACGATGGTCTTAGGCATTCCATGCAGACACACAACTTCCATAAAGAACAAACTAGCTATATGAGATGCATCATCAGTTTTGTTACAAGCTATGAAATGAGCCATTTTAGAAAACATATCCGCCAAATATAGATTCCTTTCCAGTCCTAGTCCTAGGCATTCCAAGCACAAAATCCATGGATATATCAGTCCAAGGATGAGAGGGAATCGGTAATGGAGTATACAAACCGTGTGGGTTGACTTTGGACTTAGTTTGTTTACAAGTGACACATCTTTCACAAATCCTCTCCACATCTCGTTTCATGTGTGGCCAGTAGAAATGGTCTTGCACTATTTTCAGAGTTTTTGAAACACCGAAGTGCCCCATAAGACCCCCTCCATGTGCCTCCCTGACTAAAAGATCTTGAATGGAACAATTAGGGATGCACAATTGGTTATCATAAAAGAGGAACCCATCTTGTCTAAAAGAATGATCCTTGGCAAATTTTTCACAAGACTGGTATTTCTCTTTAAATTCAGAATCAGATGCATAGATAAGTTTAAGTTGTTCAAAACCTAATAGCTTAGCATCAAGAGTAGTGATTAAGGCATACCTTCGTAATAATGCATCGACAACAACATTGTCGTTACCTTTTTGTACTTGATGATATAAGGAAATGTCTCAATGGATTCGATCCATCTACCGTGTCTTTTGTTGAGCTTTTGCTGACCTTTCAAATGCTTGACGGACTCATGGTCGGTGTGAATGAAAAATTCTTTGGGCCACAGGTAGTGTTGCCACGTTTGAATTGCTCGCACCAAAGCATAGAACTCCTTATCGTAAGTAGGATAGTTCAGCATTGCTCCTCCGAGTTTCTCACTAAAGAAGGCTACGGGTTTCTTGTCTTGCATGAGTACTGCTCAATCCCTACACCAGAAGCATCACATTCAATCTCAAAAGTTTTAAGGAAATCAGGCAAAACAAGTACTGGTGCGTGGGTTAGTTTATCCTTTAGCGTATGAAACACCTCTTCTTGTGCTTGATCCCAATTGAACCCCACATCTTTCTTGATGATCTCGGTTAGAGGTGCGGCTAGTGTGCTGAAATTTTTCACAAATCTGCTATAGAATCCTGCAAGGCCGTGGAAACTCCTCACTTCTCCAACATATTTAGGGCTTGGCCAGTCTTTGATGGCCTTAATCTTTTCTTCATCGACTCTGATCCCATCTGCACCTACAACAAATCCTAGAAACACAAGATTATCTGTGACAAAAGTGTATTTCTTAAGATTAGCAAATAGCTTTTCTTTCCTAAGCACATCTAAAACAGACTTTAAATGTTTGATATGCTCCTCTAGGTTTTTGCTATAGATCAAAATGTCATCAAAATAAACAACTACAAAAACACCTATAAAAGCTCTAAGGACATGATTCATTAATCGCATGATGGTGCTACGTGCATTTTTCAAGTCAAATGACATTACTAACCACTCATAGAATACATGTTTAATTTTAAAAGCGGTTTTCCACTCATCACTCTCCTTCATCCTAATTAGATGATATCCACTCTTAAAATCTATCTTAGAAAATATGCTAGACCCATGCAATTCATCTAACATGTCATGTAATCTAGGAAGGGTGTCGAAACTTCAACGCAATGTTGTTGATTGCTCTACAATCAACACACATGCGCCAGCTGCAGTCTTTCTTAGGCACAAGTAGGACAGGTACCGCGCAAGGACTCAGGATTTCTCTTATGTACCCCTTCTCCAATAACTCATTAACTTGGCTCTGTAACTTTTTAGTCTCCAATAGCGTTGGTTCTGTAAGCTAGACGGTTTGGAAGAGAGGGTCCGGGCATGAAATCTATTTGATGTTCGATTCCTTTAATGGGAGGTAAACCCTTAGGGTACTCTTCAGGGAACACGTCCTCGTAGTCCTGCAAAAGTGATTTCATTTCACTCGGTATAACGGGTGTCAGGTTAGCTAAGCTCGTAAGAGCTTTCTTAAACACAAATAAGAGCATAGGCTGATTAGATAATAAAGCTTTCTTAACTTTCCCGGCTCTAAGAAAGAAATTTGATGGTTTGTGGCCGGCTTTTCCTTCGGTTTCAGCTGTACTTTATCCTGGTAAACTTCTTGAGGCGTCATGGGCCCCAAGGTAGTTTTCCTGCCTTTGAAAACAAAAGAATGTTGATTAGTGTGACCATTATGTATAACCTTTCGATCGGACTGCCACAACCTGCCAAGAAGAATGTGCCCTGCTCATCTTCATATTTCCCAATGGTTAGAGGCACTTGGACTTGATGATTCACTTTTAATTCGCCATTATCATTGAGCCATTGTAGCTTGTATGGTCTCGGATGTTTCTCCATTTTCAAACCGAGTTTCTGAACCATCACCTCACTGGCTACATTAGTACAACTTCCCCCATCTACAATAAGACTGCATACTTTCCCTTGGATGATTCACCTTGTGCAATACATATTCTCCCTTTGTTACTGTTGGGCATCTTTGGATTGAAGACTTAGAGATCGTCTAGCTACGAGTAAATTCCCTTGAGCTGGAAGTTCTTTATGATCGGTTTCAGCTTCGGCCTCTGACTCTTCTTCATCAGATGCTATGTCACCATTATCCAAAAGGATCATGTACTTTCGGTTTCAACATTCATTTGCATAATTCCCTCTGCCTTGGAATTTAAAGCACTTGACATCTCTTGATCTCGGAACACTATTCTCGGTCTTGACTTTGTTATCTTGAGCAGTTGAATATGGCTTGGTTTCGACTTTTGGCATAGGAATCTGCTTTCCTTCTCTCTGAAAAGATCATGCCCTCTCTTCTTTCTGATAGCTAGATTTAGTAGCTATTGCTCCACTTCCATAATTTGTCTTAGTGGGGAGTCTTCTCTTGAGTTTTTGTTCGATCAGTATGGCGTTGTGTAGCATTTCTTCCACCTCGACATAGTGTTGCATCTCCAGCCTGTCTTGAATTTTTCGGTTCAGACCTCCAAAAAATCTCGACATGCATGGTAGCTTCCCTATCTTCAGTTATGTCGGCTCGGAGCATGAGAGTTTCCATCTCTTGGTAGTAATCCTCAACAGATCGGTTTCCTTGAGTGAGCCTTCTATTTCTTTGATGAAGATCCCGATGATAATGACTTTGTACAAACATTTTCCTCATGATGGTCTTCATCTCAGTCCAACTTTCAACTAGGTATTCACCATTCCTTCTTCTAGACGTAACTAGCTGATCCTACCAGGTGAGAGCGTAATCATAGAATTCAGTGGCTGCAACTCTCACACGGTTGATCTCAGTATAGTGTTGGCAGTTAAACACTAACTCAATCATCTTCTCCCATTCTAGATAAGCATCAGGGTCATTTCTCCCATGAAATGAAGGAATCCGAAGCTTAAGCCCTCCAAAACTGTCTTGAGGTTGAGCCCTTTCTTGTCTTATTCATCTATGTCGTCGGTGATTACTTCTTGACGAGCTACTGTCTTGGCTATAAAATTCATCTGCGGCTTCGTCTCTGGTTGGTCTGACTTGCTCTCTGGCCCTTTCAGGAGATCGCTCAAGGTTTCTCCTCCTAGGGTCTCGGTTTGGCCTTGGGTCAGAGTATTGATGCTGGATCTCTTGCCGAAACTCTTCAAACTGAGGGGCCATCAGCTTTTTCATCTCAGCCATCATCGCTTCCATCAATAGTTTGTTGTTATTGCTGTTAGATCCTACATGATGATCGGACATCTTTTTCTAAAATCAAACCAAAATAGATCACTAGCAGCAATCCTTTGAGTTTTTACAAAGTAACTCTTCGTGTTCCTCAAGCAATCATGAAACCCGATGATAGATCTAGCGATTTGAATTTGAATCATCACTTTTAACAGATTAAACATAAAGGACGAATGATGATGACCGATCAGGTTTTAAGACAGAACAAAACAAACTTAGATTTATGATGCAACGATCAAGTTTTGTGAAGATCTAGACTGATGATTAAGGAAAGTTTAAATCGAATCTTCTTGTTATGAAACAAGAAAAATATAAATCAAAAACACATAAACAGATTAGACACAACCTGATTCACGTTGATCCTCGCTTAGAGTGACTCCGATACCACTTGATACGTTTCTCCTTAGACCGTCACTATAAGTACTGGATCTGGTTGATGGTGTAATTATCTGGTTCGGATTTGGGATAAGAAATGATGGAATGAAAGGTCACACAAAGGCTGCAGAAGGCCTTTGATATACCAGGGTGATTTGATGGATATGACACACCAAAGAATTGGTTGCTTGAAAGATATTACACACTCACAAGCTAAGATGTTCAGAGAACAAATGATCTAACTTAGACAGAGTTTGAAAGAAAAAGATATATGGTTCAACAAAGGCGCGTACAAGGGTTTAAAAAGAAAGAGACAAGTCTGTAACAGCCAAGACCTGTCTAGGAAACAACTAAGACAATAAAGACTAAGTTTGAACAAGAAAGAAACTCTTTATCTCTATCTGGCCGAGTCTTCTCTTGCTGGGCCTTTTTTGGATCAACAAATGGGTGATATGATGTGATCCGTTTGTCTCATTAAAAACCTCTCTTTGGAAAACCCATTGGGACAAAACCAAAGAGTAGTGCAAACGGGTCACATGCCCACTTGCTGATTATCTTGAGCCTGTATAGAAACCAATGCGGTTTGTATATTATCTTCTCCCTCCTGGCTCAAGACATTAGCTTGTCTCCAACTAGTTCTAAGCATAGCTCTGATAGCTTCCTTGAATTTCTTGAGCCTTGATCGAGCCATTGGACCGTCTAGCACCACCAAAGCTTCCTCGTCTACAAGTTCTGCTTGCTCCTCTAGTGTATTTCCTTTAGCTCCAAGTTCCAAGTCCTCTATGCTGTCCATGATCGCATCATACAGGGAGGAGGACTAAGATTGTTTTAAAGTCATATGGTTCAAGGGGGCTACAATGAAGCATGATATCTTCATGTGGATGGCACAGTTTAATAGACTGCCTACGCGGGCGCGTCTTGCTTCTTGGGGGCTTAACATCCAGACTTCTTGCTGTTTATGCTCTGTTTGTGACGAGACCAGAGATCACCTCATATGTTGGTGTGGTTATAGCGGGGAAATTTGGTCTATGGTCCTATGACGTATTGGTGTGGTGCCGTTTCTCTTCCAGTCTTGGACGGTCCTTTTATCTTGGGTGAAGCAGCAATCTCCCTCTGCTCCGTCTTTTATGTGGAAGATCGTCGTGCATATAATGCTTTACTTCATTAGGTCTGAGTGCAATAACAGAATCTTCAACTCCACCATCAAATCGACTCTCTTATCCTGAGGGACATTGACAGGTAAACAAAACACTTTTCGGAAAGACGTCATCGAAGGCATTTTGGAAACTAAATGCTCTTATGAATTAACCAAGTACAGACTCTGCTTTCGTATTGCACCTTTTGTTATCATGTTTTTTATTTTATCTCTTGCCGTGGTAACAAATATCTTGGTATTTGCTTTTTGTAAACCTCACTTTTCATGAATATGAATATTAACAGTTTCGCAAAAAAAAGATTAAATATGATTAATATTTGTCTCGTTACAAAAATCGAATGGCCAACTAGAATGACAGTCTTATCAATAAATTTATGTATTGTTGGCTATAAAACTATTTTTAAGTTTCTATGCCATGAAACATCTTATTGCTCAAGAGATGTTTCATGGCTTAAAGAAAATCAAATCATGAAGTAAATTTATGAAAATCAAAGCAGAAATGAATAAGGAGTATGATCGGGTATAGTGAGATTTCGTAGAATGTATACTCAGAAAATTTGAGTTTTTAGAAAATTAATTAATTGGATGGTTTGGTGCAAAAAGTCGACCAAATATTAAATGTTTCCGTGGTTCTCAAAACGACGCCATTGCCAACGTGTCATCCACATGGACTTGATTTCACGGAGACTTAATGATGTTTACACTTTTGGAGGTTTTCGCACAAAATGTAAAGATCAGGTATGAGATTCAAATTGAAATGATGTTCGAGCATGTTTTAGCACAGATGGTAAATTTAGGTCTGAATTTAACATTTCCACATAGTTTAGGTAGAAATTAGCCAATTTTCCTTCTTTTTAACGATATACTACAAAGACTGATTAAGCCACGCCGAGGATTTTGCCAAGGTGATCCTTTATCATTGTTATTATTAATTTTATGTACCGAGGTTTTGATAGAAAATATCAGGAAGGCAAGTCTATATGTCTCTTACTAGGCTATGAATTGCTCAAGCAAGCTCATATGTCTCTTATCTCTTATAAGGAAAATATGAATCGGAGTTTAACCAACAAAGAAATATATCAAAATCCTCAATTCAAGTCGGACACACTGTGGATATCTCAAACTGAAAAGAGATAAAACAAATTTAGGAATTTTAAATAAAGAAAATAGTTCAAAATAGTACCAAGTTACAAACTAATTGCCAGAATAATATAACTTTTTGGAAAATTGCCAAAACATTACAAGAAAACACCGATTTAGCGACTACATTTAGCAACTGCGTTTACAGTCGCTACGTTTCCCAACTATTTGGCGACTAATATACGGCCTAATTACGACAAAATGTCATTAGTCGTAAATCAGTCGCCAATTGGCAACATACAGTTATTTAACGACTAATTTGCGACTAAGCTGTAGTCACAAAATAATAGTCGCAAAAAAAAAACACGTGCCAGAGCTCGGAGAATTTTCCCTCACATAACTGTTATGCGCCCAAATTTTAGCCCCAAATAAAACCCAGGAAGTTTTCCTCGAAAGATTTTGCCCCAAGTTTTAGTCCAAAACCTAAGTTTAAACAAAAACCAAAATTTTATGCCTAATCCCAGAAAAATTACATCGACCAAAACCTAATTTTCATCGACCAAAACCAAATCTCCTTCTATCTTCATCCGAAACCCCTTCATCTGAAACCTTAATCCTCTCAATCGACCTTTAATCTCTTCTGCTCTCTCTCAATCGACCTTCAATCTCTTCTCTAAAGTAGTTTCCCCTTCCTTAAATCGACATAATCTCTTCCTTCAATCGACCCCTAAACCCTGTTCTAATCTCAGTCAAAGTTATAATCTCTGATGACTGGCCGTGGACAGAAGAGAGGACGAGGAAGAGGAGGTGCATCTTCTACGCAAGTCAGAACTCCATCCCCTCTGCCAAATCGCTATGATTTTACTCTGGCGAGAACATCCAAATCTCGACCACTTGTCCCCACATGCCGACCATCAATTTCTGTGAGGGATTATCCACCGCCAAATTAACTTTTCCAGAACTCATAGAGTCAACATCGGAGCTCCGAGTATCAACCTCGCAACTTTCCACGGTCTGAAACTCGCACCTCTCCGCCGCCTCAACCCGAAGCTCTACACACTCAAAACCAAGACTCTCCAATGTCTCAAGAACAAACATATCTTGCGTCTGAAGCTAATAACTCTCAAGCGGGTGAAAGATCCACCTTTGAAGAAGAAGATCTCTTCCCAGCCAATCTCGCGGAAGACCAGTTATGAATCCTGAATGCATTGCTCACTCAGCCAGGTAGGGAAGTGTATACGGCAGTCCTCTCTCCCATAAAGAGGCCGAATACAACATGGTATGCCTCTTACTCTCAACTTAGTAGTTTTGTTTAGAATACCTTGTCGGTTGGCTGTTTTGGTTAGTTTAGGATGTTTTGCTTGTGTTTGTGTGAATTTTGTATGCATTTGATATATATTGGTGCATATGCGTGTATATTATGTGATATTGTTCTCGTTTGAAACTTGGGAATGATATATTGTTCACCTTTGTGTCTCTTGTTTTCATATGAGTCATTATTGTAACTGATTACTTGATTTGTTTCTGTGTTTGTAGGTTTGGTCGTGACAAGTCTTCACTGAATCGTAAGATTACCAAATTCGTTACAAACAAGTTTGATGGTCCATTCTATAGCTGGACAGGTGTGCCTTGGGACAGACAGGAACGGTACTTCGTTGAATTTTTGGTAACCACATCAAGGGCTCGGATATCTGAACGTAAGGGTCTTGGTCCTCACATACACTTATCAGGGCAGAAGTCTTATCTACCTTTGTGTCACTTATCATGTCTTATTTCATGCATTTTAGGTCTTTAGGCATTGTTTTAGGACTTAGGGGTTGCATGAGGAATAAATAAGTCTTTGCATGGTTTGGAGTCTTAAACAGGCACTTTTGAGGCTGTTTGGAGCAGAAGAGATGTGACTAAGAGTTGAAATGATAGAGAAAAAGTTCAGAAATGGTGAAAATGGCCTAAAGGATTTCATCGGCATAATTGTGTACCAGAAGGAGCAGTTTTTCTCGGCCAAAATTATGCCCGGCAAGTTTTTCTCGGCCAAAATCGCTATCAGGTGAAGATCTATCGGCTAAACACTTATGCCAAGACGAATTGAGATTTATCGGCTAAAACATTCACCGCGGGAAGGATTTCTCGGCTACACCATTCACCGCGGGAAGGATTTCTCGGCTAAAAAATTCACTCTCAGCTAAAACCCGTTTACCCCGATACGCGGTAAAGATTGCCTGTCCGGGGAGATTTTTTGACCGATTCAGTTGCCAGTGTTTTCAGAAAAGTTGGAGAGGATCGAGTCACGATTCCATAATAGTTTTAATCAGTGGATTCGGATCGGTGAGCTGTGAGTTATGGCCACCGGAAGACACACCTGTCTCGCATACATTCTAGACCGAATCCGATGTACTTCAAAGATCACTTATGAAAATACCATTCCATACCGATTCAGTTTACAAGGCCTTCATAAAGATTCAAGAGCTTCGAGTTTTATTTCCAGAACACTATAGATCAAACGATTTGGATCTCTAAACTGAGAGATAATATTTCCGAAATGAAGACGGGTCTAAATGCCTCTTTCTAGTCGTTCTGATGCACTGTAAAGACTGGCCGTCCGGGAGACCTTCCACTCCCTGGATGCAATTGGTTCTTCACCGAAGTTTGAGCTGGTTTAATGATCTTTCACAAGGATTTGGTTTCATGTCATTTGAAGTTTCGAGCAAAACGATACAGAAGCAGAAAGGCGAGCATGTCAAATCGGGTTCAACTTGTCACTTAATGCAGAATTATGCTAAGTGTTGAGAATGCCACAGGAACAATGCCACGACCTACATCAAGTCATGGCATGATATCAATTTGCTCGGAACTTGGCACGGTCACATTGCCATGGTTCACACTTAGCCGTGGTAGAACTCACATTTGGATGACACGTTAACATGCCACGGTCACTCACCAAGGCGTGGCAATGTCCAAAGATTTTGGCGAATTGCCACGGTTGGAGACAAGCCGTGGCAAACCCATTGTTCTTTAACCAAACCCAGAAAAACATGCCACGGCTACAAGACACTGCATGAACTAAGGCGTGGCAAAGACTTGTTCTTGAGGATTCAACCATCTTCCTTTGACACGTTGAACGTGCCACGGTCTGACCAAGTGGACTTCAGGCGTGGCAAAAGGCTCCTTTTACCCATCAATGCCTGGTCAGGACCCAGTTTGTCATGAGCTGACCCGGTTCGGCCCAAGTAGTATAAAAGCAAACTTGACCTAATTTGGAGACAACTTTTATCTTATCTCATTTTTCCCTTTCCTTTTTAGTGTAAACCTTTGCTTGTTTCAGAGATATCTCTTCTTTTAAATCAAATCAAGAGTGTTTCTTTTGCATCTAATCATTTCTTTTCATCAAATCAAACTTCTAATCATGCTTAACATCACTTCTTGCAAAAGATCAAGTGTGTTAACTATGATTAGTGAGTAAATCCCATATAGATTAGGGTGCTAAGATGTTAGATTAGGAAGTTTAGGGGTTAGATCATGCATCATTCATTCTCTACAAGTTGTTCCCTATGCTAGATCCTTGCACATCACTTGTGGTCTAGATCATAGGCACTTTCATGCACCAAAAATGTTTGTTGAAATGCCTGAACCAAGTTTGTTAGAGGTTTAAGTGTCTTTTATCATGGGAATGATAGTTTGATCACTTAAATGACATATTAAACTGGATCTTAATGCTTGTTAATTCATGCTTCTAAAATGAGAATTTGGTATAAAAGAGGATTAGCATATAAGTTTAATACCTTCATGAGAGGATTATCTTGCTTAATGAGTTTTGTTAAATGGATTTTCTTTATTGATTGTTCATTAGCTCACTAGTCTAGCATAAAAACACCCTAATCAAATGTCATGTCTAGGAACTTTCCTTCATCATATCATATCATTATCATCTTGCTTACTTGTTATTGTTTGTCTCATTTCAATTGATCACTTGTTTAATACTTTTTTTAGTTTCATTTTAAGCATTAGTCACAAATCAAACTCATCATAATGCTTGGATTAAGAATATATCATCATGAACTAGTATCTACCCACATATTTGGATTGATAACCCTTTGTATTACAAATACAAGGGATTGATAACCCCATCTAAAGGCCTAAAAACCTTAGTTATCAATTGGCGCTGTTGCCAAAATGTGGTTCAGCATTAGTTCTTGATACTTTGTTGAGATCAAGTCCTTTCCTTTTGTTTTACTAATTACCTTGCAAGTTCTGTTTTTGTTTTCAGGTGTATGAAAACCAGGTCAAGGTCTAGAAGCTGTGGTCCACCATTTTCTCTAAACGACAACATCAACCTCTTGGTAAAAAGAAGAGCTAGACAGCCAAGGCAAGCAGATCACGCTACTGATATGGAGCACCACGTCGTTGATATTGAACAGCCGGTTCAAGCAGAGCAACAGGATCAAGAGCACGGTCAGGGAGCTAGTATAGGAGTTCAGCAGGGTAATGTGCCGAATCAGCAAGCCAATGTCCACCCGGGACAAGCTTAGGGCCATCAGAATAAGGCACAGCATCCGCAGAACCAGCAAAGGCACCAGGCCAATGCGCAACAACACCAAAGGGCTCAAAGACGTCGAGGACACCAACCAATCTATGTGGGAACCAATGATACAGCCAATGCTCACTAGAACAGAGCTGGTATTGTTTGTCCACCAGTGGAAAACAATAACTTCGAAGTTAAAGCATCATTGATTAATATGGTCCAAAACTCTAAGTTTCATGGACTACCAATGGAAGACCCATTGGACCATATTGATCAGTTTGATAGGGTCTGTAACTTGACCAAGATAAATGGAGTCTCAGAAGATGTTTTTAAGCTGCGGTTGTTTCCCTTCAGCTTGGGAGACAAAGCAAGACAATGGGAGAGGAATCTACCATTTGGGAGCATTCAGACCTGGGAACAATGTAAAGAAGCTTTCCTCACCAAGTTCTTCTCCACAAGCAGGACAGCCCCAATGAGACTTTTGGAGAAGCAAGGGAGATGTTCAGGATATACATCAATCAGTATCCACACCATATATTTTCTGAAGCTTCTCTACTCTCCATACTTTATAGAGGAGCACTACCAAAGATAAGAAACCAATTTGACACAGCCTCCAATGGTAATTTCTTGGCAAAAGAGATTACAGCTGCTATAGAACTTGTGGAGAATCTGCCTATGTCTAATGATACATATGGTGAAGACTATGACAGAGCAAACAGATCAGATGATTTAAGCTCAGAGCAAAAGCTTACTAGAGAAGCTAAAAAGAGCTGAGAAATGAACTTGACAAGCTGAAGATGGTTTCTCAAAAACTAACCCATTATGTTTGTGAATTTGATGAGTCTACAAGCTTTGAGAACATCAATGAAGAAGGTTTAACCCAAGAAGAGTTGAACTACATTGGGAACCAGAACAGGTTCCAAAGGTTCAACAACTTTAATGCCAACAACAACTTGTCTTATAGGAGCACTAATGTAGCAAACCCACAAGATCAAGTGTATCCTTCTCAGCGGAACCAGCAAAATTTTGCCCCTAAGCCTCAGTTTCAAAGTTCTTTTCAGCTAAAGCAACAGTTTGTGCAGCCACAACAGCAGTATGGTCAGCAACAGCAGCAGCATCAGGGTACAAACTTCAGTTCTCGGCCGCAGCACAGCAAGCCTCCACCTGGGTTCAGTCAGCAACAGTTTCAGCAGCCACAAGCGGTTCAACAACAGCAGCAAATGGGTCCAGACCTGTGTGGAGTGTTACAGCAGTTGTTACAAGGACAACAAAGGGTTGAGAGTGGGTTTTCTGATTTGGGTTCCAAGTATGCAGCCATACAACAGGAGATAAGAGATCTGAAGCAGAATCAAGCCTCTACTTCAAGAAGTCAATGAGTTCTACCTGGAAAACCAGAACCAAATCCAAAGGAGTATGCTAATTCCATCACCTTGAGAAGTGGCAAAGAGCTACTAGGTCTAGAACAAAACAGAGTGCTCATTGAGGACAATGAGCAAGTTGGTGGGGAGGCAGCCCCAAAGGATGAGCAAGAGGATGAAGCTTCAAAGAAAGGAAAAGCTAAAGAGGTGGAGAAGAAATCAGAACCTCAGAAGCCTTATGTTCCACCACCTCCTTATCAGTAATATATTCATAAATTGCATCATTTAGTGCACATATTTAAGTCCAAATCATTTCTCATTTGCATACATTTTAGGTCTTTAGGCATTGTTTTAGGACTTTAGAGATTGCATTAGGACCAAGAGAGTTTTGCATGATTTAGAAGTGTTAAACAGGTGCTTATGGAGTTTATTTGGAGTGGAGAATGTGATTCAGATGAAGAAATTGACTTGAAATGATCAAAAATGGTGAAAATGGGCATTATGGAGCTTCTCGGCAAAATGCTGTACTGATGGTCGAAGATTCTCCGCCAAAATCCTTCCTGCGGGTAGATCTCTCGGCCAAAAACACGTACTGACGGTTAAGTTTCTCGGCCAAAAATCTCGGGTGCAGATACATCTCAGAAATCACGTTACCGGAAGGTCTTGCCGTCCGATTCAGCTGTCGGGATCTTCATGAAAGTTGAAGATAATTGAGTTCAAAACCCAGAACAGTTAGAATCCGGGAATTTGGAGCACTGAGCTGAAATATATGGCCACCGGAAGACGCACATGTATCACACTCATTCCGGAGAAATCCGATACGCCTGAAAGACGTAATTACTGGGAAGCCTTCCCCTCCGATTTGGTTTACAGGGTCTTCATCAAAGTTGAATTATATTGAATCACGGATATATAGCAGGTGGAATAATTGGATTTGGAGTTGGGATCAGAGATTTAAGCTCACCGGAAGACGCACCGGTCTCACCACCGTTTTAGACCGACCCGATGAGCTCCAAAGATTGCGAGGGACGATGCACTTACAGACTTACTCAGTTTACAGGGCCTTCATGAAGATTCACGACATTTGAGTCCTATTTCCAGAACGTTTGAGATCATTAAATTTGGAGCTATGAACAAGAAGATAACGTTTCCGGAATTGACACACGTCTAGAAGCCTCTTTCTGATCGTGTCAATGTACTGCAAAGATGATCCCTCCGGGAAACCTTCCACTTCCCAAGTGTCGATAGTTTCTTCACCGAAGTTTGATATATTTGAGTACTCTTTCCATTAAAGTTGAAATCATGCCATTTGGATCTATAACCTGGAAGTTACGCTCTCCTGAATGCGAAGTGGTCCGAGTGCGACTTAGGCATGCGAGATGGCCGAGCAGAGAACTGAACCGCAGAAAGACTCGCGGTTTACACCGACTTGGGCCTGCGACTTGGGACTAAAGATGACCAACTCGCACAAATATTCTCTCCAGAATGCGTCCTGGTTGTGCGAGTTGAAGAGAAGGAAGTCTGAACAGCACAAACACTCGCTGCTTACACCTAGATAGGCATGTGGCTGCGGCTGGAGGATTTAAGGCTAACAAGGCTGTTTCTATGGCTGTGCGACTTGGGCCTGCGACTTGGGAAGCACCTGACCATGTCGCACACTTGAGACATGACCCATTTGAATCCGGGTCAGTACCCAGTTTGTCCTGGGCTGACCCGATTCATAATACTTAGTATAAATAGTTTTTGGGAGAAAAAACACCTTATCTTTTATCTTCCATGCTCTCTTAGTTTTCTTTCCTTTTGAGTGTTAAAAACGAGTTTGTTAAGAGATACCTGAAGGATTTAATCAATCTAAAGCTGTTTCTAATCATCTCATCTTCTTATCTTTGCTTCTAATCATGATTAACATCACCTCTTGCTAAAGATTAGGTGTGCTAATCATGATTAGTTAGTAGAGTTCTTTATAGTCTTTGGGCATGGTAGATTAGGGGATTTTAATGTTTGATAACACCGTATTTTGACCACTTTTATGGATCGTTTTGAAATACTTTCTCTATGTTTTTAATTGCTTTTAAATACTTTTATTACGTTGTTTTTCTAGTATTTGTAGTTCCAAGACTCTTTTCAGGTAACTTTGGGAAAAGCTTAACAAAATGGATAGAAAACCAGATTTCAGCTCAGAGTCAAACCGTCAGAAGTTCACCCCCGATTGAACGCCTTCTCACCGTCTGATCCAGCTCAAATTTGGAGATCTTAAAGATGGAAATATCAGCTTTCCAGCACACTTTACAGCTTGGCAATCCAACGGTTCAATCAAAAGATACGCGAAGAGCAAGATGTCTCGTAAACCAGCCGGCAAGCGTTTCCACCCGCGGCCAACAAGCCATTCTCCACAGTCACAACCACCGCAACCGCGGCCAGCCAACCATTTCCCGCGGTCACGCAGATCCCGACCGCGGCCAGCTAATTCCAACTCCGAAGGCCCATTTCTGAAGCCCATATCATTTTCCCAGCCTTGATTCCGGAACTCTAGACCCTAGAGATGTCTTGAGCACTATAAATACATGTTTTAGGAATCCTAATTCGTATGACCTCATATGTTCTTACTGTTTTAGAATACTTTTTAAGTTTTAGGTTTTAGGGAGAGAGAGATTTGTCTCTTGAACCCTTGTTCTTTCTTTTTCAATTTCGGTTTCTATTCTACTTCTAATATTATGTTTTTGATTTCGTTCATCATGTCTGATTAGTTTTATTGTTGGGTCTAAGGGATTTTCGATGGGGATTTATATGTTTGGTGAGGATTCCATGAGCTTTTGAGCCGAATCTTAGAACTTTTTCTTCTGAATTCGTTTTTACTGCATGAGAGTAGCGTCATGAACTACAATCTGATCCAGATGCTAGGTGACACGAAAGAGTTCATCCGGTGTCAGATCTAGTTTGGGAGAGCAACACAAACATAGGAGTGGAAACCTACCTATGGGCGATTTGTGAATGCTGACGAGTCTTAAACATAATGCATCTCTTCTTTTCCAGGGCCAGAGTGGAAACCTACTGGTCAGGGTTGAGAGAGATAGTTGTCTATGATCACGACAATGGCGTATTCATACGTCCGTGACTCCAGTTCGAAAAGTTTAAGCTAAGATCTTATCAAATTTACTCTCTAGCAATGTTTTGAATCGTTCATACCCCTGAGAAAACTTCCCTGAACCCAGCGCCTCTTTTCTTATAGATTTACACCGATTTTCATTCAAGCTTTAGTCTAGTATCTTTACTCTTTCAATCGATTTTCATTTAAGCAATTAGGTTAGCCGTTTTCCTCATTTTTACCCGTTTTCGTTAAGTTTAGTTATTATGTCATTTTAATTCCCGTATATTCTCTTTAAGATTCGTTTTTTACGTTTTAAACACACCACCAAAACCCTCACAAAACTCGCCTGGTTCTAGACTTCCTTACTTTATATTTCTTTTGAAGGCTTTTGCAGGTAAGATCCTCCTTCCCTGTGGATTCGATCCCTAAGTACTACAATCGATCAGTTGTGCACTTGCGGCTATTGATTTCATTTAGGGTAAAACTTGACACCCTCACAAACGACCACATCAATGTTAAATCTTTGATGTCTAGGTCTTAATCCATAGTTTCCTTTCTTGTTTAGTGTTCTTAATGCTTGACTAGGCTAGAAATAGTTAATCAAAGGTCTTAGGGAATTTCATGAACACAAGGTGTTTGATGAAATTCCCCAAAGAACTAAGCAAGAGTTTTTCATGATTAGCCTATGAGAATGGATGTCTAATGTGCTTAATTAGTTAATGGAACTTGTTTAGAATGATTTTGATTGCTAATTTTACTAATTAGAGTTAGTTCTTGAATTTAGTAATTAACAAAGTGATTAGTGCCTTGAGAGAGGATTAGTCAAAAATAGAGTTCTAGACTTAAGGATGAGCACTTTTGTGAGTTTGTAGACATCATGGGTTATCATTAAACATCCCCTAATCAATTACCTTGCCCAGAGACTTGCTTTTTATTGGTTGATATTTGAATTTTCGTCATTGACTTTTGTTGACTTTTTATGTTGACTTTTAAGTTGACTTTTGTTGACCTCTTCTATATTTGCTTTTTTGTTTATTGTTAATCTTGTTTGAGTTTTTGATTGCTTATTTTAATCATTTTTCAGTAGTTAATCAAACCAAAACCCCTGATTTACTTAGCTTAAGTAATTTTTTGTATTCTTGGTGTGTTAATCTTAATGCCTTTGGATTGATACCTTAATATGACAATGACATGAGCATATTAAGGAATTGATTTAGAAAAAAAATTCCTTTATCAATTTGGCGCCGTTGCCATGGGGATTTTGCATTAGCCATTAGGATTTAGATTCTACTTGAGACTAAGCTTTTATTTTTACCTTGTTTCCTCATCTTTTAGTGCACATATTTAAGTCCAAATCATGTCTCATTTGCATACATTTTAGGTCTTTAGGCATTTTTTTAGGACTTTAGAGATTGCATTAGGTCTAAGAGAGTTTTGCATGGTTTAGAAGTGTTAAACAGGTGCTTATGGAGTTTATTTGGAGTGGAGAATTTGAATCAGATGAAGAAATTGACTTGAAATGATCAAAAATGGTGAAAAATGGACATTATAGAGCTTCTCAGCCAAAATCCTTCCTGCGGGTAGATCTCTCGGCCAAAAACACGTACTGGCGGTTAAGTTTCTCGGCCAAAAATCTCGGATGCAGATACATCTCAGAAATCACGTTATTGGAAGGTCTTGCCGTCCGATTTAGCTGTCGGGGTCTTCATTAACGTTGAAGATAATTGAGTGAAAAACCCAGAACAGTTCGAATCAGGGCATTTGGAGCACTGAGATGAAATATATGGCCACCGGAAGACGAACATGTCTCGCACTTATTTCGGAGAAATCCGATACGCCTCAAAGATGTCGTTACTGGGAAGCCTTCCCCTCCGATTTGGTTTACAGGGTCTTCATCAAAGTTGTATTATATTGAATCACGGATCTATATCAGATGGAAAATTTGGATTTGGAGTTTGGATCAGAGATTTAAGCTCACCGGAAGACATACCTGTCTCGCCACAGTTTTAGACCGACCCGATGAGCTCCAAAGATTGTAAGGGACGATACACTTCCAGACCGATTCAGTTTACAGGGCCTTCATGAAGATTCACTATATTTGAGTCCTATTTCTAGAACGTTTGAGATCATTAAATTTAGAGCTATGAGCAAGAAGATAACGTTTCCGGAATGGACACATGTCTAGAAGCCTCTTTCTGATCGTGTCAATGTACTGCAAAGACGAACCCTCCGGGAAATCTTCCACTCCCCAAGCGCCGATAGTTTCTTCACCAAAGTTTGAGATATTTGAGTGATCTTTCCATTACAGTTGGAATCATGCCATTTGGATCCATATCCTGGAAGTTACGCTCTCCTGAATGCCAAGGGGTCCGAGTGCGACTTAGGCATGCGAGATGGCCGAGCAGAGAATTGAACTGCAGAAAGACTCACGGTTTACACCGACTTGGGCCTGCGACTTGGGACTAAAGATGACTAACTCGCACAAATATTTTCTCCAGAATGCGTCCTGGTTGTGCGAATTGAAGAGAAGGAAGCCTGAACAGCACAAACACTCGCTGCTTACACCTAGATAGGCATGCGGCTGAGGCTGAAGGATTTAAGGCTCACAAGGCTGTTTCTATGGCTGTGCGACTTGGGCCTGCCACTTGGGAAGCAACTGACCATGTCGCACACTTGAGACATGACCTATTTGAAGTCGGGTCAGTACCCAGTTTGTCCTGGGCTGACCCGGTTCATAATACTTAGTATAAATAGTTTTTGGGAGAAAAACCCTAGACACCTTATCTTTTATCTTCCATGCTCTCTTAGTTTTCTTTCCTTTTGAGTGTTAAAAACGAGTTTTTTAAGAGATACCTGAAGGATTTAATCAATCTAAAGCTGTTTCTAATCATCTCATCTTCTTATCTTTGCTTCTAATCATGATTAACATCACCTCTTGCAAAAGATTAGGTGTGTTAATCATGATTAGTGAGTAGAATTCTTTATAGTCTTTGGGGATGGTAGATTAGGGGATTTTGATGTTAAAACTTTGATGTCTAGGTCCTAATCCATAGTTTCCTTTCTTGTTTAGTGTTCTTAATGCTTGATTAGGCTAGAAATAGTTAATCAAAGGTCTTAGGGAATTTCATCAAACACCTTGTGTTCATGATATTCCCCAAAGAACTAAGCAAGAGTTTTTCATGATTAGCCTATGAGAATGGATGTCTAATGTGATTAATTAGTTAACGGAACTTGTTTATAATGCTTTTGATTGCTAATTTTACTAATGAGAATTAGTTCTTGAATATGGTAATTAACAAAGTGATTAGTGTCTTGAGAGAGGATTAGTCAAAAATAGAGTTCTAGACTTAAGGATGATCACTTTTGTGAGTTTGTAGACATCATGGGTTATCACTAAACATCCCCTAATCAATTACCTTGCCCAGAGGCTTGCTTTTTATTGGTTGATATTTGAATTTTCGTCATTGACTTTTGTTGACCTTTTATGTTGACTTTGTTGACTTTTAAGTTGACTTCTGTTGACCTCTTCTATTTTTGCTTTTTTATTTATTGTTAATCTTGTTTGAGTTTTTGATTGCTTATTTTAATCATTTTTTCAGTAGTTAATCAAACCAAAACCCCTGATTTGCTTAGCTTAAGTAATTTCTTGTATTCTTGGTGTGTTAATCTTAATCCCTTTGGATTGATACCTTAATATTGCAATGACATGAACATATTAAAGAATTGATTTAGAAAAAAAAATCCTTTATCAATCAGCCTAAACTTTCATTTGCGGGAAGGTTTAAGAAGCAACTTTTAGACAAGGCTAGAGCAGTATTTGAAAAGCAGCTTAATGAGACCCCATTCACCATGCCTCTCACAGAAGCTTTTCTCATGATGCCTAAGTTGGGAAAATTTCTAAAAGACGCCATCCTCAACAAGACAAATGAGCTGACAGGGACGGTTGTGTTGAGTCATGAGTGTAGTGCAATCATACAAAGAAGGGCAATCCCTAGAAAGCTATCAGATCCAGGGAGCTTCAAAATTCCTTGTGCCATTGGTCCTTTGATGTTTGCTGGTTGTTTATGTGACTTAGGAACATCAGTAAGCTTGATGTCGTTTTAAATAGCAAAGAATCTAGGAAACAGAGTGTTCAAGCCAGCAAGGATCTCTCTAGTCCTGGCTGATAGGTCTGTTAGACTACAAGTTGGAATGCTTAAAGATCTACCAGTCAAGATAGGCGGCTTTGAGGTTCCAACAGACTCTGTGGTCTTGGAAATGGATGAGGAACCCACTGACCCTCTTATCTTAGGCAGACTGTTAAGATTGAGCTAATGAATCTTTCACACAAACTTAACAATGATCTCTTTTTCCTTGTAAAGAACTCTTTATTGAATCCAAATGAGAATTACACTTTCGAATTACAATCACGAGAGATATCGGATCATAGATCTTACATCTCCGACTCACGATCCAAGATTGCCTCAAGACTATCAAGTCTCTCTCTCACAATTCAAAAGTAAAATATGAATCTCCCTCTACAACAACCAACGTATTAATATCTACGAAACAGAAAACCCTCTCAAAAAACTAGAGTCTTTCCTTCGAGTTAACTCTACTCTGGTCAAACAGCTGCCACGTCATCTCCACGTTTGACCTCTGTTTCCTGTTTCTTCTTGCGATAGTAACACTGTGGTAGCTTATCACAGACCCTTCCTTGCCACTGCTGGTGCTATCCTAGATGTAAGGGGTGTCATGACTGAACTTCAGATTGGATCAGAGAGACTCAAGTTTGATGTGAAAGAGATGATGAAGAAGCCCACCATAGAGGAAAAAGTCTTCTATGTGGAAACTATGGATGAACTAGCTGATGAGCTCTTAGAGGAGTTGAACACTGAAGACCACCTTCAAGTAGCCTTGACTAAAGAACATGGTGATCGTGGTTACTTGGCTGAAGAGAGTGAAGCATACAAGATGGCTTTGGATCAACACAAAGAAGTGGATTCAGAAACAAGGTTCTTGGAGCTGGGATCAAGTGGTTCAGATGTTCAGGAAATCAGTGCGTCAAGCACAAACCAATGGTCAGTTCAAAAGTGCAAATCCGTGGGGATAGAGAATGAGCAAGACAACAAGCCTATTGAGGAGATGAACACCAAACAAGAGCTGGCCAAGGAATATTCATACCATGCGGATTGGGATGAGTCTAAGGCACCTCAGTTGGAACTCAAACCTCTTTCTAAGGGGCTCAGGTATGCATTCTTAGGTCTCAATGAGTCTTACCCTGTCATCATAAATGATAGGTTGTTAGATGATCAAGAGAATGCATTATTGAATGAACCGAGAAAGCATAGGAGAGCCATTGGTTATTCATTGGATGACATAAAGGGTATTTCACCCAACCTATGCACTCATAGGATTCATCTTGAAGAAGAGTCTATGTTATCCATTGAACACCAAAGGAGGCTAAATCCTAACTTCAAAGAAGTAGTGAAAAAGGAAAGTCTAAAAATCCTAGAGGCTGGGATTATCTATCCTATCTCAGATTCTAAATGGGTTTCACCAGTTCATGTGGTGCCCAAGAAGAGTGTAATGACAGTGATCGAAAATGAAAGGGATGAGCTGATAGCAACTAGAACCATTACAGGTCATAGGATGTGTGTAGATTACAGAAAGTTGAATGCAGCCTCTAGGAAATACCACTTCCCTCTTCCTTTTGTTGACCAAATGTTAGAAAGGCTAGCTAATCATCCCTTCTTCTGTTTTCTGGATGGTTACTCTGGGTTCTTTCAGATACCAATAGACCCAAGAGACCAGGAGAAAACCACATTTACCTGTCCATATGGGACCTTTGCTTATAGGCGCATGCCATTTGGGCTGTGCAATGCCCCTGCTACATTCCAATGCTGTATGATGTCCATATTTTCGGATCTGATTGAAGAGAAAGTAGAGGTATTCATGGATGACTTTTGAGTCTATGGATCCTCCTTCTCTGTTTGCTTGTCTAATTTTTCTCAGGTCCTAAGGAGATGTGAGGAGCACAGCCTGGTTCTCAACTGGGAGAAGTAACATTTTATGGTGCAAAAGGTTATTGTTCTTAGGCACAAGGTTTCTGAGGCAGGGATAGAAGTGGACAGGGCAAAAGTGGAAGTGATGGTGAACTTGCAAGCTCCAAACTCTGTAAAGGGGATCAGAAGCTTTCTGGGTCATGCAGGCTTATATAGAAGGTTCATTAAGGACTTCTCCAAGATAGCAAGACCATTGACAAGGTTTCTATGCAAGGATGTGGAGTTTGCCTTTGATGCTGAATGTGAGGAAGCCTTTAAGAAGATCAAAGAAGCCTTGATCAGTGCACCCATTGTACAAGCCCCAGATTGGTCTCTACCCTTTGAAGTGATGGCTGATGCTTCTGACTATGCTGTTGGAGCGGTTTTGGGTCAGAAGAAGGATAAGAAGCTCCATGTGATATACTATGAAAGTAGGACCCTAGACTCAGCTCAAGAAAAGTATGCCACAACTGAGAGGGAGATGCTTGCTATAGTATTTGCTTTTGACAATTTTAGGAGCTATCTGGTTGGTTCTAAATTGGTGGTCTACACAGAACATGCTGCACATAGATATCTGATGACAAAGAAGGATGAAAAACCAAGGTTGTTTCGATGGGTACTTATTTTGCAAGAGTTTGATATGGAGGTTCAAGATAAGAAAAGAATAGAGAATGGTGCAGCTGATTACCTCTCAACACTAAGAATGGATTCTGAGATCCCTATTAACGACTCTTTACCTGAAGAACAACTTATGGAGCTCAAGATTTACATGAAGGTTGAGGAGGTTGATACCATTAGAGAAAGCAGGTTAGCATGGTTTGCTGACATAGAGAATTTCTTGTCATGTGGGGTTGTACCACCAGAGCTGAGTGGATATCAAAAGAAGAAGTTCTTTAAAGACATCAAGAAGTATTTTTGGGATGAGCCATTTCTCTATGTGCTCAACAAGGCTCATCTATACAGAAGAGGTCTAGCTGAGGAAGAGGTCCAGCCAGTTCTACAAGAATGTCATAGTTCAGCTTATGGTGGACACTTGGGAGCTTTTAAAACGGTGGCCAAGGTTTTGCAATCAGGTTTTTGGTGGCCAACAATGTTCAGGGACGCCCAAAGTGTGGTTTCAAGTTGTGATTCATGTCAGAGGCAGGGCAACATATCAAAGAAGAGTGAAATACCTCAGAACCCAATCTTAGAGGTTGAGATCTTTAACTGCTGGGGCATAGATTTCATGGGGCTTTTCATCAACTCTTATGGGAACCAATATATACATCTTGGTGGCTGTTGATTATGTCTCCAAGTGGGTGGAGGCAGTTGCTTGCCCAACTAATGATTATATGTGGTCTGCAAGATCTTTAAGAGTGTTATCTTTCCAAGGTTTAAAGTACCAAGAGTTGTGATCAGTGATGGAGGTAGCCACTTCATTAACAAGATCTTGGAAAGGCTGTTGAGGAAACATGGAGTCAAGCACAAGGTAGAAAGCCCTTATCACCTCAGACTAGTGGTCAATTTGAGGTTTCCAATAGGCAAATCAAGACCATTTTGGAGAGGACAGTGAACAGTTCAAGGAAGGATTGGAGCAAGAAACTTGATGATGCTCTTTGGGCCTATAGAACAGCTTTCAAGATACCTATTGGAACATCTCTTTTCAACCTGCTTTATGGAAACAATTGCCACTTACCAGTAGAGCTTGAATACAAGGCTCTTTGGGCTGTTAAATTGTTGAACTTTGACATAAAACAGCCCAAGAGAAGAGACTCCTCCAGCTACATGAGTTAGAGGAGATCAGACTTGATGCTTTTGAGAGTTCAAGAATCTACAAAGAAAGGACCAAGACCTTACATGATCAGAAAATCCTAAAGAGAGAGTTTAAAGAAGGTGACTTGGTCCTCTTATTCAATTCTAGGCTCAAGTTGTTCCCTAGTAAACTGAGATCCAGATGGTCAGGATCATTCAGAGTTCTCGAAATTAGGAATTATGGAGCTTTGGTCTTGAAAGGCAAAGATGGCAAAGGCTTTGTGGTTAATGGACAGAGAGTCAAGCGCTACTTGGCATCAGGACAGAAGAGAGGGCTACCATAGTCTCTCTTGATGATCCTCCAACCCAGTAATGGGTATGAAAAGTCAAACTTAGTGACATTAAACAAAGTGCTCTTGGGAGACACTCCAAGCTTATCCTTGTACATACTTCTTTTTAATATTTTCTCTTCCTTGTTGTTTTTATGTTTTTAGGATGTTTTGATGTGTCTTGTGGAGTATGTTCAGGCTGTAGATGGACTTGGAGTTTTTTGTCCTTAAGAAATGGTGGACAAGGTGCAAAGAGATGCAAATTCGGTCAAAAACATGGTTTGCCACGGGTGAGTGCCATGGCCTGGGTTTGACCGTGTCAATCTCTTTTTCCTCAGCAAAATTCACTCGTCATTTGCCATGGGAGGAGTGCCACGGGTCTATCAAGGCGTGGCAAGCCAGTTTACACAAGAAGGAAAGACTCGGCTTTTGCCACGGCAGGAATGCCATGCCAAAACAAGACCTGCGGCACGTTAGACTTTGAGCACGACCACATTCGGTTTTTGCCACGGAAAAGACTTAGGCGTGGCAAAAATGAAGTCTGGCAATCAAGGAAGCTCGGTCTTTGACACGGGAAGAATGCCACGGTATAAGTCAAGGCGCGGCAAAGTGTGTTATGAAAGCAGCAAAGACTCGGTTTTTGCCACGGCAGGAATACCACAGCTGGCTCCAAGCGCGGCAAAAATTTGAAAAAAAAAAAGAAAAGGAGAAGTGTTGACTGGTCAACACAAAACACTTTACAGCTGGCTCCAGGCTGTACCAGTCCCCACAGGTCCTTCTTCTCCAAGAGAAAACCCGAGTTTGTTCTTTATCCCTCCATTCTTGCATTTCAAAACTCAATATCTCTCTCATTTCTCAACCAAATTGAGCGATTTAAAGTGCATTGGATTCGGTTTCTGTCATCTTTCTTGTATTACAATCTCATTTAGCTCGAACTTTGCCAATCCCAAGGTATTTTTTTCTCTGTCAAAACTCATCTTTTTCAATGGTTTCAATAGTTATTCTGAACTTGAAAAATGTGGAATCGATTTTGATAGGATGCTAGATTCCTTGGGATTAATCTTGTAAATGCTGGGTGAGTAGATTACAAAGGAAACATAAGTTCTTGGCTGAAAATTCACCTGTCCTTGAATTCTTGAAATTAAAGTGCAAAAATACCTCATTAAAATCGATTTTTGAAAACTTGTGGATTTCTTGCTGGGTTGTTGCTATGCATTGTTGCCTGGTGTTGTTGAGAGCCTTTTTAATTCATGCCCAGCTTGAGAAACCACTTGCTTCAAGAGAAAATCGATTTTTGCATTTTACTATGAAAGTTGGTGAATTTTTGTGGAAAATTGCTCATGGTGCTCATTCTATGTTTGAGAAATCTTTGCAGGATGACTAAGTTGACTAAACAAACTGCTACTTTGGCACAAGCAAAGAAAGCACAAGCTGAAAAGTCCAATGAACCAGCATCAACAACTATCAAGAATGTTGGAACCAAAACCTTCTCCAAGAAGACCACCAAGAAGGTTGCCAAGAAAGTCACCAAGAAGAACAATGACCACGCAGCTGTTGGCACGTCTGGCTCAAGATATAATGGGAAAGAGCTTGCTATAATATCTGGCACTCAGAGAAAGGGCAAGGAACTGGCTGTTTCTGCTGATGAGGAGGAAACCGAGAGTGATCAAGAGGCTGCTGTCCAAGCGGCTAAGAAAGCTAAGAAAACACCCAAACCAGAGCGTTTAGAACCGACTACTGCTGAGTACCTGAGCCTGTTAAAGGATGCGGCAGTGGTACAAACAAAGTTTCGTGATATGGAGTTTTTGGAGAAGTTGGGGATCCTTGAGGAAGTAAAGCTTATCTTCAACAATATGGGTCTTGGAGCCTTCTTTGAGATGAAGGAGTAGCTCATGGTGGGGTGACTCAAGAGTTTCTTGCATCACTTAATATCTTCATCTATGGAAATCATGATGAGAGGAGAGGTCAGGGTAATGGTCTTGGGCATATAGAGTTTGTCATCAAAGACAAAGAATATCACATGACCTTTAGAGAACTTGATGAGATTTTTGGTTTTCCAAGGCCAGAAGAAGATGAGGTCGTCAAGTTTAATTACCATGAGCACATAATTGCTGGTCTATGGGACACAATTGCTTTTGGAAGCTTCAGGGGTGGAAGATGTAAAAGTTCTTGGATAAGAAACCAAGCAATCCGATATACACACAAGGTTTTGGGTCACATGTTCTTCACAAAGCTAAACACTGGAGTTGTTCACCTGGAAGACATAGAACTCTTGGGGCTAGGCCTAAAGCCTCTCATCGGTCATCTAAAGAGCATGAAGAGATATTTTCAGGTCTCACACTATATCCCTTCTCTTGGTGCTTTCCTAGCTACTCAGATGTTGATCTACAAGGATGCTGCCTGGTGTGAGGGACAGAAACTCTCTAAGTTGCAGAATGGTTGGTTGGTCACCAAGATACCGAAGGCAAGAGGGTTTGTTTTTGAGGATATTGGGGTTAAAACCGAATTTATAGATGAAGCTGTTCTCAACAAAATCGGTTTCTTGGATGGGAGACTCGGTGAGAAATATATCTACCAATTCAAACTCCTCCAAGATGAACTTGTTAAAGTTGTGTTGCCAAACCCATCCCTCACCTCTCTCCTAGAGAAACAAAATGCTTCCTTTATTGTTCTCAAAGATCAGATTTACAATCCAGAAATAGATCCTCCGGTCCTCAAGTTCAAGAAAGAAAGCAACTCCAAAGGAAATGAAAAAGCTGAATCAAGCAAGTTTCATGATGAGCCTCCAGCTGCTGAATCTGATGGTGATGAACCCCGAGTTCCACAAATAAGAATGGGTGCAAATAGATACCACTTTGACCCATATGTGTGGGGTTCACCTGATTACCATACACGCAAAATCTACAGAAGAGTCAATGGGCTTCAGCAGTGGTGTAAGTGGCAGGACAAGATAATCCACAAGCTTATCAAGTGTGCGAGGCACTTAAAGAAGAAGGTGAAGAAGCTCACAGAGCCTGCCTCACCAGCCAAAGACTCGGCCACTTCTCCAGCACCAGTTCAAAGGGAGGAGATAGGAGAGAGCTCTACAGCATGTGCACCAGAGTTACCACCGGGTAAAGAAGCCTGGATTGTCCAACGACAGCTTTCCTCCCTGAGTCACCAGAAAGCAGCCCACCAATGGAGCCATCTCCATCATGTTCCACATCCAACCCCTCATACTATGTGGGGTCTGACCTCAGCGACTAGGTACTTTCTCCAAACCCTTTGTATATATGCATATAGATCTTGTTTTTCATTTTGCATTTTACTTGTTTTGCTTTGCACTCCTTTCTCATGCTTTTATAACACAAAGGACTGTGTTATTTAAGTGTGGGGGAGGAATTTTATGTTCGCTAATCATGTTTTCTTTAATCTTATTTTCTATTTTGAGTCTTGAGTCTCATTCATTCATGTAGCTGCATCTAAGTGCATATAAAAACCGAAAAATCGAAAATCAGAAAAAAATTTCACAAAAAATGTTCATTCTAGTTGCATTCACATTTTTAGGATTGAGTCTAGTTTCATAATCATATAGGTTGCATCATTTGCATGGGAGTAATGATAGGTTTCCTTGACAGAAAATCACATTTAAAGTTTGACTCATGGCCTAAGTTGTTAGTTATTTAATGCTTGCAAGATTTGAAATGATTTTGATTGTTGAAACAAGCCTTGAATTGAACTCGGCTCTAACAGGTGAAAACCTATAAAATTGACTTTGAATTATCTTGTGATGCATTGTTTGAGTGAGCATTGTGGATACTCATACATATTTGAGCTAGAAACCCATTTTTTTACCACTCTTTTCCTTAGCTCAAATAGCTGATTCCATACCTTGGATCAGTTCCCACACCCTGAACCCAACCTTCTTTCAAGCCAAATGATTTGTGAGTGTTGAGAGGCCATCTTGGATCAAACATAGCAGAAAGTGTTAGGTTTAGAGCGACAAGGGCAACTCTCAAAGTGTCTAGTTCCATCACCAAGGAATTATTAGGTGTGAATAAGTGTGGGGGAGAGATTTCTTTGAGTGAGAATTTTGAGAGAAAAGTTTTGAGAGAGAAAAGAGAAAGAGTTGTGAATATGGGAGTAATGAGAGGTAAGGGTTTAAAAAGAAAAGAAAAAGGTTTTGGTCTTGTGTTTTGAAGAAAAGAAAGCTCTAAGCGTTTTAAAAAGAAAAAAGCATCTAACCTCTAAGTGTAAAGAAAAGAAAAGAAGCCAAAGGCTCATGTTTCTAAAAAGAAAGTTAGAGGTTAGATGAATCAAATGTGAAAAGAGCTAAATGTAAAAGAAAGATCCCAGAACCAAAATTTGTAAATGAAAAGAAAACCCTTTTTGAGAGATGAAAATGAGTGAGAAGAGAGTTGTGAGGTTCAGTGTGAGAGTGTGAGTTAGAGGCATTTTAGGTAAGGGGGTGAGTTGAGTCTTGTCCTTGTATGCATCGGTTGCTCCTTACCTTTAGCCTTCTGCCAAAGTTTGATCATTCATTGAGAGATCTCCTAGTTGCATTGAACCTGCTTGTGCATTGAATGAGATCATTTTAGTCTCATAACCTCATCTCTAGCTAAACTTTGCTTGCTTGAACATGCATCACTTGATTAACATGATAAAGAGCTTAATGAATATCAAAGGGCTGAGGAATATCATTGCTTGTAGTGATCATTGCTTGAACTTAATGCATCAAAGTAAAATCTTGCATAGCATTTCAGAATTAGCAACTTGGACCCTGAATGTGAATTCTTTTGTGATTACTTCTCTCTCTCCATAGGAAATGTGAACTCCCAAACACCAACCCTCTCTCTCATTTGATCCTTTTGCTTGAGGACAAGCAAAAGACAAGTGTGGGGAAGTTGGTATGTTCATAATTTGCATCATTTAGCTTGCATGTTTAAGTCCAAATCATGTCTTATTTCATGCATTTTATGTCTTTAGGCATTGTTTTAGGACTTAGGGGCTGCATTAGGTCCAAATGAGTCTTTGCATGGTTGGAGTCTTAAACAGGTACTTTTGAGGCTGTTTGGAGCAGAGGAAATGTGACCAGGAGTTGAAATGGAGGAGAAAAAGGTCAGAAATGGTGAAAATGTTCTAAAGGAGTTCATCAGAATAATTGTGTACCAGAAGGAGCAGTTTCTCGGCTAAAAATTTTGTCCGACAAGTTTTTCTCGGCCAAAATTGCTATCGAGTGAAGATCTATCGGCTAAACTCTTATGCCGAGACGGTTTGAGATTTATCAGCTAAAAACTTCACCGCGGGAAGGATTTCTCGGCTATTTCTCTTAACGCGGTACATGGACCCTCGGCTAAAACATGTTTACGCCAATACGCGCTAACGATTACCTGTCCGGGGAGATTTTCCGACCGATTCAGTTGCCGGGGTCTTCAAAAACGTTGTAGAGGATCGAGTCACGGTTCCAGAACAGTTGGAATCAGTGGATTAGAATCAGTGAGATGTGAGTTATGGCCACCGGAAGACACAGCTGTCTTGCATACATTCCAGACCGAATCCGATGTACTTCAAATATCACTTAGGACGATACCATTCCATACCGATTCAGTTTACAGGGCCTTCATCAAGATTCAAGAGCTTCAAGTCTTATTTCCAGAAAACTTGAGATCACACGATTTAGAGATCTGAGCACAGAGATAACATTTCCGGAATGAAGACGGGTCCAGAAGCATCTTTCTAATCGTTCTGATGCACTGTAAAGACTGGCCGTCCGGGAGACCTTCCACTCCCCGGATGCAATTGAGTTCTTCACCGAAGTTTGAGCTGGTTTAAAGATCTTTCACGAGGACTTGATTTCATGTCATTTGAAGTTGAGAGCAAAAAGATACAGTAACAGAAGGACGAGCATTTCAAATCGGGTTCAACTTGTCACTTAATGCAGAATTATGCTAAGTGTTCACGGGAACAATGCCATGGCCTACATCAAGTCGTGGCATGATATCAATTTGCTCGGAACTTGGCACGGTCACATTGCCACGGTTCACACTTAGCCGTGGCAGAACTCACATTAGGATGACACGGTCACATGCCACGGCCACTCACCAAGGCGTGGCAATGTCCAAAGATTTTGGTGAATTGCCACGGTCCACATGCCACAGTTGGAGACAAGCCGTGGCAAACCCATTTTTCTTGAACCAAACCCAGAAAAACATGCCACGGCCACAAGACACTGCATGAACTAAGGCGTGGCAAAGACTTGTTCTTGAAGATTCAACCATCTTCCTTTGACACGGTGAACGTGCCACGGTCTGACCAAGGGGGACTTCAGGCGTGGAAAAAGGCTCCTTTTACCCATCAAGGCCGGGTCAGGACCCAGTTTTTCCTGAGCTGACCCGGTTCGGCCCAAGTAGTATAAAAGCAAACTAGACCTAATTTGGAGACAACTTTTATCTTATCTCATTTTTCCCTTTCCTTTTTTAGTGTAAACCTTTGCTTGTTTAAGATATATCTCTTCTTTTAAATCAAATCAATAATGTTTCTTTTGCATCTAATCATTTCTTTTCATCAAATCAAGCTTCTAATCATGCTTAACATCACTCCTTGCAAAAGATCAAGTGTGTTAACTATGATTAGTGAGTAGAACCATTTTAAGGTCTTAGACATGTAGATTAATTATGGTGCTAAGATGTTAGATTATGGAGTTTAGGGGTTAGATCATGCATCATCCATTCTCTACAAGTTGTTCCCTATGCTAGATCATTGCACATCACTTGTGGTCTAGATCTTAGGCACTTTCATGCACCAAAAGTGTTTGTTGAAATGCCTGAACCAAGTTTGTTAGAGGTTTAAGTGCCTTTCATCATGGGAATGATAGTTTGATCACTTAAATGACATATTAAACTGGATCTTAATGTTTTTTAATTCATGCTTCTCAAATGAGAATTTGGTATGAAAGAGGATTAGCATAGAAGTTTAATGCCTTCATGAAAAGATTATCTTGCTTAATGAATTTATGCTAAATGGATTTTCTTGATTGATTGTTCATTAGCTCACTATTCTAGCATTAAAGCACCCTAATCAAATATCATGTCTAGGACCTTTCCTTCATCATATCATCTCATTATCATCTTGCTTACTTGTTATTGCTTGTCTTGTTTGTCTCATTTCAATTGATCACTTGTTTAATACTTGTTTTAGTTTCATTTTAAGCATTTGTCACAAATCAAACTCATCATATTGCTTGGATCAAGAAAATATCATCATGAGCTAGTGTCTACCCACATATTTGGATTGATAACCCTTTGTATTACAAAGAAAAGGGATTGATAACCCCATCTAAAGGCCTAAAAACCTTAGTTATTAATATCCTTACCTAATCACTCAGTTAAACCTTTTAATCTTTTAACTCTTTCATTGACATTCTTATTGTTATCATTCAGGAAGAAGAATTGGGAAAACCGGTGAGCCTTGGTGAAGTTTTCATCAGGATTCATACAAAAGCAGGTGGGACTTTTGTAGACCGAAAGGCATAGAGCGTGGCTGAAAGGTATTAGAGGAACTTGGAAGCTAGACTGTCTAACATCAGGACAATATACGAAGATACTATAGAGGAGCTAACCGTAGAAGAGCAGAACGACCTCTTTCTTCAGGTAAAGTCCTGGGTTTTTGTTTAAATTTTGTGTTTATAATATAGTTTGATTATTTGGGTTTGTTTTTGTTTGAATCCTTCTTTTTTTGTTGCAGTCGACATTCACAAATATAAGAGGTATTCCATATGGAATTGGAAGCTTCTCACTGTCGCATATCAATGGAAAGAGGAAGTACCGAGAAGCTCTTCAACATACAAAACTCTGCAAGAACAGCTAGAAGAAGCTCAACGCAAAATAGAAGAACAAGCAGCTGAGAATGCAAGCCGTGAGTCCGAGCTTACAAGAGTTTCTGCAGAGCAACAAGCCAAGATCGGCAAACTATCCCTGGTCGAAAGGTATTTGGCTGAAACTGATCCAAGGTTTTGACTTTCTGGCTGCAAATAAGACCTCTGATCTGCCAAATGCTGGTCTGATGACTTCTGCTCCACAAACTGCTGCTCGGACTCTTCTACTCCAACCACTCAGCCCTCGGAATCATAGGTTCTTCTACATCTCTCAACTCTTTTGGTCTCCTTTTGAACTTATATCAATGGTTGTATATAGTAATCCCTCAGAATCATAGACTCTAGATCTCTCAACTCTTTCGGTCTCCTTTTAAACTGATCTCCATGGTTGTATATAGTAACTCATTTTCCATTGGAAGTTACTATGTCATTTAACTTGTTCCATGGTTGTATAAGTCTCCTTTTGTGAACAATGTTATTATGTAATTTAATGTTTCCTTTGCTTTTACATTTAGAATGACTTCTTTTGTAGTTTATTTCTTATTAAAAATGTATATGTGGATTCAAAATACCAGATTAGGAGGATCCGACTCGTAATACCAGAATGTATTTTCATTTATCAAAACAGTCGCAATGCAATCGTAAATCAGTCGCAAAGTAGTCATATATTAGTCGGAAAACGGTCGTTAAATTGCACCAAATTACCATTCAAATATCGATCCAGTCGCTTTTCAATCGCGATTAAGTCGCAATATCAGTTGTTATTCAGTCGCAAATTTAATGACTGAATATCGACTAATTCACATCGAGCAAACTTAGTTGTTATTCGTTTGTTATTTGGCGACTGATTAACGACTATGTTATTTAACGATGCAATATTAGCGACTGATTGAATTAGTCAGAATTAGGTCGTAAATGTAGTTTTAGCGACTAAGTAGCAACTTTGTTTGAGGTCGCTAAATCTATGTTTTCTTGTGGTGAAATAAGTTTTTTTTCTGAAAATTTTTGAAGGATTTAAGGTTTAGAGTTCAGTTGTTCAAGGTCTAGGTTTTAGTTTTATGGGCTTAGGTTTTAGGTTAAGAGTTTAGGATGAAGACTAAACCTTAAACCCTAAAAAAATCCCTAAAATACTATTTTTGCAATTTTCTCAAATGTTGTACTATTCTGACAATTATTTTTTTATTTTGTACTATTTTAAAAAATCTCTCTTTAAAATATATTAGTCATATAAGAATGAAATCCATCAATCTAAGTAATCACAAGAACGTCAAAGTTTACCAATAGACAAGCTAGCATGAAAAGTTTGTATCTATCTTTCTGATATTTCATATGTATTTGATACCACTGATTTAGGTTTTTGAATCTTTCTAGGTATCTTTTCTGTTAATAAAAAAAAAAGAGTTATGGCTGTTACAATAATTTTACTCTTTCTATTGTTTTCTTAAAAAACAACAAATCATCACATAGTAATATATATATATATATATATATATAGTTTCTGTGTCTATTATATATCAACTAAAAATTAAAAAACAAACACAAATTACTCAAATTATGATGAAAATGAATATCATATTAAAGTCTCACATCAGATATGAGGATGAATCGTTATTTAGAACCATATTATAAAAACGAAAAAGACTGCAATGATAAAACTTCGTAAAGGTGAAAAATATAACTTAATACACATCTAGTTTTTTACCAAAAAAACAAATATTCAGTCTATTCTATTTTCAGTTAAATTATATAGCATGTCTAGTTGAAACTAAAATACATTAGAGAGCTAGCAAAACATGTCAGGTAACCAAGTTTATTTCTAGGATACAAAGAAGGTTAAGTAGATACATTATAAAATCAGTGGTTAACTTTCTTATTTGCTTACATGATGATATGACACTAGGGATTAAACCGCGCTGTAGCGCGAAAATATTTTTTTGACTTTCAATTACGTTAAATAATTATGTAAAAAATAATTATTTTGTAAAAACAATTATTTTTTAAAAACAGTTAATTTGCAAAAATAGTTGTGAATTTTATAAAATGAGTTGATCTGTATATAGAGTCATTTTTATTTTTTGGTTTGAATTGTAAAAAATAAGTTAATCTATATATAAAGTTATTTTATAAGCAGGTAAAGCAAAATAAGCAGTTTATTTAATCTATTGGCATTACACTAATATATTATTGAGGCTAATACACAAAATATTATAATATTATAATCATCAAATCTAATTTTCATTGCTTAATAACTGAGATTTATAATCTGTCCTCAAACTATAAAAAAAGCAGTTTTATCTTTTTTAACTATATATATATAAATAAATATAATATTCTATAAACTTAAGTTTGATATGAAATTAATTAAAATATAACAAACTATATTTAATTTTAAAAGACAAATTATAGTATTTAGTAAATTAAATATACCATCTTTTTAAAAAAACTAATATTTTGAATTGCGAGATTTTTTTGGTGGATATTAGAAAAATTAGAATCATAATCCGTTTATATCGAACTAACCCGTTTACTTAACATGTTTATACTGGATTAAAATATAAAACTAATTATAATATGCACCGTTTAATAACTCTCACTTCACCACAAACTTTTTTAATTAAAAAATAATTTTTGTGTCAAAGTTTTGGTAAGAATAACTAAAACAATTATTTTTGTATATAATCAAGTTAATATAACAAATTATAGTAAAAAATATTTCACCATTTTTTATCATAACTTTTAGTCTTGATTTTTATATTATTTAATTGTGAATTTTATTTATTTTCACGTTTTTTTAAATTAAATATATTTTATGATATCATTTAAAACAAAAAATATAAAAACTATCATATTTTTTAATACAGAAATTAAATAATAAATATACTTTATTAAATGAGAAACAAAGACTTTCTATATTTTTTTCAATAGATTTTAAAGACAACTATATTCTTTCCTATTTTAATTATTCTTTGTTATTTGTATGCTATGTAATACTTTACAAAATGAAGGTTATTTTTTAAAATGTCTACTTAATTAATAATATAGAGATAGGTTTTTTCATAAATCTAAGATTCATTGTTGTGCATATATAAATCTAAGATTCATGAATAGAAAATAATCAAGGTTAAACACGTAACAGTGAAATCAGCAGTTAAGTTTGTCATTTGATACCTTAAAAGCATCAATATTTCTTATCGATTATCATAAATCTCAGATACATGTTAGCTTTGTATCTTTTTACATAAATGTTTAACTATGTTACTCACTAACTTGATTAAATTATTATCTGTGGCAAACTAAGTATAGTAAATGCAAACTTACCACGTCTAACGCCATGATTTAGGTGTTTCGTCAAGAAGTAAGAGTCATGTCTAGGTTACAAAAAAGGTTAAGTGGTAACTTGTATAATAGTTTCATTTTGTTATTAGATAAATTAAAAGTAGTATGACAAAATATCAGTTTGTGCAAACCTAAAATACTATTTAGTTTGGTTTTCGTGTACACAATTTATGATTTACTGATAGATGACAAAGAGAGAAGAGAAAGTTCTGTCTTCTTATTCTAATGAACAACGTTTATATACATACACGACTCTAGGATATTCATGATACAATTATATCTATTAAGGAATATTAACATAACTGAATATATTATACGATATTTACATATGGCTCCCTAATACTTCCCCTCAAGTTGGAGCATGCAGATCACGTATGCCTAACTTGCCTCTAAGATAAGTGAATTGTTTCGAACCCAACGCTTTAGTAAAATTGTCCGCAAATTGCTCTGTGGTACGAATATGCGCCGTAGCAAGTGAACCATCCAGTATTTCATCTCTCATAAAGTGAATCCGATTCAAGGTGCTTCGTTCTTTCATAGAAAACTGGATTAGCTGCGATCTGTAAAGCCGACTTACTATCACAATGAAGACGCATAGGCTGCTTATGAGAGACCCCAAAACAAGAAAGGAGTTCACGGTTCCATTTCAATTCGCGCACATTGAACCCCATCGCTCGATATTCTGCCTCAGTCGAAGAACACGACATTGTATCTTGCTTCTTCGTCTTCCACGCTACAGGAGAGTTGCCTAACATAACAATGAACCCAGTCAGTGATCTTCGAGCAGCATATGGACAGCATAAGACAGTTCTAGACGTGTATAAGTAAGATAGACCAGTCTACCAACCAACCTTTGATATCTTTCTGGATCATGAAAGAATTTTCCTTCATCAGTTACCAGTTTGTGATTCTGTTCCATTAGAGTCGAAACCGGCTTGCTGCCCAACAATCCACACTCCTTAACAATGTCTAATGCATACTTCCTCTGTGATAAGTAGAAACCTTCCAGAGACCGTGCGACCTCAATCCCAAGGAAGTATTTCAATAACCCCAAGTCCTTCATGTGGAAACATTGGCTGAGATATTCCTTGAACTTTCGAATAGCCTCAAGATCATTACCCCCAATCAGCAAATCATCAACATATATGAGAACATAAAGTCTCATCCATGTAAAAAATGCGTTATGAACATCCATTTGATGCACCTTCCATCCTTTAACCACTGATACTTTGAGGAACATACGAACAGTAGTCATTTTGACGACCGGAGCAAACGTTATGAACATCCATTTGATGCACCTCCCATCCTTTAACCACTGATACTTTGAGGAACATACAAACAGTAGTCATTTTGACGACCGAAGCAAACGTCTCATCATAATCCAAGCCCTCTACTTGGCGATTGCCATAGGCGACTAACCGAGCCTTATATCGTTCAACTTCACCATTTGACTTGTATTTTATTGTGAATACCCACCGGCAACCAATCACTTTCTTATTCGTTGGGAGATCCGTGATATCCCATGTACCATTTGCTTCCAAGGCCTTCACCTCCGTAGAAGCTGCATTTCTCCATCGCTCATCCTTCAATGCCTCATTAAACGAGGTTGGTTCATGCCCAGCGGTAACAGCTGCAAGAAACGCTCTATGCGATGGAGAAAATTTGTCACAATTCACATAATTGGCAATGGGATAAGGGACCATACCTGACATGGAAGACGCTGTCGGGTGTGAAGAGAGAGAGAGAGACAGGGTCAGTGCTGCACTGTGTTGTATAGACGACAAAACCATCAAGTCTAGTAGATCTTTGACGTTCACGCTGACTTCGTCTTAATGGAACGCTCGTCATGTCTGGTGTATGTGCCTGCTCCTCTATTACTTGAGCGATTTCTTCCTCTTCAGTATCATGTAAAACTTCGCTTCCCCTGTCTGTGAGTACACGTTCTTCTGTATTTGGATTAACATCGACAAACCCATCGTCATCATCGCAAAAAAATCTCTGTTCTGGTAACTGTATCTTAGGCACCTCCTTGTTCAAATTCTGCGTAACCCATGGGAAAACGTTCTCTTTGAATACCACATCTCTTGACTCAAAGAATTCCTTTTTATCTAAATCCCATACTCGCCACCCTTTCTATCCAAACGGGTAGCCCATAAACACACATCGTCGACTGTGTTCTCCAAATTTATCTTTATCCCGTAAAATATTTCGTGCAAAGCACAAGCTCCCAAACACCCTAAGAGACTCATAGTTTGGTGCAACCCCATATAGAGCCTCAAACGGAGTTTTCCCATCGAGTGTACTGGTCGGTGTTCGATTGATCAGGTGACAAGCTGTTAATACGCACTCTCCCTAGAAGAGAATCGGAACACTAGCTTGAAACATCAAAGACCTGGCCACATTGAGAATATGTCGATGCTTTCTCTCGACATGCCCATTCTGTTCTGACGTGTAGACACAACTAGTTTGGTAAATAATCCCTTCCGCAGCAAAGTAAGACTTTAGGCACATAAATTCGCCTCCATTATCGCTTCTAACAACTCGCACCTTCTTGCTAAATTGTCTTTCGACCATCTTGAAAAAAAAATTTGAGATGATCACCCACCTCTTTCTTTTCTTTCATCAAATAAACCCAAATCGCTCGAGATTGATCATCAACAACGGTTAGAAAATACGCAGCACCACAACTAGAAAGTGTGTGATAAGCTCCCCAAACATCACAATGGATTAAATCAAAAATTCCAATAGCTTTATTTGAACTCTCATGAAAACAATCCCGGGTTTGTTTGGCCCTTAAACAAATGTCACAAGCAGTTTTTGACTCAACTTTTCCAAAATCCAAAGAACTAAATAAATAAGACAAAATCCAACTTGACGGATGACTGATGAGTGAAGATTTTGACTCATTCTAACCTGTGTTTACTAATCTTTTTAAGAGTCTTTGGAGTCTTTTTCAGGTTATTTCATGTGACTAGGAGGCTTTAGCTGAGGATTGGATGGTCCGAAAGGCATTGGAGCAAAAAGGGATGAAGCTGATCAAAAAGGAGCAGTTTTCCTACGTAATTGGAGAAGCCTTCTCAGCGAGCACCTGCTCCTGGTTTCGACCTTCTGCGGAGCACCTGCTCCAGCCGGGAGAAAAATAAGGAAAACATCTTTACCTAATTGACCACTTTTATGGATCATAATTGTATCATATGCAGGTGTTTTAACTCTTTTTTCAAAGGTTTTCAAAGTCTTTTCAAAGTTTTAGAGTTTCAAAAGACTTTACAGGAAAATTGGGCAAAAGATATGCAATTTGGAACAAATGAGCAATTTTGGATAAATGCAGACCGTTAGAAGTATGACAAGCGATGAAGACCTTCTCACCGTCTGATCACCCCCAAAATCTGAGACAACATAGAAGATCCAACCAGCTTTCTAATGTACTTGGTTTGGAGACAATCCAACAATTAGATCTTCAGATACTCCCGATGCAAGAATGACAGAAAATGCAGTTCCGGAAGAGAGCCATGTGCCGGGACCGCGGCCAACACCTACTTTCCCACGGGTAGACCCACCGCGACCACGGAACTTGGTCGTTCACTTTCCCGACGACTTAATTAAAGCCCAGATCAATTCCTTTCGTTACTTTTGAAGCCATAAGTGTCCAGAACCACCCCAGAAGCTATAAATACCCCCTTTAGGTCATTCTAAAGGGTGTGTTCTTTTCTGTACTTAGATATTCGTGAGACACACAAACCCTAGAGAGAGAGAGGCCGCCGCTTGAAGGAGGAGCCGCCACTGGAGGAAGTCATCGCGCCTCCGTCTTCTTCTCCGTTCTTCGTTTTTCTTCCATGTTCTCTTTAATTTCCTGCACTTTCAATTTTGTTTATGATGATTGTTTGCAATATGTTTGAGTAGTTACCCTTGTTCAAAGGGAATTTCATGTGTCTTTGTTTATGAATCGATGGATTTAGGATTTATAATCTTCTAGATGTTCTTCGTTTGCCTTTAATCTTACTGCGTGATTCTCTGCAGGCCACTTAGAAGCCGATCTGATATGATATGTTGCGAAAGCTTTCACTGATTGTCTGAACTAGGGTGAAACGAGCAATAATTCTATAGGAGTGGAAACCTACTTGTAGTTGAGTTGTGAATGTTGATGAGTCTTGTTCTGCTATTGCATCTTCTCCCTTCCAGGATCAGAGTGGAAACCTACTGATCAGGGTTGCGAGAGATAGTTGTTTAGTGCTGCGAAAGTAGGCTATTCATACTTCCGTGCCTCAAGTTCTAGAACATACGTAGCTGATTACCTTTATCACTTGTTTAAAATCGACATAGCTTAGTCCATGAACCCCTGCGAATTCTCCTTGAGCCCCAACGTTTGTCTTTAATTGCTTACAACCTTCAACTCTATTTGCTTTTCATTCGCTTGTTCTTTTCTTTCAATCGCCTTGTTTAATCGCTTTTTAGTTGCTTTTATTTGCTTTCGTTTTTAATTGCTTTTACTTGTTTAGTTTTCTAGTTTAGATTTAGTGACAACCAAACCCAAAACCTAAACCCAAACCTACTTAGTTCTAGTCTGATTTAAGCGTTGCCGTGAATTCGTACTGAAACAACTAAGTCTCTGTGGATCGATACCCTAAGTACTACAGCGCACATCTGTGCACTTGCAGACATTTAGGGGTTATAAATTTAAAACCTGAAGCTTAGTAAAACAAAAACCGACCAACCCCGTTTACAATCGCAATCAAGTTTTTGGCGCCATTGCCGGGGACTTTGATTTGTTTCGTTGCGAATCCCAGCTTAAATCCATTAGAACACTTGTTTATTTTTACTTTTTCTTTTGAATTTTTCAGGTTTCTCTACAATGAGAGACCGGGAACATGTTCCCGGAACTCTTGGTGATCCACCATATCGTGTGGATGGTGATCCGATCGATGATGATGACCTGACTGATGATGAGTTTGAAGAACCGATCTATGATGACAACGAGCTAGTCGGATCGGCAAAACATGAAGATGATGATGAACTGATTGGAAGTTTCGATTCACTCGAGAAATTCTTGGGAGACCGAAGAGCTATTCAAGTCGATTTTGCAGAAAACTACTACAGTTCATCACAAGGATTGGTCTACCAATCTTGACGATGCATTATGGGCGTATCGAACAGCATTCAAGACACCATTAGGAACAACACCATTCAATCTAGTTTATGGAAAAGCATGTCACCTTCCAGTTGAACTCGAGTATAAGGCGCAATGGGCTATCAAGGAGATGAACATGAATCTGAAAACAGCTGGAGAAAGAAGACTACTTCAACTTCATGAGTTAGAAGAAATTTGACACAATGCTAACGAAAACTCGAAGATCTACAAGGAGAAGACTAAAGCATATCATGATAAGAAGATTATTCATAGAACTTTTGCTCCTAACGATAAGGTACTCCTTTTCAATTATCGTCTTAAGCTTTTTCTAGGAAAATTACGATCAAGATAGTCAGGACCCTTCACAATAAAGGAAGTCAAGCCATACGGAGCCATTGTCCTGTGGGACAGAACCGGAAACTCATTCACAGTGAATGGACAGCGTGTAAAGCTATATCTGGCTGAAGAGAAGACGAAAGAGAAGTAATGTTTTTGACTGATCCATCATCGGCCAATGATGAGACCAAGGAGTGTCACGACCCCGGTTAAGTCTAATCGAGCAACAATGTCAAGTTAATGACTTGAAACAAGCGCTTAGTGGGAGGCAACCCACTTAGTATTTTATCTATTTCCCTTTGACATTTATTTTCTATTTCCATTGCTTTGTTTCTGTTTCATTTAATTTCAGGTTTTCAATAAGGAAGAATAAATACAAAAGACGAGCAGCACTCTCCAACACGATAAGTTCACTTAAACGTTTCAACTTTTCTATTTCCTTTACCATTCTTTCCAAGATTTATCACACTGAGGACAGTGTGAAATAAGTCTGGGGGAGGATGTTCATCCGTTACTAATGAAATTTGATTTGTTTTTAGTTTGTTTTGGACACATAAAATTTTTCAAAAATCATTTTCGAAATGTTTTTCAAAAAATTTTCAAACCAGGGACACAATAAACATTACTATGATGAATTAGACCAGTGTGCTTCTACGCTATTTCCTCGTTTTTTTGCTCTTTTTGTGATCTAGGCCTAGACTAGGCGGTAGCTAAGTACTTGCATTACGAAATCCCACCAGAGAACTTCTATTCATTGAAATTCTTTCTGACAGGATATATTAGCTCATTATATCTGGACTTAATTTTGACTTACTTTTCTCATTAAACCATTAGATCATGGAACCGAATCATACATTCAGGACTCCTTTATCCTTTTACCACTCTTTGTTGATCCTGAATGGCTAGTTCATTTTTAGCTAGTTCCCCACCGAACCTAACCTCTTTCTAACCACATGCATTCTTGTTTTTCATTGTTCTATATGCAGATATGTGCAAAAACGTCGGAGAGAAAGAGGATCAACGCGGTTTTCAGTCACTGAAGACGAATACCTGCGATTTCACTGGAATGATTCAACAAAAGGAGAAAATTCAGTTTGCCTCTGAAAAACTTCAAAATCTTGGTACAATTTCGCCCCTTAGACTCTCTCTCTATAAAAGGTTGCTTCCTCTTTTCAAAAAAAAAAAAAACGAAAAAGAAAAGAAAAATATGAAGGGAGAGGAAATTTAAAACCTTAGAGAGTTTAGGAGGATCGAATTTTATACTTGAGGCAAGCTAGAGTCCGATTACATGGAGTTTTGGAGATTATCTTTTTGATTCGCGGAAAAGATCTAAGTCTGGGGGAACAGCTGTTTACAACAAAGGAGGAAGATTATGCAACAACATTTGGCAAAGGAGAAGTGACTGAAAATCTGCGGACACCAACAGGTCCTTCTCTCTCTTGCGGTTTTGCATATTATCTTGCATCCTCCATATTCTTCAGGTAACCCTAAACACTTAAACTCCACCACTTAAATAGCCTTTAATGCCAAACGCCGTCTACCCTAAATAATGTCTTTAATGAGAATTCACTACTATACTTAATGAATGTAGAGAGCTAGTTGACTGGAAGTTAGATTTAAGTGTGTAGATTTTCGCATGACGGATTAACGGACTAGTTTGCTTGTATTTTGGTGAGAATTTTCTAGACTAGATCTAAATATATGTTTCACGATAAGTTATGGTTTAGAAGGACGGTCACTGAGATATTGTTTAGTTCCTGCGATTTTCAAAATCTCTTTCCTGACTTAAGTTTGTTTGAGGACAAACAAAAAGGTAAGTCTGGGGGAGTTGATAACACCGTATTTTAACCACTTTTATGGATCATAATTGTATCATATGCAGGTGTTTTACTCTGTTTTCAATGGTTTTCAAAGTGTTTTAAATCTTTTAGAGTTTCAAAAGACTTTACAGGAAATTGGGCAAAAGATATGCAATTTGGAACAAATGAGCAATTTTGGATAAATGCAGACCGTCAGAAGTATGACAAGCGATGAAGACCTTCTCACCGTCTGATCACCGCCAAACTTTGAGACAACATAGAAGATCCAATCAGCTTTCTAATGCACTTGGTTTGGAGACAATCCAACAACTAGATCTTCAGATACTCCCGATGCAAGAATGACAGAAAATGTAGTTCCGGAAGAGAGCCATGTGTCGGGACCGCGGCCAACACCTACTTTCCCACAGGTAGAGCCACCGCGACCGTGGAACTTGGTCGTTCACTTTCCCGACAACTTAATTAAAGCCCAGATCAATTCTTTTCGTTATTTTTGAAGCCCTAAGTGTCCAGAACCACCCCAGAAGCTATAAATACCCCTTTTAGGTCATTCTAAAGGGTGTGTTCTTTTCTGTACTTAGATTTTCGTGAGACACACAAACCCTAGAGAGAGAGAGGCCGCCACTTGAAGGAGGAGCCGCCGCTGGAGGAAGTCATCGCGCCTCCGTCTGCTTCTCTGTTCTTCGTTTTTCTTCCCTGTTCTCTTTAATTTCCTGCACTTTCAATTTCGTTTATGATGATTGTTTACAATATGTTTGAGTAGTTACCCAGTTGGGTTTAAAGGGATTGTTCAAAGGGAATTTCATGTGTCTTTGTTTATGAATCAATGGATTTAGGATTTATAATCTTCTAGATGTTCTTCGTTTGCCTTTAATCTTACTGCGTGATTCTCTGCTGGCCACTTAGAAGCCGATCTGATATGATATGTTGCGAAAGCTTTCATTGATTGTCTGAACTAGGGTGAAACGAGCAATAATTCTATAGGAGTGGAAACCTACCTGTAGTTGAGTTGTGAATGTTGATGAGTCTTGTTCTGCTATTGCATCTTCTCCCTTCCAGGATCAGAGTGGAAACCTACTGATCAGGGTTGCGAGAGATAGTTTTTTAGTGCCGCAAAATTAGGCTATTCATACTTCCGTGCCTTGAGTTCTAGAACATGCGTAGCTGATTACCTTTATCACTTGTTTAAAATCGACATAGCTTAGTCCATGAACCCCTGCGAATTCTCCTTGACCCCCAACGTTTGTCTTTAATTGCTTACTACCTTCAATTCTATTTGCTTTTCATTTGTTTGTTCTTTGCTTTCAATCGCCTTGTTTAATCGCTTTTTAGTTGCTTTTATTTTCTTTCGTTTTTAATTGCTTTTACTTGTTTAGTTTTCTAGTTTAGATTTAGTGACAACCACAAATCCAAAACCTAAACCCAAACCTACTTAGTTCTAGTCTGATTTAAGCGTTGTCGTGAATTCGTACTGAAACAACTAAGTCTCTGTGGATCGATACCCTAAGTACTACAGCGCACATCTGTGCACTTGCAGACATTTAGGGGTTAATAAATTTAAAACCTGAAGCTTAGTAAACCGAAAACCGACCAACCCCGTTTACAATCGCAATCAGCGTGAAACGAATAAAAGAGTCCAGAGCCGCCTATCTTTTCTTCTACGCTTTCTTTTTACAATTTTCTGAACCAGAGAGTTTTTACTTGTAAGCTTTTGGGAGAAGAAATCTGCTACATTTTGAGAAGAATTATGAACCCTATTAACTCTTCTGCGATTTTAATTCATGAATTCCTTTTCATTTGTTGCTTTGTTTTTTTCCTCCATGTCTGAGTAGATCTCTTAGCTAGATTAAGGCTTTCAAAGGATTTCATGAGTTATAGAATTGGATGCAAATAGGGTTTAAAATCGATTGTCTTCACCTTTGTTAGACTTAATGCTTAGGTTGAACTGGCCATTCAATTTACGATCTTAGGTTAATCTATTCATCAAAAGTGTAATAGGTTGCTAGAACAAACACTGGTGAGCGATTTGTCCTTAGCAAACGACAGTTGAAGTTAAGGCAAATCGTGAACAGATCAAACCTGCTCGTTAATGCTTGTCTGCAATTTTCTAGGTTCAAACGACAGTTTAGAAGTTAGGTTGTTAGATAAAGTTATCGGTGCCATGACAGTGGGTCGTTATACGTTTATGTTTGAGTTCGAGACCTGCATTTAAACTACGCCCTGAATAGCCATCTGATTTTCATCTCTGAAACTCCTGCGAATTACCTTGACCTAGTGCTTGTTTTAAATTTGAATTGAAATCGTTTTTAGCTTGTTTTTACTTGTCGTTAACGTTACAAACAAACCATCTTTCGTCTTAGATTTAATTCAATCCTCGCAAAGTCATAGAGTAACACTGGTCCTCTGAATTCCGAATCCTTTATATTACAACTACATCACTGTTCTATTGCAGTAGAAACTATGAGTAAATCCAGTGTGAATCAAATTTTGGCGCCGTTACGACGAGGACCAATACGTTACCTTTGATTTTTGTTTTGAAATTCAGACTAAGACTTTACTAATTTTTTCTCTTGTTCTCTTGTTTGCGTGTGTTTCAGGTGTATGTCAAACATATCCACAAGGAGCAACTGCACCGATCTTGTTTCTTTGTCGAACACCGAGCTAGCAAGAGTCAAGTGAGAAAACAGACATCAAAGGCCTATTCAAGCCAACATGGGCGATCAAGGCAACAATGACAACATGGCTGTCGAGCTGCAACAGCTTTGACAGCAATTGGAGCAGCTGCAAAAGGCGCAGCAAGACAGGGAGCAGCCACAACCTGCTATTGGCGACAAGGACAGTCCACATGCTTACTATCAAAACAGGGCTGTGATTGCTCCTCCTACCATTCAGAGGCAAGACTTTGAGATCAAACCTCAGCTGATCTCATTGGTGAAGCAGCATCTCATTCATGGGCTTCCTGCTGAGATTCCGATGGACCACATCGAGAATTTTGAGGAGATTTGCAGCACGACTGGATCAAATGGGATACCAGCCGATTTTTTGAAGTGCAAGCTTTTTCCATTCTCACTTGCGGACAAAGCTTTGCGCTGGCTGAAGTCATTACCACCTGGGTCATTGACTACATGGGAAGAGTGCAGATAAGCATTTTTGGACCATTTCTACACTAAGTCCAAAATTGCAGCTCTGAAGAACAAGATCTCGTCATTTAAACAGCAACCTGGTGAAGCTTTCTGCGAAGCTTGGGAAAGGTACAAGGAGTACCGAAGAGAGTGCCCTCACCATGGGTTCTCTGATGAGCAGATTCTGTCAACCTTTTATGATGGTGTCAACTGGGATTACAGGAATGCTTTGAATGCAGCTAGCAATGGCGATTTCATGACTAAGTCCAAAGAAGCTGCTTATGAGTTGATTGAGAACTTAGCTGCAAGCTCCAGCAACAAATCCCAAGAGTATGACAGGTCTAGTAAAGCAGTTCATAGTGTGGAGTTGAGAAAGATCGATGAGCTTACAGCAAAGGTGAATCTGCTGTTAAGAGAGAACCAGAGACCTGTGCATTTTGCTGATGAGGTTGGTGATGCACCTCTTGCTCAAGAGTTTGTAGATGCAGAGAATGATAATCAGATGGAGGTGAACTTCGTGAATGGACAAGGGTATGTGCAGAATCGCAGCTTCAACAACTTCAGAAACCACCCAAATTTGTCCTACAGGAGCAACAATGTTGAGAACCCTCAGGATCAGGTCTATCCACAGCAAGGAGTGCAGAATCAGTCAGGATTTCAGAAGAACTTCTCCAACAATTTCCAAGGAAAGCAGTTCATCACCAATCAGAATCGGTTTCAAGGTGGAAATCAGCAGAAGTTGCCTTTTACAAGTATGCAGCCTTCTTCGAGTTCCTCAAATAACTCGCAGGATGAGCTGAAAAACTTGATGCAACAGCTGCTTTTTAATCAGCAAAAGTCTTCCATGGAGATTAATGCCAAATTGGACACCATGTACAATGATTTGAATGGCAAGTATGAGGCAGTGTGGACTCATGTGAAGAAGCTGGATGTTCAGGTAGCTCAGACTGCAGAAGCTGTGAAGAGATCACCTGGAACTCTCCCTGGAAAAGGTGAAAACCCCAGGAATGAGTTTGTGAATGCTATTGAGCTGAGAAGTGGGAAGACTCTGCATGCTGCACCAACAAGTTCTGTCTCAGAAAAAAGGAAGGAAAAGGACGTGGAGCACCTGCTCTAAGAAGAGGAACCAGCTCATGACGTAAAAAAGACGATGGAGCATTCTTCTCCAACCGGAGCACATGCTCCAAAATCGGGAGCACCTACTCCAGACGTAGATTTGACGATGGAGAACCCTGAGCCAACGAGGGAGCACCTGCTCCAGCAAACATTCCTGCAAGAGTTTACACGCCTAAGGTACCTTACCCAGTTCCACCAAAGAAGTCCCGCAAAGACTTAGAGGAGGCAAAGTGCAGGGAGATGCTGAAGGATTTGACTGTAAAACTCCCTCTAGCTGATGTTGTTCAGATGATACCAGCCCTTAAAAGATACATGAAGGGGTTAGTGTCTGGGAAAGCTGTTGAGGAAGAGAGTGTCATGATGGTTTCGAAGGAGTGCAGTGTTGTGCTTCAGAACAAAGTGCTGAAGAAGAGAAGTGATCCAGGAAGGTTTGTTCTCTCAGTCAGGATTGGGAATGTGCTGTTCGCAAGGTCTCTCTGTGATCTGGGTTCAAGTGTGAATCTGATGCCTTATTCTGTAGCCAAGCGATTGGGTTACACCAGATTCAAGCCGACAAAAATCTCGCTGGTGTTCGCTGATAGATCAACCAAATTTCTGGTTGGTATACTAGAGGATTTGCATGTTCAGATAGGCAATACACTCATTCCAGCAGATTTTGTGGTTCTGGAGGTTGATGAAGAACCCAAGGATCCTTTGATATTGGGACGATCCTTCGTATGCACATCTGGTGCAATCATAGATGTGAAAGGAGGTGATAGATCTCCAGCTGGGAGATATGGTGGTGCAATTTGAGATGAACAAACTCCTCAAGAAACCAATGCTGGACGGACAGACATTTGTCATAGATGATGGTTCAGACATTGCTGAAGAGGTTGCTGAAGAGGTTTTAGCCATTGATCCTTTGGAAGTTGCACTCACAAAAGCCGAAGGAGAACATGGGTATTTGAGTGAGGAAGCTGATGGATTTGCAAGGATGCTGAATGCAAGCACGAGGATGCAAAGGCTGGTGGCGTACATGAGCTTAGAAGGCAAGGAGAGCTCACCTGCAGAAAAAGCCGATGGAGCACCTGCTCCGAATCCTGGAGAACCTGCTCCCGATGGCTTGATTGATGGACCTTGGAGCGAAATGAGAGCTCCGAAGCTTGAGCTCAAACCCCTTCCTATGGGGCTCAGGTACGCGTTTCTAGGACCCAATTCGACATACCCTGTGATAGTGAACTCTGAATTGAACAATGTAGAGATTGCCTTGCTTCTTTGTGAACTTAGAAAGTATAGGAAAGATCTAAGATATTCACTAGATGACATTCTAGCGATTTCTCCTGATCTTTGCATGCATAGAATACATCTAGAAGATGAATCAATGACTTCTGTAGAACATCAGAGGAGGTTAAACCCGAATCTACAAGATGTTGTTAAGAAAGAGATAATGAAACTTCCAGAAGCTGGTGTGATCTATGCGATTTCAGATAGTAATTGGGTTAGTCCGGTTCATGTATTTCCTAAGAAAGGTGGCATCACTGTGATAAAAAATGATAGGAATGAATTGATACCAACAAGAACTGTTACTGGGCATGGAATGTGCATAGATTACAAGAAATTGAATGCTGCAACTCGCAAAGATCATTTTCCTTTACCATTTATCGATCAGATGCTTGAACGTTTGGCTAACCATCCTTACTACTGTTTCTTAGATGATTATTCAGGTTTCTTTCAGATCCCAATCCACCCGGACAACCAGGAGAAGACGACATTCACATGTCCTTATGGCACTTTTGCGTATCGCAGAATGCCATTTGGCTTGAGTAATGCTCCGGCAACATTCCAACGCTGCATGATGTCAATTTTTACTGACCTGATTGAAGACATAATGGAAGTTTTCATGGACGATTTTTCTGTCTATGGAAGCTCTTTTTCTGTTTGTTTGTCTAATTTGTGCAGGGTCTTGCAGCGGTGTGAGGAGAAGCATCTGGTGCTTAACTGGGAAAAATGCCATTTCATGGTGAGAGATGGGATCTGGGACACAAAATCTCAGAGAAGGGGATCGAAGTGGACAGGGAAAAGATCGAGGTGATGATGAGTTTGTAGCCACCAACATCAGTCAAAGGGGTTCGCAGTTTTCTGGGTCATGCTGGTTTTTATAGAAGCTTCATCAAAGACTTCTCAAAGATTGCTAGACCTCTGACACAGCTGCTGTGCAAGGATGTGAAATTCGAGTTCAACGATGCATGTTTAGAGGCATTTCACACGATAAAAGGAGCTTTGGTAAGCGCTCCTATTGTCCAGCCACCAGACTGGGAACTGCCTTTTGAGGTCATGACCGATGCTAGTGATTATGCAGTGGGAGCAGTGCTGGGACAGAGGAAAGAAAAGAGGCTTCATGTCATCTATTATGCCAGCCGAACACTCGACGAAGCTCAATGCAGATATGCCACAACTGAAAAGTAGCTTCTTGCAGTGGATTATGCCTTTGAGAAGTTCAGGTCTTACCTTGTTGGGTCGAAAGTTGTTGTTCACACTGACCATGCAGCGCTGAAATACCTGTTGACGAAGAAGGATGCCAAGCCAAGGCTCCTTAGATGGAACCTCTTGCTGCAGGAGTTTGATTTGGAGATCAAAGAGAAAAAGGGGATTGATAATGGTGTTGCAGACCACTTGTCGAGGCTGAAGATTGATGACGACATTCCACTATATGACAGCCTTCCTAATGAACAACTTTATGCCATAGATGTTTCTGGGTTCAACGAGCACCTGCTCCAACCTGGAGCACCTGCTCTGACGAGTTTTTGCTACTCAATTGACGTAGATCGGCATTCTGGTTTCCCATGGTTTGGAGAGATTGCAAATTACCTTGCTGCAGAGCTGGAACCTGAAGATTTTGTGAGAAACAAGAAGAAGAAGTTTCTGAAGGATGTGAGGCACTACTTTTGGGATGAGCCTTACTTATACAGGCATTGCTCGGATGGGATTTTCAGGAAATGTGTAGTTGATGAGGAGATACCTGGGGTCTTGTTTCATTGCCATGGTTCACCTTATGCTGGTCACTTTGCCACTTTTAAAACAGTGTCAAAGATTCTGCAGGCTGGGTATTGGTGGCCTACTATGTTCCGAGATGCGCAGAGATTCATATCCAGGTGTGACACATGTCAGAGACAAGGAAACATTAGCAGGAGGAATGAGATGCCTCAGAATTTCATCTTGGAAGTGGAGATTTTCGATGTGTGGGGCATAGACTTCATGGGGCCATTTCCATCATCTTATGGGAATGAGTATATTCTGGTGGCAGTTGACTATGTGTCAAAGTGGGTGGAAGCTCTGGCTAGTCCCACAAATGACGCAAAGGTGGTTTTAAAGATGTTCAAATCTGTAATTTTTCCCAGGTTTGGTGTGTCGCGAGTGGTGATTAGCGATGGAGGCTCTCATTTCATCAACAAAGTCTTTGAAAACTTGTTGAAAAAGAATGGTGTAAAACATAAGGTGGCGACCCCATACCATCCTCAGACGAGTGAGCAAGTTGAGGTTTCCAACAGGGAAATCAATAACATTCTGCAGAAGACTATGAGCACCACAAGGAAGGATTGGGCAGTAAAGCTTGATGATGCTCTTTGGGCATACAGAACAGCTTACAAAACACCTTTGGGGACTACACCATTCCACTTGGTGTATGGAAAAGCATGTCATCTTCCAGTGGAACTTGAGTACAAAGCTGCTTGGGCAGTGAAGCTGCTGAATTTCGATGCAAGGAGTGCTCAGGAGAGGAGGGTGATGCAGTTGCATGAGCTGGAGGAAATTAGGCACCTGGCCTATGAAAACTCGAAGATTTACAAAGAAAGGACAAAAGCTTTCCATGACAAGAGGATCCTCAACAGAAGCTTTGCACCAAATGATCAGGTAATGCTCTTTAACTCTAGATTGAAATTGTTTCCAGGGAAGCTGCGATCAAGATGGTCTGGACCATTCACCATCAAAGAGGTTCGACCATATGGAGCTGTAGTGTTGCTGGACACTAAAAGATGCGAGTTTGTTGTCAATGGACAGAGGTTGAAGCCATACCTTGCTGGTCCAAATATCGCAGAGGGTGAATCAGTCACCTTAAGCGCGATCCTCCTCAAGCCTAAATAGCTTTCCAAGTCAAGCTAATGACTTAAAACAAGCGCTTGGTGGGAGGCAACCCACCGGTAAGAGTCTCTAACTTTGTGTCTTTTATTTTTGCCAATAACTTTGGCTTTTAGGTTCTTTGTGTGAGAAAAAAAAAAAAAAAGACAGGTAGGAAGTTGTTCATCGTGGAAGAGAAGATGTGAGGAAGAAGAAGGAAGAGCACCCAACCAGAGCACCTGCTCCATCTGCAGGGTTGGCTGCTCAAAGCGTAAAAACTGACAAAGGAGCACCCCCTCCCCAGTCGGAGCACCTGCTCCACAGGGTGCTCACCACGTAAAAAGTGATGAAAGAGCAACCAGAGGGAGACGGGAGCACCTGCTCTGGTGAGTGCTCCAGACGAAGAAAACACGAGGGAGCACCCAGCTCTGTTCCGGAGCACCTGCTCCGTCAGGGTGCTCTACATGTGCGAACCAGGTAAGTTTTCTAGGCACTTCTCTAGCTTATTTTCACACCGGGGACGGTGTGAAGTAAGTCCGGGGAAGAGTCGTGTCTCTTGTACTTCTTTCTTTTGTTTTCTTTCTTTTTCTACTTTCTTTGAGTCAGTTTTTAGTTTGTTTCTTTGAGTCATTTTGTTTCTTTGAGTCAGTTGGTTATATGAGTCATGTCAAAACCTGTGGGAATAATGACCAATCCTATGATGATTTCAGACCATTTGTGAATCTTGACCGTTTTCTTTCAGTGATCATTGCTGCAGAATCATCTAGCTCGACTATTGGAAAATCCAAAGACAAAGCAGTAGACTAGAGGAACCCATATTGCTTGACAAGTCCATTGAACCTGAGCTAATTTCTCAGCTCTTCATTTTCCCTCATCGATCAGGTTAGTGCTCATAGGGCTTGAATCCTCATTCTTACCTGACAAATAAAGACCTGTGTGATAAATTTGGTATCCCTCTCCCTTATTCTAAGCATTGCTTCAGGCTGTTTCTATAAAAAAATGATAAAAAGCAGAAAAGATTGAAATGATTTTCTTTTAGAAGTAAAAGGTTAGGAAAATTTCCAAGGATCCCATTATTTTACTTCCAAAAAGGAATGATCACACAAAGGATGGAAGCGAGGGGTAGGAAAATTTTCTGTGACCCCATTATTCGCCTACACCTTTGATATATGATGAGGGAACTAACCGGGCGGGATTCGGTGGCAATCACCATTAATACTCACGTCTTTGAACCTTGTTATATATGCCTAAAAAAAAATGAAACAGCTTAAAAAGTGAATAAGTCCGGGGGAGAGGAAAGATACTCTTGTGTAGTATGGTCAATTTGTTATGGTATAAGTATGGGAACGAGTCTAGAAGGTCCTTGACACTAGTTTTATCGATGAGACTCAGCAATGATGGGACATGGATGATGTTATGAAATTGAGGGACTAATCTGGAAAGCTGCAATGTCTACGGAGAAGTACATGGAGGTTAGATTTTTGACTGATTTTTGCAGCAGATTGTCACATGCCTTGGTCAGGTTTACAGTCTTTTTAGTTTTGCGAGTTCCCACCTTTATCCAGTCATTCTTTTGGAATTGAATTTGAGTTTGTTTGAGGACAAACAAAGATCCAAGTCCAGGGGAGTTGATGAGTGGAGATTTTGACTCATTCTAACCTGTGTTTACTAATCTTTTTAAGAGTCTTTGGAGTCTTTTTCAGGTTATTTCATTTGACTAGGAGGCTTTAGTTGAGGATTGGATGGTCCGAAAGGCATTGGAGCAAAAAGGGATGAAGCTGAGCAAAAAAGAGCAGTTTTCCTACGTAATTGGAGAAGCCTTCTCAGCGAGCACCTGCTCCTGACTTCGACCTTCTGTGGAGCACCTGCTCCAGCCGAAAGAAAAATAAGGAAAACATCTTTACCTAATTCCAAGTCGCGTGAAACGAATAAAAGAGTCCAGAGCCGCCT
>NW_006256756.1:13072284-13299533 GCF_000478725.1 Eutrema salsugineum | reverse complement strand
GTTTTTTCATCTGTGTGCTGTGTTTTTTTCCTCCATGTCTGAGTAGATCTCTTAGCTAGATTAAGGTTTTCAAAGGATTTCATGAGTTAGAGAATTGGATGCAAATAGGGTTTAAAATCGATTGTCTTCACCTTTGTTAGACTTAACGCTTAGGTTGAACTGGCCATTCAATTTACGATCTTAGGTTAATCTATTCATCAAAAGTGTAATAGGTTGCTAGAACAAACACTGGTGAGCGATTTGTCCTTAGCCAACGACAGTTGAAGTTAAGGCAAATCGTGAACAGATCAAACCTGCTCGTTAATACTTGTCTGGAAATTTCTAGGTTCAAACGACAGTTTAGAAGTTAGGTTGTTAGATAAAGTTATTGGTGCCACGACAGTGGGTCGTTATACGTTTATGTTTGAGTTCGAGACCTGCATTTAAACTACGCCCTGAATAGTCATCTGATTTTCATCTCTGAAACTCCTGCGAATTACCTTGATCTAGTGCTTGTTTTAAATTTGAATTAAAATCGTTTTTAGCTTGTTTTTACTTGTCGTTAACGTTACAAACAAACCATCTTTCGTCTTAGCTTTAATTCAATCCTCGCAAAGTCATAGAGTAACACTGGTCCTCTGGATTCCGAATCCTTTATATTACAACTACATCACTGTTCTATTGCAGTAGAAACTAGGAGTAAATCCAGTGTGAATCAATGACCCATGCGACGATGCCATAAATCTGATGTACTCGCCTTGACCACCTTATTGACCTGTGTTCCCATCACACCCCTGAAGACATACACTCCCCCTCTCTCTTCACCCGCTCTAATCAGCATCTTCGAGGTATGGTCCTGCAAAACACAAAGATCTTCAGTAAAAGTAATTGATCCTTTGATAGTTTTAAGCAATTTAGCAACCGATATCAAAGAGCAAGTGAGTTCTTTGGAGTATAACACTCCTTTCAGCCACAGATCTCCACCAAGACACAAGTCGCCTTGCTTTGTCACCACAGCCTGATCACCATCTTGTAATCCGATCTTACATGAATGAATGTTTATAACATTCCTCAAGAAAGCTAGATCCCATGTCATATGGTGGGATGCCCATGTATCAATAATAAACTCCCCACTCTCAGTCTTACCATTCAATTTCTCATTGGTATCTGCCTTCTTAGAAGAGAGGAAGCTCATTAAAGCAGTCCACTGCGTGTCGCTCAGCTGAGGAAGAGCTCCTCGATCAAAATCACCATCACTCCTGGTCATGTTTGCTTGCGCTGATCCTGCTTGCGCTGATCCTGCTTGTGCTGCATTCGCCCTTACATAAGAGCCCCTACCTCTGCCATATCGACCAGCAACACCACCACCACGACCAGTCCTTCCTTGAGCTCCTCCACCTCTTCCTCATTCACCCCACCACTCTGGAAAACCAGTTAACTGAAAACAATCTGCCTGCGCATGTCCATACTTCCCACAATGAGTACAGGTGACGTCTTTCTCACGGTAGTTAGTCTGAGAGGAATTTCCTCTGTTCCCTGCCGTCACAGCGAAGCCAACAGCATCTGTTGCAGGCTCCTTGTTCCTTGTCATCATCAGTTGTCGCTCTTCCCGCACAATGCGTTAATAGACCTGAGTTAGCTTGGGAAGGGGCTCCAAGCTTCTAATAGTGGAGCGCACTGTCCCAAACCTCTCTGCGTCAAGTCCCGTGAGAAAGGTGTTAGTCCTTTCTTCCTCGAGATCTTCCTCCAGTTGTGCTCTCAGTTCGCCACACGAGCATGTACGTATCGGCTTGTATACTGCCAATTCGTCCCACATCTTCAACTTCTCGAAATACACCATGATAGAGTCTCCGTTCTGTCGGCAATTAGCGATATCAGCTCTGAGCTCACTGATTTGCGGCCCGTTTCCAACCAAGAACTGCAGTTTCAGATCATCCCACAGCTCCTTCGCTTCATCCACCATCGAGATCGTCGTCTTAAGATTCGATTCGATAGTGTTCATAATCCATGCCACCAACATGGAGTTAACCACCTCCCACTGCTCAAGCTCCTTTGGTGCAGTAGGTTTCGGTAGGGTACCTTCAATGAATCCCAACTTTCGTTTTGTACGCAAGGCATTCCGCACATGCTTAGCCCAGTCTTCGTAGTTCTCCCCTCGTAACTGCATTGTCGTGATCAAGTCTCCTGGCCGATCCGAAGGATGAATATACATCGGAGACAACATAGCTTCATCTGTTGTCAACGATCCACCGGCAACACCTTCCGCGAGTGCCTTATCCCATCGTTTTTACCATCGTTCTTTGTTATTGTTGTCTTTCTCTTCTTTTGATCTCTTCAAAAAAAACATTTTTAGGGTTTTTATTGTCTTGGCTCTGATACCATGACAAAGAGAGAAGAGAAAATTCTGTCTTCTTATTCCAATGAACAATGTTTATATACATACACGACTCTAGGGTATTCACGATACGATTCTATCTATTAAGGAATATTAACATAATCGAATATATTATACGATATTTACATATGGCTCCCTAATAATAGAAAATAAAAAGATGCAGCTTTGAAGATAACAATTAATTTTGTTGTTTGCTAACCTGAAAAATCATTGACAAATAATATATGTTTTCAAAAACTCTAAGATATTTGTTAAGTATTTATTTTTTGATAGGATATTTTTAACTTTTTTATTAATTATTAATCTATGTAGATATCATTTCCATATTTTTTATACAACTATATGCAACCGGCATACTAGAAGACATCATGTCCATGCCAGTTGCATACCGACAACCAATAATCTTTAAAAAAAAATTAATAACATTTTTTAAATTTATTCACTTTTTAAATGAATACGTTTTACGGTCATTTACCTGATTAACTCCTTTAATTTGGATCTGTTTTAAGATTACTTCTAATTATGACTTTGGTTAAATATCTATAATAGTTAATATTTAGACATGTTGAGATAGTAATTATGTAATTTGGTAATATATTATTGAATTATAAATAAGTTTGACTTGTTTTTTCGTAAGTATTAGATTTGGATATGTGTCTACTATTTATAAAATTGACTATATAAATGATACCATATGAAATTAATGACATCTATATTAGTATTTGCGAAGTGAATTCGTCTGTGGTTTAACGCACAATTTTTTGTGTCGTTTTGTTTAATGAAATTCTGATGATTTGATTGGTTGATAATTGTTATAATTTGATCGGTTGAATTAGTTAATTTTAAATCATTAAAATCGATATTAGTTGCTTTAAAAATGGAAAACTTCTTTAATTCAGGTAAAAAGGGCATGTGCCATAATCTCTTCTCTCGAATAACTTGGCCCAAATTTCAAACCCAAAAAAATTATACATACCTTCCAATACGTCGTTTGTGCTGAATGAGATGGTAGCTGTGTTAGTTAAGTGCTTTGTCCATTTATCGAAGGCTCACGGGTTCGAATCCTGTGATTAGTTTTTTTTTTTTTTTTAATTGTTAGAATTTAGTTATAATTTGATTTTTGGAAATATTTTGTATTTATTAAATATTTTATAAAAGGGAATATTCCATAGTTTCTTTGTTATTATCTAGAATGGAATCTTTACATTTTTATTATTAATAACTACGAAATTCATGGGAAGATAATATCGCATATAGATCAATAATTACATTTTAGTATTTTTCACAAGAAAATAAACCCTAGATTGTTTAGACGTATAAATATGAGCGTTTTCAACCAAACTTCTCATAATTTACGCATTAGTTTTTCTATTAGGATTCCGTGATTATTTTGCTAGGGTTTTTATAATAGGATTAACTTTTTAGATCTCTTTAGAAAAGATTCAGCATGTTTGTCTATTTGCATTCAAAGCTAACAATGTGTTTGTCTAAGTACAGCTTTGATCATCCATCTAAAGTCATCATCACTTGGGAAGTTCCGTCTACTGATTCTGGTATATATATATAACTATTATCAAATTTCATAATAGTATGTATGCTCTCAACTTTTTTAGATGAATTCTAAAAATTTATACGACAATAGGTTTTGATAACCAGGCTTATGCTCGCGGGTTAAAGTCTGTGTTGAAATCGCATCGTCAGAATATGGATAACAAAGACATGACTGATTATCGTTACGTGACTCCATACGTTTTCGTGGATATCACCAAAAAAAAAGGTTGTTGAACCTCTTTAGGTTATTCATTCAATTTATAATACTTATTAGTAGTTGTTTGTATTTGTAGGTTATCCATGCAAGCTACTTATCGATTCTGCTATCGATGAATGGACCTTGCAGACATATAATCCTGTTATCGAAGGTAGTCTTGTCTATTAATCTTACAGTTTTTACCTTTTTTAATGTTATATCTTAGCCTTTCAGATGCATACCCTTATTATATATTAATCTATGAACGTTTTCAATTTTTATGTAGATATTGATTCTTCGTATCATATATCTATTCTTGATCACGAGCTTTTTATCAAAGGAGGTATTTCTGCTCTTAATGTAATATATTTTTGTTAATGATGTATATTAAGTATTTATGTTTGTTCTAATGTTTGTTTTGTGCATTTAAGTTCTGATCGTGTTAATACGAGTGATCATGCTCAGAGGATTTTTCTATGGGATTTTGCGAGGAATGCTTGGGTTATGAATAAAGAATCTAATGGTTTCAATTCTTTGTTTTTTGTTTTGAACACTGTTTTTTTTTTTAGAATACTAATTACACCGTTTTTATATATATATTTATCTATGCAGAAGATAGTGACTCTGATGATACCGAGGTTTTATCGGGTCGTGGTACTGATGATGATTATGGTTTTGAGGATTATATGGGGTCTGATTCAGAGACGGGTGAAGATACTGATGATATGGACCAAACAGATGAATATGATTCTGAGGATGATTTTATTGACGATGATGAGTCTTGTGAAGAATCTGATGGTTCAAGTGATAACTCAGAAGATGATAGCGGTGATGACGAAGATGAAGATGGTGACGATGCCGATTCAACTGATGATAATGAAAATGATGATGAAGATGTTATGTTGGATGATGAGACTGATACTGACGATGATAGTGAAGATCAGTGAAACGTCAAACTGAGTGATATACTCATCGAAAAGAATATTAGTATATCTGAACACCAGGATTCGGTGTGTACTTATACAGTTTCTCTTGGTTCAATGTGTTTTGGTAGGTGTGTTTCACGTTTGAGTCCTTCCAAATATGGTTGTACTATCTTTGTTAAGGTTTTACAAACGTGGGTGCATATGCTAATTTCGAAACGTTCTTCCATGGAGCTCATATTGTCGGATGAACAGGTATTTATTGTACTATTACACAAAAATATTCTAAATTGTCTAATTGAATGTTTTATTCACAGGGTGTAAAAATTCAGGCCACTGTTAGTGATGGTGAGATCAGTGTTGCATCGTCTCGCATAGATGTTGGTAGTTGGATTATTATCAGTCGTTTTTCTGTTATCGATTATGAGGATAGTTGTAGACCGACTTCTCATAGATACAAAATATTGTTCCTACCATCAACTATCGTTGACAAGACTTCACGTAGATGTGAAAATGCCTATTTTGACTTCGTTGATTTTCAAAGGATATTGGATCATGCCCATGATGATGACTATTTAGTTGGTGTGTTTATTTTCGATTTAGTTATTGAATTTCGTTATTATTATCTTACTGATGTTAACATTGTTTAATTTTTGTTGTTTATGAATATTTGATAGGTCGTGTCTTAAATGTAAGTCTATCTGGGACGTCCTGTGGTTTACTGACTGGAGAACATTCTTTTCCTTCATATGGCAGTCTATGTAATGATATATGTGATTCCGAGATATGGGGTTCATATTCAACCGTCACGTTCTGTCTTAGAGATAAAGGGTACTATCTGCTGAATGTTTTAAACTGTATAATGTCGTTTTAATTATTCTATCCATCTGAATATGTGTGGCATGTTTTAATTTAGTGGTGTTGATTTGAGTTGTGAATTGTTCGGTGAGATGGCAAAAAACTTTTATGCATCTTGGAGACGCTGTGATCAAGATATCATTGTGTGTGTGCTTAGATGGGCCGTTATTGATTATTTTGGAGGTATTTTTAGTATACTAATTTATATTCTCTATGTCTGTTTCGTTTTATTGTTTACTGTATTTTTTTTATCAACATAGGCAAGATCACTATATCTTCCACATCTCCTACTAAGTTCGAACTCAATCCCCGTATTCCTGAGTTAGATGAGTTTTTGGAACAGTGAATTTCTAATACTTAATGTTTGTATTTGACTTTTTAGTATTAATTTGTGGTCGCCTTCTCTCTCTCAAATCTTTTTTATACCAATGCAGATATCCGCGTAAGAGGCCATGCACGCGTGGTAGTGTGGGACGTCTACATTGAATAGTGTTATGACGTCTACATTGAATATCATTTTAAAAAATGATTTACCATGTATACAAATTATAGTTTAATTATTCTTTGTTCTTCAGACCTTTTTATTTTAATCAATAAATATATTTTTTTAATGTAATTATTATTGTTGTTTGATATTGAAGTATAAAAAGCGGAGAAAATAATATAAGTTATATATTCACATAAATAACGCATGTTTTTATTGATTTTTTGGACTCCAAGTAACTCATATTTATAAATATTTAAGAGGATTCGAATATATCCCCGATCATATCACAACTTTTAGTTTTTTCCATTTAGTGTCTATGAAAATCATGGTGTTTGAATGGATTATTTTATTGATTTCTTGGACTCCAAGTAACTCATATTTATAAATATCTAATAGGATTCGAATATATCCCCGATCATACCACAACTTTTGTTTTTTTTCATTTAGTAGCTATGAAAATCATGGTGTTTGAATGAATTTTTTATTTACTTATTAAAAAGGAAAAACTCGGTAGTTGAGTGGTGTATAAAATGTAAATAGAGGAAAACATTCTATGAAACCCTAAAAAAAAAAAAATAACGCGTGAACCACATAATTCTTATATCTCTATATATATGCATATATTTCGGTATAGGTATATATATGCGTCTATCGCGACTTCACGAGTTATCAGTCTGCATTGTTAGAATTGTTTGCATTCGGGTTCTTCGATGGAAGCGTTTGGTAAATGAGTTTTATATTACGTTTTTAAGGACGTCACTAATCGTTAATTTTATTTACGGTATTCTATTGATTTTTGTTATTGTATATATGATTGTTGTTCTATTGTACATGTTTAGGTGCTCACAGGCGACCACGTGTTAATTGGCAAGTTATGCCGTTTCATCTCCCTGGGGAAAATATTGTGTTTTCTAATAATTTAGATAGACGTGTTGCTGCTAGAAAACCTAAATTCCTTGCTTGGTTTAGGTTTAATCCGTCTTATCCAGAGGCAAGGAATCTTTTATACTCGGAGATTCCTTCTATGTTTGTATGGGATCGTAAAAATAGGACATGGAGGCCAAGACTAAAAGGAAATTCTGGTACTTGTGTTGTGGACGAATCGCCGACAGAGTACGGAGAAGAGTATTATCTGAGGCTATTATTGGACATAGTTAGGGGTCCACGTAGTTTTGATGATATTAGGACTGTTGGTGGAGTCGTTTATCCTTCGTTTAGAAGTGCATACCATGCATTAGGGTTCGTTGGTTGATTATCAGAAGACAGTAATTTTTTACCATTTTTTTTTTAGTTTCTTTATCGTGGTATACTTATTTCTTATTTTAACAAAAGTAATATATAATAAATGATATTAGAATAATTATATATATCAATTTTTTTATAATAATAAAGTTTAATTTTAACATAGTATTATTCCGCTTTTCCGTAATCTTATCGTTGCTTATACTTTATCAAATTAAAATAAAATAAATATATATATTGAGATATGATACGACGTATATATAGAGTTGTTTATCATTCTTTTGGTGTTTTGTAAACTGCAAACTTCGGTCGGTGTATTTGTGATGGATAACTCATATCGTTGCTTTTCTTTTACCGAGTTCGAGTATATAATAGATGGATCCTGCGACGTTAACAGTTGTGTGGGTAAGCTCTGTGTATTACGTATGTTTTTGTGATATGACACATATTATGTTTTGTAAGTTATAAATCGCTATAGCGTTGACTTGCCTTTTATGTTTTTACCGTTAAGATCTAATTGGACGTGTTATGACTGTTGGAAACTACGTTGATCCACAATATCCTTTTGAAAGCTACATGATGAACGAGATATATATCGAATTGGAGAATCAGAGATATTGTGTATTATCACACAGTTTAGAATTCAGAGCTACTTATTTACAATCAATTTTCCGCTGATTGTTTTATTTTATAATTATTAGAGGATGTCGTCTACCATGTCGTTTGGTTGGTAATTTTGGTCGAGATTTTCTCGATGGTTTGACGCATTGTGATGATAATATGATAATATGTATCGTTCTGGCTGCAAAAGTTGATATCATTTGAGGTATTCTAAGGCTGGAATTTATGATACTTTCTCGAATATATATATAACTATATAAAAACTATAAGTGTTTGTTAAGTTATTAATTATTTCAATTTTTTTGTGATATTAAGGTAATTGGATGGCTGTAGCGGCTCCCAATTACACACGGATAATGTTGGCACCAGCTATTCCTGAAGTAGTACGTCTCCGGGAGGCATTGGTGTCAACCGATCGATATTGATTTCCATTCCGCGAATACATAAATCTTGGAATAACAGCCTATGCATTTTTTTAAATCGTGTAAAACTACATTGCAGTTTTTTAGTTTGTTATTTTTCATTTTCTTCTCATATGAATTATCTTATATATCTCTGCGTGTGTGCGCGATTTTTACAATATATCATAGAAATTGTTCATTTTATATCTAGACTAATAATTGTTCTTTCATGCAATATATTATTTAAGAATTGTAAATGTTATATACAGAGGATAAATTATACAAATGATAAACTGTAAAGATATTTTGATTGATCCCATTTTATCTAATTTATTGTTACACTTAATTCTTGATATGTATTATCGTTTTTAGTAACTTAAACACATCGTTGAGGAATAATTCCTTAAATTGTTTGTCTAAATCGCTAATTATTTATCTATTAAATATATTTTCTACTTTGTATATACAATTATTGTAATGTTTGCCATTTTTCAAAATTGAATTTAATTTCATTATGTTAATTTTCCGTTAAAGTATATCTAAATCGATATTATTTGAGTATTATTTTATTGTTTTATACAGAGAATTAGAATATTTTATCGTTTTTAACATTTTAAAAATAAAAAAAAAATAGAATATTTGATCGTCTTTACCTTTTGTTGCGATATATGTATATTCTAAAAAGTTGTAAATCATATCCGAATTAAGTCTAATATATATATATATATATATATATATATATATATCATGTCTCCTACTATATATAGAGATACCCATTCTTCGTCTGGATCTCTCCCAATCTTTTCTCTTTGTTATAATATCGTCTGCTCTAAACTATGTCGATTTTTGAAAGAAAATCAGCATCTAATGTTTTTGTTAGGGATTTACGTCCTGGCTCTGATAACTTTGTTATCAAAGTTAATATCCTCAAGATTTGGGATGGATTCAAAGGTAGAGGGGGGTGTTCACTTGAGATGGTCTTGGTTGATCAAGAGGTTAGTCCTATAATTTATGAATATCTCAGTTAGCCAATTATTTGTTGGTTAATTTTTTTTTTATTGTCCTTTGGAACTTAGGGTGATAGGATACAAATACAAGCAACTGTTGAAAGGTTTTTCGCTAAATCTTTTCGTAAAGATTTGGTCGAGGGGAGATCGGTGCTTATCAATACTTTTAAGGTTGTTGAGTATAATTCTGAGTATCGAACTACACAAACGCCTTTCATGATAGTGTTCTATGCAACTACGACTGTCTCTGTATGCTTGGATTTTCCTCAAGAGGTTCCTGAGAAATATATGAAAAGTTTTCCAGATATTTTATCAACTGATTTGGACAATGGCTACTTGATCGATAACATATCTAAACTGAGACGCATATTTTTTTAAATATTTTTATGACACGGTATTTTTTATGACACGGTAATTGTTTTGGTTCTTTCGTTTCGTGTTATTTTATTACAAACGCTAAGACGTGGTCGGACAAATCGTAAGAGTTGGTCATGTTGAGGACGTTATGGCTCAAGGAAAACGTCGTTCTAGACTTAAGATTTATCTTAGGGATGATAGGTAACATACTTAGTTCTAATTTAATAATTTATTTTATTTTGTGTTATTTTTTTAGTTATATGATTTAACTCATGATCATGTATTAATTATAACAGCGATCTACAATTACCATGTACTCTATGGGCTGATTACGCAAAAGAAGTTGCTGATTATGTTAAACGTAATTGCGCATCCGTCGTTGTGGTTATTATAAGGCTTGCGTGTATCAAAAACTATCGAGGTATATTACTTAATGATTTATACTGATTCAGTTTTAGTGACGATTATGACCAGTTTTATCATAGATTATATATATTTCTGATACATCGATTTATTTATACTTTTTAGGTGAGATGAGCGTCTCAAATGCTTTTAATACAACTCAGATTTTGTTTGATCCAGTTTGTCCTCTTGTGGCGAAATTCCGATCTCAGTAAGGATTTATTCAATGGAATTATAGTACGGTTTTATTTGTACATATGTTCGTTCTACTATAATTAGTTTCTGTATTTTTTCCCTTTAGGTTGCCTCAAGATAAGTATATTCTCATTCCTAACGAAGATGATTCGGGTGTAGATTCAAAAGATTCATTAAACAATGAGTTTTTGGGAACTAATATTAGGCGAAAGTTGAGTTCTATACATTCGATCGATACGGTATGTGAATATGTGATACTCTATTATTTATGTTTATAAAAAAATTTTGTATATCGGTGGTTGTCGTTGATTGTTTCGAGTAAGCAGGTTGGTAAGTATGTGACATTGGCGACTATACGCTCGGTTGCCAATAGTAATTCGTAGTATTACATAGCATGCAAGAAATGTGAAAAAAGGTTCATCCTATACCCGAGAGAGACCATGCTCCTTCGCCGCCGTCTTGGAAATGCATTAATTGCAATAGTAATGTTTATGAGTCTGAAGTTGTTGCTAGGTAGTCAATCTCTATTCTTTGAATTCGGCGTCCACATACTTTTACAATCATTACGTCGTATATTTTTTTATATTTATAAAATTAATTGTCTAATTATTCTTTTATAGTTTCTTTCTGTTGTTGAACGTGGACGATGGTTTTGGAGGGACGGCAGTCTTTGTCATGTTTGAAAAAATTGCTCAAAAATTGTTTAAGAAGACTACCGAGGAAGTTTTCGAAGAGTCTGTTGGGGTACATTTATCGTTTTATTTGATAAGCGTTATAATTATATACCTCAATTAAAATATTTCTAATATATTTTGTAGAATAATTCGTCTGGACTGCCTCAATCACTGCGTGATCTAGAAGGAAAAGAGTTCCTTTTTAAGGTTGTTGTAACTGAAGATAATGTCAAAAAGGTTAAGAATTCGTTTTCGGTTGACCGGTTTACATCTGATGACTACATGATTCAGACGTTCTGTAGTCAGGTCTATTCTGAGGTATGCTTTTGATTCTTATTTTGTCTGGATATTTGGATATATAACTATGCATAACGGATTATTTATTTGATATGTTTTTTTTTTTAGCCTCCGTTTTTGGAAACCTTCGTCGATGAAGATAGAGGATCACATGTTGAGAAAACTCTGCCTGCCTGTTCTAAAAGTGATTGTGATGATCCTCATGTCAGTGTCGATGTAAATGCAGAAGTTTCTATCGAGAAGATTGTACCTGCATCTTCTAAAAGTGACTGTGATGCTCCTAATGACATTGTTAAACTAAATACAAATGTCACACTCGAGAAGACAGCTCCTGTGGGTTCTAAAAGAGATCGTGAGGATCCTGACGTCATTCCTACTCCTGTCAAAACATCTGGATCTAGAAGGAAGAATAATTTTATGTCATAGGATGTTTAGTGATAATGAGTTCGCTATTATATTATCTTATATTTTATGTTTCGAGTTTTGGTAGAACCTTTTTTATTGAGAATATTAATGATTTAGATTTTATGCTTACTTAATTTTTATTTAATTTGAAAGAGTTCAATTTGAAAGAGTTGTTTTTCTTTTCTAAAAATGATTTATTTCTATTCAATTTTATGTTTACAATCATCGCGTGTATCGCATATTCACATCCTGTCTGTAAATCATTTTTTATCACATTTGTTTTATTATGCTTATCAAGTTGATATTATGTCGATAATTCATTTATTATTCTCTTAGATATGATAGTGGGGTTATAATCAATAAACCTTTTAAAGCGTTGTTTTGGGATTTAGGTTTATCCTTGAACACATATACATAACGTCCTGGAAATTGTCGTGACTTTGAAAACTGATTCTATTGCGACCCGATTCATATAAATCTAAACTCTGTCCTTTTTTTGTTGTAATTATCAAAATTAATAAAATGTATATATATCACGATATAGTTAAATAAATATCGTGATATATATATATATATTACGATCATAATATTTGTACGAATAAGTATCCAGTATATGTAACAAATGAATTATATATTCAGTTTTAATGATTCTCGAAGATTCTAGAGAAGATTTATTCTGTTGTATTTACGTGTGCGTATATTTATGAAATAAAACAAAAATGTCAAATATTTATGAAATAAAAACAAAAATGTCAAATTTCCAATAGAAAAAATGCCAAAATTATAATAAAACCCTAGAATACTCGGTTATATATAGATGTAGCGTCATATCATGGTTAATTCTATTCTTTGCTGCGTACTTTTTCTTTATACCTCTATAATGAACTCATCAGGTGCGATATATACTATACATCCAACTTGATATCATATACTATACATCCAACATTATATCGTTTTGTGTTTATTAAGTTCTGCTTTCATATTTATATTGGTTTGTAACTTAGATCTAATTATGTTTCGTAGGTGCAAATACACGTGGAAGTGTTCGTCTAAACGTTTTGCCTTTCCATCTTCCTGAATCTGAGATTGTGATGACTGATGAAGGCGAGAATCTTGGTCCTAATCGAACATCTAAATTCACGGCTTGGATGAACTGCAACAAAGAATACCCGGAAGCTAGGATGCTTACGTATTCAGAAATTCCAAGTCAATTTGTTTGGGATCGTAAGCAAAAGTTATGGAGACGACGTGTCATTGGTGACCCTGGAGTCAGTGTTATAGCAGATTGTTCGGATGGATCTGACGAGGCTTATTATCTCAGGATTTTGTTGGCTGTTATAAAGGGCTCATGTTCTTATGAGGATATTAGGACTGTTGCTGGTATCGTGTATCCTACCTTCAAGGATGCATGTCATGCGATGGGACTAGCCAATTTATAAATTTCATAAATTAAGCATTAGGATTTTAAGTTTTTTTTTTTTTAATAATTTCATATGGCATATTACGATTACTAAAATGTTTTCGTTATAATTAATGAAATTACTAGGGTTTATTTTAATATCGTATTTTTTTATCAAAAAGTCTCCTATAGTTTACCGTCATAACAAAAAGCAAAACATGGTTTCCGAGTTGGAATTATGTTATATTTATAATGTTTATGAATTGATGTTTTTCTTTTCTTTCATCTCACGGATCAACCCTAGCTTATTTACATATATATATTACATAATTTTAATAGTAAAATTTGATATTATTCCTTAAATGTTCAATATAAATTTATTTTTGGAATATTTCCAACGAATATATCATCATTTGATCCGTTGTAACTCCGAAGGGAAATTTACCTTATCATAAAATAATAAAATAAACTTTTATGTGAAAATGAATCTTATATATATTTATCGTATTTTTTTATTAACAAAAAAATAGTTAATTTTAGTTAGAAATTGTCATTTAATTTTGTTAGTTTTGACGAATCGTTGCTTAAGTATATAAAACCCGCCTTTAAAAGCATAATCGTCATTTCTAAAATATTTTAAACACGCGTTTTAAAACATAACCGTTCATTGTCTCCGTCTTATAAAAAGAAACGTTCATTTTTATCATCTTTCATCTCCAAACTAAATAAAAACAACGAATGTCTCCATGTAATAGAGTTTCTGAACTTCAGAAGACAAACAACGGGCAACGTATATGTGTCCAAATAGTTAGAAATTATTATGACTTTACTCTCATTGGTTGCCCTAATCGGATGTTAGTCCTCGCTGATGAATTTGTAAGTTTATGAGATTTTAAAAGATTATCCTTGTTCATGTTTTGGAAATGTAATCGTTTATTGATTCTTTTTTACTAAAACTGTGTAGGACAATCGCATCCTGTGTACCATGCCATTTGAAATACTTGACAAATTCGAGGATGTGTTGCTCGAAGGAGAGTGGTATTTTCTTGGTAATTTTGCAGTTACCGACAGATTACCACATCCAAGTATATCATATACGTATCAACGAGGATACAATCACTGAGAAAACCGATCCAAAGTCTTCCAGAGAAATATACTCTTTCTGTCCATTCATATATTTTGCTTGCGTCGATTCAAACAGAACGATATCTTGGTAAGTATCTTACATGCATGTTATTATCTTGGTTTATCTCATTAACTGAGAAATGAATTTTTTCTAACTTAGTTGTTTGATTTTGCAGTTGATCTTCTCGGGGTTGTCACTTTTGTTCAGAAACTTCAAATAGGAGTTCATATGTCCGATACATCGGATACACCCACAGAACGTCCACTTATTCGTTTTGTACTCGAAGATCTCGGGTAAGTACAACTTATCCTCAGAGTATCTGGTGTCAGACTTGGGTTTCTTGATATATTAAAATATGCTAATTATCTTCTATGTTGGTGTAAATATATACAGTGGAAATTCCTTGAAATGTATTGCTTGGGACAACTTGGCAATGAAATTTGAAGAACTTTGGACGAATCGTGATAAGTCTTCAAGGCATATTATTGTATTGCGATTTTTCTCTTTCAATAGGTGGAGGGGTACGTAAATATTAACTATTAATATCTATTCAATATGGCATTTAATTAGAAGTTTAACAGATTTATTGTTTCCACATGCATACTGAATATGTATATGTTATTAGATGAGTGGATAGTTGAATCGGAAAGATTCATATCTGATATTCTCGAGGATCCTCCTACTCCAGAAGTGGCAATAGCAAAGATGAGGTATGTAGATTCCAATTTTGATGTTATATCCTGTATATGTATTCTATTGACATCTATTTTATGATTTTATAATATTGTCATATTGTATCAGGCTTGAAACTGCAGTTGATTTTACCCCTTTGGATGATGAATATGAAGATCAGTATCCGTAGGAGATATTAAATTTTTATTTCGTTTTTTATAGGTTGTGTATTTGAACAACATAGCTATTTTTTATTTTTATTGTAATAAATAAAATATTCAATATCTATAAAATTCATCTGTTCCGCAAACTCATTTTAGCGTATTGTTTTTGATTTACAAAGAGTGTCACTTTTTGTTTTCAATGCAAAATTGTGTTCATAGTCCATTGACACTGTTGTTGATTTAAAAGTATTATAATATTTTACTAGGAAAATAAATATGCATATATATAATAAACATATATTTTAGAAATTGAAAAAAGTAATGTATACGAAAATAATAATATGAGGAGATTTTTGATATAGTACCATCGTTTATTGAATCAAATGATAAAAACATATAAAAAAAAGAAAATAAAACATGCGAAAAAAGAAACTATTCAAAAGTTTAATATAACACCATTGTCTGATTCCGTGATTGTGGTCCGCATTCTCTCGACTTCGGGTAGGTTAGGGTTTAGTAAAATTTTGGTACAATCGTATGCAGTTATCGCTGCCCAAGCATGTGCAAATTTGAACAGTTGCACGAAACGTATAACACAAATGTTAATTTTGTGTTCTTTCTGTGATAAAGCAGTCATCAGGTCATGTGCATAGTCGTTCCGTAATAACACTTGCAATCTAACATCTCTGTTGGGCATATAATAATCATATAATGTAGTAAAAATTGATAATTACAGTGATTGCAATTGAGAAACATATTTAAAAAACTTACGATTCGTTACGGAGTTCCACGTAAACATTACCCCACTTTCTTTGGCTCTTGGAGGATTTGTGACTAAATGTTCCAATCACTGCGACATGTCCAATTATATCTAATAGAAAAATTAGTTAGTCATTAAGAAAGTTTATAGATATAAAATAGCATATATTTTTTGTTATTATTTATTAATTTATCTAAAGTCATACCAACGAAAAACAATGGGTCTCGGAGATTGTTGTGTATGTTACCAAATTCAACGATACTTAGGTAGTTATTGGTATCATAGAAAGGGAGCTTTGAAAAATAAGTTTGAGAATTCCATATTATTTTATAATTGTGCAATGTCGGCCTCAAGTCTCCGATGACAGGGACTACACCAAAACGGTACAGAATAATTGAATCTCCTTGCTTCACTTCTGATGTAAAACTGTCTATAAACCCTTTTGATATTGATCCATGTATTTTATCACCCTAAAAAACAAAAAATATGTATATCAGAGACGTGATATGCATGAAAAATATAAAGTCACCGGAATACCTTTTTATCAACCAACACCAAATCTAAAGTGTTATCAGGTTCACCGATGTGCTCGAACATACGCAGTATTTTCACACGAATACGGCGTAGTTGAATTGATGGAGTTATATCGGAGACATTGGTGTAAGTCATGTTTTTTTCATTGCTAAAAGACAAGCAGCGATCGACATGATGTAGTGCCTATAAAACCTAAAAAGTAGTCATCATATATAACTCGGTAATGCTAATACATCGTTTTTATATATAACAATGTAAATGGCTCACCTCCGATATATTCCTAATATCAATTGGAAAATTGTTATAATTATAATAGTATATTATAATAGATCCCTAATACAAATCGGAAACGGTATCCCTGTGATCATGATAAAATTTCTATCAAGGTCCTATGTTATCCTAAAAATGTAAAATAAGCATTAAGGTATCTCAAAAATGTAAAATATTCGATATATCCTTTTATTTTAAATTGTATAAATAGGAAACAAAAGTTTGGTTTAAGAATTGTCTCTGCTATGTTTATTTAAGTTATCTTTGGACGTAATCGTTGTAATTGTTTTGAGGCTCTGGGTTTGCGTTTAACCTAAATGGCTTATTTACTATCTATAGCCGCCGTATATAAAAAATATGATCAAAATCTGTTTGGAATTTCCGAACTCGATCCTACCAAGCATATATGGAAAACTAAGTTGAAAGTCTTACATAAATTTAAAAGATTTCCTGAATGTGACCGCACGTTAGACTTTATAATGGGGGACTGGAAGGTATAACACATCAATTTCATTATTATATTTTAGTTTTTGTAATGATAAATGTCTGAATGTTTGATTCCATACTTCTCAGGGACAGAAGATTTATGTAACTGCACCGATTGAATTTTATGATAAGTATTCGAGGATTTGTAACGAGGGTGATTGGGTTCTTCTAATAAAATTTAATCTATTGCCTCTTACTGGTGAATTTAAGCCAAGTACACATCCTTATATGATTCAACTTACCAGTGATACAACATGTGCAAGCTCTTATACTTTAGATATCAATGGTTATTTTTCGTTCGTTGTTTTCGAAGATATTATGAATGGGACTATTGATTTTAACTACTGTATGGGTGAGTATTCTGTGTATTTTTAATTACCGATTTGTCATGCAATTACTATATTGATTATTTGATATTTTTTTTTTTTAAAAAACAGATTTAATCGGTAAGGTTGTCAACGTTGGAAACTCTCACGATAGAATTGGATCCTTAGGATACTCTAGACAGCCTATAATAAGATTTGATCTCGAAAACGAAAGGTAATCTATTTTATGTTAATAGAATTTAAAAAACGAATTTTTAAGTTTAACTCAGACTGATATTTGTTTGATGGGAAACTTTAGGAACCGACGTTTATCATGTTTTTTGAAAGGTGATTATGCTGAAACTTTTCTTCATGAGTTGGGTGGATGTAAACAAGATGTCATTATTTGCATCATTCGATTTGCGAAGATAATTGTTCGACGAGGTATATTTTTTATTTTTGATATGAGATGGTTGTAAAGTATATGCGATAAATATGATTTGATTTTCGTTTGTTCGATAATATAGGGTGTTTCTTGGCAACTACGTCGTATGGTTGCACACAAGTTATTCTAAATTCGCCATGCCTCGAGGTCTATCAGTTTCGAGAGTTGATATCCAGTCGTTAAACCCTGATGTTACGAGTTCCGTGCTAATGTTTTAGGAATTATTTTATATTAATTTTTATTTTTAGGTTTTGTGGTTTGTGTTAAACATCGTATGTGATTTGAATAAAACTTGACTTTTGACGCAGTGTATGAAAATAAGATTTTTTAATTATTATTTTCATGTATGGATTTCGATGTTCATAGTTATCCCCAAAACGCCTATGTAACGAATTGTAGTATAATTGTCCACGAGAAAAAAAAAATGTGATATAATTTTTTGAATGATATGTTAAATAACCATATTTTTGGGAGAATATTCAATTTCTAAGAAATATAACGATAGTCTTTTCGGTTTTCGTAAAACATTAGGATAATATATTTGTTGTAATGTAGAGATATATTTTTAGGATTAACTCTGCATATTTGGAACAATAAATAATTATTTATAGATCCGCGTTATTGTAATGTAAAAGTATTTCAATAGAATTTTAACATTATCACGAAAAATGTAAATTTTCGATATTGGAGTATTATGGGGCATTAGAGAAGATAGGCATATTATCGCGAAGAATAAGTAATGTTAACATTATCGTGCGGTTTTCTATTTCGAAATTCTTTTTATTACCAAAATCTTAATTTATTATGAGAAGCTAAAATGTATATTTTGCATTATCGCGTAATATAATATTTCATATATATAGTTTGTTAATGATTGAGTATTTAGATCACACATTTTTTTTTTGTTCGTGCTGTTCACCAGAAAAAATGAAACGTAAGCTTGGGCGTCCTCAGAAAAAGGTTCATTTTCGTCGATTGCTCCAAATAAAGGTGTTTTTTAAGTAAATTACATTTTTAAGATATTTACGTGTTATAAATTGGCTTACTATTAACTTGAATTTGTAGGTGGTAATGCTAAGAACGCACGATATGCTCCTACCAGTGTAACCGATATAGACTAACTTGGAGGTTTGTTCCGTTACAATATCAATGAAGTTCCTGATCTAACACCCCCAGGAATTCGTAATGCACAGCAGAGACGAATGCATATCATGCGTGAGAGGAGAAAAAGAAAAGAAGCTATTGGTTTGATCTTCTTTTTCGTAATTACAATGTTTATTAATAATTATATGCCTGATTTACACTTATTATTTTTTCCGTTAAAAAAACAAACAGATCTTTTGGCTACTTCTATCAACACCGAAGAGTTTGCTTGCTTTATTGCAACTGATTCTGAGTCCGATATGGATAATGATGAAGACTCTATGTCGGAAAGTGAGGATGTGGAAAAATCGAGGCCTGGTAATAAAAAGAAAGGAAGACTCAAAAAACGTGCTAAAATCTCTGATTTTTGTGATGAGGATGCAACAGAGACCGTTGTTACTAGAACAGATTTATTGGAATCAGTTAGTCCTGGTCTGAAAGATGGAGGTTATGGTTTTCATTGTACTAATATATTTCATTCAATACATAATATATAACTACTGTGTAATTAATACTAAGCAATGAATATTATTTTAATTAGGTTATTACGACGATGGTGATCCTATATATATATATGTGGTAATTGTAAGGCTTATATATGGTATGGAGAGAAGTTGAGCAAACGATATCGACGTGGGAAGCCTATATTCTCCATGTGTTGTGGTCAGGGTAAAGTCGTTCTTCCACTTCTTAAAACCCCTCCGAAATCCTTATTAGCATTGATGTATAATGATGGTGATTTGCGTGATCACTTTCGTGAGTTTATCCGGGCGTATAATATGATGTTTTCTTTCACTTCTCTTGGAGGAAAAATAAATAAAGAAATCAACGACGGGAAAGGTCCTTACATTTTCCAAATGAGTGGGGAGAACTACCATTCTATAGGGGAGTTGCTACCACCTCCTGGAAAAGAACCAGCCTTTTTACAGCTATATATATATGATACCGCAAATGAAACATCTAACCGAATAGCTGCTTGTGGGTAAGATTATTATTCTTTTGGTTTATATTAAATTTAATCATTGAGATCAATTTTAAAACATATATGTATTGTTATTAAATGTTATATGGTTCTAACTGTTATAAGAATTTATTTTAAAAATTTTACAGGAAAACGGGACCGGATGATAAATTGCGAGGGAAGGTTGTTGAGAAAATAAAAAATATGCTAGATAAACATAACAAACATGTGGATGCATTACGAAACGTTCGAGAAAGGTTTGATCCTAATGATGATACAAGCCGGTTAAGGATAATTTTAAAGTGTGACAGGAAAAGCGATGGAAGGACTGAGAATCTACCAGCTACTAATGAAGTTGCTGCATTGATACCTAATGATTTCAATGGTCAGGTAGATGCACGTGATATCATCATCGAGTGTAAAAAGACTGGGAATCTCAAAAGGATCAGTGAACTACATCCTGTGTATCTGCCTTTGCAATATCCATTATTGTTTCCCTATGGTGAGGACGGGTTCAGACTTGGTATCGATATTGGTTTTGTAGATACCCAAGGGAGGAAAAGGTTGCATATTACTATGAAAGAGTTTTTTGCTTACCGCATACAAGAGAGGGTTGGTGAGTCACCAATCATCCCTTTATCTGGAAGATTGTTCCAGCAGTTTTTAGTGGATGCGTACACGATGATTGAGACTAATAGACTACGTTTCATATCAATGAATCAGTCTAAACTTCGTTTCAAAAATTATGACAAAATAAAAAAAACTGTTGATGAAGGTGACACTGATCTTTTTGACAAGGGTAAACGTATTATTATACCTTCTTCTTATGCTGGTGGTACAAGGTATATGGTGCAACATTATCTAGATGCGATGACTACTTGCCAGCATTTTGGTTTTCCGGATCTTTTCATAACCTTTACGTGTAATCCCAAATGGCCTGAGATTACCAGGCACCTAAAAAGACATAACTTGAAGCAAGAGGATAGACCAGATATATGTACGCGAGTGTTCAAGATGAAACTAGATGATCTCATGCACAGGCTCACCAAGGAAAATGTGTTAGGTGTCGTAAAAGCCGGTATGTTTTATTAAACTAAGTATCTTATTTCGTTTAGCAAAATAATGTTCATAAAATTGCTAGATGATCATGCTAACTAATCTTTTAAAAACTACCATTTATTCGTTGCAGCGATCTACACGATTGAATTTCAAAAACGGAGGCTACCTCATGCACACATCGTTCTTTTTTAGAAGCTGGTCACAAGCTACCAGCTGGTGATGACATTGATAAGATAATATGTGCTGAGATTCCTGACAAGGATATTGATCCAGCGTTGTATGAGATAGTAGGAGATTTCATGATGCATGGACCATGTGGTGCTTTGAATAAGGATAGTGTTTGCATGGCTGAAGGAAAATGTACAAAGTATTTTCCAAAACCTTACAGTTCGATCACTAAAATAGATGATGTTGGATATCCTATATACAGGCGACGTAATGACAAGAAAGTTATCGTTAAAAAGGGTATTGAATGTGATCATGGATTTGTGGTTCCTTATAATAGGAGTCTCACACTGCTTTATAGGGCTCATATCAACGTCGAATGGTGTGTACAATCTCGATCAGTAAAGTATCTATTCAAATATATTCATAAAGGTGCTGACTACATTCGTGCAACTGTCAAGAATGATGATAAGGAAAACGAGATTAAGAAACACTTCAATTGTAGGTATGTTTTAAACATTTTGTTCACATATTTTATATCTTTGAAATTCCAATCTTCCATTATTTAATAATGTATTTCTATGTAGGTATGTAGCACCTTCGGAGTCTACGTGGAGAATTTTCCGTAATCATACTCACCATCGCACCGTTTCTGTAATTAAACTACCCTTTCATTTACCGAATCAGCAAATGGTCATATACAACGAGGATGATCCAGGTGACGAGGTTATTAATCGTGTCTTAGTTGGTACGTCAAAATTCATTGCTTGGATGGAGTGCAACGATATGTATGAATTGGCGAGGACGTTAACTTATGCGCAATTTCCTACGAGATTTGTGTGGAATAACACAAAGAGAATATGGACGCCACGATCAAGGAGAGTTGCTCTTGGTAGAATCACGTACGTACCCATTGGGGCAGGTGAAGCGTATTATTTAAGGCTTCTGCTTAATTTAGTCAAAGGACCACGTAGTTTTGATGATATAAAAACGGTCAACAAAGTTCTACATTCTTCGTTCAAAGACGCTTGCTATGCGTATGGATTATTGAATGATGACAAAGAATATATTGAGGCCATCAATGAGGGCGGCTTGTGGCTTTCTGCCAGTTATCTCCGTCGTCTTTTTGTGATCCTGCTCACTACTCAAAGTATATCCATTCCTTCTAGAGTTTGGGATGCTACATGGCAGGTATTATCAGATGACATCATATATAATTACAGAAAAGCTGCCAGGGATCAAAGTAAGTCGTATAGTTATTGTTTGCGTTGTTGTTATTATATATCTTTAAGATATTGATAGCTAATTTATCTTTTGTAATTTTTTTGAAATTGTGTAGCTGTTAGTCTATCTCAGGAGCAAGTTAAAGACTTTACTCTGGTCGAAATAGAACTTCTTTTACGTGTAAGTGGGAGATCCTTAAAAGAATTCACACCTATGTGGTTTCCTGAAGATATTACTCTGGAGTCACGTGATAATCCTCTTATTCGGGATGAGAGGAATTACAATCGTGAAACTCTTAGAGTAAGAAACGAGCAGATGTTAGCCACTGTAACCAGTGAACAGAGAAGTGTTTATGATGAGATACTAGAAGCAGTTAATAAGAACAGAGGAGGTATGTTCTTTGTTTATGGTTCTGGAGGTACTGGTAAAACTTATTTGTGGAGTCTATTAGGATCTGCTCTACGTTCCCAAGGTGATGTTGTTCTCAAGGTTGCATCGAGCGGGATTGCTGCGTTGTTATTAGAAGGAGGCCGAACTGCGCATTCAAGATTTGCAATCCCTATTGTGGTTAATAAGTTTACCTTCTGTTCAATCAAGAAGGAGTTGAATCTTGCCGACCTGATAAGGATTGCTAAACTCATTATATGGGACGAGGCGTTGATGATGAGTAAAGACTGTTTCGAGACTCTAGATAGAACGATGCGTGATATATTAGAAGTTGATAAGCCCTTTGGTGATAAGGTCATTGTTTTAGGAGGGGATTTTAGGCAAATATTGCCAGTGATTCCAAATGCCGGGAAGACAGAGATACTTATGGCCACTTTGAATTCGTCACCTCTGTGGTACAAATGTAGAGTGTTGAGACTTACACAGAACATGCGACTTATAGCTGGAGATAATAGTCGTGCGATGCTTGAACGAGCTGCCTTTACAAAGTGGATCTTAGACATTGGTGATGGTACGATAAATGACGATGGTAGTGGTGAAGCCGTGATTGATATTCCTGATGATCTGTTGATTAAAGACTGTAAAGATCCTATAAAAACGATCGTCAAAGAAAAATATGGGAGTTCGTTTTCGAAAGAGACTGATCCTAAATTTTTCCAAGACCGTGTCATACTGAGTCCAATAACCGATGATGTAGATACGATAAATGATTATATGCTTTCAAAGTTATCGGGTATGTTTATTTTGTTTTAATTTCTCTTAGTTTATTTGTTTATATTTATATAATACAACGGTTGTTTTGTATATAACAGGTGTTGAAAGGACCTATCTTAGCTGTGATAGCATTGATACGACTGAAGAAGTTGTTAATTACAATGATGCATCTGAAGTACCCTCAGAGAGTGTAGCCAGTAAGAATAAAGGTGATTCCAACAATATGATTTATACCGAAGAGTTTTTAACTAGTATCAAGATGTCTGGTTTCCCTAATCATGTCCTGAAGTTGAGAGAGGGTACTCCTGTAATGCTTTTAAGAAATATCGACCCTAAGAATGGGTTGTGTAATGGCACAAGACTCATCATTATTAAGATGGCTAATTATGTTCTCCAGGCTCAGATAATAACAGGTAGCAAGGTTGGTGAAAAGGTACTGATTCCTAGGATATTCCTCTCTCCTTCGGAGATGAAACTTCCTTTCAGGATGAGACGCAAGCAGTTTCTTATCACATTAGCTTTTGCAATGACTATAAACAAAATCCAAGGACAGACACTCGAAAAGGTTGGTTTGTATCTTCCAAGACCGGTTTTTACTCATGGGCAACTCTATGTCGCTGTATCGAGGGTTACATCAAGAGAAGGTTTGAAGATATTGATCACCGATAAAGACAACAAACCACAAAACAAAACATTGAATGTCGTCTACAAGGAGGTTTTTGACAAGATATGATATTTCTTTTTACTGTGTTTTGTTTTGTGATATGTTGTCTCTATGTATCTCGAAATATGTTAGTTCTTTTTATTGTACAAGTCCATTACATTCGGTTTTATAGTTTTTAATAGATTTAACGTTTTTTGATTTTTCACTAAGTTGGATCTCATGTATTAATGGTTTGATCTCTGATTTTTAACTGTAGTCGGATATTCCAGTGATAAACTCTATTCGATAACATATTTTAACCAAACTTTAGTTGTAGCATATTATTGGGCATCTATTGACATTTCATCGAGAATGCTTCAAAACCAAATTATCATGTCATCGAAATAAACTTAATAGTTTTTAGAAAATAAAACCAAGTACATACTGTCTTCAAAAGTGATCATTGCAAACAGGAAAAAAAAACATGAAATTGGTTTGAAACTGATATTGTTCTTGATTAAACTCCAGATCTCCTCTTTTTATGTTTCTTCTCCTTTCCCTTTAAACACAGACACAAACAATCCGATTTAGATTTTTGTAAAATTATATAGCTTTGAACTTACCCAATATTATATTTAAACATGAATTGTTTCTACAACATAGAGTTCAATGGGCAATCAATAACAAACTATAATGACTCAATAACATAGATTTTAGACAACTGTTCTTAATTTAGATCTAAATATATTTCTGATCACGTACCTATTCGGCGGTATCCATGTGTCGAATTTCTGTCTCCACACAACTGCAACGCATGCACTTCAACCCTATCTCCAGATCTAGAATCAGGTCGTGTTTTCGTTTTGTGCAACTTGATTAGGGTGTCTCATTAGATGTGTTGCCTTTGTCATCCTCCATAAGTAGAATATACAGATTTTATAATTCATTGTGTAAGACATGATTAAAACAAACTTTAGTGAATAAGATGTATTACCTGAGGAGTGTTCTGTTTGGCTTTCTGATTTGATGCGGTGAATAAGTGTATTTGTTCCCATAATTCTTCTTGCTCTATCTCGGAATCTGTTGGTGAAGGTGGTGACTTTGGTTCCACGACACTGAATCTCATTACCAATGGTGGGGGATTGATGATCAACAAGCCATTTTCACCGAATTTTTTTTCGTTTGTGTTCGCCATGTTCTTATGAATTCTCTCAGAAACGATAATGGTACTTATAAAATATTTTAAAGTTTTTTGAAAAGAAACCCTCAAGTCAGTATTTATAATGTGTGCAATAATAATCAATTTTCACATTTTTCAATTTTTTTATGGGGAAGATTATGCGACTTTATGTTTGCAACTAACCGTTTAACTTTTCAGGTTTCCTGTTTCATATAATTTTAAGGAAAAATGCTCAAGTATATACATAAAGTTATAACGTAAAAGTCTACATAAATGGCATTTTTGTTATGATGTTGTATGAATATGTCATTTCATAAAATATTGAAACATAAAATTGTCCAAATAACATAAGCTATAGAGAGAAATCATATTATTTTATGGGAAGTGTTGCAATTTAGCAAAAGATTATATTTAGTAAAATAGTCTGTGTTGCTCGATCTCAATAAGTAAATATACAGCAACACTTTCAAAACTTCATCTTTTGCTAAATTGCAACACTTTCCAATTTAAGAAGTGGAAGAACGACTTTACCCTGACCACAACACATGGAGAATATAGGCTTCCCACGTCGATATCGTTTGCCCAACCTCTCTCCATACCACATATAAGCCTTACAATTACCACATATATATATAGGATCACCATCGTCGTAATAACCTAATTAAAATAATATTCATTGCTTAGTATTAATTACACAGTAGTTATATATTATGTGTTGAATGAAATATATTAGTACAATGAAAACCATAACCTCCATCTTTCAGTACATGACTAACTGATTCCAATAAATCTGTTCTAGTAACAACGGTCTCTGTTGCATCCTCATCACAAAAATCAGAGATTTTAGCACGTGTTTTGGGTCTTCCTTTTTTTTTATTACCAGACCTCGATTTTTCCACATCCTCACTTTCCGACATAGAGTCTTCATCATTATCTATATTGGACTCAGAATCAGTAGCAATAAAGCAAGCAAACTCTTCGGTGTTGATAGAAGTAGCCAAAAGATCTGTTTGTTTTTTTAACGGAAAAAATAATAAGTGTAAATCAGACGTATAATTATTAATAAACATTGTAATTATGAAAAAGAAGATCAAACCAATAGCTTCTTTTTTTTCTCCTCTCACGCATGATATGCATTCGTCTCTGTTGTGCATTACAAATTCCCGGGGTGTTAGATCAGGAACTTCATTGATATTGTAACGGAACAAACCTCCAAGTTGGTCTATATCAGTTACACTGGTAGGAGCATATCGTGCGTTCTTAGCATTACCACCTACAAATTCTAGTTAATAGTAAGCAAATTTATAACACGTAAATGTCTTAAAATGTAATTTATTTAAAAAACACTTTTATTTGGAGCAATCAACGAAGATGAACCTTTTTTCTGAGGTCGTCCAAGCTTACGTTTCATTTTTTCTGGTGAAACGCACGAACAAAAAAAAAATGTGTGATCTAAATACACAATCATTAACAAACTATATATATAAATAATTATAAATACTTCTACATTACTTGTTGTCATTGACTGTGATCGTCTCAGTTTCTCCTGATCCCTACCAATCAAGAAGGCATCTTGAGGATTGTCATTATCCCATGGATCCATGTAGCTCCACGTATCCTTCTCCCTGCTCCGGTCTTTATCTCTGTGGCTCCTATTGACATTGAAACTACTATATGCATTTTTGGTAGACCCATTACTAAATCCCCTCCGTGCATTGGTGGAAGAAGATCGATCGAGAAACGGAGACCGAGCTGAATCAACATCACATTTGCTCCTAGAATTCCTACTCTTGCTATTATGTGACAAGGAAGAATCTAAACCAACCGAAAAGGAAAGGAAAATAGGGTCACAATGCAATTCAAATCAATCAAACAATGTTTTTACCAAATAAAGAAGCTATGGTCAAAATACTAAATCCTACAAACATATTGTTATGAACTCAAACATACCTGAACGAGAAGAAGATGATAGAATGTGATTTTTACTCCCAACACCAGAACCATGCCCTGTACTTCTCAACCATTCAGGAACTAAAGAGGGTTCACGTTTCTCCATCAGTAAAGCTATACTTCATCAGAATAAAAGAACGAAATTGCAAATCCTCTGGCCTTTTTCACCCTCAAGAACAATATAACCAAAAAGCCTCGTCTTCCTATATAAAATGCTGAATATCTCGCTACCCTCTAATCACCTAACACCACAAAAGGGCAGGGAAGATATCACAATCATTCGTCTGCTTAATCTCAAAATCCAAAATTTCCCACAAAAAATAATGATTCGTCTCAAAGCTACACGAAAATCAGTGACGAGAAAACCGTCTCTCCCACAGGATGATTTTAAAGATGCTCGAAGATCATAATCGCTATCGATAAACCTACCAATAAAGGAACTAGCCTCAATTACAGTGATGGCACCAAACCAGAAAACCCTAAAATCCCTACGCAATAATATCTTCTATATATGACTATCACTCCCGATATTAATCAGCCTAAGCCCTAGAATCAATACCACGGAGAAATTCGTTCAACGCATCACCAGAAATTTTTTCCCGGAATAAGAAAATTGAAACGGTGGGTGCGACAACGAAACCAAACCAAGACGGAGATTATTCGTCTAAACGGAATATGCAGGAGTTTTTTAGATGCAATCGTTCAAACGAAACAATGGCTTCCTACCCAAGGAGGGAGAAAGATGAAAGTTGCAAAAAAAAAAAAAACAAACCGAGAGAGGAAACGGGAAGCGATGGAAGGAGAAGCGAATGGAGGAAACGATTAGGGTTTTCAAAAGAGAGAAATCGAATAGAAATTAGGGTTTTTGAGATGGGAAGAGAGACTGGTAGAAGAAGAAGAGAAGGAGGCTAGATTGTTTTTTGGCTCTGTGTTTTTTTTTTTGGAGAACGAAACGCATGAACAAAACAGCAGCCTCTTTTTCTCTTTTCTCTTCTCCTAGAGAGAAAACTCAATTGTATTTTTATATCCTTTTTATATTATACTATATTTTTGTCATAGGTTTTCTCTCTTTAAATAAGATAATTTGGAAGGAGAGACAATGATCAAGTTTCTCAAAAACTTGTTGATTTTATGTTCTTCTCAATCCAATGAATTTATAGTAGTGTAGCAATTTAATATTATTAAAGTATCTCGACACATGGAACTATTTTGTGCAATTTTTGACTTTTATAATTTAATTAATATATCTTTTTTAACACTAATTATAGTATATTTTTGAATGTAATTTAGTATAATTATTGACAGCAAGTTTCATATTGTTATATATATATATATATATATATTTCATAAATACTGTTTCTATATTTTTACGCAAAATATTATAGCAAATACCAAGAAATACAATGGTCCAATATTTTAAAAAATATATATATAGCACATTTTATCTATTAGTTAATTCTTATATCGTATTTAAGTGTAGATACCACCATAAATTTTATACTATTCATAGATTTATACTTTTATAAAAGTATTTATATATTTAAGTTAAAAGTATTAATATATTTACCCCTAAAAAATATTTAACATATATCAATAAATGCATCATCTAATTAATAAGTACAAAAAACTATTTTTCACATAAAATTAATTAGTATATCTCTAAATGTATTTTAACATAGATAGTAACATCAATTTCTTCCTTTTCACGCATAAATCATTTAACTAAAATATTTCTATACTATATTTACAAATTTTGTCTTAATGTAAATATTAATAGATTCAGCTTCCATTAACTAAATACAATTTTATTTGGTGGCTTTTTAACTTTAACCATTTAATTAGTGTCTTTTTCTTTTCTTTTTTTGGTCAAACATCATTTTAATAGTGTCTTTAAACATATTTTCGTATTTCATACTATTTAAACATTTATCAATTAAATAGTAGTATTTTGTGTTTTTGAATAATACTACTATTCACACATATCTCATATATATAAAAACACTTATATCTTTATCTTCAATAAAATTATTAACATATCTTAACAACGTCCAACAAGTTTTTGACAACAACTAAACAAGCTAATTTATGTGTTTTTACATAATTAGATTTTAATTAGTGTATATGTAAAGGTATTTATTATTTTAATATTAGATACTACCTTCGTATTATCCACTAATACAGTATATAATTTACGTAGTCAGTTTTAATAGTTTTCTATTATTTGCATATGTGCATAGTGCATTGTCAACTTTAAAAGCATACTATTAATAATATCAGTCAATAACTATTTATAATTTATTATTATATTACCAAATTACATGATTATTTATAACTCATTTCTTTCTATTATCCCATGTTATCATTTATACAGTCACTTTTAATAGCATACTATTATTTTCACATATGTATAATCTATATAGTCAATTTAAAAACCTACTCTCAAAAACAATCATATAGCCAAAAGAACAAAATTACCAAACCACTAAGTCAATACTTATTATAATTCTTTGATATACTAGATTTTGCGTCCACGCTATACGTGGATATTTTTGTTGATAAAAAATTATATGCAATCAGTTATATTTATTAAGATATAAATTTTATATATTAGTGTTTTAATAATATATTAAAAATATTATGGTGTTAATCTAATAATTTTTATGTAAATTGTGAGGTTTTATCAGTTTTTTTTTAATCTATATACAATATGTGGTATTTAAAAACTTATTATTTGGTCAAACACTTATAAGTTAATATATTCAAACCAACTAAAATTATTACAAATTAATCAAATGGTAATTTTAAACATAGTATTGACATGATGATAAAATATTATACATTCACTTCTTTGAATCAAGAAGATAAATTTTTTTCATCATTTTTACTTTTATTCTAATTATATATGTGTTCTTTAAAAATAATAAAAAATAATAAAATTTAATATTTAATATTTTTCTTCTCTTGTTTAACCAATAACAAATTTTTATTTTGATATAATAATTAAAAAAACAAACTAATAAATAAAATATTTGCTTTGAGATTAATAACAAATTTAAATTTGAAACCAAAACAATAGTTGAATATGAAATGTAGAAAATCAAACAAAGTTTATGAATTAAATATATTTTTATCAATTGGTAGTGTAAACTTTTAAATAATTTTTCAATGATTATAAGTCATCTCTTCTAATAAGAATGAAATGTTTTTTCATCATGTTCATTTTTATTCTTGTTATATTTTTTTTCAATGAATATATGATATTCACTTATTGTTAATGTTTTTTGTATGATTATATTCTGTTTCATCATATTCATTCTCACTTCTTTTACTTATAATCAAGTAGGCAAAACCGATACAATTTAATACATACAAATTTAAAAAAATAAAGTAACAAATTGAACAACTTAAAACTAAGAACTTCTACATTAATCTATTGTAATTCCAAGTCGAATATACAAAACAAAAATTTTTGATCATTTTTGCAAAATATATTACATGAGATTATGTAGAAATATGTTTTGTATATGTGAAAAAAATAGATGAATATAAATCATAATTATTAGTTATTTAAAATTTTACGTGAAAAGCTTTAAAATCAAGTATCTTAAACTTGCATAAATAGCATATATTTTTAATAGATAATAAATTAAATTTGTAACTTAAACAATAATAATGGAGATTTTAATATCATGTTGGGTTTTTTGTTAATAGAGATTTCTTTAATTTTAATTTATTTTCTTAATCATAATATTATAATTATGATTTTTTTATAATTTAAAATTTTCATATATGAATAAAAATGAATTTTTAAATATTGATGTGGATACCTTGAAAATAGTATAGATTCAACTGTTATTAATAATATAATAATTTTAGCTAACAATTTTTCCTATATTGTTTTGTATTAACAATGTAATTTTATAATTTAGAAACTTTTTTAATTTTAGATATTGATGTGGACTAATAAAATTAACCTTTTTAAAACTTATGTCGATGTTTTTAGAGGCATATAGTTTCAACTTTTATTTTTTTTTATAAATATATTTTTCTGTTAACAATATAATTTTAAAATTTAGAAATTTTTCTTAATTTTAAATATTAATGTATACCAATAAGATTGAACTTTTAAATTATATATAAACATTCTTGGAGGCATATAGCTTTAACCTTTATTAATAATAGATTTATAAATCAAAGGAGAGCCAGAACCGCATCGTCTCCCTTAAGGATAGTAACGGACATTTGGTGGAAAATGCGAGAGGAATAGAAAAAGTGGCCTCTACATATTTTCAAGACCTTTTCTCCTCGTCTATCCCCTCAGACCCAGAAAATTCTCTCCGGTTTATTACCGAGAAAGTCTCAGATAATACAAATCAATTACTTTTGAAGGATCCGTCGGAGAAAGAAATTAAAGATGCGCTTTTCGATATTAACCCGGATAAAGCTCCTGGCCCTGATGGTATGACAAGCAAATTTTACCAAAAATTCTGGTCTTTTATTCGCCAAGATATTGTTAAACTGGTTAAAAACTTTTTCAGCTCCGGAACTTTTGATCCTAGACTTAACCAGACAAATATTTGTCTAATCCCAAAAATAAACAAACCTAGAGCAATGGGGGAATTTCGCCCAATCAGCCTGTATAACGTCAGTTACAAGATCATCTCCAAGCTTTTATGCAAACGACTCAAAAAGACACTTCCAAACATCATTTCAGAAACACAATCGGCCTTCATGGCTAGACGACTTATTACAGATAATATTCTGTTGCGCAAGAAAATTTTCACGCACTCCGAAGCAACACAAATTGTAGAGAAAATTTTATGGCTATCAAGACAGATATGAGCAAAGCATATGACCGAATTGAATGGAGTTTCATTCAAGCTCTCCTAATCAAGTTAGGATATTCATCGAGATGGGTCAGTTTACTGATGTTTTGTATCTCATCAGTTTCATACCAGGTCCTTATTAATGGAGAACCTAAAGGTAATATCAAACCGTCGAGGGGCTTAAGGCAAGGGGACCCTCTCTCCCCCTTCCTCTTTATTCTGTGCACAGAAGGCCTTATTTCGCTCCTCAAGGGAGCAGAGGAAGAGGAGCGAATCTCTGGGCTGAAAATAGCTCAAGCAAGTCCCCCAGTTTCCCACCTTCTCTTTGCTGATGATAGCCTGTTTTTCTGTAAAGCGGATATCCAACAAGGAGCGGAGATTCTTCGAATCATAAACACTTATGGAATGGCGTCGGGACAACAACTTAATCCGGGGAAATCATCCATCATATTTGGAGATAGAGTGGACCCAGATCTCAAACGAAGTGTTAAATACCATAGGTATTTCTACAGAAGGCGGTATGGGCATGTACCTAGGCCTACCTGAGCAAATATGTGGATCAAAGAAGAAGGTCTTTTCTTTTGTTCATGAACGCCTTAGTAATCGTGTTAATAATTGGTCCGCAAGACTTCTTTCCAAGGGTGGAAAAGAGATTCAGATTAAATCAGTGGCTCAAGCCGTCCCCACTTACGTCATGTCTTGTTTTCTCCTTCCTAAAGGGGTTACAGACAAACTTCAGAGCGCCATTGCCAATTTTTGGTGGAGTTCAAAACAAACTAGCAGCGGAACAAGATTTGTATTCCACAGGACATGGGAGGCCTTGGCTTTAGAGATCTAAATGATTTTAATCTAGCTTTGCTAGCGAAGCAACCATGGAGACTCATTCAGTACCCTTCATCTCTTCTGGCTCGGGTGCTAAGAGGAAGATATTATTGACAATCAGATCCGTTAGAGGATCGAAATGTCTACTCACCATCCTATGGATGGAGGAGTATGTTGGCTGCAAAACCGTATCTCAAAATGGGACTAAGGAAGACGATAGGGTCGGGACTAAATACGAGGGTGTGGAGTGAGCCTTGGATCCCCGATGCCAGGGCCCGTCCACCAAGAGCAACCCCCCCAAATCGGACTTCAGGACCCAGGAGTGTTAGTTTACTCCTTTATCCGTTAAGATACGAAGCAATGGGATGAGCCTCTTCTAAGAGAATTTTTCCAACCTGAAGATGTCTCTCTTATCATTGGGTTGAGACCTAGTAGGAACCGTACCCTTGATGGATTTGCGTGGAACCATACTAAATCAGGAATATACACGGTTAAATCCGGATATGACCTGATTAGGAAATCAAACCTTGAACAGAATTTGGATGTCGTGAGAGAACCGAGTATTACAGCCCTTCAAAGCTATGCCTGGAAAGTACGGACGCCTGGAAAAATGAAGCATTTTATGTGGCAAGTTTTATCAGGATGTATTGCTACTTGCCAAAACCTAACCTACAGGCATATGGGAATAGATAAGAGTTGTCCCCGCTGTGGGAATCCTGAAAAATCTATTAACCATCTTTTGTTTTTATGTCCCCCGGCTTTCCAAGTCTGGGCGTTATCGGACTTTCCGTCCCTTCCGGGTCTCTTCCCGAGTACTTCTATTTACCAAAATATGAGCTTTCTCTTCTGGAAAACAAAAGAGTTAGACATGACAGATCCTCAAAAGGATTTTTATCCTTGGATCTTGTGGTACATTTGGAAAGCGAGGAACGACAAGATCTACAACGGGAAAGAAATTTCCCCAGTAGATACCTTGATCCACGCCAAGGTTGAAGCAGAAAGTTGGAAGATTGCAAACCAACCAGAAGAAGTAGAGGACAAACCAGATGAGGCGCCACTCACTACTTTGCTCCGGAGTCCTCTACCCGATGTCGAGAGGTTACCGCTGTGTCAGGTCAATGCTTCCTGGATAAGTAACGGCCTGGTAAGTGGGCTCGGATGGAGTCTAAAGGATGAGAGGGGTGGTGAGATCTTTGGCCTACAGGGCTAGCCCAGAAGCCTATCGGTCCTTCATGCCGAATTGGAGAGTCTGTTATGGGCTATGTCTTGTGTGATAGAGAGACAAATCTTATCCGTTCCCTTTCAGACCGATTGTTCGGATTTGGTAAGCATGTATGAATCTCCATCGGATTGGCCATCTTTTTCATCAGAGCTGGAAGCCCTTCGTATTCTTCGGGAAAGTTTTTTGGATTTCAATCTATCACATATCCCCAGAAGTTCAAATGTCCGAGCAGATAGTCTTGTAAAAAGAGCTCGAGCAAGAGACGATATTTTCTCCCAAATCATTCATAACGAGCCAACTGAGGATGGTTTTCGGACCAATTCCTTAACGGGCCAAATGTGATGTAACAATTGGGTTGTGGAAAAAAAAAAATCAAAGCTGGAAGATTCTACACGAGGCATGTAGCTGCAAGTGATTTTGGTATTTCTTCCTTGTTTTAAGGCTTACCAAATGTATTCGGATGTTATTGGTCAGTTAATTGTTACCTTTGTGGTTAAGGTTAGATTGTTAAAACCCAATCAGAAGCCATGTTACTTCAAAACTCTTCCTCGGATACCTCAGTCTCCTTCGTCTTAATGACAGAATTTCTTTCTCTATTTTCAGTGTTTTCAGAAGTGTCGAGTATCAACCACTTGACATGTTTCTTGGATTGCTTGGAATTTAGCATTTTTGTTAAATTTTGTGGCCAAGCTTTGGAGATTTTCGGTCTCTTTTTATAATATTAAAACGTCTTATAGTGACTTTGTTTATATCTCTTTTCATTATATTATTTATAATTTAGCTAATAGTTAAGCATATAGTTTAGTCAAATTGATTCTTTTATGTTGTAAGGACTCATTTTTTTAGTGAAATTTTATTCTATTTTTTTTTTTTGGTTGGTTGCACACAGGGAAAAAAACTTAAAAATTATTATGTGACAAATAAATTGGATGCTAATGAGAGTCTCTAAATATATATGTATACATCTAATTTAAATTTAAAATTTCTTATTTTAAAATTATTTATTTTAGTTTTTTATTATTAATATAAATTTTATATATAATTTCTTTATCTTTAATAATTTTTTTAAAACAATAATAAAATTTGGAAACTTTTTAATTTTTAATGTTGAGATGGACCAATGAAAAATTATACAGAATTTCTTTATTCAGCAATAATATTAGAATTTGTAAACTTTCTTAATTTCCTTATTCAGCAATAATATTAAAATTTGGAAATTTTCTTTAATTTTGAATGATGATGTGGACCAATAAAATTGCTATTTTAATAATTTTTTTAAACAATAATAGAATTTGGAAACTTTTTAATTTTTAATGTTGAGATGGACCAATAAAAAATTTATACAGAATTTCTTTATTCAGCAATAATATTAGAATTTGTAAACTTTCTTAATTTCCTTATTCAGCAATAATATTAAAATTTAGAAATTTTCTTTATTTTGAATGATGATGTGGACCAATAAAATTACTATTTTAAATCCTATGTAGACACCCTTAAAAACCTATAGCTTCAACTTTTATTAGTATAAGACTAGATTTTGCATCCACGTTACGCGTGGATATTTTGTTGATTAAAATAATATGTAATTAATTATATTTATTGATATATAAATTGTACATATTAGTGTTTTAATAATATATTAAAATATTATAGTGTTGATCTAATAATTTTTATGTACATTGTGATATTTTAACGGTTTTGTTTTGAATCTATATACAATATATCATATTTCAAAAATATATTATTTAATCAAACACTTATAAGTTAATATACCAAAACCAACTAAAATTTTTACAACTTAATCAAATGTTACTTTTTAAACATAGTATTAACATGATAATAAAATATTATATATTCACTTATTTAAATCAAAAAGTAATTTTTTCCATCATTTTTACTTATAAGTTAATCTTTTTTATTAGTTTGTTTAGCAAATACAAATTTTTATTTTGATAAATTAATTTGAAAAACAAACTAATAATTAAAATATTTGCTTTGAGATTAATAACAACTTTAAAATTGAAACTAAAACAATAGTTGAACATGAATGAATAAAATCACACAAATTTGTGAATAATTATATTTTTGTCAATTAGTAGTGTATTTAAATAATTTTAAATGATTATATGTCATCATTTCTAATAAGAATGAAATTTTCTTTTCATCTTCTTCATTTTTATTCTTGTTATATCTGTTTTTTCAATGAATCTATCATATTTATTTATTTTAATAATTTATGTATGATTATATTCAGTTTCATCATATTCATTCTCACTTCTAATTGTAATTAAGTAGATAAAATCAGTACAATTTAATACATACAAATTTATAAAAAATGAAATAACAAATTAAACAACTCAAAACTAAGAATTTCTACATTAATATTTTGAATTCCAAATTAAATATATAAAATGTAAATTTTTTGATCATTTTTTCATAATATATTACATGAGAAAAAAAATATTACATACTTTCGCATAATATATTACATATTTCGATGATATGTTTTGCAAATGTTAAAAAAAAAGATGAATATAAATCATAAATATTAGTTATTTAAAATTCTACATGAAAAGTTTTAAAATCAAGTAACTTAAACTTGTATAAGTAGTTATATTTTTTTATAGATAATAAATTAAATTTGTGATTTAAACAGTGATAATGGAGATTTTAATATCATGTTGATTTTTTTCTTGGTTAATAGAGATTTCATTATTTTTTAATATATTTTTAATCATAATATTAGAATTATGAAACTTTTTTTTAATTTATAATTTTGATATATACGAATAAAAATAAAAATTTAAATACTGATGTGGATGCTTTGAAAATAATATAGCTTTAACTATTATTAATAATAGAATAATTTTAATTGCTAAATGTAGTTAATATGAAAGTGTTGCAATATCATGATGATGATGGTGTGTCCCGTTTTATCACTGATTCACCTATTGATGAAGTTTTGACCTTGCGCAATAGGTGAGTATCTTTCGATGTATTGTTTAAATTGACTTATGAAAAAAAAATATGTATATTTAGATTTACATGATTTTGTTATTGAAATTTCAGGATTAGAGAGAGATTATATGGACTGGATACAGATGATGTCTAATGGTTTGGGCCGATTAGAATGATTCAAAATCGATAATCCATATATATTATTAGTTTTGTTAGACACTTTTTTTTTGTATTTACAAGACTGTTTTGGGTCAAAAAAATTCGTGTTATAACCAAAATTCGACTCTTCCTTTAACAAATAAATTGTGTTAACCAATAATCTATCTAGAATATTCATCATAAGTTGCAACTTTCCAAAAATGGAACATTTTTCTTTTGAAAAAATACGTAAAATGCATTGATTCACGCGACACTTTCCATAACCGTTATTTGGGTGTTATATATATCCCCATTTTCTCATATACATTGTTAAAAATAAACAACAAAGTAACCCTTCTCCCCAACTGTTTCTTTGGCTTTATAAAAACATTGTCCAGGAAAATTATGTTCACTAGCTTGATGTAATGATTGTATACTGAAGAAACTATTGTATTTTTTGATTATTTTTGACTCGGTATGCTCGCGTATCTCGGTTGTGTGTATGCTTAGTACACCAGATGCAATTAGATATTATTCTCTCATATTGCATGCTGCTAATGTCTCGAAAAAGTACATTAACGGATGAAAAGACACCTTTGACAGACAATTGTTGTCATTTAAAATAAAACCTATAAATAAATTAATCTTTATTTTAATAATACATATTCAATGTTGTATGATTCCATAAGTTTATTGGGTTGAAAAAGGAAATAACTGTCTAGAATGTAACGCGTATATATATGTGTTCTCTTTCCTTTTTTTTTTTACTTTTCCTTTTGTGTTCTTGACAGAGAAAAAAAAAATGTCTCATGTTGTTGATATCTCTAGGTTAGATTATTACACCACCGGCGGTGAAGTTCGTGTGCAAGTTGTTCGACTCTGGAAGAACGTAAATTTCTTTGGTGATACAATTGAGATGATTTTCGTTGACGATCGGGTATTTTGTTATGTAGTTGTTATTTCTTTATATATTTCATAGGGTTATTTTAAAAGCAATTTTTCTTTTGGATTTTACACTTGAACTTATGCGAAATCGATCTTAGGGTCATCGTATCGGCGCAACTGTCATGCCCGATGAAATCGCTCTGCATGGACCTGTACTTAAACAAGGTTACTGGTTTAGGGTTCGTCGATTCGTTGTTAAGAAGGCCAGTGGTTCGATATGCATAACCGTAAACAGACATCGGTTTATTTTCGGATCTCATACGGTCGTGATTCCTATCTCTCCAGTAACCCATAATTTACACTTGCATCTCAATTGCACACGCGTCTTTGACATCGTGACTCGCAGATTAGATTTTAAGTTTTTAATTGGTAATATTGGTAACCATCTGTTAGTTTTGTGACAATTTTAGTATAATATATCGTTTTGTTAATATCACTTTTTTTTGTATTCGATATAGATGTAATGGGAACCGTGTTGAAGATGGGTGATCTCTGTGAGATCAACAGCGATGCTTATGAGGATAATGCAACATTTTTCGATTCGAACTTCTTGATGCAGGGTAAGATCTATGAGTTTATATCCATATGTCGTTTGTTTATGCAAAAAAAAAAAACAATGTATCGTTTTGGTTTTATGACATCTAAACTGGAAGAACCTTTTTTGTTCTATTTTAATCAATTAGGAGAGATTGAGTATTGCCATGTATCGCCCGTGAGAATTTGGCTAAGAATCTGCATAGTGTTTATCAGCGTAATCAAAGTGAATCAGTGGTGTTTGTGCTGAGGTTTTGGAAGATGACTAATGGTCAAGGTAGGTTTTTATTCCTTTTTTTTTGTATTTTAGAATAGCTAATCTTGCATTCTTCTAATTCTGATTCATAAAATTAATGATAGGTGTTGATAAGAATTCGGTTGTCCTATGCTCTTACCCTCCTTGCTCTAATTTCCTGTGTAATCCTGTTGATGACGAGATTGACGATTTCAGGGCTAAGTAAGTATTAAATTTATTTTTTCTTTATTGACATATTTTGTTAGTTGATTTTTAGATATATTGATCTAACATATCAATTTTTTTTTTGTAGGCGATACCGCCTTAACTAATGCACCATCGATGGAATGTCAATTCCTTATCTTTCTTTTTAATGTTTGTAAAACTATTATATTATGATACTTATTAAATGATATTGGTTGTTGTTTAATCTACTATTTCGGTTTGACTCTATGCATACTGCATTATGTCTTATTTATATTATGAATGTTATGAATGATTATGTCTTATTTATATTATGAATGTTATGAATGATATCGTTACATTGTCTTTAGTGTTTAGAATAAATTTGTATATCAATGGTTTTGTAATGTTTTGTCTTTTTTGGTGATGTATGGTGATTTGAAAAGTTGATTTGTAAACTATAGTCTACTCAAAGGGCTAAGTATTCATTGCGTTTTTGAAAAAATATCTGACAACTTCTGATAGATTTGAATAGATGGATATCTATAGTTTTTGATATATGTATATCTATAATATTTTGTAGATGTATATCTCCAATATACAATAAACTTAACATTTTTGATTATATATATAATAGTAATGCCTAAACCGCATGTAAACGATAAACGATTGTGTCTTAATCGATTGGAGTGTAAATAAAATAAAGGAATGGATAATCAGGCATATGTCATTATTCTTAATAATGTTCTGTCAAAAAATACCTTGTGTTGGATTATTAAAAAGTATGTCAATAACATATATAATAACTGATTTGATTCTAAATTTGTTTGATGTAAACGATTTATTATGTTACATTTAAATTATATATCATCTGAGCCCAAAATTTGTATACATCTTATGGGCCAAAAAATTATGTGTTGTAACCAAAATTCGACTCTTCCTTTAACAAATAAATTGTAATGGTCTTGGATGATCAAGAGGTTAGTCCTATAATTTAAGAATATCTCGGTTATTGCCCTGATCTATTAAATTTATTAGTAATTAATAATGTTTTCAATATCAATCATATTGTTAATGTGTTATCTTAATATTTTCTAATTTTATTACGTATAATAATTATTCCATCTAATTAAAGGGTTTTAAAATTCAAAATAATGAGAAAAAAGTCAAATAGAATTGTCAAACAAAATAAATGAAAACATCAAATGAAATTGGTAGATTCAATGGCTAGGGAAAATAGGTGAGTGATAAAAAAAGTAGTCATCTTCAATGTTGTTAAACTCATCTGTGTAGTCAAGCCTGCAAGAACAAGATAAATAATGAGTCGAATATTCAACAATTTTGTTTAGTAAATTTACAAGATAATAACGGTGAACAATGCTTACATAAAATGAGAATTTTCGACTTCAGGAATTGGAGGATCGAACAATATTTCAGAGAATTCTCGACCAGAACAAACACATATTTCATCTGTACAATATAGAAAATTATATTAGCTACAATTGATATAAATATAAATTGATATATGGTTGGTCGATAGAATGAGAAATAACCTCCATATCGACACATCTCCCAAAATCTCAATACACAGAAAACAATTTTGCGACGAGGAGTATTTTCCATAAGGACTCAAAATGTTCAGCATCTCTTCGCCACGCTATGCAATTGATGTCGACACCCCTAAAAATCAGAATTAATATATCATTTTTCTTAACATCGAGAATATGATAGTAAAGTTTATATATGTATTAGTCTTTGTATCAATGGATTCTTACTCGAAATATCTAATTGTAAATTTTAGAACACTTGAGTTGATTCTCTGATTTCCGATCCAAACTTGGTCTTGACGTTCCAATTGACAAACTTTAATAATACCTCCGATCAAATCAACTAGCATAAAGCAATATATTCATATAATTAAGTAGAGTATTAATTAATCTAATTGAGTATAATAAAATACTAAGAAAACATACCAACGTCTATGTTTTTCATCAGAGATTCGTCAAGGACACTTCTAAAATTAGCAAATGAATACAACTGGTCATCTGATTTAGGCGATGTCTTCTCAACATGAGTATCCTCATCGATACAGATATGGAGACCATTGACTGTAATCCTCGAAGTTCCCATGTGTGGAGTAATTTTGAAGTTACCAATGAAGTACCAATCTTTATCACACATCATGCCTTCATAATTGTCTACTAAACGATTCGGAATCGATGCACGTATTCGATCACCCTAGATTTTCAGTTAAAAAATAATGATGGTATTGATAATATATTAAGATTCAGACAGTAATATATTAAGATTCAGACAGTATGTTATTTTTGAAGTTATACTTACATGTTCGTTTGCGAATATAAACGATCGCTGAATACCGTGAACACCTAGGCTTTCCTCGACACTCTTAATAACTTGAACACAGATAGAAGATCGATCAGATGCTATACCTAAATCAGAAATCATCGTGCAAGGAGACATTTTTTTCAAAAATAGATGCAGTTATTCTTAACAATGAATAGAGTCTGATTACGAGTAACAAATGGGTACTACTTTAAATTGAAAACCACCGTTACGACAACCAATAGTAGTGTTTGCAATGTTTTGAAAAATAACGGTCATATTTACCACCGCTACTTTAGTTGAATATATATGTCATGTTTTGTTATAATTATAATATAATAATTATGAAAATCAATAAGAGAAAAAACCTCATCAGAATCATTACTAGGTGATAAAATGACATATAATTGTGATGATTATTAATATTTATTTTATTGTAATAATAATTGTGATACTAGCTTTTTTAGAGGCTTAGACATAGAAATTTTTTTTCTGAAGGAATATTTATTAGATTTTATTTCGTTTATTATATAAAGTACAATTTTTACTATATTTGATTAATAATAATGGTATAATTTCATTTTATTATTGTAAATAAGTGTTGTTCATCTTAAAATATGATATATACCGAAAGTTTAACAAAAAATATTATACAATTTAACTATTATTCATAAACTCAAATATAAAAATATTATACGATTTCTAAAATATATAAAGCCCGCGCTTAGCAAAAATTGAAAATAAAAATATGATGTTTATGTTACAAGAATTTCAATAATCAAATTATAATAAGGTTTATATAATTATTGTGTCCGCGTGACGCGGGCAGATACCTAGTGGTATTTTAATTGACTTCATAAATTATATACATGTGGATTATAGAAATGATTGATTACAAATAATGCTTGACTTATTTGTTTGGTAATTTATTGATATTTGGATATATATCCTTTATTATAATATGCATTTAAAATTGACTATATAAATTATACACACGTGAAAATAATAGCATGCCTTTAAATTGACTGTGTAAATAATATACACGTGGATAATATAAATAATAAATTAGAAATAATTATGTAATTTGGTAATATATTAATGCATTGTAAATAATTATTGACTATTTTCATGGAAATATATATATATATAATATATGAAGTTTATTTATGCATTTACAATTGACTATATAAATAATATACATATGCAAAACTAGCATGCTATTAAAATTTGACTGTATAAATGACATATATGTGGATATTATGAATAATATATTATAAATAATTCGGTATTTTGATAATCTTATACTAATAAAAGTTGAAGCTAAATGCTTTTAAGAGTGTCCACATAGGATTTAAGAAATCAATTTAATTGGTCCACATCAACATTTAAAAATAAGAAAAATTTACAAATTGTAATATTATTGCTGAAAAAAGGAAATTAAGAATGTATCCACATTGGATTTAAAAAATCAATTTTATTGGTCCACATCAACATTCAAAATTAAGGAAAATTTACAAATTATAATATTATTGCTGAAAAAGAAAATTAAAAAAGTTTATTGGTCTTATAAAAAAATTTATTGATCTACCTCAACATTGAAAATTGAAAAATTTCTAAATTCTATTATTGTTTTTAAAATTATTAAAAGTAAAAAAAATTATATATAAAATTGATATTAATAATAAAAAACTAAAATAAACAATATTAAAATAAGAAATTTTAAATTTAAATTAGATATATACACACATATTTAGAGACTCTTATATGAACATCCAATTTTTTTGTCACATAATTATAACAATTTTTAAGTTTTTTTTCCTGTGTGTGCAACCATGTAAAATAAACTAAGACAAAAGATAGAGTAAAGTTTCACTAAAAAATGATTTATTACAACGTAAAAAAACTAACTTGACTAAACTATATGTTTAACTATTAGCTAAATTACAAACAATATAATGAAGATATAAATAAAGTCTCTACAAGAACAAACTTGACTAAACTATATGTTTAATTATTAGCTAAATTATAAAGAATATAATGAAAAACGATATAAACAAAGACACTATAAGCCGCTTTAATATTGAAAAAGATATCATAAAATCTCCAAAGCTTGGCCACCAAATTTGAAAACAATGATAAATTTCAAGCAATCCGAGAAACATGTCAAGTGATTGATACTCGACATTTTTGAAAAACCAAACACTGAAAATAGAGAAAAAAACATAGCGGAGGAGACTGAGGTATCTGAGAAAATTTTTTGAAATAACGTAGCATCTGAATGGGTTTTAACAACCCAACATGAATCACAAAAGTAACAATTAGCTGACCAAGAAGCATCTGAATACATTCGAGAAGCCTCATAATAAAGAGGAGAGGCTAAAATCACTTGTCGCAATGAGTCTCGTGTGAGATTTTTCAGTTTTGATTTCTAAATCTATTATTAATAAAAGTTATAGCTATATGCCTTTAAAAATGTCCATATATGATTTAAAAGTTCAATTATCTTGGTCAACATCAATATTTAAAATTAAGAATATTACTAATTTTTAAAATTATATTGTTAACAAACAAATATATTTAAAGAAAAATTAAAGTTAAAGCTATATGCCTCTAAGGACATCCATATAAAATATAAAAGGTCAACTTTATTATTCCACATCAATAACTAAAATTAAAAATTTTCTCTAAATTATAAAATCTTGTTTATACAAAATAATATAGGAAAATTTGTTAATTAAAATTATTCTATTATTAATGATAGTTAAAGCTATATTATTTTCAAAGCATCCACATCAGTACTTAAATTTTTATTTTTATTCGTATATATCAAAATTATAAATTAAAAAAAAAGTTTCATAATTCTAATATTATGATTAAAAATATATTAAAAATAAGGAAATCTCTATTAACCAAAAAAAAATCAACATAATATTAAAATCTCTATTATCACTGTTTAAATCACAAATTTAATTTATTATCTATAAAAAAATATAACTACTTATACAAGTTTAAGTTACTTGATTTTAAAACTTTTCATGTAGAATTTTAAATAACTAATATTTATGATTTATATTCATCTTTTTTTTAACATTTGCAAAACATATCATCGAAATATGTAATATATTATGCGAAAGTATGTAATATTTTTTTTCTCATGTAATATATTATGCAAAAATGATCAAAAAATTTACATTTTATATATTCAATTTGGAATTCAAAATATTAATGTAGAAATTCTTAGTTTTGAGTTGTTCAATTTGTTATTTCATTTTTATAAATTTGTATGAATTAAATTGTACTGATTTTATCTACTTAATTACAATTAGAAGTGAGAATGAATATGATGAAACTGAATATAATCATACATAAATTATTAAAATAAATAAATATGATAGATTCATTGAAAAAACAGATATAACAAGAATAAAAATGAAGAAGATGAAAATAAAATTTCATCTTATTAGAAGAGATGACATATAATCATTTAAAATTATTTAAATACACTACTAATTGACAAAAATATATTTATTCACAAATTTGTGTGATTTTATTCATTTCATATTCAACTATTGTTTTAGTTTCAAATTTAAAGTTGTTATTAATCTCAAAGCAAATATTTTAATTATTAGTTTGTTTTTTAAATTAATTTATCAAAATAAAAATTTGTATTTGCTAAACAAACTAATGAAAAAAGATTAACTTATAAGTAAAAATGATGGAAAAAATTACCTTTTTGATTTAAATAAGTGAATGTATAATATTTTATTATCATGTTAATACTATGTTTAAAAAGTAACATTTTATTAAGTTGTAAAAATTTTAGTTGGTTTTGGTATATTAACTTATAAGTGTTTGACTAAATAATATATTTTTGAAATATGATATATTGTATATAGATTCAAAACAAAACCGTTAAAATATCAAAATGTACATAAAAATTATTAGATCAACACTATAATATTTTAATATATTACTAAAATACTAATATATAAAATTTATATATTAATAAATATAATTAATTACATATTATTTTAATCAACAAAATATCCACGCGTAGCGTGGGTGCAAAATCTAGTCTTATACTAATAAAAATTGAAGCTATAGGTTTTTAAGGGTGTCCACATAGGATTTAAAATAGCAATTTTATTGGTCCACATCATAATTCAAAATAAAGAAAATTTCTAAATTTTAATATTATTGCTGAACAAGGAAATTAAGAAAGTTTACAAATTCTAATATTATTGTTGAATAAAAAGCGCATCTTTAATATCGAAAAGCGCATCTTTAATTTCTTTCTCCGACGGATCCTTCAAAAGTAATTGATTTGTATTATCTGAGACTTTCTCGGTAATAAACCAGAGAGAATTTTCTGGGTCTGAGGAGATAGACGAGGAGAAAAGGTCTTGAAAATATGTAGAGGCCACTTTTTCTATTCCTCTCGCATTTTCCACCAAATGTCCGTTACTATCCTTAAGGGAGACGATGCGGTTCTGGCTCTCCTTTGATTTATAAATCTATTATTAATAAAGATTAAAGCTATATGTGATAGAAGACCGTCCTAGGATTGTGTCACACTTGGTTCGGTGGAGTTTGATAGATCCTTGGATCCAGTCCGATTCGGTGAAAGAGATGCTAAGGCATGAGTTGTGGCTCGAAAATCCTTAGGCCCAAATTCAAAGAAGAGGTTGGAAACGAGGGGATGGACAAAACGATCAAGGGGGTTGCGATATCGGATGTTAGGGTGTGAAACAAGTCCCGAAATTCCCTAAGCCCCTAATACGACTACAACTCTCTCTCACACTTTGGGATTCGAAGGCTGCGTCAAGCAGGGTGAAACTATTTGATAAACCGAAGATCGATCAATGGCTAACCACCAAAATATCGACAAAGTTCATAAAGAACAAAAGAGAAAACTCAAAGAGAAATTTTATTAAAAGGATAAGTGATGAAAGATCCAAGTACATTGTCGCCTTTATATAGAGGCTAAAAGGAAGACCATAGGTCTTAACGGAAATTAAAAGACATTAATGAAAACTAAACGAGACTAGATGCGTTGAATAACGATTGGATTTCCGGATGACCCTTCGCGTCCTCTCGCTAGACCTTTAAGCTTCCTTGACCGATATACTTGGCCGCGAATCGAACCATGGTCGTGAGATGGGCGTGTATTAACCTCATTAAAACCCCATTCGGAAAACCCAGTGGGACAAAACCGAATGTAAGGAAAAAGAGTATTAACACAACACCCCAACCAGGTCAGTTCGGACCAGAGTACCTGAGAACGGTCATGACTTTGTTCACGGGTGTTGGGTCGTCAGCTTGGCCTTGGTTCCTTAGCTCGGTAAGGACTTGTTGGATGGCCCCCATAAGCTTCTTTGTACGCGACCTGGTCATGGGTCCAACTGGTATGGCCAGGACATCGGGCTGGTCGGTATCTTGGTCTTGTACCCTTCCCTGAATCTCGACTTCGCTCAGCTCGGTCACCTCGGCCATTTGATCTAGCGTTCCGGGCTGAACCTCGATTTGTTCCTCGTACGCAGGTCGGTTGGGTAAAGAGGTCAATCTGGTGCTCAATACCTCGGATCGGTGGTAGACCGCCTGGGTTGTCTTCGGGAAAAACGTCCGCATAGTCCTGTAAAACCCAAGAAATCCTGCTCGGAAGTTCCGGCTCGGAATCAGACGTGCTAGCCAAAGCGGATTTAAACATAAGCAAGATAAAAGTTTGCCTCTCAAGCACAGCCTGTTTTATTTCTCTCGGCCTCACAAAAAGAGTCTCTCTTCTCACGGGTTGAATGCTTAAGGCTTTTTGTGGTGGCTCACTCGGTGTATCGCTCTCATTTTTAGTGGAGGTGTTTTGGGGGTCGCTCACGGTAGCTTTGCCTTTGCTACTTCTTTCCAATTGAACTTGATCCAGATATACCTCGTGTGGGGACAAAGGCGCCAGCACGACCTTACGTCCTTGGTGTTCAAACGAATGCTTGTTAGTGAAACCGTCGTGAATGGCTTTCCGGTCGAACTGCCACGGCCGTCCTAACAGAATGTGTCCGGCCTCCATGGGTAAGAAATCACACAATACTTCATCTTCATACCGTCCGATTTTGAATGGCACGGTGACTTGCTTGGTGACTTTGAGCTGCCTTTGGTTATTAAGCCATCTAAGATTGTATGGATGTGGATGCTTGATGGTTTGCATCCCGAGCTTCTCCACCATATTCTGGCTCGCCACATTCGTGCAACTCCCACCATCTATGACCATGCTGCAAGTCTTTCCCATGACTATACATCGGGTGTGGAAAAGATTTTCCCTTTGATCCTCATCTCGGACCGGCTCTTGTGACACTAACACACGCCGTGCTACTAGTAGCTCTCCTCCAGCCGCATACTCCTCCTCAGGCTCCTCATCCTATTTTGGCCCAGCTTCACTTTCAGCCTCGGAGACGACCTCACCGGTGTCCAACAGAATCATAGCTCTCTGATTTGGGCACTTATTCGCGTAGTGACCTTTGCCTCGGCACTTGAAGCATTCGATATCCCGAGTCCATGCTGAGGTTACCTCGGCTTTGCCTTTGAGGTCGGTGTTTTGACCGGGCTTGGCTTCGAACTTTGGCCGCGTAGGGTAGACCGCTTTGTTGTCTCGATAGGTCGGTCGCGAGCTAGTTCCGGTAGTGAAACGATTTGTTCCCTTGCGCTTAAGTTGCTGTTCCAAGAGGATTGCTTTGTGTAACATCTCGTACATGTCCTGATACTCCTGAAGTTCCATTCGGTCTTGAAGGTCTCGGTTTAGACCGCTCAAGAATCTCGCCATCGTTGCGTCCTCTAGTTCGAAAACATCGGCTTTGATCATAAGCCTCTCCATCTCCTGGTGGTAGTCTTCTACAGACTTAGTCCCTTGAGTAAGACGTCTGAGCTTAGTGTGCAGCTCGCGTTGATAATGTGCAGGTACGAACCGTTGCCTCATCAAGGTGGCCATCTCTTCCCAGGTTTCAACGGGCCGTTCGCCGTTTCTTCTTCTACTGATCACAATCTGATCCCACCAATCTATAGCGTAACCGTTGAACTCTGATGCAGCTAGATTGATCTTCTTCCTCTCCGGAAGATCTTGACATCCAAAGATGATGTCGACCTTCTTTTCCCATTCCAGGAACGCGTCCGGGTCGCTCTTGCCATAGAACGCGGGAATCCAGAGCTTCATACCTCCGAGGTCGTTGTCGTTTCGGCCTCTAGCCGGTTCGGCTTCGTAACGCTGCTGTGGCCGTCCTCCCTCGTAACGGTCGTTCGGGTTTCTCATGGGTATGGCGTGTCCTCGGTCTCGGATCCCTCCAGCTCGGCCACGGAACATCCGATTGCCTCGCGGCCTCACTCGGCTACTACCAGACGAATGGTTGTCATCGTAGAATGGATTGTCTATCTCAGGTTCCTGGTTCCGATCTCGGCGGATATGCACAGGTTCCTCACGGTTCTGGTCATTTAATTCCGCTGGCCTCGGCTGTACTTCAAGCCTCTCCATTCGTTGGCTCATGCGCTCCATCATCTCAGTGATTTGGTTAAGCTTGGCTTCCATCTCTCCTGGGGTGTACCAACGAACGTGATTACCGTCCCGGAAGGTGTAGAATTCACAGTCGTCCACAGAGAAATCAGATGACATACAAGTACCTCGCAAAAATTAAACAAACACATTAGTATAAAATTCCTCACAAGTGTTTCCCTCTTTGTTCACTCACTCTCTTAATGACCTCGCAACACACTAGAGTTTCTCTCCGGTTCTAAACAAACTAAATCGACAAGTCGACTTAAACCTCAATCGAATCGGTGAATCAAGCAAGTTGGACGTTTTAAGAGATAAGAAGAATAGATAGGAAGAAAAGAATTCAGATCGTTTTTTTTTTTTAAGCTTTGGACTTCTTTCTTTTTTTTTTTTTTTTTATGACTTTTGAACTTCTTTTTTTTTTTTTAATAATCGTTTTACAAGAGAAAAGATGAGGAAAGACATAATTTTAAAGAAAAAGAAAGATAGTACCGATTCACAAGTGCGTGGCTCTGATACCACTTGATAGAAGACCGTCCTAGGATTGTCACACACTTGGTTCGGTGGAGGTTGATAGATCCTTCGATCCAGTCCGATTCGGTGAAAGAGATGCTAAGGCGTGAGTTGTGGCTCGAAAATCCTTAGGCCCAAATTCAAAGAAGAGGTTGGAAACGAGGGGATGGACAAAACGATCAAGGGGGTTGCGATATCGGATGTTAGGGTGTGAGACAAGTCCCAAAATTCCCTAAGCCCCTAATACGACTACAACTCTCTCTCACACTTTGGGATTCGAAAGCTGCGCCAAGCAGGGTGAAACTACTTGATAAACCGAAGATCGATCAATGGCTAACCACCAAAATATCGACAAAGTTCATAAAGAACAAAAGAGAAAACTCAAAGAGAAATTTTATTAAAAGGATAAGTGATGAAAGATCCAAGTACATTGTCGCCTTTATATAGAGGCTAAAAGGAAGACCATAGGTCTTAACGGAAATTAAAAGACATTAATGAAAACTAAACGAGACTAGATGCGTTGAATAACGATTGGATTTCCGGATGACCCTTCGCGTCCTCTCGCTAGACCTTTAAGCTTCCTTGACCGATATACTTGGCCGCGAATCGAACCATGGTCGTGAGATGGGCGTGAATTAACCTCATTAAAATCCCATTCGGAAAACCCAGTGGGACAAAACCGAATGTAAGGAAAAAGAGTATTAACACAACACCCCAACCAGGTCAGTTCGGACCAGAGTACCTGAGAACGGTCATGACTTTGTTCACGGGTGTTGGGTCGTCAGCTTGGCCTTGGTTCCTTAGCTCGGTAAGGACTTGTTGGATGGCCCCCATAAGCTTCTTTGTACGCGACCTGGTCATGGGTCCAACTGGTATGGCCAGGACATCGGGCTGGTCGGTATCTTGGTCTTGTACCCTTCCCTGAACCTCGACTTCGCTCAGCTCGGTCACCTCGGCCATTTGATCTTGCGTTCCGGGTTGAACCTCGATTTGTTCCTCGTACTTAGCTCCCATCTCGGCCATGATTCTATCAATATGCCTCCAAGAATGTTTATATATAATTTAAAAGTTCAATCTTATTGGTACACATTAATATTTAAAATTAAGAAAAATTTCTAAATTTTAAAATTATATTGTTAACAGAAAAATATATTTATAAAAAAAAATAAAAAGTTGAAACTATATGCCTCTAAAAACATCGACATAAGTTTTAAAAGGTTAATTTTATTACTCCACATCAATATCTAAAATTAAAAAAGTTTCTAAATTACAAAATTACACTGTTAATACAAAACAATATAGGAAAAATTGTTAGGTAAAATTATTATATTATTAATAACAGTTGAATCTATACTATTTTCAAGGTATCCACATCAACATTTAAAAATTCATTTTTATTCATATATGAAAACTTTAAATTATAAAAAATCATAATTATAATATTATGGTTAAGAAAATAAATTAAAAATAAAGAAATCTCTATTAACAAAAAAACCCAACATGATATTAAAATCTCCATTATTATTGTTTAAGTTATAAATTTAATTTATTATCTATTAAAAATATATGCTATTTATGCAAGTTTAAGATACTTGATTAAAGCTTTTCCCGTAAAATTTTAAATAACTAATAATTATGATTTATATTCATCTATTTTTTTCACATATACAAAACATATTTCTACATAATCTCATGTAATATATTTTGCAAAAATGATCGAAAATTTACGTTTTGTATATTCGACTTGGAATTGCAATAGATTAATGTAGAAGTTCTTAGTTTTAAGTTTTTCAATTTGTTACTTTATTTTTTAAAATTTGTATGTATTAAATTGTATCGGTTTTGCCTACTTGATTATAAGTAAAAGAAGTGAGAATGAATATGATGAAACTGAATATAATCATACAAAAAACATTAACAATAAGTAAATATCATATATTCATTGTAAAAAAAAAATATAACAAGAATAAAAATGAAAATGATGAAAAAACATTTCATTCTTATTAGAAGAGATGACTTATAATCATTGAAAAATTATTTGAAAGTTTACACTACCAATTGATAAAAATATATTTAATTCATAAACTTTGTTTGATTTTCTTCATTTCATATTCAACTATTTTTTTGGTTTCAAATTTAAATTTGTTATTAATCTCAAAGCAAATATTTTATTTATTAGTTTGTTTTTTTAATTATTATATCAAAATAAAAATTTGTTATTGGTTAAACAAGAGAAGAAAAATATTAAATATTAAATTTTATTATTTTTTATTATTTTTAAAGAACACATATATAATTAGAATAAAAGTAAAAAAAATGATGAAAAAATTTTATCTTCTTGATTCAAAGAAGTGAATGTATAATACTTTATCATCATGTCAATACTATGTTTAAAATTACCATTTGATTAATTTGTAATAATTTTAGTAGGTTTGAATATATTAACTTATAAGTGTTTGACCAAATAATAAGTTTTTTAAATACAACATATTGTATATAGATTAAAAAAAAACTGATAAAACCTCACAATTTACATAAAAATTATTAGATTAACACCATAATATTTTTAATATATTATTAAAACACTAATATATAAAATTTATGTCTTAATAAATATAACTGATTGCATATAATTTTTTATCAACAAAAATACCTACGCGTAGCGTGGACGCAAAATCTAGTATATTAAAGAATTATAATAAGTATTGACTTAGTGGTTTGGTAATTTGTTCATTTGGCTATATGATTGTTTTTTAGAGTAGGTTTTTAAATTGACTATATAGATTATACATATGTGAAAATAATAGTATGCTATTAAAAGTGACTGTATAAATGATAACATGGGATAATAGAAAGAAAATGAGTTATAAATAATCATGTAATTTGGTAATATAATAATAAATTATAAATAGTTATTGACTGATATTATTAATAGTATGCTTTTAAAGTTGACAATGCACTATGCACATATGCAAATAATAGAAAACTATTAAAACTGACTACGTAAATTATATACTGTATTAGTGGATAATACGAAGGTAGTATCTAATATTAAAATAATAAATACCTTTACATATACACTAATTAAAATCTAATTATGTAAAAACACATAAATTAGCTTGTTTAGTTGTTGTCAAAAACTTGTTGGACGTTGTTAAGATATGTTAATAATTTTATTGAAGATAAAGATATAAGTGTTTTTATATAAATGAGATATGTGTGAATAGTAGTATTATTCAAAAACACAAAATACTACTATTTAATTGATAAATGTTTAAATAGTAAGAAGTACGAAAATATGTTTAAAGACACTATTAAAATGATGTTTGACCAAAAAAAGAAAAGAAAAAGACACTAATTAAATGGTTAAATTTAAAAAGCCACCAAATAAAATTGTATTTAGTTAATGGAAGCTGAATCTATTAATATTTACATTAAGACAAAATTTGTAAATATAGTATAGAAATATTTTAGTTAAATGATTTAAGCGTGAAAAGGAAGAAATTGATGTTACTATCTATGTTAAAATACATTTAGAGATATACTAATTAATTTTATGTGAAAAATAGATTTTTGTACTTATTAATTAGATGATGCATTTATTGATATATGTTAAATATTTTTAGGGGTAAATATATAAATACTTTTAACTTAAATATATAAATACTTTTATAAAAATATAAATCTATGAATAGTATAAAATTTATGGTGGTATCTACACTTAAATACGATATAAGAATTAACTAATAGATAAAATGTGCTATATATACTTTTTTAAAAATATTGGACCATTGTATTTCTTGGTATTTGATATAATATTTTGCGTAAAAATATAGAAACAGTATTTATGAAATATATATATATATATATATATATATATATATAACAATATGAAACTTGCTGTCAATAATTATACTAAATTACATTCAGAAATATACTATAATTAGTGTTAAAAAAGATATATTAATTAAATTATAAAAGTCAAAAATTGCACAAAATAGTTCCATGTGTCGAGATACTTTAATAATATTAAATTGCTACACTACTATAAATTCATTGGATTGAGAAGAACATAAAATCAACAAGTTTTTGAGAAACTTGATCATTGTCTCTTCTTCCAAATTATCTTATTTAAAGAGAGAAAACCTATGACAAAAATATAGTATAATATAAAAAGGATATAAAAATACAATTGAGTTTTCTCTCTAGGAGAAGAAAAAAGAGAGAAAGAGGCTGCTGTTTGTTCATGCGTTTCGTTCTCCAAAAAAAAAAAAACACAGAGCCAAAAAACAATCTAGCCTCCTTCTCTTCTTCTTCTACCAGTCTCTCTTCCCATCTCAAAAACCCTAATTTCTATTCGATTTCTCTCTTTTGAAAACCCTAATCGTTTCCTCCACTCGCTTCTCCTTCCATCGCTTCCCGTTTCCTCTCTCGGTTTGTTTTTTTTTTTTTTTGCAACTTTCATCTTTCTCCCTCCTTGGGTAGGAAGCCATTGTTTCGTTTGAACGATTGCATCTAAAAAACTCCTGCATATTCCGTTTAGACGAATAATCTCCGTCTTGGTTTGGTTTCGTTGTCGCACCCACCGTTTCAATTTTCTTATTCCGGGAAAAAATTTCTGGTGATGCGTTGAACGAATTTCTCCGTGGTATTGATTCTAGGGCTTAGGCTGATTAATATCGGGAGTGATAGTCATATATAGAAGATATTATTGCGTAGGGATTTTAGGGTTTTCTGGTTTGGTGCCATCACTGTAATTGAGGCTAGTTCCTTTATTGGTAGGTTTATCGATAGCGATTATGATCTTCGAGCATCTTTAAAATCATCCTGTGGGAGAGACGGTTTTCTCGTCACTGATTTTCGTGTAGCTTTGAGACGAATCATTATTTTTTGTGGGAAATTTTGGATTTTGAGATTAAGCAGACGAATGATTGTGATATCTTCCCTGCCCTTTTGTGGTGTTAGGTGATTAGAGGGTAGCGAGATATTCAGCATTTTATATAGGAAGACGAGGCTTTTTGGTTATATTGTTCTTGAGGGTGAAAAAGGCCAGAGGATTTGCAATTTCGTTCTTTTATTCTGATGAAGTATAGCTTTACTGATGGAGAAACGTGAACCCTCTTTAGTTCCTGAATGGTTGAGAAGTACAGGGCATGGTTCTGGTGTTGGGAGTAAAAATCACATTCTATCATCTTCTTCTCGTTCAGGTATGTTTGAGTTCATAACAATATGTTTGTAGGATTTAGTATTTTGACCATAGCATCTTTATTTGGTAAAAACATTGTTTGATTGATTTGAATTGCATTGTGACCCTATTTTCCTTTCCTTTTCGGTTGGTTTAGATTCTTCCTTGTCACATAATAGCAAGAGTAGGAATTCTAGGAGCAAAAGTGATGTTGATTCAGCTCGGTCTCCGTTTCTCGATCGATCTTCTTCCACCAATGCACGGAGGGGATTTAGTAATGGGTCTACCAAAAATGCATATAGTAGTTTCAATGTCAATAGGAGCCACAGAGATAAAGACCGGAGCAGGGAGAAGGATACGTGGAGCTACATGGATCCATGGGATAATGACAATCCTCTGGATGCCTTCTTGATTGGTAGGGATCAGGAGAAACTGAGACGATCACAGTCAATGACAACAAGGAAACAGGGCGACCACCTGCCTCAACGACTTACAGTAGGATTAAAAAATGGTGGCAACAATAAGTTTTACAATGGTGGTGGTATACTTCCTTTAACTAGCCTTGCAAAGACCTCCAAAAAAACCGGGTTCGAAAGGGATTTTCCTTCGCTTAGGGCCGAAGAGAGGAATGGAGGACCAGACGTTGTAAGAATCTCATCTGCTGGTCTAAGTCCTGCTGTTCAGAGCTTGTCGGTTGGTAACTCGGGCTTGATCGTTGGGGAAGGTTGGACATCGGCTCTGGCAGAGGTTCCTAATGTTATTGAGAAGAGTGGCTCTGGGTCCCAAGCTCATGTTGGTACTACGGGTACCTTAACAGGACCGACTTGTCGTAACATGGCTGAAGCATTGGTGCAGGCTCCAGCAAGAACTGGTACACCACCACAGGTACGATTTTCATCTTTGTGTTGCTTTATAGTACATTACCTTTTCTGTTTGTCTTAGATGTCATTTTTACTAGGGATCTGCAAAGATACAAAGACTTGAAGACCGAGCGAGACAGTTGATACCAGTTGTGCCTTCAGCACCAAAGGGCTCAGTAAGCTTTTTTTTCGGTAGCTAATCTTACTTTTCTCCTGTTACCTCCGGCTAGACTCAGTATATGTTGATTGATTTTTCAGATTCTGAACTCTTCTGATAAATCCAAGGCCAAACCAATTGTTCGAAGTGGTGAAATCGGTCTTGCTTCTTCAAGAAATACCCACCAGCAGTCCTCTATGCTGCTTGGTAATCTTCACTCTAATCCTGGAAGTCAGATCAAGCCTGATCCTATTAAGAAGCTGGTGGTTCTCAAACCTGCAAGGGAAAATGGGGTATCTGCTGTTAAGGAATCTGGAAGTCCAAGTCGTGTAATCAACAGCGGAGCTGGTGCTAACCAGACGACTGCTGCTCCATCTACACAATTTACTGCGTCTGTGAGAAGAGAGCCCAGGGAAGCTTCCGTCATGCTAGCTGGAAAAACCGCTGAAAAGAAACTTTCCTTGGCTCAAACTCAGAGCAGGAATGCATTTTATAGTGCTTTGAAGAAGAAAACATCTACAAACATCTCAACTGATCCATCAAAAACTAACTCCATCTTTTCTTCCGTTGAGGAGAAGGCAAATAGATCTAAGGAGCTTGTAGCTAGTGAATCTCCAAGTGCACAAGCTGTAGAAAGAAATGACATCGTCATGGAAAAGGTCGACAAAGTTTCTGGAGTTGCAGAGAGTAATAGTTGTTTTGAATCGGCAGACCGTCCAGATGAAAAAGAGGCTGAGTTTCTTAAATCCCTTGGGTGGGATGAAAACAATACCGAGGAAGACGAAGCCCTCACAGAGGAAGAGATCAGAGCCTTCATTGAACAGGTATAGAACAAAATAACACTCTTGCCTCAGGTTGCTTTACTTTATCTCATCGTTTTTAACTCGTTTGACTTTACATCTTTTGAAACAGTGTAAAAAGTTCAAGCCTTCACTGGTGCAGAAGCTGCCTATCATACAAGAGGCAACAGGGGACGTAACTCCCAATTCGTGATCCGATTTTGAAGATAGTTTCTCATTCTCTTTCCTTCATTTTCCTTATTTTCTTGGGGATTTTATTTTGGTTACTTTGGCGGCGAGGCTTCAGTTGCAGTATTAGTGTTGTTCTACTTCTTCAGAGGTGCAACTGACTATTTTGTACATCTTTGGTCTGAAGATAAGAGAGGTTTTGTTTTGCCAGCTTCTTTAGGTTTCTAATATTAGAAGATAATGTTGATGAGGGAAAGAGAAATTGCTGATGGTAAAAAAAAAAGAATAATAAATTTAAAGGCTTTGTTCCTAATTATAATGAAATTCTTCTTTTGCTCATTTGTTCTTATTTGGGTTTAGCAATAATATGTTTTATCTATAATTTATTTGTTCTATATATCTTCCACCTCAATAGCTCGAGCAGTAAATGTTTAACTTTGTTTGTTTATGGTCTGGATGCAAATTTACTAGATGATTGTTCATCTGGCCAATTTGGTTTATTTATTTGAACGAATATGGATGTAAAACAATTTGCAGAGAAAAATATATTAGATGCTTTACATAGAAAAATATGTAGAGATTGGACCGTGGATAAAAAATTTGCATTACATAACACCAAATATCTTAAATGTTCAATAACTAAAAAATGTTTATAATTTAATTTGAATTTTTTCATGGTTAAATAAGTTACTACAGCTAAAAAAAATCAAAAATTATTAATTATTAAATTTATTTTACCATTCAAAAAAATCTATACTATATAAAAACACAAGCTTGGGGCTCTTAAGAGTGTCCACCTCAGCTTTCTAACTTTCTTTCTTAAGATGCCACATTAGCAAATACTACAAATGATGTTCTACATAGACCTAAAGCGTATGACATCGTATTACGTACAATTTTATTGAATTGCTGCCACATCAGCTTCATATATCTTCGGCTTCTTAAAACAAAATGATTCTTCTCCTAGCGTTAACCATCCTTTTAGTCTCCCTCCGTCATTGAAGTTGCGCTGTTAGAAATGTCCTTTGGACTTCCAAGCATGCATTCTTTATCTCACTAGAGAAGCTTCACCAGTCACACTACATCTGCAACTATTTGGAGCCATCACATCTTCTTACTTCAACTTTCTTCTCATGATACCTTCTAACTAATATTCGACTCTTTCTCTGTACCAATCAAAGCGAGAGAACGGAATGCGCCGAGGATATCTATGAGCCAAGGAAAATCAAGCGACAAGTTCCTCAGACTACGAGCACAACTTTGTCTCCAACATTTAGACGTACATTAAAAGAGAAGCATGAATGCCCAATCTACAAGGTAAATTATAAATCCTCCCTCTCTCAAGTGTTTAATCGGTTGTATTGGCTACTGATTGACGAGAATAACCTACATGACAAACAAGAGATTTTCTTCTTCTTCTTCATATTTTTTTTTGTTTGGAATAGATATTGATTCTCATAAAAACCTCGAGGAGCTCATAGAATTGGTTTCCTCTATACAAGTTTTGTATCATCTTAAATCTGAAATCGGTTTCGTTTCTTTATGCACATCTTATTTGCTACAGGTTTGGTCTCAACCAGAAGATATGGAAATGTTGGTTTAGCATCGCAGTTCTTCAGGTTTGAACATTAATTATATATGTTTCTTATATTCTTAAAATCATGAGTCGCACAGCTATGTTTCTAAGTATACTCTTGATATGTGAACAAACGAACCAGTAGTTATCAAGTTTGTGATTTCCTGTTTCTAGGAGATTAAGTTTGGTTATTTTGAATAATGTATTTATGAGCATGTAGTATGTAGTATGTTGTCAATAATGAGATTGAATTATATCTAACTTTTTGAAGGAAGGTTATACATAATTCTAGGGGATGTGAGCTACAACAAAACTCAACGTCTTCAGGTTAAATCCAATAAAGGTCTCTTATCTTTGAGTTTGCAAATTTGTATCACAAACTAGAACGGACTAATGCTAACAAATGTAGTTAGTTTGTATGAATGTTATGGGAACTTCTCAGTACTAATGCAGTAATGCCCAAAGACTCTATCGAAGAATGAATTTAATTTGTTATACAAAGAGGAGGGTTGTTCTTACAGCTTCAGTGTGATCACTTATCATAGAGGTTTTGCTGTTCCCTATACAAAGACGATGGTTGTATGTGGTGTCCTTATTCTTCAATTGTTTTCAAGGTAATATACCAATTACTGAGCATCTCTGGATTCAAAGTAATATATGATGCAATTTGGGCATTAGGTAGGTGTTTGTAGACTGATCAGATTTCTTGAACTATCTTATCTCTCCTTATACAATGCAGCACGAGCGGATAATATCATAGAAGACGAATCATTAGAGAGAACTGGTGGAGTCAAACTTATGGGTTATGGCCCACATATTTAGGTCATCCTTACATTCATCTATCACCAAAAGCTAAACTCAGATGGTCTATGAAAAAAGTGGCTGTTCAAGTGGTAGATGTAATGGAGTCCAGAGAACGTATAAAAATGTTCTTTCTTTTACACTCCATACGGTATAATAACTTACTGTAAGATTTATTGTATATGATAAAAGTAAAACTGTAGCATATATCAAATTTGATCTTACAGATTACTGTGTTTCTCTTTTATATCTAAACTTAATTAGATTGGTTATGAGTTATGACTTTTGATACGGGAAGTCATTTTACATTATTGTTTATTTATGGTTTAAATATACAAGACAGTGAAATACAATTCTTAACTCATAAATTACTTTTTTCCTTCTTTAACAAACAAAAAAAACTTTTTAATTTCTACGGTTCTCTAAAAAAAAATTATATATATTATAGTCTCTTTAATTAGTCGATACAGTCAAAAGAGCAAGAACTTAATTCCATTTATTATATTTTTTTAGATAAATGAGGATTAGGTAGGATTTTGCAAAAGCTTAGGAGAATTCGGAGAACGATGAGTCTAAATGTTCTTTACATCCCTTTACTCTATATGATCTGTCTTATAAAAAAAAAATGCAAATAAATAAAGAAGATGGAAACATTCAAATAAGCTTGATAAATAAGGTCATGCAAAAGAGTGGTCTAAATTTCTTGTGTTCAAGTACATCGCAATGTGTGTTATCCTTTTCAGCACATAGAACATATTTTAGCTATGGAAAAACTAATAGGAAAAGGTGACAAGAACATAATACTCTAGGCTAATAGTAAAACAATTTCAGTCCTTAATATCTATTTTATTTAATAAACAATACTTAAGTATCTTAAAAAGAAGAAGCCAAAAAAGCATGATCCAAATAATGTGTTTCTTCCTCCATGGACGTTCAGCAATTATACGCCAACGCAAATGTCATATAAAAAAAAAGTTAAGACATCCCAAAGGTATAATATTGATAGCAAAAAAATGTAATTTTATTCACCACATTTTCGTTTGATCATCCCCATATATGATACATAGTTGAAAACCAAATTAATTTCTACATTGGATTTCAATATATATTCTTAGATCCCTCTCTCAAGTGTTTAATCGATTTTATTGGCTACTGCTTGACAATGCGTCGGAGAGTTCCGAATAACCTACATGACAAACAAGATATTTTCTTCTTCTTCACATTTTTTTAGGTTTCAAAAAAATAATATATTTTCTTAAATTTGTAAATTTACGTTTAAGTAACGATCAACCAAATCAATACTCAAATGATTAATATATAGTTATTACTTGAGCAAATACTATAAGTGGAACTAGATATATACAAATGATCTGCGCGTAGCGCGGGATAAACCCTAATATTACATAAAGAGACTACTTTTTATAGTCATTTTAATTAAATTTTAATATAAAATACATTTAGATTTGTTTGCAAAATCACAAGCAGACAAAAGTGACATCTAAATGCAATCAATGTACATGCATGACCATTTGATATTAATATTTATACGAGTATCACTTTAAATGTTATAAGCATAAAGCTCAAAACCCAAATAGTTATACATAATTAACTTGCAACTATTATATGTTTTACAACAATTTAGACGCATGCGGTATAATTTTCCTAATGACCTTTTGGATTAAAAAAAATAGGATATATATATATATATATATATATATATATATATATATATATATATATCGGCTCACATGTTTAAAATTTAGATTTAAGGTTTAGTTTTTGCTATGGTTATGAAGGATATAGGAATAGATTTATATTATATTCAGATTTGTGATTATCGCAGTATATATTAATGTTTTGAATAGTGTTAAAAAATCTCATAATAAATATAAAAAACAACAAATTAACTATTTGAACAACAATTGAGATGGATGATTCAGAGAGATAAAATATTGTTTTAACTTACAAATTGAGAGTTTTTTTTTTAATATATGTGTAAATCAATCTACTACTAATAATAGAGGATTGAAACACTTAAACATGATGACAAACTTTTAAGTATTTTGGTGGTCGTGAGATGCTCTAATGTTTGAAAATATGATTTCTAACAAAACAGAAAGTAACTAGATGAGATAAAAATAAACTCCATCATTTGAAATGATATGTAAAGAATATTTTTCTCTATTATATAGTTCTAACCTTTACGATACAGGTTAGACTTTAAGATATAAAATTTAGGGCTTAGTTTTGTTAGGGTGCTATGATATTTTAAACGTCGTTTAGCTAACAAATCAGGACCACTCATTATCTATAAATTAATGAGTTAGATATCTATTATATTAAAACAGAATCACATTTAGTACTTGCTTCCAAACACTCCTAATTTTTTTTAAGCGTTTAAAAATAATTTTAATAATTATTTATATTTAATTTCGAAATTAGTTATTAATTTAAATATTTTTAGAGTTCCTTAAATATAGGTAATTTAGATTTGATTTGATTTGATTAAAAATAATAAATCAGATATTAATTTAGATTTGATTTAAAGATTCTAATTTAAATAATTTCTATACTATTAAACATTTTTATCAAAAATATCTAGAATTTTTGAAAAAAAAAAATTCACATATGAAAAATAATGGTCATATTTGAAATATAAAATATTTATAATGATGTAAATGATATGATATTTGTGTTGTTTATATAATATATTTACGATTATGATTTATTTACAAACTAATAATAAAATAATAGGTAAAATTCAAATGTATAATTTAAATATTAAAAATATATTTTTAAAAATTCATAGAACTAAAAATATATATAAAAAACCGGGTTACAAATATTTTGGTAACTAATATCACTAATTTTAAATTATACATGTATATCGAAAATATATTTTTCATACAAAATCAAAATATAAAAAAAATTAAAAATTATTGCATACACTATAATGTGGTTTGAAAAACCAGTTATACATTCCCTTGGTTGATTAAATTTTAGAAAACTATAATGCTAAATAATACTGTTAATACATCTCAAACTTTTAACAAATATTTATATTATACGGTAATATGAACGGAAAAATTAGAATTATGTTTTTATAATAGTTCATTTTGAATTAATATTAGCGGACGGGTTAAAATTATATTTTATAATCATAATTAATTTTAATAATATAAAAATATATCTAAACACAAAAATCAATATTTTCGCTTATTAAAAATATATTTATAAAAATAATTATATCTAAACTCAAAAACACAAATTATATTACAAAATTCGTTAAACAATAAAAAATATTCATGTGCGGATGCACGGGGTTAGAATCTAGTTAGTCTTAAATTGTACTCCCTCCGTTTCACAAAGAATGTCGTTTTAAGGTTTTCTTTTTGTTTCACAAAGAGTGTCGTTTTATATTTTCAATGTAGAATTTTAAACAATATTCCAGTATTGACCCTATTGATTTAATGTATTAATTAGAGAAAAAAAGTTATTTAATACATTAATAAAGGGCAAATTAGTATTTTTAATAGTTTTCTTAATAAGTGTGAAAAATGTCAGAATGACACTCTTTGTGAAACGGAGGGAGTATATATTATCGTAAAAAAAAGTTAAGAAAGATCACATTTTCCCCTTCACACAACATGCAATCTAAACCTTTTTAAATTATTTTTTTTGCTGTAAAAAATTACTTCTCTTGATTGCACTCTTTTTTTTAAAAAAAAATGTTAAATTTTGATTATAAGGTAGTTTCATAAAAATTAGAGTAAGTAAAGTAGATCTTAAAAGCAGACTCTACTTTCATTGGAAAATAGTACTCCCTCCGATTTTTATTAATTGTCGTTTTAGAGAATTTTGTTTGTTTTAAATTAGTTGTCGTTTTCAGTTTTTAATACAACATTTATTAGTTTTTTATTTTGTATAATTAATTTTATTATGTAATTTGTTTTATTATTGGTTGAATTGTGTTTAAATAGATAATTAATGATGTTTTTATATTGAAAAACTAATACAATTAATGTTTTTTTAATCTGTGTGCATAACCTTAAAACGACAACTAAATAAATCCGGAGGGAGTAATTGAATAAGATTTCAAAAAATTTACGAGTGAGAAAGAAGTGGACTCGACGATCATTTAATGATGTAGTTAGAGTTAAATCTAATGGATATCACTGATGTAGTTAGAGATAAATGACATAAGGGTTTTGGTATTTTTCTTATTATTATTAAGTTTTAAGATCTTTTCCTGTTTATTAATTTAGAGCAATTAGTTTGTATAAGACTTTATAAAAGTCTTTTATGATTAATAAGAAATAAAACTTTCAATAATCTATTATATAATGGGAGAGTTTTCTCTCCATCTAAGGTGTCCACATCAGCATGGAAAAAAATTTAAATTAATGACTTAATTAATGCAGACATTTTAAAATAGTAGTATTTAATATTATTCTTATCTAATAATAAAAGAGAAACACTAATACTAAAATTAATGACTTAATTAATTAACATATTATTTTTTATTATTATTTTTTATTACAAAGAAGAAAATTAAAAATTGAAAAAAAATAAAAAACATAGTTAAAAAAAAATGATGATGAAAATGAAAATCATAGACGATGAAAAAGAATAAGAACAATAACAGAAAGAAGAAAAAATCAAAATATAAAAGAAAATACGTAGATGAAGACAAATAAAAGAAGGAGGATACATACATGAGATAAATAAAATAAGAGACGAAACAAAATAAAAAAAAAAGATGAAGAAAAACTGAAAGAAACAAAAAATAAAAAGAAGTTGAACCGTTCTAGATACTTAGGGTGTTGACCAAAAAAAAAATAGAAGTCGAAGAAGATGATAAAAAAAATAAAGGAGAAAAAGAAGAACACATAACTGATGAAAAGAAATTTCAGAAAATATGAGAACAAAAATGTTGAAGATGAAAAAAAAGACCAAAAATGAAAATAACAAACTATGATAATATAATGATAGAAAATGAATCTAATGAATAATAAGAAGACAAATATAATGAATTAACTGTGTTTAAAGATGAAATTCTGCGCAACGTGCGGATTATAAATCTAGTTAACTTTAATTTCTAAGAGAGACTAGGATTAAGAAGAAAGAAGCTTTAAGGTTTTAATCTCTTCTTTCAATATTAACCTTTGCTCATGTAAAAAGTATTTAGAAGATTTAGAAAAAGCTTTCCTCTTAACCCTACTCTCTCTTAGAGATTAAGGTTAATTCTTAGAAGCTTCATTTCTTATAAGTTATTATCATAAGAGACCCTTATATAGGTCTCAATACAACTTTATTGCCCTACATTAAAAAAAAATCGTAAAACTTAATTAATACAATAAAAAGAGTTATATATCATAATGTGTATCAATACTCCTCTAGATAAAGAGACAAAGGTAAATGTATCATGATTGACACGGAAAATGTCCCTCTACAAAGGGGATCAACCTCAAAAAATCGAGACATGGCACATCTACGATGACCCGTGATTGGTATCATGATTCATACGGAAAACGTCGTTATAGAGAGAGGATCAGGTTCACAGTATCTAAACAGGGGACATTTAAGACAATCGCTTGCTGCATCGAATAGGGGTTAGGTTGCACCGGGGCTAACACCTACGCCCATAGCTTATCCACCACTAAACGCAACTACAAGCCAAAGCGCATTTAACCAAGCAAACGCCGGTTCTTTAGATATAATGATCAAATCTGCTTTGCACGAGAGACACTCGCCTCCTTACTTCCCCTTTGTGAGGGTAGTTTAAAATTATCTCCAGTTACAGCATTATCGACAATGACTTAGAAGAGTTAACTAAGTTATCGTCATTATTTAACTAAAATATGTTATCAATTACAAAAAATCTAAACCATAAAATCTAAACTCTTATTTTTACAGTAAACCTTACAAACTACTAATTTTCAAAATTTATACGGTAAACCGTAACATTTAATCCCAAACTTATCGTTAACTAAACCGTAAACATACATCCGTCTAAACCCTAAACCCTAAAACCTCATCTCTAAATGGTAAACCCTCACACATTCATAATAAACCCTAAACTCAAACCCCTCAACCTCTTGTTGATTACAATAACCTATCTTTAACTAGATTCAATCTCGACAACTTATACTCGAAACATACAAATCGTTAACAGTTCATAGAATCAGATTAACTAAACCCTAAACCCTAAACCATAAACAGTAAACCCTAAAAACTAAACAATTACCACTTAATTTAAAAAAAACTAATCTAACGGTAAACCCTGTTGGAGGTGAAAACCGCACCCCTGGTTTTCTCCGGTACAAACCGAGATCGGCACAAATTAAGATCGGTTAACGAAGGAAGTGTACCGGGAAAATTGGGCTGAGCAAACTCCTGGGCTGAACTTGACCCACGAATGTGGAGTCGGTGGAAATGTCTCAAAAGAATCAAGAAAGTTCTTAAGATCCACCGAAAAAGGAAAATTCCGAATGAAAATGGAAAGTCCTGAGAGAAAAGGAAAGTTCTTTCGGTCCCATATCTTTTCCCTCGATATACGCCGACTTAGAATGCATATATAAAGGGAGAGGAATCGACACCAGAAGACACAAGAAAATCCCAGGAGACCTGGAGCCTGAGAACTCAAGATATCGATAGCTTCTTAGTTTCCCTAAGTCTTAGTTCGTTTATCACTTCTATAAACGAACTTAGTTGTATTTCTCCGATCTCACATTAATAAAAACCGAATTTTCGATCTAAATTACTGTTTTGCCCCTTTGTGTAATATCATATATCAACAAACCCTATCGAATTCATAATAAACCCTAAATCCAAACCCATTAACCTTTCGTAAACCACAATAACCTATCATTAACTAGATTAGATCTCGATAATGTATACTCGATAACGTACATATCGTTAACAATTTTATGTAATCAGATTAACATAGAAGGTAAAACCAAAAACCTAAACAATAAACCCTAGACAGTAAACTATTACAAGTTAAATCTAAAATCTAATCTTCCAACTGTAAACCCTAAACCATGTTTAAGTAAACCCTAAACCCTTAACACTAAACTATTAACACTAGACCCTTAACACTAAACTCTTAACCTTAAACCATTACCACTTAACTTTAAAACCTAATCTAACCCTAACAAATTCATAATAAACCCAAAACCCAAACTCCTTAACGTCTCATTAACTACATTAACCTATTGTTAACTATATTTGATCTCGATAACATATACTCGATAACGTTCATTTCGTTAACAGTTTATCTAATAAGATTAACATAGAAGATAGAACGTAAACCCTAAACAATAAACCCTAGACACTAAATCAATACCAGTTAAATCCAAAACCTAATCTCTCAACAGTAAACCCTAAAGAAATTATAATTAGCTCTATACCAAAACCCCTTAACTTCTCGTTAATCACAAAACCTATCGTTAACTAAATTCAATCTCGATTACTTATACTCGATAGCATAATTATCGTTAACAGTTTAGGTAAATAGATTAACATTAAAACACTAAAACCTAAACCGTAAACAATAAACCGTAAATACAATTAAAATGGTACATCGGTTCTTATTCATTGACTACTTAATACAAGGATACCAAACATTCGTTAACAAACCCAATACGTTTTTTCTCAGCAGATGAGCTTGTGTGTGCTATCCACGATGTCGACTACGAGGGAGACGATATGTTTGTTGAACGCATCTTTAAATCACAAGAGGAATGCAAAATGAAGCTAACCATACATGCAATTAACAGAAAGTTCCACTTCAGATATGTTAACTCATGTACAAAATCTGTAATTGTCGTTTGAATTGGACACACATGCCCAAAGAGGTTATATGCAGTTAATATAGACAAAAGTGAACGTTATGAGGTCAGAACAGTCAGACCGCAACACACATGTAGTGTTGACCCCTGTGGAAATTTTCACAAACAGGTATTTATCCATGTTATCGGCAATATGATGAGTGGAAGGTACATGCCTTGGTGGTAGGGGTCCTAGAGCTAGTGATTTATGGAGACTGCGATGTCAAGAATATAGCCTCCATGTTAGCTACTGGAAAGCTTGGAGGGCACAAGAAATTGCGATGGACAATGCCTTGGGTTATACCATTGGGAGTTTTAGGTTGGTCGAGCCTTACTTCAACAAACTTCTGACAACAAACTCAAATTCTGTGGTCGCGTTGGAGACGGAACAAGGGCCAACAGGACATGAACGATTCAAATACTTGTTTTGTCCCTTGCTGCCTGCGCCAATGGTTATCGGTACATGGAAAAAGTTGTACTTAACGATGTTACTCATTTGAGTGGTCGTTCAGGTGGATGTCTTATCACAGCTAGTTCACAAGACGGAAATTTCCTATTGATTCCCTTGGGGATTGCAATTGTTAACAGAAAAAAATGATGACTCCTGGGAGTGGTTTTTACGCAAACTTACGGCCATTGTGTCAGACGAGTTCGACTTGGTTTTCATCTCCGACAGGCACTCATCTATATATATGCTAGCATTTGGAAGGTATGTATGAACGACTATATCAATATATGAACTGTTTCCAACTAGGTCAAATTGTTTGCTAACTATATTAACAAGGAATGAGTTTTACATGAAAACAGGTGTATTCAATGTCGTCGCATGGTGCTTGCGTTGTCCATCTACAGTGTAACATTGTTAACATATACAAATCCAGCCATCTAAGCTACGTGGTGTCAAAGGCTAATCGTGCTTACCGGCTTTTAGAATTTGATTGATTCTTTGCTGAGATTCAATCAATAGACCCAAGCTGCGTGAACTACCTTGAAGGAATTGGATTCTAATATTGGACCAGATCACATTTCATGGGAAAGCGTTACAATGTCATGATGAGTAACATATTAAAAGACATTGAACAAGGTGATGACTATGTGTCGGGACTATCCAACAATATCAATATTTAAAACTATTTTAACTACTCTGGTAAGTTGGTTTGCTTTACGAAGGGAATCTGCTCAGATGGAAACAAACATTGTCAATCCAAAAGCCCAAGATATGATAGAGAGTTTCCAGAAGTCCTCGAGATATTTTGTTATGAAAATAGGTAAAACAGATATACTCATTGTTAACTTTATTAATGTGTATTATGGTTTTAATGATAACATGTATAACTTTGCAGACAATGGCATTTACGAGCTCCAAGATGAAATGAAAGTCACTTATGCAGACTTTTTTATGGGAAGAAACATGCACATATTGGGAATTCTAGCTTCTGCATATTCTCTATAAACATGCAATCGCTGCCGCAATCAAAGAAGGTATCCGAGTCGATAGCTTGGTGGGGATTCACTATACCACCGAATATAGAAAATTAGCATATTCAGGTCTAATATTATCAGTTCGAGATATGGATTTCTTTGCACCATCAGAAACTGATGTCGGGGGGGGGTAATCTTGCACCTCCAGCTGTGCGAAGACTACCAGGTAGATCGCGTAAGCAGCACATACCATCGCGGGGAGGGTTCCAGGTAATGGAAAGTAAATGTTTTACTTGTTATCAATGTTTAGGTTAACGTTGTTAACATCTATTATATAACTTACAATACAGCGTGTCAGTCGGAGGAAATGTACCCATTGCAAGGACTGTGACCATAACTGCTCTACTTGCAAGGTCTCTCTCTTAGCAATTTAACTCTTACATGATCTCTAAAGAACATCTTAATATAACTTCAAAATGGTGAACTTCTATCTAAAGTTATCATTACCTCATTTTTAGGAACCATAAAAGGCATATCTAGAGGATGGACCTTCCATATTTCAGTTTTTGGGCAGTGAAGAAGACTACTTTTGGAGACGATGTGGAATGGTAATATATATAGTTTTGTATTTTTGAAATTATGGAATGTAATCGAAAACTTGGACGGATTAGTAGTTGAATATAATATATTATCCTCTCGTTAAGGTCAATGAGGTCCATCATATGTAAATCTGTTAACATAATCTGTACTTACATCAAAGACTTTGTTTAATATAATATAGGCCATCTAAAATCTTTTTAAATTATCACTTAGAGTCAAACTCTCCGTTAACATCAAACTCTCCGTTAACATCATTATCACCGCTACTGGCCTCTAACAGAAGCTCTTATTAAAACTCCGTGTTAACATCATTAACGCATGTATCTGCCAAAAAAATATTATCATTATGACAATTTACGTCATAGCAAAATAAAGCGAAACAATTAAACAATAGTTAAGATATAATCCTTAACTGAATATAGAAGAGAGTGGTGCATACAAGGAAAAAAACAACAAGAAAACTTTGAAAACGTCACAAATTTAAACGCCACAAATAGTTATCAATTCCCAAGTTCAAAATAAAGAAGATGTGGTTTCCAAACATCAAAAAAAGCAGCTTTGGTGTTGTAGATCTCGATAAGAACCATAATCGGTTTCTTTGCCTCCATCTCCAACTACGAGATGTCAAACAGCCTACAGTCATCGCTTCAACCAATGGCATGAGCAAGAATAAGAAATATAGCAACTAAGCCAGAATCATTTTGGCTAGATATCTGTGGCATCCCAAGTGCTCTGTCAATTGCCAACTGATTTGTTGCTGTATTAGCCATTGACTCATTACCCCCCCCCCCCACCTTCCTACAAAGATAAAGAATTACCGCAATAGGACGAAACTCCTTCTCCATGCTAAGATATGTCGTAAGATGAACGTTGCAGCCCAACACCTCAAGATTTGAAGTGTGGAGATAGACCGCCAGGTAAACCCAGTGTTTGCTGTCCAGATTAAAAGGAAGGTATAATATGTCCGCCTCTGTGAAAAGATGTTGACATCCACCCTCAGCAATACCACCCAACTTCTCTGCAACCGGTTTGCTAAATTGATATTCATCACGGTTAGCAGCCTTGGAAAACTTGGGATACGATTTCGCGACACCAGAAACGAACTTCGTATCAAGCACCTCCACTTTGGGTTTACGGGAGTCTGATTTCAGAATATGCCTACCTAGTTTCACGAAAGCATCCATCACCTAATATAATTGTTAAATTAGTTAGCTTAGTCTTCTCTGCGCGATTTCATTCCAGTAATCATTAACTTAGTTAGATGATTGGAAGAGTTACCTTAGCCGACATGCATTTTTGCCTTCTGATGATGTCGGTTACATCCTTTGTTAACAACACGATCCTATCTCCAACCGATAAAGATCTGCAGTCAATGTTAACAATGTTATATTTATCCTGACTTTTACTTGATGTTAACAATGTTATCAATTCTTGTAAGGCTAAAGGGGACTAGTAAGTAATGTAACTACCTTTTCAACAATTTAATCGTCTCCTCATATCGATCTACAATGCCATCGTGAGGATCACATACTGGAGAGTCTCCTCAGACTTTCCTCTTAAAATACTTTCCACAAACAAACTGATCATCAATTATTGTGGAAGCAAACTTCGTATGCCTGCTTTTCCTAGGCTATCATTAGCCTCGTCGACCTCATCGTTTTGACGTACATTGTCCGCTAATATCTCTGAGCTTTTTACTTCCTCATCATTCCCATATATGATATCGTGATCATGAGAACCCTACAATGCAAAACCAAAACAATCAATGAAGAAATTATTTAAAGAATGTCAAAAACATAGTCTACAATTACTATTACTAACTCCATCACTGTGAGTCCCTGACATCATCTCTACTTTAGGAGAGTTATCGCTAACTAGAATAACATTATCCTCTTCACCAGGTAAGAAAGTTTCAGAGTTGTCCACGATATGGTGTCTACTGCGTGACTCCTCATGCCTTATCGACTTTTGGGCTATGGCAGGGTCTTGAGCTATCGTGGGGTCATGGGCTCTCTCGGGCGCTTGATCTTTACTACGAAGCTAGAAAATAATTATGAAGTATGGTTAGACAGTAAATTTATCAAGTATATTTGGACCCAAAACAAAGTTTTATTAACAGTTCAAGTTGACGATGATAAAATCCTTACCGTTGGTGAGGTATCTTCTGACAGTATGAGGATGGGAAAATCTCCTCCTCTTGTCTTGCTTGGGAGCTTTCTTTATCCTGGTACGTTTGTAATAATAAAGTTAAAGTGGTCAATATATGTATATAATGAAACTTCCATCGATTGTTAATTAAACACTTACCACATTAGTTTCATCGATTCTCGTTGGTGCAATGCCAACTGGATTATCGACAACTGTATTCACATGAGTTGGTGGCTTCTCAGCAGTGAGTTGGGAGTGATGAGTAGCAATGTCTTACGCAGAAAGTTCTTTGTTTCGGGTGTGAGCGGGAACTGTTTAAAGATATTTTTAGCAATATATACATTCGTAAACATCATCACAGTTTACCATGTTAACATTCATTTATGTTACATGGTTAACATTGTGAACATAAAATTTAATAAGTAAGAAATTGATGACAGATTACCTCTTCCTCGCCGGTCAGATGCTTTTAGTGGTGTGTAATTTGGAACACTCTGGTTTAAATCAAAATTAACGTCGCCCCATTGAGGATTTAATTTCCACGACTTCCTCAATGATAACATTTTTTTTAAACCACTTGGTCACACCGTCAACTACTATCTTGTTATTAACAGTTAATTGGGCAGCAGCAACATTTTCAATTTTCTTGTTTAACTCGATCATTTTGGAGGATAAGAAGTTATTCAGATTACCTTCCACCATGGTCACGAAAGACTCTAACTTGGTGTCAAACATGTTCCCAATCGCCTCGAGATCAATACCAACATTACCTGAACCTTCACCAACAGTCCGGTTACCAGAGGGTTTCCTAAACTTCTCTTAACCTTTCTTTGCTGCTGCTGCCTTTGTCTTTCGACAAACTTTTATTTTCTTTGAATGACTCACAAGTTCTTCTGCTGTCAACCCAGGACCTAACATCTCCCTAGAAAAATTCCAACCTTGATTATAGAGCTTGATCATGTGATTCACCTTATGATCTTCTTCTTCATCCGACCAGGAAAGATCTTCTTCGTCAAAAAGAACTCGATTTCAGGACGTAAGATCTTCTCTTCTTTGCGCCGAAGGATATTTCCCACATGGAAGACCTGTCACTATTTTTGAACTCTTGGAGACTAAACCGAATTGGTTTACCGGCATATAAGACCCAAATCTCATTGTCTTTATCCACCTCCAGCATTCTCGTGAGTGTAAAGATGGCAAAAGCCCCAGACCAAGCCGGTTTTGCGGAGATTTCAAACTGTTTTCCAAACTGACTCTTGTAAATGAATTGGCGTTCGTCCTCATCAAGAGCAAGTTTGATTTTAGAGAAAACCGTCAACTTCTGGTAGATATTCACCCTCTCACCGGTTGGAACATAATCGGCACCCAAGATTTTCTGAGGCAACTCCAGATCTGCCATTAATCCTGCAAAAAATACTTAATTAAACATGTACATAAGAGAGAGGAAGTTCGAGAATCTTGTAAAAACAGAAAACTTGAGCAAAGGAGAGAGACACTTCGAGATTTACCTAGACAAAGAGACTTTAGCATGAATTAGAAGAACACGGCAAAATTGAGACCGTTAAAAAAAGAGTTTTGAAATATACGAAGGGTTGGGAAGAGGCGTCTTCACCGAAAAAATGTTTTCACTCTCGATAAAGATAAGTGTCTCTTTATCTTTTTATAATCTGTTATTTTTTTAAAAAAGAATTATATGATAACTTTTAAAACTTTAAAGAACGGTTCTGTATGTAAGAGAAAAATATCAACTGACAATTTTCGTAGTAGCAAACCTAGAATTAAATTTTATGAGGTGCAAACATATTAAAAAAAAATAAAATATTAATGTTTACTTAAGTTTTGAAACCTAACTAAGTTAGGGGTGTCAAACATGAGTTTGATAACCAAATAAGCTATAGAATTTTTAAATATTTTTACCAAAACTAATAATATATAAATGGATTTAATGTAAAAAAAAATATTATTTTTTTTTTTAAAGAATGATCCTCACCTTTAAAAAATACAGGTCAATCCTCTCATCTCTAAAGTCATCCCTAAAACAACCCTTCCTCATATTGATGACGTGCCAAATATTAAACGACTGTAAAAAAAGAAAAAACACACAGAGGTTGAAACGCACCGTTTCAACAATAGAAAACAACAAGATGTTTTACAAAACTTTGAGTAAACAACACACATTTTAGAATCATTACATGGCAACAGATCTCAGTCGTTGGATTTCTCTCTCTCGTTGTAATCTTCAGAGTCCATAGAGAATGGTAATCGGAGAAGCCTAGCTGTGGCGGAGGAGGTAAGCAAACGCTGTTGGTTCAGCTGCGATCTTGAGGGTGTCGAATGGAGTATCGAGACGGTGTCCATTCTCTTTTAACGGCTTCGATCTATTCTGCTGCTGGTTTTTTCCTCCGTCATGTTGAAGAGGAAATGGCAAGTCTAGGCCCTGCAGCCTGCACCGTTTTCGAAGGGCAATTCTCGTCACCGTCAGCTAATTTTAACTGCGGTCTCGACATCTGAGCCAAAATCGACCGCTGATTCTGGTGGCGATGATGCTTGGGACAACTTGAAGTGAACAGGTGGAGAATTTGATGCCACGCAAATATTTGTTTCAAAAGTATCTGCGAAATTTCAATCTCTTCTCTACAAATATTAATAATGTCGTGATAAGATTCCAAATTGTTCAATTCTTCTGATTTCTTCAAAGTAATTGAGTCCACCACAATCATAATCGAAGAGATGACTCAAGTCTTACTCAATTTCCAGAGACCAAATCCAATGATTCTCGAGCATATTCCTTTTGGATTTTTTTTGCTTCAAATTAATGAGTTGATGAAATAGAAGAAGAGAAGAGATAGGAGAGATGAAGAAGCGAAGGGGATAGGAGAGAGGAAGAAGAGAAGCCATGGCGTTTTTTTCTTTTTTTTAACATCTATCTTTATTTATAAAAAGTAATCATAGTACATCAAAAATACATAAAATAAAAACAATACAATATGATAAAACAATAAAAATTAAATTTGACAATTCTTTTCTCCGAGAAATTTTACTTTGTAAATAGAGTATCTATCTTTCCTTCCTTAAATTCGCATTTGATTTGATATGATATTCAACTTTGGCTATCTATTGTATCTCATGTTCATGTTGTATTACATTAACCCATTCCTAAATAGGAACTAAAGATGTTCATCGAATAAGAACCCAATTTACTGATTCTTTTGATCAAAATAAGATATAGAACTGCTAATTTTCAACGACTGTACGAATATCGTCATATAAAAAGGATGCATTTTCCGCTCCAAACCGTCTTACTTTTTATGGTGATTTCCATGAAAGTAAACCTTCACTCAGAAAAACAAAATCATCGGAAAAAATCTAACTAGAAGTACCAGAACTATATAATTTTCCAGGATCCCATATTTTCCGACCAATGCACCAATATGATTTTCGAGAAAATGGATTGTTAGTTTTGCCAACAATCCAACACAAAACCGAATGAATCGGAAATAAACTCTGCATGAGAGAGAGAAAACGATTACCCGGAACCGATCATGCTTGAAAAAATTGAAGACAGACCACCAATAAACTTCAACACAACCGATCATCATAGATACCGTTTGGATCGAAATCAGGCTGGAGAAACTAAAAACCTGATGAACAATCATCGTCACTGGTGCGAACGTAATCACCATCAACAACATAAGAGGAAACAAATAACAACACCAAAACAGAGACGAGATCACCACATGAAATCAACAAAATCATCGCCAGGGATCGTTTGAAGAAAAAAAGAAGCGGTTAAAAATCAAAAGCAAACCGCTATGTTTATCACCAAATCGCCTTGGAATTAAAAACAGATTGCAGTGATTGAAGAGAAGAGGGAAGATTAGTTAGATAATTACAGAACCACCGGCAATTGCCGGCGGCCCCGAAAAAACCAGAGGAAAAGACGATTTGCGTTTTTGTTCTTTTTTTTATTCTTTTTATTTTTATAATAATTATTAAAATGTTTTAAATGGCATGAAGTTTGTAAAACTATGATTGTTAAAAGGTCGCGTTATAAAACTCTATCACCGATATAATGTCTATTTGACGGAAGAGTTGTTTTGCGGTAACTTTTAAGGTAAAAAGATTGATCTGCATTTTCTAAAAGTGAGGATCATTCTTATAAAACAAAATAAAAGTAATGAGTTTTTTAGCATTAAACCCTATATAAAGTTACCAAATGTCATATGACCCTTTATTCCTTACTATAGGTTTTCTACTGCCTTTTCAATTTTCAGGTCCTACGCGATGAGAGAAAAACTTCATGCAGAGTTTGTAGATCTAGGAACTATATTGTAAATTTTCATCCAAAAGTTTTTTCTAAATAGTGGCGCATGAGGAGAGTTAATTTTGATAATATTTTTTGGTATTAAGTGATAATTTTTAAAAAGTAATGGTTTAATTGAAAATCTGAATAATTCTTTTCGATTTCTTAGAATTTTGAAATTATCTATTATCTAAATTTGGTATCTATTACTCTAAAAAATTAGGAAAAATTAGAAATATAGGACAAAAAAAACTTACCTATTGTCCCAGCGATATTTTTTCACTAAACATTGTCCCACTAAGATTTATAATAATAAAAATCCAGTTTTACCCTTAAAATAATGTTAATAAATATATTTGTACAGTTTAAAACAATACAATTTATTTTTGATGGAATTTTTTTTTTTTTTTTAAAACACGACATACATAAAAAGCAAATCTGAGATTAAAGAACAACTCCTTCCCCGACATAAGAAAAAACAGAGTTTTACTACTTTCTTTCTTATATGAGTTTCAGCATCGGCAGAAGTAGGAATGGAAGCGACAGAGATGGTGGTGGTAGCCGGCATCAAGACAGCTCATACGAAGAAGAAACATTATCACAATCACACCGGTCAACTATGGAGGTCTTCCTGTTAATGAAGATCCTTACTTTGATGAGCAAAAGCTTCAGATTAAAAATGCGCATTTTAGAGAAGAGATTGGTTTGTTTTGTTGATTTTCGTTTTGATTCAAAAGCCTCTAACTTCTAATCTGATCTTCTGCACAGCTTGAAAGAATGTAGACCATAACATCAATCATGGGAAAACCGATATCCTCCCAACTCTCAACGCTGCATCCAATGCACATCTTGTCGTTGGATTTGTCGATGACTAGCTTAATTGATTGTGGTCAAGGTCCTTCACTGGATTTTGATGAGGAAGTTCTATGGCTGTTGTGCCTAATAAACCGCATTCTGTGTTGAAGTAAGCTTGAAGAAGAAAAGGACTTGAAGAGCAAGTTATCCTTTTTCTAGTTGAGATATGATTAGGAAAAGATAATAAAATAGGAAATATTCTAAGTTGTGTTTATCCAATAGGTTTAGGAGTTATCTAAACCTCTATATAAGGAGATGCCAAGTTGTGGCATAACTTATGAGTTTGAGGGCTTTAAGTTTTGAGTTATTTTCTTAAAGCAATAAAGAAGTTGCTTTATAAACCTTGATCTTGAGCATTCATTCAATAATTGGTATCAGAGCTTCATCGACTAAAACCTAAGAAAGCAGTCTAGGGTTCATCTCGAAGAAAGCTTAAACCTAAAACTATCCGAAGTTTTCAATCAGAAGACGATGGGAGATATTGTTCCAGCGACGACCAAAGCAAAAGAGAGCAGCTCCTCGGCGGTACAATGCCCTATGCTCACCAACACTAACTACACGGTACATGAGAATGAGGGCGGCACTCAAAGTTCATAAGGTCTGGGAAGCTATTGACCCCGGAACTACAGAAGGAGAGAAAGATGACTTAGCAAAAGCACTCTTGTTCCAATCAATACCCGAGACCTTAACTCTACAAGCAGGTAACCTCGCAACAGCAAAGGAAGTATGGGACTCGATAAACCGCAGGAATCTAGGAGCTGACAGGGTTAAAGAAGCTAGGTTACAAACCCTAATGTCTGAGTTTGATAGGATGAAGATGAAGGATAATGACACAATTGACGATTTTGTGGGAAAACTTTCAGAGATAGCCACAAAATCAGCTGCTCTTGGAGAAACTATTGACGAACTAAAGTTAGTGAAAAAGTTTCTCAGTAGTTTGCCAAGGGGAAGATACATCCATATTGTTGCTGCACTTGAGCAAGTACTTGATCTGAAGACAACACCTTTTGAAGACATCATAGGAAGGCTAAAGGCTTATGAAGAAAGAATCAGTGAAGAAGAAAACCATGTAGAAGATCAAGGAAAGCTTATGTACGCCAACACAGATAACCAAGAAGGCCAAGGATATGGCAGAGGGAGAGGTCAAGGTGGACGTTTCTCAGGCCGTGGAAGAGGACGTGGTCGTTTTGGCAGTCAACAAGGTGGAGGATATAGACAAGACAAGGACAAATCAAAGCTGGTATGTTACAGGTGCGACAAACCTGGACATTATGCATCGGTTTGTCCAGATAGATTACTCAAGTTACAAGAGGCTCATGAGACCGAAGAAGAAGATGAGACTCAAGAGGCTGAGAAGTTGATGATGCACGAGGTGGTGTATCTTAACGAAAGACATGTGAAACCAGACAAGTTTGAGACAACAGCTGACGAAGACAATGTTTGGTACTTGGACAATGGAGCGAGCAATCATATGTCTGGTAATCGGAAATACTTTTGTAAGCTTGACGAAACTATTACGGGAAAGGTACGCTTTGGTGATGATTCGCGTATCGACATCAAAGGAAAAGGGTCAATTCTTTTCGTAAGCAAGGATGGGGAACGAAAGGTACTGGCCGATGTATACTTCATACCTGCATTAAAGAGCAACATTATTAGTCTTGGACAGGCTACAGAGTCAGGGTGTGACATTAGGATGAAGAATGATTATCTAACTTTGTTAGATCGAGATGGAAGGATGCTGGTGAAGGCTAATAGATCAAAGAATAGGCTTTACAAAGTCCGAATGGAAGTAGAGAGCACTAAGTGTTTACAGCTTATGACACTTAGTGAATCAACAAGATGGCACGCAAGGCTCGGTCACATTGGTTCAGAAAGTATGAAGATGATGATACAGAAACAACTAGTGACAGGCATACCGAGTATCAGAGTGGAGAAGGACACATGCTCCTCATGTTTACTCGGAAAGCAAACAAGAAAATCGTTTCCACAAGCAACAAAGTATCGAGCTTCTCAAATACTTGAACTTGTGCATGGAGATCTTTGCGGGCCAATTAGTCCTTCTACAGCAGCACGCAACAGATACATTTTTGTGCTCATTGACGACTACTCGCGTTACATGTGGACGTTGCTTCTAAAGGAGAAAAGTGAAGCTTTTAACAAGTTTAAAAGGTTTAAAGCACTGGTAGAACAGGAGACAGGAACCTCTATTAAGACGTTCAGAACGGACAGGGGAGGAGAGTTCTTGTCTCAAGAATTCAGAGTGTTTTGTGATGATTCTGGCATCAAAAGGCACTTAACTGCTCCATATTCTCCACAACAGAATGGAGTAGTAGAAAGACGGAACAGAACATTGCTAGAGATGACCAGAAGCATTATGAAACACATGCATATTCCAAACTACTTGTGGGGCGAGGCAGTAAGACATTCTACGTACCTTTTAAATAGGGTTGCAACACGAACACTGGTCGCACAAACACCATACGAGGCTTTTAAGAAGAAGAAGCCGAACTTGGAGCACATTCGAGTCTTTGGATGTATTGGTTATGCGAAAACAGAGTCTCCACACTTAAGGAAATTGGACGACAGATCATGTGTGCTAGTACATCTAGGGACTGAACCAGGTACAAAAGCTTATCGCCTGGTTGATCCAAAGAGTAAAAAGATTGTGGTTAGCAGAGATGTGATCTTCGATGAGAGGAAAAGCTGGAAGTGGAGAAAATCGGTGGAAGAAACTAACGATGATACAGGGGTGATCACGTTTAATCTTGGAGGTTGCGAAGATAAAGTTGTAAGAGAAGAAGAAGGGGTCACGGAAACAGAGGAAACAGAGGAGGTGAATACTGATGACGAGGAGGAGCTCGAAACAGAGCATTCACAGCCTGATGTCGAAGATGAGAACGATAATATAGATGAAGAAGGAGATTCCCTACCTCTGTTAAGAAGATCCACAAGACCAAGAATGAGACCATCCTACTTAAATGATTTCGTATGTTTAGCAGAGGTTGAGAGCGAACGTCTCATGTTAGCTGCAAACGATGAACCATGGGACTATAAGGAGGCAAAAGAACTCAAGGAATGGAGAGATGCCTGCGAAGAAGAACTATCCTCTATTGAGAAAAATAAAACATGGAGCTTAGTGGATCTTCCTTCTGGAGCAAGACCAATCGGTCTAAAATGGGTTTTTAAGATTAAGAGAAACTCAGATGGGAGCATAAACAAGTACAAATCAAGGCTAGTGGCAAAGGGATATGTTCAGCGATATGGTATTGATTTTGAAGAGGTATTCGCTCCAGTGGCTCGAATTGAAACGATCAGGTTCATACTTGCTCTAGCTGCGTCAAGCGGTTGGGAAGTTCATCACCTCGACGTCAAAACTGCGTTTCTTCATGGCGAGCTTAAAGAAGAAGTTTATGTAAGCCAGCCTGAAGGATTCATGATCAAAGGAAGTGAGAACAAGGTATACCGACTTCACAAAGCACTCTACGGTCTCAAGCAGGCACCTAGAGCATGGAATAATAAGTTGAACAAAATTCTAAGGGAGTTAAGCTTTGTAAGATGCTCAAAGGAGGCTTCCTTGTATCGCAAGAAGGAGGGAGAGAAACTTCTTCTTGTAGCTGTGTATGTCGACGATCTACTAGTTACTGGATCATGCTTGGACTTGACTCTAGAGTTTAAGAAAGAGATGTCGAAAAAGTTCGAAATGAGTGACTTGAGAAAGTTGACCTACTATCTCGGTATTGAGGTATTCCAGGATAAAGATGGCATTACACTAAGGCAAGAGAGGTATGCAAAGAAGATATTGTCAGAATCTGGAATGGAAGAATGTAATTCAGTCCATATTCCAATGGACTTGGGAGTGAATCTGTCTAAATCAAAGGAAGAGAAGAGCATCAACGAAACGGAATTTAGGAGAAATATTGGATGTCTTCGATACCTACTACACACACGGCCAGATCTCTCATTCAGCGTTGGAGTACTGAGTAGATACATGCAGGATCCAAAGGTGTCTCATGGAGCAGCTTTGAAACAAGTATTAAGATACCTGCGAGGAACATCTGCATATGGTCTCACATTCTCTCGCACCAAGAATACTGGTTTGGTAGGCTATAGTGATAGTAGCCATAATGTCGATATAGACGATGGGAAGAGTACAGGTGGACATATTTTCTATCTCAATGAATGTCCAATAACTTGGTGTTCTCAGAAGCAAGAGACAGTTGCATTATCGTCATGTGAGGCCGAGTTTATGGCTGCCACCGAAGCTGCAAAGCAAGCGATTTGGCTTCAAGAACTTCTTAGTGAGGTAACTGGTTCAGCATGTGAGAAAGTAGTGGTGCGGATAGACAACAAATCTGCGATTGCCTTGACCAAGAATCCAGTGTTTCATGGTCGTAGCAAACACATTCACAGGAAGTACCATTTCATACGGGAATGCGTTGAGAACGAGCTGGTATGTGTAGAACATGTTCCCGGAACAGAGCAAAAGGCAGATATTCTGACAAAGGCACTAGGAAGAGTCAAGCTTAAAGAGATGAGAGATCTCATTGGAGTTAAGGAAGTGATCAAGGAAGACTTCAAGCTTAAAGGGGAGATTGTTGAAGTAAGCTTGAAGAAGAAAAAGACTTGAAGAGCAAGTTATCCTTTTTCTAGTTGAGATATGATTAGTAAAGATAATAAAATAGGAAATATTCTAAGTTGTGTTTATCCAATAGGTTTAGGAGTTATCTAAACCTCTATATAAGGAGATGCCAAGTTGTGGCATAACTTATGAGTTTGAGGGCTTTAAGTTTTGAGTTATTTTCTTAAAGCAATAAAGAAGTTGCTTTATATATAAACCTTGATCTTGAGCATTCATTCAATAATCTGATCCCAAATTGGCTATATCAAACATGGATAACCCTCTTATGAGTTATGACTTATGAGCGACATTGCTTTGACAGCCATAGAAGAATGGCTTAGGTTTCTTCACACAAACAAACCTTCGTGGACTAGAACTGATGACTGCAGAGTTTTCTTAATTTTGAAAGCTATGACAATGTTTTTCCAAGTTCAAGTGGAAAATAGGTGAAAGAAACGAAGAAGATAATGCCAAAAAAAATTTGTTAAGTTTTTTGATTTGGGTAGTTAGTCTAAATCTTAGATTTTCTCAGATTTTTTTAACCACTTAGACAGAAGACAAATTCTACAGTCCTTAGAAAAAAGAAACAATTGTAGAATTTCTATTCTACATAATGTAGAATATAGAGAAAGAGTTAGAATATGTATTCAAAACTTGGTGGAATATAAACAAATTTAAGAAAATGTATTCTAACTCTTAGTAGAACATAGAACAAATAGTAGAATATATATATATTTTTTTTTTCCACTATCAATCTAGTACAATCACATTTGGCCCAGCGTATTAGTGATCTGTGGACCACCATTGGTGAGCTTGTTATGATCGATTTGGGAAAAGATAACGCCTCTTGCTCGAGCTCCTTTCGCAAGACTTTCCGCCCGGACATTTAGATCCCTCAGAATATGAGATAAAGTGCACTCTGAGAAGCTCTCTTCAAAGAGGCGGAAGGTATCTAGCTCTGCATTAAAGGACGGCCAATCAGCTGGAACCTCAGTCATACGCACCAGATCCGAACAGTCGGATTGAAAGTGAACCGAAAATATCCGTCTCTCTCTCAAGCAGGACATAGCCCAGAGGAGGCAATCCATCTCGGCATGGAGGGCCGAGAAGCTTCTACGGCATCCCTGAAGTCCAAAAAGTTCAAATCCTCCGCCATCCACAAAGCTCCAACCGAGGCCGCTAACCTGTCTGTGATTGATCCACGAGGCGTCAATCCGGCATATTGGGGTTTGCGGTACCACGGGTATCGCAATGGTGTCCGGTGGAAGGCCTACTTCCTCAAATTGAGCGTCGTCGCTGTCTTCAGGTTGGTTCGCAACTCTCCAACTTTCTGCTTCCACTTTTGCATGTATCCATGTATCCTCCGGAGAAATTTCTTTCCCTTTGAAGATCTTCTCGTTCCTTGCTTTCCAAATAAACCATAGGATCCAAGGATAAATATCCTTTGTAGGATCCGTCATGCCTAGCTCTTTTGTTTTCCAAAAGAGGAAGCTCATATTTTGATAAATAGAAGTACTCGGGAAGACATCCGGAAGAGACGGAAAGTCCGATAACGCCCAGACTTGTAATGCCGGGGGACATAAGAACAGTAGGTGGTTTATGATTTCCTCAGGATTCCCACAGCGGGGACAGCATTTGTCGGAACCCAAATGTCGGTATGTGAGGTTCTGGCATGTCGCCACGCACCCAGATAAAGATTGCCACATAAAGTGTTTCATCTTCCCAGGTGAACGAACTCTCCAAACATGTCGTTGTAAGGCCGTGATGCTTGGTTCCCTAAACGCTCCAGCTTCTCGTTCAATCTTCGTTCTTCTAATTAGATCATATCCCGACTTGACTGAGTACAGTCTCGATTTGGAATGATTCCAGGCATATCCATCCAAGGTCCGGGTCTGGCTAGGTCTCACCCCGAGAATAAGGGGAATATCCTCAGGATGGAAAAAATATCTAAGCAAGGGAACATCCCACTGTTTGGTGTCTCGGCGGATGAAAGAGTATACCAGGATTCCCGGCTCTTGGAATCCGATATGCGGGGCTGGTCTAGGCGGTCAAGCTCTAAGGTCAGGAATCCACGGTTCGCTCCACACTCTCGTATTTAGGCCCGATCCAATTGTCTTCCTCAGTCCCATCCTCAAAAACGGTTTTGCGGCCATTATACTCCTCCACCCATAGGATGGTGAGTAAACGTTCCGGTCTTCCAGAGGGTCGGACCGGTTAAAATATCTGCCTCTTAAGACCCGAGCCAAGAGTGATGAGGGATATTGGATAAGACGCCATAGCTGTTTTGCTAGAAGGGCTAGGTTAAAGTCTTGTAAGTCTCGGAATCCGAGGCCTCCCATATCCTGAGGGACACAGATCTTATCCCAAGCAATCCAGTGTATTCCGCTACTATTCTGTTTTGAGCTCCACCAGAAATTGGCAATGGCACTCCGCAATTTATCCGTCACTCCTTGGAGCAATAAAAAACATGACATGACGTACGTAGGGACGGCTTGTGCAACGGATTTGATTTGAATTTCTTTTCCACCTTTGGAAAAAAGTCTTGCAGACCAATTATTGACCCGATTGCTCAGACGGTCATGAACATAGGAGAAGACTTTCTTCTTTGATCCACAGATCTGCTCTGGGAGGCCGAGGTACATCCCCATGCCGCCCTCTGATGATATCCCTATAGCATTCTTGATGCCTTGCTTTAAAAGCGGATCCACTCTATTCCCGAACATAATGGAGGATTTCCCCAAATTAAGTTGTTGTCTCGAGGCCCCTCCATATGTATCAATAATCCTGAAAATCTCGGCTCCATGCTGAATTTCCGCTCTACAGAAGAAGAGGCTATCATCAGCAAAGAGAATATGTGAAACCGGTGGACTTGCTTGGGCTACTTTCAGCCCACAAATGCGATTTTCCTCCTCTGCTCCTTTTAGTAACGAGATGAGAGCCTCAGTACAAAGGATAAAGAGGAAAGGGGATAGGGGATCTCCTTGCCGTAATCCTCTGGATGGGATGATCTTTCCTTTCGGTTCTCCATTTATAAGGATTTGATATGAGACCGAGGAGATACAGAACATTAGGATTCTGACCCATCTCTCTGAAAATCCTAGCTTGATCATAAGGGCTTCAAGGAAACTCCATTCTACCCGGTCATAAGCGTTGTGATGCGAGTTGTAAATGGGGTTGGTTGTTTTCGTTTTACTAAGCTTCAGGTTTTAAATTTATAATCCCTAAATGTCTGCAAGTGCACAGATGTGCGCTGTAGTACTTAGGGTATCGATCCACAGAGACTTAGTTGTTTCAGTACGAATTCACTGCAACGCTTAAATCAGATTAGAACTAAACAGGTTTTGGTTTTGGGTTTTTGGTTGTCACTAAATCTAAACTAGAAAGCAAATAAAAAGCAATTGAAAGAAAACTAAAGCAGGCAAAGCAAGTAAAAAGCGATTAAACAAAGCGAATAGAAGGCAAGTAAATAGCGATTGAAAGTATAATGGAAACAAGCAAATGAAAAGCAAACTAAATTGAAGGTAAAAATCGATTGAAACTAGAAGGCTGTAAACAATTAAAGACAAACGATGGGGCTCAAGGGGTTTCGCAGGGGTTCATGGTCTAGGCTATATCGATTTCAAGCATATGATAAAGGTAATCAACTACGTATGTTCTAGAACTCGAGGTACGGAAGTATGAATAGCCTACTTTCGCAGCACTAAACAACTATCTCTCGCAACCCTAATCAGTAGGTTTCCACTCTGATTCTGGAAGGGAGAAGATGCAATAGCAGAACAAGACTCATCAATATTCACAACTCAACTACAGGTAGGTTTCCACTCCTATAGAAGAATTGCTCGTTTCACCCTAGTTCAGACAATCAATGAAAGCTTTCGCAACATATCATATCAGATCGGCTTCTAAGTGGCCAGCAAAGAATCACGCAGTAAGATTAAAGGCAAACGAAGAACATCTAGAAGATTATAAATCCTAAATCTATCGATTCATAAGCAAAGACACATGAAATTCCCTTTGAAAAATCCCTTTAAACCCAACTGGGTAACTACTCAAACATATTGTAAACAATCATCACAGAGTATTGAAAGTGCAGAAAATTAAAGAAAACGGGGAAGAAGAACGAAGAACGGAATCACAGATGGAGGCGCGATGATGCTCTCCTTGACGGCTCCTCCTTCAAAGGCGGCGGCCACCTAGGGTTTGTGAAGCACTCACACAAAATCTCTCTCTCTATTTCTATCTTATGTCGTCTCCACACCTTTAGGAATGACCTAAAGGGGGTATTTATAGCTTCTGGGGTGGTTCTGGACACTTAGGGCTTCAAAAATAACGAAAGGAATTGATCTGGGCTTTAATTAAGTCGTCGGGAAAGTGAACGACCAAAGTCCGCGGTCGCGGTGGCTCTACCCGCGGGAAAATGGGTGTTGGCCGCGGTCTCGGCACATGCTCTCTTCCGGAACTGCATTTTCTGTCATTCTTGCATCGGGAGTATCTGAAGATCTAAACGTTGGATTGTCTCCAAACCAAGTGCATTAGAAAGCTGGTTGGATCCTCTATGTTGTTTCAAAATTTGGGGGTGATCAGACGGTGAGAAGGTCTTCATCGCTTGTCATACTTCTGACGGTCTGCATTTATCCAAAATTGCTCATTTGTTCCAAATTGCATATCTTTTGCCCAAGTTTCCTGTAAAGTCTTTTGAAACTCTAAAACATTGAAAACACTTTAAAAACCTTTGAAAACAGAGTTAAAACACCTGCATAAGATACAATAATGATCCATAAAAGTGGTCAAAATACAATGTTATCACGTTGCTCATGTCTGTCTTGATGGCCATGAAGTTTTCTCTACAAACGGAGTTGGTACGGAGAGCGTGAAAGTTTTCTTGTGCCAGCAGAATGTTGTCTGTAATAAGACGTCTAGCCATGAAGGCCGATTGAGTCTCTGAAATTAAATTCGGCAAAGTCTTCTTTAGTCTCTTATATAAAAGCTTAGATATAATTTTATAGCTTACGTTGCACAGGCTAATCGGACGAAATTCCGTCATCGCTCTGGGCTTTTCTTTTTTAGGGATAAGACATATGTTAGTTTGATTAAGTCTAGGATCGAAGGATCCCGAAGCGAAGAAATCTTTGACCAGTTTAACTATATCATGGCGAAAGTCAAGCCAGAATTTTTGGTAAAATTTGCTCGTCATTCCATCGGGTCCGAGAGCTTTGTCTGGGTTGATATCGAATAGGGCTTCCTTAATCTCTGATTCTGAAGGATCCATAAGCAGGAGCTGATTAGAGGTATTTGTGACTTTCTCGGTAATATACTGGAGTGCATTTTCTGGATCTGTAGGCTGTGACGAAGTGAAAAGGTCTTGGAAGTATTTGGACGCCACCCATTCAATACCTTTCGCATTCTCTACCAAATTTCCATCATTATCTTTTAAGGAGATAATGCGGTTCCGACTTCTCCTTTGTTTGGTTAGAGCATGGAAAAATTTGGTATTCTTATCCCCCTCCTTGTGCCACCGCTCCCGACTCTTTTGTTGCCAATAGATTTCTCGAAGCGTTGTGCAGAGTTTTCTCCTGATCTCTTCTATTTCTTCTGTCGTGGTGTTCTCATCGTCTTGCGCTACATCTAGTTGATTCTTTAATTCCTCAATCATCTTCTCCGAATTAGTTGGAAGAGATTTCTTCCAAATGGAGATGCTTTTACGACAGTTTGCTACTTTTTGGTGGAAATCTCGACGTGAGATTCCATCAAAAGGGCCCCATCCAGAAATGACTGCATCTTTGAAGCCTGGCTTTCCAACCCATCTTTTATCAAACCTAAACGAGTTTTTCCTTCGTTGGTTATCCACTCGTATCATAGCTAGAACCGGGCGGTGGTCTGAACCCCATAATTTCAGATACTCCACAGAGGTGTGGGGAAATCTTGATTGACATTCTTCATTACCCAGAGCTCTATCAAACCAACACTTAACTTTACAGAAACGCCTTTTTCCAACCCATGAGAATGAGTTTCCTTTATACGGAAACTCTAGCATGCCACAGTTGTCCAACATGGTTTGAAATGGGATAAAAGAATACACAGATCTTCTTTGCCCTCCCCGTTTTTCGTGGACCCATAATGTCATTAAAATCTCCTATCATAAACCATGCATCTTTTCTAGTAAGGCTCATCCGGGTGAGACGTTCCCATACAATCTCTCGGTTTTTTACAACCGGATCCCCATAGATGAACGTCATAAAGATTTTGTGTCCGTCTAGAGTTGTTTTTACATCTATCAAATGCTTATCCGAATATAGAATAGAAACCGAAGGCTCATCCATATAAAAAAGTGCTAATCCTCCACCTTGGCCTCTTGGCTCAACCGTAAAAACATGGTCATATCCAAAGTAAACTTGCATGTTTTGCAGAAAGTAACGATTATTTTTTATCTCCGACAAAAATAGAAACTTCGGTTGGAAACATTTGTGAAGTTCTTCTAAATGATCTTTTGTCAGATCAGAACCGGCTCCCTGACAATTCCATCCAATCACATTCATATTTCAAATTTTGTTATTTCCTGAGTGATAGATCTTTGAACCTCTAAATCGGCAATAAATTTAGCACTAGGCTAGAAATCTTCTGAAAAAACTTATGTTATATGAAGATGTCTTAGCACAAAGCTAGATACAGAAAAACTCGCTTTAAGCGGAAGGAGGTTCAGTTCTTCAAAGTTCACGGCTTGCTCCTGAGATGAGCACATAGTGAGAAGCATGAGAGGGAGGCCAGATCTGAGAGGAGAAGCGAAGATACTCGATAACCGGCCAGCTTCCGTAAGACGATGGGATCTGACTGGAGAAGTAGTTCCCGCCGAGGTGGAGATGACGGAGCTGAGTCAGATTTGTGACGGAAAGCGGCAAATCTCCGGTCAAATTGTTGTTGTAGACATCAAGAACGCGGAGATTCACTAGTCCAGATGAAATCTCATCGGGGAACGAACCGTTGAAGACATTATTTGAGAGATTCAAGTGACGAAGCCCGAAGAGCTTCGAGATCTCCGGCGGGATTGGACCGGAGATCTGATTTATCAGCTACCGACAGATTCTGGAGCAGAGGTAAATGAGATACGTCTGGAGAGAGAACGCCGGAAAGGATGAGGCCGGAGAGGTCAAGAGAGGTCACATGCCGGCGAGAGATGTCGCACGTGACACCAGTCCATGTACAGAAGCTCGTTTTTGTCATCCATGAGAGCTCTTCTCCATTCCAAAGGGAAGAGGTCTTCAAGCTTGGGCGGAGAGGTTTTGGATCTGGATCTGAGAATACTGTCCGGAATTGGTGATGATTTTGTATAACATCTCCATGGAGAGAAACCCAGTAAGGTCTTACTTCCCATGAAGGAGAAGTCTTCATTCTTGGTCGATGTTCTTCAGATCCGACATATGTGGAGACAGAATTAATGCAGGATGAAACCAGCTTTGAAGACTTTAAGAAGCTTTTGTCTTGAGAAAAAAAAGCATAGCACATAGCTGGAATGTGGACGATGGAAGGTATGGGATATTATTGACCGGCGCAAAGAAGAAAAGCAAGATCCTCCGATGAGAAGCAGGTGTAGAACCATGGTGGTTTCCGGCCAGAATTGGAGGATGGAGAAGAAAATTAGCTATTTCAGGTAAAAGAAATTGAAAGAGCTTTGCAAAAAGTAGATCTGAGACATTTTGGGTAAGCTTCGATTATCGTGTCTGTGAGAGAAAAAGATATCTTCCTTCTTCTTAGCTTGTGGATAATAGTAGAATATATATTCTAGATTTGGTAGATTATAGAACAAATAGTAATCTACCAAAATTATAGAATTAGAATACAAATTCTGGATTTTGTAGAACAATTAAAAAATATTTTTTAATCTTTTTCTATAAACGTTCAATAGATATGTTTTTCATTTTTTATATTTTTCGAAATTTTTTAAAATTCTCAAAAGAATTATTTTAAATTTTTTATGTTTAATTAAGGGTAATTTAGTAAAAAATGATAAAAGTCAAGAAAGTATTATTGAGACAATATGTAAGTTTTTTTTGTTCTATATTTCCCACTTTTAACATAAAAATATTAATTTTTCTTCACATTAATTTTTTTTTAATCATGAATAGAATTGAGTTAATTTACACTATCCTTGACTAATCATCCCTTTTGCAACCAACAAATAAAAATCACACCCACGCGTATTTCTTTTTCAATAGTCCCATCGGCTCAAGCAGTCATCTTCAGCTCCGAAGCCATCTCTAAAGTAATTTTCTCGAGATTACAATCGTTTTGTTTTCGTTTCGATCTCTGCTTCTTTGCTTCCATGTATCGGATGCTAGATTCTTATGCTTTATGTTCTGATTCCATCAGATCTGGTTGAAATTGTTAAACCGTTAATAGTTTCTGCGATCAGATTTTGTTGGCTTTGAATCAGTAAGATATATTGAGCATTGTTGGTCAATGATATATGGGATTTGGTTTCCGTAGATTCTATGTTTTGAGTATATTCTGGTTTTTGCGATTTATGATCTATCATTTTCTTTGTAGATCTTGGTGTTTAAGTATGACATTCATTTTCCGAGGTTTTGTGCATTCTCTCAAAGTAGGTCGTCGTAAGAGGAATTAATTAAAGAAATTGTTAAACTTATTGGTCCCCATTCATTGGAAAGCGCGGCTTAGCAGAGATCTGATGGCAAAGTTTTTGGATTAGAAAATCAAAATATACATAGAGACTAGTGTTAATGAAATGTAATCCAGTTTTGGAGTCGTTTTGGTCGTGGCGGGGTTGAAACCATACTCTTCTTTTAGGTCTTGGTGTATTCAGCGGTGATCTTGTTTCTGTGACCAAAGTGATTAGTTATTTTGTTTCCAGTCTATAGGATTTTTAGTTTTGGTTTTTTTAGGGGTTATAACACATAAATTATCGCTATTTTCAGGTATATCTTGGTTCAACAACAATGTCAGGGGCTAATGTAAGTACATCTCTTTACTCATTCTGTTATATGTAAGAGTAATTTTTTTTGTCTGTATGTGTTTGCTTTGGTAGTTGCTGCTGTGATCATATTCGCCAGTTTTCATAATGCAGCAAATTGTCGTGTGATATTTTATGGTTTGGTACACTTATTGTGATCTAATGAAACTTTTAATAAGTCCCTTGAGTTAAGAGAAGCCATGATAAAGTCCTTTATTTGTCTATGAATCACTATGTCAAGATTGTTCTTTCCTTTTCTCTTTTGTTGAGTGGCTAAGAAATATTTTGAAAAGTGCTAAAAATCAGATATTCATGCACCAATCATGGAAGCATGATTAAGCTTTATTACAGTCTTAGAAACATAATTTTTGGTAGAATTCTGTACACCTCCTCTTGCTGCTGAAAGCGTCCGAATTGCTTATGCACAATTGGTCTCCCCGTAATTTGTTTTGTTGATACAAAATAATTTGGATTATGTCTGGTGGAGCTGCCATTCGTCATGTGTATCATTTTTTTTTTGCGTTCTTCTGGTGGTCAGGTTGAATTGAATCATTTTTTTTTCCTAAGTGTTCTTAGCAAATTTATTATTTAGATTACAGATTTGAATGTCCCATTTGGTCAAGCCATAGATTCTGATTGGCCACTTCAAAACTCAAGGGACTTAGGCTTTGAACCATGTAATTCTCCGACAGATTGGTGGTCGTTGGACTGGAATGATATCTTTAAAGTATTCCCTCTTCTGCTTCTCTCTTAATACTTACATGCTGATTGTCCAATTTACAATGAACAGGATTCTTGTCCTTTGGTAAAGAACATTCTTCTTCTAGACTCTGAAGGAAAGCGTGTGGCTGTTAAGTATTACTCAGACGATTGGACAACTAATGCTGCCAAGTTAGCGTTTGAAAAATATGTCTTCTCGAAGACCTCTAAGACCAATGCTCGCACAGAAGGTAAGTCCAAATTAAAACTCACATTAGAAATCATTCATATATGAGTGTGAGAGCTTGAGCTTTTTTAATCTTCTTTTTTTTTCGCTTTATTTGATTTCCTGACTGCATATGTTTATATTCTCTGTTTCAAATCACTAGTAGGTGCGTATAACTTTTTTGGTTAATGTTACTTTTTGCAGCGGAGATAACGTTGTTGGAGAATAATATTGTTGTCTATAAGTTTGCCCAGGACCTTCACTTCTTTGTTACGGGTGGTGAAAATGAAAACGAGCTCATCTTATCATCTGTTCTTCAAGGCTTTTTTGATGCTGTCGCGTTACTTCTGAGGTTATTTAGCTCGCCTTAAAAAATGACTATGTGCCTTTTCTTAGTCAGCGATATACGCCATTAACGTTTAGCATCCTTTCTTCCTTACAGGAACAATGTTGAAAAAATGGAAGCACTTGAAAATTTGGATCTCATCTTTTTGTGCCTTGATGAGATGGTTGATCAGGGGTATGCTACGATTCTGTTCTACATTATTTATTACCATGATAATGCAAGTCTTAAACAAGGGTGGGTACAGATAAAGAGTTAGTAGGACCATGAGAATTTATTGTTCGATCATGTCTGAACAACTTCTGGCCGTGTGATAAGGCGCTCTTGTTAAGTCTAGTTTAGGATTATCCTATCTAAGCCTTGAACCAGGTGCAAGGAATAATTAGCTTTGCAAACTCAGCAACAGAGCTTAAGTCAATTAGTCGAGACTCGAAAGAATTCGTTGGGTGCATTGTGGATTTGCTGGGGGGTTTTGGTTTGGGCATGGCTCGGGGATTTAGAGACTTCTTTCGCCAATGGGCCTTTTCTATGGTGTAATTTCTTTGGTGAATTGAATATAGAAGGATTTTACTGGTTTGAATCCTACCACCGTCATACTCATGTTTGCGTTTTTTTGTAAAATATGTTCAGGATGGTATTGGAAACAGATGCCAATGTTATTGCGGGGAAAGTAGCAATGCAGAGCGCAGAAGCAAGTGGTTCACTATCTGAACAGGTGAGATGCAATATGACTACATTTGAGGAAAGCGATAGTCATCATAACGCGACTATGCATTTAACATTTTTTGTGCCTTTTGAATTGTAGACATTAACTCAAGCATTGGCAACGGCCCGAGAGCACCTGGCGAGAAGTCTTCTAACATGATTTTCATCGTGGAAGCAAAATGGTATGTTTTTAATCATGAGCCCTTAGTAACCATATCTGAAATGGTTGCTGTTCATTAGAAATCAATCCCTATTTACTCAAGTATCTTATAACTATGATTTTTTTTTTTTCACAATTCGTCAACTTTTTCTTCTTCTGGAATTTAGATCTATTATTCTCCTTGTTGACTATCAATACCTCCATATGACATTGTTGTTATGATTTTTTTTAAGTTGAGGATGAACATATATGCACTAGTGATTGCTAAGTTTATGTTTTCGTCAAGTGAATACATGAAAACTAACTCAAAGTCGAGGAGATGAGTATTCAAATCGTCCAAATCAAATAGTGCCGATCGTTACGCCGGTCAATCACATGATCACGAAGTCATACGCACTAATACTGTAGAATCTTCTAGATGAAGCACAAAATTACTTCGGCGGCTTTATCTTTTTTAAACTTCCAAAGATATTTTACCATTCTGCAACTAGAGGATCCATCTCACTTTGAAATGAATGGGCGGGTGGTAGCCATTTAGACCCGCCCTGTTTAAATATCAAACCCGTTAAAACTTGTTTAGTATCTGGAGTCTATTAGGGTGTCTATTTAAATCCGATTTAATTACACCAGCTCATTTAGATCCGTTTAGGCTTATTTAAACTATTTATAGAATTTTTGTTTTGTTAATATATTCTTGATTATTTTGAATAATGATGTATCCACATGAATTATTCAAAAGACCAAGGATTCAAGCAAAATCAACAACTACGTCACCAACTTTTGTTTTATATAGAATATATAGCATTGCAAAATGAAGATTTACGTCAACATTATAAATGTTTTGACAAAAATTAAAATTCTAATTTTTGGGTAAGCGAAGCACTGAAAATATAATTAATCACAATTCACAACACTCTATAAAAGAATAATCTTTAAGACCGAACCAAAAAGAATTTCTAGTTTCGGTCTAAAGAGCTGCTTATATTTGTCTTCCAGGACGAATCTGATAACGAGTTTGAGAAAGTCGGAGAGAGGATACTTAAGGTGTTTATTGGTTCACCTGCTATCACCCGTAAACGTAGCATTTGCGGTTAGTGGTGTTTTATTACAAATATAGAAATTGCTGTAAACCGTTCCGTATCGTTTTATATCGTTGAATCCCAAAGCTGTTTCCCACCAGCTTTTGCGGTTGCGGATGGTAGCGGTTGGGTAAAAAAATAAAAATAAATAAAATCACGCTAGAAAATTAAAAAAAAATAAAAGATCACTTTAAAAATAATTATAAAACCCTAACCCTACTAATCTTCTCCTATATATAAATCGTAACCTCTCACTTTTTCTATCAAGTTCTAGTCTCTAATCATGGTTTTCCTATCAGTTGAAGAAAATTAAGATACAAACATAAGCATAATTGCCATAATATAGTGATTTTGATATTAATCATAATAACATAGTTTTTCTGTTTTTTATAATTATATATGATATTTATTTTGGTAATTTTATGTTTAACCGCTAAAACAACTGCTGGTTTGCCAGTCAAAAATGTCCTACAAACAGATTCACTTTAAAAATTTTAACCAGTCGTGCAAACCGTTGAATAACGCTCAAAACCGCAATCGTCCGCTTTCGCAAACTCTCACACTCGCAACCGTAACTACTGCGTTCAAAACCAGTCAAACCCAATAAGGATGAACCCTCGTATTTCGGAGAGTCAGAGAATATAGATAGGTTTAGTTTGTAGAGGACACTGCAATGGTATTAGAGAAAAACAAAATTTAGATAGGCAAGGAAATAAGAAATATAACAACGAAAATTTATTTCTGTGTTAACAGTTTTTTCCAATTGTATTTGTTTAGAAATCATGTATTTATTTTGTATTTATGTATTTGATAAAGCGAATTGAACAAAATTTATATGGTTATATATATATATATATATACAATATATCTTACAATTTGAAACATTACAATTAAGTATCAGTCTTATGATTGACAAACTCAAAAAAAAAAATAGTGAAAATATATAAAAATGAATGATTAGCATATTTGGAGGTAAGTGGGGATATTGGGTTGTGGACTAATTTCTTTGTATGATGACGAAAAGGAAGAAAAATATTAGTCACCAATCCAATCTCACCACGTACCTCCAAATATGATAATAGTTAACATTTATTCTTTCACAGTTTGACAATCGTAAGATGATATCTTATTTTTTTAATAAATAAAAAAAGATGATACCCTAATTACAATTTTTAGTTTATCATATATCATATATATTAGTCAACTTAGACTAAGAAAATAAAAAACAAAAAAAAAACATCACAATTAGTAGTTTAATACCATAGTAAGTTAAACAAAGCATTTCTTCAAAATAATATTGGTAAATATATACATTATTACAGGACTGCTGTTAATCGGATAATACATTCTCAAGGGTTGTGGATAAAGGATCTATTGATGTGAAAATATCAATATCAATATATAATAATTTTGATAGGAGCTAGATTATCTTGGTTTAGGATATTGATATTGTTATCTCAATCAGAATTTTTGTGAGATTATTATTTGAGTGTGTTACCATTAGGTGTATTTTTAAGTTATTTAATGTCCAAAAAAAAGACTTTTGTGTTTTAATTACCAAAATACACACTTTTCTTCTGTTTGGAGAAGACAAATGACTGTTTTAACCCTTTTGCCTACTTATCTATATTATTTATTTATTTAATATTATATTAATATCACACACCCTCCATAATTGTTTGTTGTTACTTATCTATTATTTAAAAAATAAACGAACAATTATTTTGACACTATAAATTATATAATTTTTTTCTTAATATTTTGATACTCATTAATATTTTTTAACTTAATTTTTTTGGTCGTTTAGTGATAAACACATAGGTATCCATATAGTAGTGTCTACGTGGACACAAATATATGGATATCTATGCAATTATATAGATATATATACACATATGTATCCATATAGTAGCGTACACATGAACACAAATATATATTGTATATGCATATCCACATACATAGAGTATAAATAGATGTAACTATATATACACATATATATTTACATGCATATCTACATGCATATATTATAGATAGATGTAACTATATAAATATATGTGCATATTTACATGAGCATCCATATAGTTGCATACATATGGGTGGGTTCCGTGCGGTTTAGTGTATGGAAATTGATGAATTAAGGTGGGTTCCATACAATTTAGTGTGTGAAAGCTGATGAGTGAATTTAAGTGGGTTCCATATGTTTTAATATTTTTGAGTAAGTAAATATAAGGTAAAAAAAAGAAAGACAAAAAGATCCAAAAAATGGGAGCAAAGTAAGATAAGTACACCATCTCCAGAAATTGTTTTTTTGGCAATTACACTTTTCAAAAGTACACCTAATGGTAATATTCTCTTATTATTTACTAATAACATATCAATCCTAATCTGAAATAAATTAGTTTTTAATGTGGTTGTATAAATAAAAAAAGTCTTATATTAGAAAATGGGAAATTGTTGAAAAAATAACTAAAAAAACATGTTCAAGCCACTAAAAAGAGCCAACAAGAAAGAATATGATGGGAGACTAAGATATAATAGGCAACCCTTAAACTTTTGAAAATCAATTATCAACAACAATTAAGAAGGTTTGATTCGATTAAATGTAATTCGAAGTGATTATGTTTGAAGATTATTCATTAATAAAAAATTATCTTATGTCAATCAATTTTTTTTTATTTGAACTGTTTCAACTAGTCATAATTTTTATTTTGATTAGCCAAATATTGTTTCATTCTTCAACAATGTCTCACACATGCACAATTACAACTGCCAAAACATTATTAAAATAATAAATAATTAAATATTGAAACTCTAGAAGTTTTACAAAATTTGAAATATCATAAAATCTTCAAGTATAAAAATAAATCTAAAGGTAAATAGTTGAAAGGAAAAACTACCAAGTCTCACTGATACTATAGAAACAAAGGACTTCAAACTTCACCCACATTTTGCTCCTTCGGAATTCTCACCTTCAAAGAAATCAGAACTTACGTGAATGGAAAATTGCTCAATAAGACTTCAAATCTGACAAGTATGTACAATAAAACCTCTATAAATTAATAATGTCGGGACCATAATATTTTATTAATTTATCGTAATACTAATTTATTTATAAATTAATAATTATTAATTTATAGAGAAAATTTGCTTTTCGCCTATAATTTTTTAAAAATTTCTTTGGAATAATGTTATATTTTAAAATTTTAACAAATTTTGTAATGTAAATTATGATTAACAATCATAATTATCACAAATGAAATAAATTTTAATACCATATTAGATTGTCCATGTAAAAATATACATGTTTATAAGTTTAAAATTTATAAGAAGACCATGGCTACTATCCGTATTATTGATGATAAAATTGAAAATAACATTATAATACATTTAAAAATATTTACAGATAAGAAAATCAATTGTCACATCAAAAAGTGATCATAAATTCTAAATGTATATTGTAAAACACCAAGAAAAGCTACTGATATAATAATTAGAGAGATAAGATCCTATGAAATTTTAACCTTAAGTAAAAGCAAACACATTAATCATATTTTAGAATATTATATCTACATATATTTGCAAAAAGATATATAATTATTAATTTATGTTTTTGTTAGGACCATATATTTACATAGAAGTTTCAAAAAAAATATTATCTTATTATCTTATCGAATTTGATAGATTTTTACATTGGCCCGACTTGGGACCAGTAAAATTTATTAATTTATAGTGATTATTAATTTATCGAGTATTAATTTATAGATGTTCTACTTTACTAACAATCCCCCCCAATTAATGTTCAAGTGTTGGTGAACAAAAAAATGTTTAGCTTCAGAGAAAACATGACTCAGAATAACATAATTATTTCAACTGGCCATAAGTAAATCAGCATAACATAACTTTTCACTGTGAATTAGTTCATATTTTGTAGTAACTAACACATGTCATGATCATATTGTAATTACTAAAGTTGAGATATCAAGCTTAATATAAGGGGTTAATGCAAAAAAACCCAGCACTTCTATTTTTTTGCAAGAAAACCCATTAGCTTGCAAAAATGCAAGTCAATCTCCTCACCTTTAAAGTTACCCGCTAAACAACCCCTCCGTGATATGGTCGTTGTTGATATAACGGAATTCAAAACGCACAGTTTTATCTTTACAAATTCCATACTGTTTTAAATATTTTAATTTTTAATTATTTTTTAAAACTAATAAAATAATAAATAAATAAAAAAACAAAAACAAAAAAGGCTGTGCCTCTTCCTCCTCCTCTCGTCTAAATTGCTCATCAAATCAATTGCTCTTAATTTGAATCATTTGTATTGTTCTTAACAAAAACCCAAATATTCCAATTTCATCAATTTCATTGAGATATTAATGGAAGATGAGATTGGGCGAGAGAGCTGGTTATTGTGCAAATCAAATGCATTGAGGTAAGCGCATAGAGAGAGCTTCGGAGGGATTTCGCCAAAGAGATGATTGGATGAGAGATTAAACACGGCATGGTTAATGAGCAACTGAATCTCCGGCGGGATTTCGTCGGATATCGATGATAGATCTAGGGATTGGAGGTTGGTACAATTGGAAAGAAATGGAGAGATTGAGCCACAGAAGGAGAAATTAGTGAGAGAGACAATTTATCCATTATATTTTCCGAGGAAGAAAACAAATTTACTACTCATTCACAAAGAATATTGCAGAGCCTGATTTTACACACAAAAAAAAAAAAATTGCAGAGCCTGAGTGAGGCAAAAAAAAACAAAACATCATGTCGTTTTGTAAGTTAAAAAACAACACCACAACTCGAAACATCATGTCGTTTAGCATGACTTAAACTCTGCGTTTTAACTTCTGTTTGTTTTTAGACAGAGTCTCGCAATGCCACGTCATCGATATGGGCTTGGACTGTTTAGCGGGTGACTTTACAGATGGAATGATTGACTTACATTTTTACAAGCTCATGGGTTTTCTTGCAAAAAAAATAAAGGTGCTGAGTTTTTTTGCATTAAACCCTTAATATAATTAGATCAAACAATTTATTGTTACTTTTAGTTAGTATAAATCTAAAGAAATAAAATAAATAATAATATAATTTAATGTAAGAAAAAGTAATTAGGAAAATTTAATCGTCACTTCTAATTGATATACGTAAGTACAATTCCTTTTTTTATAAAGTACAAATGGATTTTTCATTAAAGTTTAAGGTATGTAATTTACTATGGAAAATATATTTTCATGAAAGAATGCAAGACAAAGACACAAAGAAATGGTTAAAAGTATAGTTAATCCTTTTGGTACTGTCAAATGATTAGGCTCAAGCGGAGCACTCACGGGGATCGAGGGACATGTTTGCTCCTCAGTGGAAGACTCTCACCAGAAGATGTAAATATATAACTCGAACAATATGTATATAAATAACACATAAAATTCGCAAAAAACCAGAAAAGAAACAAAAATATCACGTTGAACAATGGAAATAAAAATTTATTTAGAAATTGGATGTCCACATAAAAAATAACATGTTTATGAAAAATATAATGTTTACTGTGAATAAAGAGAAAGAAAAAAAGAGAAGCAACGGTGAAGTTTTGAATAATGAAGAGTATATATAAGTTTACAAATATTTTTGAATAAAAAAATAAAAAAACCGAGAATATTCTAAACTTCTTTATGATATGGGCCTTATAATGGATATATATATATATATTTTATTCAATAATCTTTTTGAATGTCCATTATAATGGAATAGCAATAAAGCGCGTAAGATATTGTCTCATGAAAAACTATATTAGGAAAATTCAGTAGTAAAAACCATAGTTAATAGAAAAAGAGTGTAACACGCTATTATTCGCCTTCATGAGTACATCACTTCAACTATTTTGAGAAGACCTAATTTACTATGATAAACTAACTTCTTGAAAATAGTAGTTGGAGATGTCTTGGTAAATAAGTCTGCCAAAACTTTACTTGAACAAATTTGTAGTAGACGTACCTAGTCATTCTTCTAAAATCGATGGTTGTTGCAGATGATCCATCTTGATCATTCTCTTTTCTTCTTATCATCTCAACAATCTTGGCAATTGTGATAGACTTTCATATTTACGTTCTCTTTAGGTGTATATCATTTACTGTTCTCAGCTGGCTCGCTCAAACCTTGTCATGCAAAAACCTAGTGGGATAAAAAAAAACACTGAAAAGGAAAAAGAGTACAGCCGCATATACCCTCATAATTCTCCCCTTAGAAACATCTTTTTCAAGAGATGTATTTCAATCATATATCATTTTACGGGAATTGATATAAGCATAAAATCTCAAGTTATCAGACTTTTGGTCCATAACATCTTTTTCACATAGAAGATCATTCTTTTATCTATTTGGACTTCATGCCCATTTTTTTACATATAGATTTCCAAACTTATGTATTATACATATAAGTTATTAGCTCTTCTTTACTGCTTTGTTTATTTCTTCTTATATTAAAACACATATTTCAAACATGAAAGATATCAGTTAAATACTAAAATAGTATATATTTAAGTATGATACTTCAAGACCAACTATATATGAGCATTTTCTATGTAAGATCTTGTAAGTATCTTTGAGATAACATCTCCTTTCTTAGATTTATATTCAGAAAACCTGACGACAATGTTGTCTTTCCAAAGTTGTTTCTTTAAACTCAAAATTATCTGTTGGTATAATATGAATCAATATGGTTTCACTATTTTATCAATTAACCATATACTTTTACAAAGATACATAGTGGATGATCAGTACAAATTATCTATTTGTATATGTTCCATAAAACTAATATATTCTAAATTTATTGGATAGTGAAAGCCATATTATCAACTTCCTTTATGGACAACACATAAGAATCTTCTTGTTCTTTTTTGCATTACTATTGAACCGGAATGGCCTAACCGAATCATGCCAAATAATGAGATTTTCAGTAAACTTCTGATTACTAGACTCATTTATATCTTATATACAAGTGTAGTACAATCCAATAGAAAATGCATGTAACTTCTATAAGATAGTTTTACTGCTTTGGATAATACTCATGATATGAAGATATTCAACATTTCCTTCACTCATAACTTTTTTCTTTTAGAAATGATTTATTGAACGTGAATGTGAATATAATCTTCTGGATGTTTCACTTATTGTGGAATTTTCAGTTCTCTTCATAGAGATGATGACACTTCAAGTTCATCTATTTCAATGATTTCCACTATAGATTACAACATACCAATATGGTATTGCGTTTTAAGGTAATTCTTTAACTTTGGACCTATGGAAGTATAACTGTAACATCCCGAACTTCGGGTTCCCAAATGTCCGTTTGTTTCTGATTCTTAATTCTGATTAACTTGATTAAGCAACCATTCCTTTTCTTTTAAATTAAATTACCTTAAAGAATTTCTCTTGTTTATTTTTCTAAAGCACATCAGTCCAAACCTAAATAGAGAAACTCTCTCTCCCTCTTTCTCCCTCTCTCCCTCTCCTTCTCTCTTTCTCTCTCCCCCTCTCTCTCTCCCTCTCTCTCTCCCTCTCTCTCTCCCTCTCTCTCTCCCTCTCTCTCTCTCTCTCTCTCTCTCTCTCTCTCTCTCTCTCTCTTTCTCTCTCTCTCTCTCTCTCTCTCTCTCTCTCTCTCTCCTCTATCTCTCTCCTCTCCTCTGTCGTGACCAACCTTTTCTTTCTCTTTTTCCTTCTTCTCTGCGAGCCTCCCCTCTCTCTCTCTCTCTCTCTCTCTTCCCTTGCCGCAATCACCTCTTCTCCTCCTTCGTCTCTGTCGCCTCCTCCCTTCAAGTTTGGATCTGATGAGGATGAATCTCTTCTTTCTCCTCCTTCTCCGATGTCTTCTCCTCCTCATGCGCTGCTGCATCCTTTGGTACCAAGGTGAGGACTTGTTTCCCTCACCCTCTTTCTCAAGATGTGTTTTAATGCAGTTAATATCTTCTTAAACTTAAGCTTAGATCTGTTGCTAGGATGTGGTAGATGAATCTTTAGGTTTATAGATCTGTTGTTAGGGTTTGATTGTGATTCCTTGATGATTGATGGTTGCTTGTGAGACAAGTAATAAATATGGACCTAAGGTTAAATGAACCCTAAAATATGGAAGTTTGTTTGATAACCTGTTTTAATATTCTTTTGTTACAACTTGGTGTTGAATGTGCATTTTAGATTGAAGCAAGTGATTTATAGTTAAACTAGTATTGATTGTTGATTGTTAAGAATGCTTGATATATTAAAATTGTTAGGTACCCGCACAAGAGATTCCTGTGGGTCAGGCTTGTTTGTTGGGGCTGAGTGATGCCTATAAAGGTCCCAACACCGGGCGGTTTATGGAAAACCCTCAAAAAAGTCTGTGTGACCTAGTTTGAGAATGGAAAGGCATGCTGATCCGTCATGTCCTGTATTGGAGGCGGGGTCGGGTGTCGGGCAAGTGGCCGCCTCTTTTGAGGCAGTGGCCTATTAAGGGGTGGAGCGAAGCCCTGTGTTGGTGCACTGAGGGGTACCATGTGTGGTTAAGTCAAGTATTATTTAGTGGAAATGTGGCACTAAATGGAATGTGGAAATGGTTATGAGATGAGGAATGTTATTGTTAAGTAGTGAACTGTGGGCCGCCTAAGGCTCATCCTCACTTAGTAATCCCCGTTACTTACCCATATTCTTCCCTTTATTTCTCCAGGTTAGATCGATCAACATTATTTCTTTGTTGGTGTTGTTACCTAGACGTTTTTGTGGCGATCATGCGTTGCTCACCAAGGGACCAAACCAGGTGGTTAACCGAATGGGGTTAGACCACCAATCTAACATGCCTGATTTCCTGATTTTGTAGGAAGTCTGGGATAGAGATGTTACAATAATACATCAATGATTTTGAATTGCGTTTCCATACGCAAATAGATTTACTCTTCTAGAGCCATTAATATTCTTTGTACTCCATTATATTGTATACACACTAGTTTATCTCATCGTCACATGAGAAAAATATTTCTTGTATGTTACCATCTTTATTTTCTCACTTTTGGTGAGAATCTGAGTTTTTTAAGACAAACTCTTTGGCCTCGAGCTTAATCTTGATCATATCCATATTTATATCCACCTTCACATCTATAGCCACTCTCTTGGCAAGAGTTATTAGAATGGACCAATGTTCATTGGGCGTGATTCATAAATTTTTCATCTATAACTCATTGTTTAGTCTTACAGACTCCAAGTCATATAATTTTATTATAACCAATCACAACAAGTTTTAAGCAATATCATATTCTAGTAATCATATTTTTTCTTTTAGATTGCTCTAAAGAATATATGGATCAAGTATTCGATCTTAAGATCATCAAAGAGGCAATTGCACATAAATATATTAATGAAATCAAACATCTTGTTATATAAAAGAGAATCCCTCAATGTAAGCATGACATGTAAGATAATTATAACTCGATCGCGACATTTATTATCATTAATTTAGATTGTGACATGTGTCAATACAATAATATAAAATTCATAATTTTTAGTCATTTGTTTCAAAAAAAACCGAGAGAAAAAAATCTATTTTTATATAAAAACTACTCCGTAAAATAGAAAAATATAAAATGAGAGAAAAAATAGAACCTGCAAAATTAGAAAATATCAACTATAAAATCTATAATTTATAAATTAAAAAAATAATTTCAAAAGATTGTTTATCAGGTTTATAAAAAAATAGATTGATTTTGAATAATGACAAATTAAAATATAGTTTGCGGATAAGTTAATGAGATCCTAATTTAGAATTTAACTATACATATCATAACGGGTTATCAATTTTAAAATCTAAATATTTTAACAATTTTTTTGCGTATCACGCGAGACCTAATCTAGTATACTATAAACAAAGATAAGAATCACATATAATATCTCAATAAATCATCATCATTCACTGATTCATTGCTATCATGCCAATAAACTATCAAACACTAGTATTAATCGCAATCAACGAAGGTGTCAAACATGTTCTAACTGTAATCAGGTTAATTTTGAATTAAGCAAATGAAACAAGTGTTTTTTTTTTAATTGAATGTAAAATTGTATTCAAACAAAAAAAATCGTTTTGACAATGAATGCAACTTTGATCTAAGTAAATAGTCAAAAAATTGAAACTAAGCTATTTCGAAACCATGCCATTTGAGAGCTAAGGTGGTCTTGTAGAGAACCATATCTCGAGAGCCTGGTCATATGTGTGATCCTCTGTTTTCCGAATTGCTGAGATCTGGTTTCAAACAATTTTATCTATGAGCTTTGCGAGTCGAGTAGGAGCAAGGGGAATTTCTCCATGTCGCCGGCCATTACGTTCCCTCTATATATGATACATTGTGGTCTAGAAGCAATATATGAATAGGAATTGATTTATCCGATCTAATATGGATTCGTGCAGCAGAGCAACAAGATCATTCCAAACCACCGTATAGTCCTGCCCAAAGAGTCCAGAAGTGAGATGCTTCCATACCTCTGATGAGTAGCTACATGAGAAGAAAAGATGTCGCACCGATTCCTCAACACCATTTTTGACAACATACACAGTTGGGGCTTTGTCCTCCGTTCCATTGCAACATCCTGTCTCCCGTTGTGAGCCGATTAAGAATAGCAATCCAAGTTAAAAACAAGTATTTAGGAGTTGAGTGTTTGAACCAGACTCCCTTATACCAGTTATTAGTAGGATTTCGATGTCTAATGAGGTTCCATGTGTTTTTTGATAGAAATTTCTTCTTGAATTTATCATCAGCACACTTCCATAAATGGATATCAGATCCTTCTTGTATTCCCTTATGTCTTAACGTAGCTATCTCTTTTTCAATATCATTGAGTATTGGAACTCGGTGATTTCTTCGCCTATGTGAGCTGAGAACATCCGCAAGTGTAGTGTGAGTGCCTATTCCCAAATCAATCACTCCTCTCGCGCCTGTATAGTCATAAATTCGACCCAATGCAAACCAGTGTTCATACCAAAAAAGACGTCTGAGAACCATCTCGTATCTCCACCTTATGAAACTGTTTCGCCTCCTTTCTCACCTTAAGGAGCTTCTTCCACATCCAAGAACCCAGGCTTGATGTATCCTTTATTGACCAGAAAGATCCCCTACGAATGATAGTGCTATAGATCCACTTCATCCAGAGAGAATCCCGAGCTGAAAGAATTCGCCAGATTAGTTTCATACATGCGACCTTATTCACCTCACGAAGCAGTTTTAAGCCTAGCCCTCCATTAAATCTCACTCTACAAACAATTTCCCAAGCCACCTTCGCCCTTCGCGGATTGAGACTCGGACCAGACCATTAAAAAGCTGAGCGAGCATATCCTGTCGATGTCTTTAATACATGCACTCGGAAGTCTATCCTGTCGAAATTGGTTATACTAGCAGTGACTGAGCTGATCAACTGTAATCTTCCTGTGAAAGATAATAATTGAAATACCACGAACTGATCCTGGATTTAATCCGCTCCAGCAATGGCATATAGTCGGAGACCGTCATGCCTTTAGTGAGGAGTGGTAGCCCTAGGTACCGCACTGGCAAATGACCTGTTGCAAAAGGAAATTGTGCCATAATGTCCTCTCTGGTACTTTCTGGGATGCCTGCCAAGTAAAGGGTGTATTTTTCCACACTGATTCTCAATCCTGAAAACACAGCAAACTCATCAAATATCTTCATTATTCCCTCAATAGAATTCTCAGTCCTGAAAACACAGCGAACTCATCAAATATCTTCATTATTCTCTCAATAGAATTCTTCGTCCCCTCTACAAACACCATAAGATCATCTGCGAAACAGAGGTGAGTGAGCTGCACATTCTTAGATCTCGGATGATAGCTAATCCTTCTTTCAACCGCAGCTGCATCGATTAGCCGAGATAGAACATTCATAAAAATGACGAACAGGTATGGAGATAATGAACACCCCTGTTGAATTCCTCTCTCACTTCTGAAAAACCCAGCCAATTCCCCATTAACTTGAACTGAGAAAGAAGTAATGGACACACATAGTCTTATCCAGTGAATAAATCTCTCTGGGAAATTCAGCGCCTCAAGTGTGTTTAGCAGAAAAGACTATTGAACAGAGTCAAAAGCCTTAGATATATCAATCTTCATGGAGCATGGTGATACCGAGTCCTTATGATAATCCTTAACTACCTCAGTAGCTAATAGCAGATTTTCCATGAGAAGCCGCTCCTTTACAAATGCTGATTGGTTTTGGCTTATAAACTTTGGAAGCATCAACTTTAGCTAGTTTGCCACAATCTTTGATACTACCTTGTACAGAACATTGCAGCATGAGATTGGTCTGTAATCTTTCATCTCCTTGGAGTTTTCTTTCTTTGGAATAAGAGCCAGAATTGTAGAATTTAAACCCTCTGGAAGGCACCCCATGACGAAAAAGAATTCAATCGCCACCAAGAAATCATTCTCAAGTACCGGCCAAGCTGCTTTAAAAAACTCACTTGTGAAGCCATCAGGCCCCGGTGATTTGTCATTTGGCATCCCAAATAAAGGCTTATGAATCTCTTCATCGGTTACGTCTTTAATTAGCTGTTCTCTATCAGCATCTGAACATCGGAAATGCAATATATCCTTCAACTTTTCTACTGAAGCACCCTCGAACTCCAAAAGTTTGTGAGGCAAGAAATCTTTTAAAAAACGTTCTGCCTCCAGCTTTATATATTTCCCACTCTTTAGTACTTCACCATGTGGATTAATAATTTCCCAGATGGTATTCTTTATCTTTCTCGCTTGGACTGCATTGCGAAAAGTCTTATTGTTATGATCACCAGTGTTTAGCCAATGCAGTTTGGCTCTCTGCTTCAGATAACCTTCCTCAAACAGCGATAGATTTTGCCACTTCACGAAAGCAGCATTTTCCTCGATTATATTTTGCTGCAAAGGGTTTTGCAGCGTAGCTTCTTGCTTCTTACAGAGCTGATTGTGTGCTTCTTTTGCTCGCTTCGGTAGATCCCCAAACGCCTCTTTCCCTAGCTCCTTCACCAAAGGTTTTAATGCCTTTAGTTTTTTGGAGAATCGATACAGACTCGATGTAGACAGAAACAGAGGAGTTGTATTTTCCCAATAACTTGTCACAACTTCCATGAATCGAGGTAACTTGACTGAAATATTCAGAAATTTGAATGGTCTCCTGTGCCGTTCAGTATCACTCTCATACTCCAACCTTCCTCGTAGATAATCAGAACAGCCGCCAGAATCAAATACATAGTAAGAGTTTGGATATGTTACCAGCCGTGTATTGTTGACCAAAAACCGATCCAGTTTTTTGCACACCAATCCCTCGTCCCTCTTATTACACCAAGTGAAACATGGTCCCTGGTAACCCAAATCCATCACTGCACAATGTCTTACCATTTCTTGAAAGTCTCTCATTCCAGGCGGGAGACTCGGGGATACCATGAAATTTGAATCGTTCATCTCCCCTTAAAATCTCTTTGAGATCCCCTTGGATAAGCCAAGGCTTATTACGAAACATTGGAGTCATAATGAGCCTTAAGATCATCCCATAGCAGCTTCCTCTCTTCCACAAAGTTAGAGGCATACACAAAAGAACACAAGAACTTCTCATCGTGTCCTTCCAACAAAACAGAGCAGGTAATCACCTGACTACTTTTAAACACCGGTGTAAGTCGCACATTTGCATTCCATAAAACCCAGATTCAACCAAGTCGATTGAACTCATAGTTTGCAATTATAGACCACCCCTGAAAATCCAAATTTACAATCTGATCCATTCTTCCCTCCTTCACTCTTGTCTCCAACAAGCAACCAAGAGACATAGAGCTTTTATTTACCCAGCTCCTAACGATGGAATGTTTTGAAAGTTTGTTAAATCCGCGCACATTACATAGGAACCCAGCCATTTAAGTTTTTTTTTCGGGGAACCTTTTTACTCAGAGTTTTAATATGAGTAACAGTTTCCTGATTGACCTTATTTTTCTTCGATGTTCTCGGAAGAGAAACCCGCAGGGTACTCGTTTCCTCCAATCTCTCATCATGAGCCTCTTGATCCCTGCTTTGGATTTCCCCCTCTTCAAAATCCTTTTCCTCTAATGATTGTGCTTCTTCCTCTGCATCACCATCATTCTGAATTGCTAATATATGGTATCGAGAAGGTGACTCTGGTATCTCCATGCTCCCCTCGCCTTTATTTCTGTTTGAAGCTCGAACCATCTATGTTGGTGAGCACCAGGATTCTGCGTCTAGTAGCCTTATTTCTACTTCCTCCTCAAGTTTTCGATTCAGGTCATCATTTGCAGTTGTTTCCTTAGCATTGACTCTTCCTTCATCATTCTTTGCTTCATTGTTCGATCCATATACCTCAATTTCCATTCCAGTCTTCTGTATTTGGTCTTTCGTCCCAGTTTGCTCTTCCTTAGTTTCCACATTTTTCTCCGTCACGATGTATTTTACAACTGGCTTTGTAGCTTTCTTTTTCCCGATGAAACAGGATTCCTTGAGATGCGCCCATTTAGAGCAAGTATCACATTTTGGTGGAAGCCATGGATACCGAAACTCCACAACAGAGTCAACTCCTTTTTCCGATTTAAATCTATAAGATTTTGGTAGTTCCTTCGTTACTAGACATATCACTACATTTAAGATTGTAAGACAATAAGCATTCACGTATTATACATCATAATTCATACCAGCAATTTTCTAAACCAGCTAAACAAGATCTTTTAATTATCCAATCAACTTTTGTTCACAGAGTATTTAAAAAAAACATTTAGAAGATGCAAATGCTCTCTTAAATGCTCATTCCTCTATGTTCTTACATGGAGTTTTTCAAAAACTTTAGGTTTAAAAATATTTCAGTGATTCAAAATAATTTTTTAAAATATATTTTATTAATTTATTTTGTTAAATTAATATAAAAATTATGTTTATATTAAAGTGTAAACTATACGTTTTAAATACTGATATTTACTATTTTAAAAATACTATTATAATTAAGTGATATATAATAAATATGATGAAATATGAATTTTTTTTTAAAAAAATTATATTATAAATATAATATACTGTATGTTGGGGTTAGATTTTATCCTTCCTACGTGGACGAGCAGCGTGTTTGCACGTAGCGTCCATGTTTTTTTTGCAGGTACGGCCCCATGGGTCAAATTCGTATTGGACGTACGGTCTAATTAATACAATCTAAGCATATAGCACCGAGCCTTAGATCCTTCGAATTTGGGAGATTCGGCACAGAAGGCCACTTGTTCTCGGGTTCCTCGTATCTGACAGTGCAGGCCACGGTATCAGAGAAAAAGAGGTCAAGAATTGAATGGTCAGGAGGAGGAAATGTTACTCTTTCTATGTCCTAGACTTAAGCTCAGTGATCTGGAAGAGTCGGGATATAAGGAAATATAACCTTATCAAGGAATCCGGACCAGGTATGAATAATTCATAAAGCGGGAAATACTGTATAAACCTAAAGGTATTTAATGCACTATGCTTTAAGGTATTTAATGCGCTATGCTATCAAGGAATCCGGGCCATGTATGAATAATGCATGAAGCAGAAAAATATAACTGGACTGATTTGGTTGCTCATACCCTTTACAAACCTATGAGATTGGCATTTAATGCACAATGCTTACATGTGACAATGACCATTCGCAGAATGCAGAGGAAAAGCAGAGGTTCAGTGAAGACCATACCACGTCTGAACCGCTGTACCTAACTCGTACGCTGAAGATGAGAAGGACGCGCCAAGGAACGGTCTCGCAGCAGGAAACACGCCAAGGAAAGTTGGTGAGTCCGTCAGAAACATTATGCAAATATAAGATTCGGACCTAAGCAAGTCTGATTCCGAACTGACCCGCAAAGCCCATGACCCATGGACCGACCCAATATACTAATCTGAGTCAGATAAAATCTTATAAATACTTAACCCTTTCTAACAAGAAAAGAGATTCAATTCTTTCGCAATCTTAAGGCTCATGCTATCTTTCTAGATATTTGTGAACCTTAAGCTGTACCACTCTCTTTTCCAGTCATTATTCTGACCATCTCATCACTTCACTTCCACTCCATGGCAATTCCTAGACCGTGGAGCATTTCCACCGTTAAACTCTTACATTTCTTCTCTTTTATACCAAAAAAGCCCACTGAACTCAGGCCCAAGTAGATTTTATATTTCTCCAGAGCTCTCAGCCCGTTTTTTCTTCTCTTATTTTTCGACATCTTTTCTCTCTCCGATTTGCCACTTTGTGGTCTTTTCGTTACCGTTTACGGACTTGAACGGTTTAGAGCCATCGGAAAACACCATTCTATCGTGTTTTCTAGGCCTTCACGTGTTTGCTAGTTTTGCAGAAAACTTACCCACAAAGAGAACTAAAAATTTCCTAAACACTGCATATGAATAAATCTATAAAATATTTCTATAAAAAAAAATATATACATCTAATTATTCACCGTTCTGCCAATCAATTAAAATATATACATTAATAAAAGCAGGTTCAACATCACACTGTTTATATTGGATAAACATAATTCTTTTCTATCAGCTATACCAAACAATTAGACTAACATATAATATTTTATATTATTAATTGATAAAGAAACTTAAAAAAAAAACTTTTATCCTATGTATTATTTACATGAATGCCATGATAAGGTGTCAATCTCAGAAAACTTCTCAAAGATTTTTTTGAAAACAGGTTCAACTTACTAGATTAATTATAAATATGTCATTTACATACTCTTATCTTACTTGTATTAATTAATTTATATATTTAGAATAGACATGTGTCATGTTATACATTGACTTTTAAAAAATAAAAGCTCATAATATCACAGCTGTCAAATATTTACCAGAAATAATATAACCTAAATATGTTATATGATTCATGATTTTTTTTTTATAAATAATAATTCTGGTTTTAATATCAACCATGATTATATCACCAAAAACTATTATTACTATCTTTTTTGTTTAATTTTATTGTGGTATGTCTACTTTATCCCTAAAATAATGTAACGATTTACAGTAAAATTACTGGTAATAATTTTTCGATGATATTGTATAATTATTTTTTACAACAAATCAAGTAGATGTTACTATTTAATTAATTTAGATGACATATGAATATATAATATGATTATATGATTTAATAATTTATGAAGAATAAAAAATTGGAAAAATATATGTCATCACAACTATTATATAATTTACACTAAAATTAAATTAATTTTTAATCTTATGATTTTAAAAGATAAATTTTCCAAAACATATTTAGATAAATTTCACCCTGTACAGAACGCAACGCAGGTTAGTACCTAGTATCAAACGATAAAGCAATAACGAAGCAATAAAATCAAACCAACGATTCTCTTAATGAACATGCTTCATTTTTTCAATACAGACAATTTCTAATTAACTAATGACTATCAACAACATGTGTACGTGTGTCATGCATGTGTGCTGAGAAAGCTTATTGGTAATAACAATGTAGCATCACAGCCATGGCGAACAAACAATAAACGATGAATTAGACTTTGATAATTGTAAGCATGAGTCATATTTATTAATATAAATTCAACCGATTGATAATGAATCACTTCTCATATGCGGTTAACAATTATTATCAAACATAATATAGAAATATCGAACAAGTAAACAAAAGTAGCTTTGTCAAAGAATAACTAGGTTAATTAAATAGCTATCACAAAAAATCTAATGCTTAATATAACAAGATCTCGATCTAAATATCAAATAAATTTCAAAAAATCCATTAGAGATACAAAGATCATATCTTTATTATTCTAGATAAGCATTGATAACATCTCATCAGTAACATCAATCTCATTCTTTTTATATAAATATGATCTGACGAGATATAATGTACAATATGATTATGATCGTAGAGACATACTATAACGATTGATTCAGAAAAATGTATTTCTTATCATCCCGTAATAAACAAGAATATACATAGACAAAAATTAAATCTTACGTTTTTGGTGTAAGAATAGATTGATAGATAGATTATTTTGCTAAATATTGTCAATAAAAAAAAAAAAGAAGAGAGAAGCAATTGTTATATAAATAATAAAACGTATATATATATATATATATTATATATATGTTTACAAAGATTTGGGGAACAAACTGAACTAAGAGAATAAGGAAACAGAAAATATTCTAAAACTTTTTATTGACTTTAATTTTAACTAAATTTATTCATTTTTGTTTGGCAAGAGAATAAAGAAATCGAGAATAATTAATTTTTGGAAATAAATAAAACAGATAAATAAAAAAATTAAATTTTTGTTTAGCAACAGAAATAGTAGATATCCATAAGTAAAATAGTAGAAAACTAAAAATAATAAAACAAAACATGCTTCTGTTTTTAATAGAGAAGATGGGCACTTAGATATTCTATTCATAACAATGTTTGTTATAATACTGAAATCCAGGATACAATACGCTTATAAAACATGTACTAACCAATTTAATGTAATGTAAAAAAAAAAATTATCAATCAATTAAACGTAGAGGTTTGGGACAGTCTCTCCGCCGGCGAACAGTATAATCGGCTCATCTCATTTGATTTGGTTTATCTGATTATTTTGCTCGATTTCAATATTGTAAATCATTTCTAATTTTCGAGGTTGCTAAGTAAAATAATATTAATCAAAAAGAAAAAAATAACGTACGTACTATGTCAAATTTTCTTATGCCATTTTGTCAATAATCATCTTATATTTTCCGATGTGAGAGTAATTTTCTCCAATACATCGGTTTGAGCAGATCGATTTGATTTTAAAATCGAATTGATACTTTACATATTCAATCAAGTAAATCATAATAACGACTGAGTATTAACATATTCTTTTCTTGATCTAAGCAAAGAATTCTTGTCTTTTTGTTTCTCTTTTTCACGACGAACCCACTTTCAGTATTTTACTTTTGCAACGTGTATGATAAATACTGAAAGTGGGCATACGTACTGTCGTACAGACTACAGAGTATAACAGTTCTTACAGCCTCGGGGTGAATCTTGGTACTGCTTGCTGTCTGAAATCCTTTTTTTTGTCTAAATCTGAAATCATTAATTTTCTTTGTATTTTTAAGGTGAAAGACGGAAACCTCTTTTTTGTTGATTTTCCTAGAAACATTTGTTGACAGGATTGAAAAGAATGTTGAGAGAAGAGCGACCATCCAGTAAGATAGTGACAATAGCAGGTTTCTCCGTAATAAAGGAGAGAAATGAACCCTACGAATCATCTGTTTTTGAGGCTGTTGGTTACAAATGGTAAAGATCGTATACTCTTTCCAATTAAAAGTTAAAACTCTTTTTGAAACTTATATGGAATACTTTTCATGATTTTTGAGATCATTTTAATGGTGAAAACAAAACAAAAAATCAGGAGAATGATTTTGTACGTGACTGGTAATAAAAAAGACGGAGGCAATAATTATATATCACTTTACGTGAAGATCGAAGATACAAAGTTACTTCCCAAAGGTTGGGAAGTCAATGTTGATCTCAAACTCTTTGTGGAGAATAAGAAGAAACAGAAGTACTTAACTGTTACAGGTTATCCTCAGCATCATCCACACTTTAGATATGTATATGGATTTTACTAGATCCATTACATTTTATAAATATTTTTTTTGTTGAAATATTTGTTTTAGGGAAAATTCAGTAACCAACTCAATTTTCTGTTACCATTTTAGTACACCAACTTTTTTCATACCCAGAACAATACACTATCTATTTTTTTTTTTTTTTTTTGTAATTCATCATAGTACGACTCTTAACCATTTTATAACATAGCACGAGTTTAAACTAAAAATAAAAACAATCATACAATATAACTATTTGCGACCTCATGAAGAAGAGCATCGGATTGATGGATTTTGAAAAGTGTTCTTTGTTGAAGACCCTGAAATAAGTTTGTGTCGGAAGACCTTACTATAGTGTTAGGTCGTAAAATTTTTACACAACGAGTCCGTGAATTAAAATAGAAACAAAGTAGTTAGTGTATTGTTTTTTGGGCATGCAAAAAAATTAGTGTATCAAAATGGTAATAGAAACTTAGTTGGTTTATCGTTATAGAAATTTTCTTTTATTTTATAGATATATGAAACATTTTATAGATATTAGTAGAGACCGCGATTAATTTGAACCACTGATACATATACTTGGCGGTTGTAGATCTTGGAGATTAGTCTGATTTTTTAATAAATCTGATCGTAAACTTATACCTAATCGTGGGGCCTGGGTTACAGATGGAAAAGTGAAAAAATTCAATGAAGCGAAAAAAGAGTGGGGATTTGGAAAATTCATTCATCTTCCAACATTTTGCAACACAAACGAAGGTTACATTCTGCATGACAGTTGTTCTTTTGGTGCTGAGATCTTCGTCGTAAAGCCGGCCGAAAAACAAGAAAAAGTCACATTCATATCAAACCCTCCAATCACGGACGGAAGCATATGCGAAGGTATGGAGTCAGATGATACTTATAAATATCTATAATCTGATTAATTTAAGTTAAATCTTCTTAAGCTGAAAGTGGTATATATAATGGTTTAGATCCTCAACAACACTTCAAATCCTCATCACGTTACTCTTTCACTTTGGCTCATTTTCTAATTCCATGAGTACCATATAAATATCTTTTATCCAATTTTTGCTTTACTCCAATGTTTTGTTGTCATTGTTTTATTAAGGAAACAATTATATTATTCAGTTCCTTACTATTAGAGTTTTCCTTTTTTTGGTACTCGTATCTCTTAAAGTGATCGAGATGCCTGGGAACAACTCCAGATTCACCTGGAAGATAATGATGTTTTCCTCCTTCAATGGTAAACAGCACTCGTCGCATGAGTTCACCGTTGGACCACGGAAATGGTATGAAAATGAGCAAATTATATACTTTTTCTGCTTCAGTTTATAATATGTTTTGGTCGAACATACACAAATTAAGGACTCACTAAAAGGACTCAATTGTAGCTACTTTATAAATTTATCTTTCAAATAAAAATACAATACTGTAGGGGTAAGTTTAGAAAATGAAGTAGTGTTTTACATTGAAATAACAAAACAATGCAAAACATAAAAGGGAGATAGTACACATCATTAATGTAGTGAAATTTATCTAATACACAAACATGTATTTTCCTTCTCAACCAGGAATCTAGTGATGTACCCAAGAGGAGACGGCATCGGGGAAGGAAACTCTTTTTCGTTCTATTTGAATGCATCCGACTACATGACAAACGGTCCAAAGACAAAAACAATGGCCATTTATAAACTACGAATATACGACCAACTCAAACGCAATCACTATGAGATTAGTATATATACTTAACTTCTCTCTTTTTGATTTGTTTATTAAGCTTATCACATATATGCCTAACAACATAAGCCTTTTGCTAATTTTAATTTCCATTTGGTTGATAAAGAGGACGAACATTTGTTTCTCGATGATAGCACGGTGGGGCAACCCCTGTTGTTGCCACTAGAGGAACTCAACAACATTTCGAGGGGATTTCTGGTAGACGATGAGATATATCTCGGTGTTGAGTTCTTTCGTATCTCCAACAACTGAGTATCTCTGATTCACATTAATCAGCTCGATCAAAAAGACAAGAGTAAATACCTCTTGAGGAACTTATCTAGCTAATGTTTAATAATTTGCATGTCATGGTGTGTGTTTAAATATCTTGCAAGTTCATACCAAAAGAAAAACTTTATAAAAAAAAATAATTTTCATACATAAAAAATAAAATAAAAGGTGACGGATCAAATCGGTTGATTGTATTGTGTATGTCAGGATAACATTCAACCGAGTCCGTTGCATGTATCTCTATCGAGAAAGCTGCTTGTGTATGTGTACTTTTCCTGTTTGTAAATATCTCGATATATTTGTGCGTGTGAATATGTGTGATTGCTCAGTCACGTAAATAACATTGGGGCAATGGCCTTTTTTCCTGAGTGTGTGAAAGTTAAAATCTAATTGTCTTTTTGGTAAAGTAGCATCCATATTAGGGCTTCGCACAATTATTTGATAGTTGATACACGCCCGTAAAATCTAATTGTCTATTTGGCCCGTATTTGTCCCGCAAAAACGGGTAAAGTTGTCTTTATCAAACCAGGTACAAAGTAGTTTATACAAATTACTTACAAATACAAGACAAATACAAAATAATAGAAAAAATAATGGGTAGACTATCTATTTTTCCACAAAAACTATCATATAACATCAGATTTCCAGCACTATGACCTCGATTCAAATCCACATAAAATCAAAGTTTAAAATCTAAATTTCCCAATTTAAAATTTTGAAACTTATTTCCCCAAAAATGTGGATTTCTACGGTTTGTGATCTAAATCCAAGAGCTAACCGCTAAACCACAAAACTAAATAAAAAAACTTAACCTGAACCTTACCCATATATCATCATTTTAAAATCCCCAATTAAGTATGAAAATTCCAAATCAAAAATTTGAATATGAACCCTAAAATCGATTTTCAATTATTATAATCTATAATTCTCATAAAAAGGGTAAAGGAATCCAATTCTCCAAATCAGAGGTCGATGTTGAACAATCTAGTGTTACGATTACAAGCTGCTTCGAGAATTGAAACCCCTGCTTCGCCCAGCCCGTATTTTATCATTTTAAAATCTCAATTTCAATATTGCTGAATCATAACATGGTTTTCGATGATTTGAATTTAAGCAAACGAAATGAGCATGATGATGACGAAAAATTATCAGTTTAGATATTGAATTCAACGATGACTAGAAAGAATGAAGCCTAATATGTCTCATCTGAAGTCCATCAATGGTGATTCACATGTTTTACTAAAAATTAGACAGTACATAATTCAATTAGGCATCCACTAATTCTTGAAAATTGAGAAATTTGCAGAAACAGCATATAGTTAATTAGATTGAAGGAACCGAAGTTTCTTGTTGTCATTTGCCTAATGTCACGTCACCACTCTGATTCCCAAGGCTTATCTTTTTTCTAACAACAAACCCAACAAAATCAAATCGTAGAAGAGGATGGAGAAATCAGTTTGAATCTGTGTTACAGCGAGAGAGGTGGAAGTAGAAGACGATGGAGAAATTGACGGGAGAAGAAGAAATTGGTTTAGGTTTGGAAAATTTTTGGATTATTTTAGTAATCGGGTCACAAATCGGTTTACAATAGGTTATACATGGTTTAAGTTTGGTTAGAAAATAGTAAACCATCTAAAACCAATTTTTGTGGGATTTGAGGTTTTGAACTTTGAATTTGTAGGGAAATAAGTTTCGAAATTTTAGGTCAAGGAGATTTAGATCTTAAACTTTGAATTCGTGTAGATCTGAAACTAGATCATAGTTTGATGGGGATCTGATGCTATATGATAATTCTTATAGGAAAATAGATCATCACTCCAAAAATAATCAGTTACCTGGTTTGGTTTGACCCGTTAACCAGATCAAATATAAATTTATTTTCTTTAGTTATGCTGGGATAAAAACTATTTTCTTGAACTGAGCAAAACCTCATATTTGCACATGCCCAATTGAGTGTTAAAGAACTAGTAACATAATATCTCGCACATCGAATATTCCCTTATCTCTTACCTCTTTTTTTTTTAATTAACTTTTGGATTATTAAAGCCCAATAAATATTGTTTTTGATGACCATTTCAAACATTAAAGAGAAACAAATTATAGAATAGGCGGATAATAAGTATTTACTAAGGTTTTGGGCAGGCTCTTGATATCCCAAATACTTTATTTGTATGGATACTGTAACATCTCTATCCCAGAATTCTTAGAAAACCGGAGAATCGGACATGTTAGGACCATAGTTCCTCGGTGAGCTTCAAGTTTACTAGATTCGAAAACGCCCAGGTAACAATCAACAACATAGACATGGCTAATCTATTATACATGAAAATAAAACAAAGAAGAAGAATGAGTGAGTAATTTGGGATTACTCAGCAAGAATGGGCTTTACGGAGACCCAAAAAACCATCAAACAAACATGAATAACAAGCTAACAAACAAGGGTAACCTTACAAGCAACTATCAAAAAAGGACCCTGGCCGAAACCAGATCGGTGAGTTCAACTCAGCCTCCCCGGAAAGGCAAATCGGAACAGCCCTGAATCCATGAGAAGTGCACCACTCCACCACTCCACCACTCTACCACTAGACAAGGCCATTCAGCCCAATCACCATAGAAACGGATCTTATGTCACCACAGACATGGCACCAGCAGTCACCACAGACATGGTACAGGTCCACCGACCAATCATTGGGGCTCGCCGCCCCCCCCCTCCCCCCGCTGACTGAAGGTCTGGTCACACAGACATCCTTACAGCCATCAAACAACACTGACAAACCACACAAGGATAAGTTGGAGACCTAAGAGTTCTATATTACACAAACTAAGTTGTACAAAAACAGATAGATTCAGACCAGATACAAATAATCTATGTTTTAGGGTTCCATAGCTTTAGATCCTTTTTCGGATTCCTTGTATAACATTCTACCAGCAACCAGCAATCATCAATACTCAGTCAACAGAGTTCCATGTCCTAACAATCTAAACCCTAGCAAGCAGATCTAGCATTTTAATTCTGGTTTAATTTAATTAAATCATTTCTTTATTCTCTTTTAATTAAACGTTTTTTCTAATTTTTTTTAAAAGTTTGCTAAGTGTATATATAATATAGAAAGCAAAATTATTTATAATTTTACAGATTTTAAACAATAAAATCCCATTAATTTGTATTACATTCATTTGGTATGATAACTTGAAAGCCCAGCATTTCAGAAACAAATACAAATTTAATTTACATGTGGTTACTAACCTTTATAGACACCAAGTCTCCACTCAGTTAATAGAACAAAAACACGATCAGACTTTCTTGATTTCCACGTATTATCGAAACAACTTGCAAATTGATCAAATGCAAAACACTTGATAACGACGTCCTATGTATACAAGTAACAAAAAAACTATGAATACTTAAAAAATAAAACAATCTTAAAATATAAAAAGATAATTACTCGAGATCTCTTATATGAAATTCTGAACGTTTTGTTGGATGGATTCTTGAAGTGGACTCAATTTCATTGTCCATTGAACTTTCACCAACATAATGGATCACACCAACTAAATCTATTAAAAAAAAACGTTTATGAGACATAACGAATAATGGACTAAATATTAGAGAAAACAGTCATTGTAAATATCTTAAACAGGAAAGTAAATATTACCAATAGGAAACACAGGATCGACTTTCTTCTTCAAAATATCTTCAAATTTGATTAAGTTCAAGAAAGCCGATGTAGATATCGCTTCTGGTAGCTTGTAAAGCATGGTATTCGCCGTAAAAATAATATTGTAATTATGAGTAGTTGGACACTCGTTCCAATTGTTCCAGTCAGTATATTTCACAATAAAATTACGAAACTCAAAGCAATCTCCTTCGTGACATTCTTTTCGAAAATATTCATGGATACAGTTATAAGCAGCAGCATGAATTTTGCATCCCTAAAAACGATATATTTAAAGAAACAATTTTTAACTGTTATGGATAAAAATTAATAAATACTAAAAAACCGAGATAACATAAATCTAATATTATTTACCTCTTCATCGCATAAGATGAATTCCACACAATCCCGACCACGGCTGTCTTTCTCAAACCACTTCTTGTAAATCAGAACACGTATCACAGAGTTATCTTGCCATGGTGTGAGTTGACTAACCAAGTCATAGTAAGACATTGTTAGAGACCTTAAATCGTTGAGATTTTATTTTTTTCTAACAAAATATCTTAGAATGCAGGATTGATTATCAGTTATGAAGACGGGTTATATATAGAAGACAAAAAAATAGAATCGTCGTCAACAGTAAAAGGTGCACTACTTCATAATAAATTTTGAAGCGGTTCAATTTTCTTACTAAATAAATACTGTAATTATTAAAATCGGTGCAGTTAAGAACGTTTATATACAATGAATGTATACTATATTTTTATGTCTTAATTCATGTCAATATATATACTACATTTTATATAAGCAAATTGTCAGAATAATACAATATTTTTTTAAAAATATTATCTGGCAAAAATATGAACAACTGAATATACTATATATTGTCTTAAACGATAAGTAATGCGATTACTTAACAATTAGTTTGCTATATTTTTGATTTGATATATCATGTATTATGGATAATATAAGTGCGATACGTAAATATCCTTTGGTAAATCATGATGGTTAGTCTAAAATAACATACTGTCTATTTACTTTAGTGCATGCAACCAAAAAATTTATTGATGTGATAATTCACTTACATGAAATGAAATCTGCTTGCTGTAGGATATAGGTCTAACACATTAAGATGGTAGGTTTGAGTGCATGCACTAAAGTAAATAGACAATATGTTTCTTTTAGATGCAATCAAGGTTGTTATATAGCTGTATTTTGCGCATGGATTAATTATTAATTTGTGAGGTTCTTAAAGTAATATCTTGTTAGCTGAATGTTTTATCGCTTTCAACTATTTTCCAATCAAGAATATCGATTTTAAACAATAATAGATGAATATAGTTTTTCAAAAGTCAAGTCTAATTATATATAAGACAATTGATTCAACACAGTCTTTATGGTACAATTATGATACTATTATTCGCTAGTTGTAAAGCCTAAAACATTAAATAAAATAGTTTTTTATAACTATAGTGTATCATAACTAAACATTTGTGTCAGACAACAGTACCATAAGTGTACCTTACAAAATCCACTGTCTGAACTACTTACAATCCAATCTGTTCGAGACTGATTTATCTCATACACGTCATCGTAAACTACCAGTTTGATATATATAAAAGTAAAATTGGTCCGTATATACTCGATCAAAATAAATACAAATATAAAAAGTTGCAAATACAAACAGGTCATTATACCTAAATATGAACTTCTATCTAGTTTCTATCATAAATGGGCCATATCAAACATAACACTTCTACATAAAAACCAAAAACAATTAACCAAACGAAACTGTATTTTAAAAAAGGGTGAGTAGCTAAAACAACCCAGATTCGGGCAATATTTATTTTTTTAGCATAACAAGTTCAATTATTACTAGAATAACTTAAAAATTAAAAAAATCCCAATTATAACCCTAAAGACGTTTGTTAGGAAAAATGAAATAACGGAAATGCCATTACTATTTCGCTGCCACGTCAGCAAAACTTCGATTTATTTACGATTTACCCAGCGTTTAATTACGATTTGTGCCACGGTAGAGTTGTTTGATTCAAAATGCAAATCTGTCGGACTAATGATGATAGATTTGTTGGTGCGACAGAGTTAATCATGGCCGACAGAGTTATAGGTGACTATAGTGCCAGAGTTATTTTGTGTGACAGATTTATTTGGCAGACTTTTCCACGGCAGGCTTATTTAGTTAGATTTATTTACTATGGTAACAGATTTAAACTGGTTTGATAGATTTATTTGGCAGACTTTTCTTGGTAGATTTGTCGGAAAGTGATGACAGATTTAATGTATCATGATAGATTTATTTTTGCTTGGCGTCAGAGATATAAAAGGAAATTAAATTACTAGACTAACCTATACGAGGCGATAGACTTACGTTAGGACATTTTACGATATAACAGAGTTACGTACTTACGACAAAGTTATTGACTTGTAACGACAGAGTTGTTCGCATCTTTATAATTACTCAAGTAGCACTTTAATGGTGAAAGATTTATAATAACGACATGCCAGACTTATTGGTACGTGATGGTAGATTTGGCGTTGAAAAGTACATTACGATAGACGTATTTACCTGACGTTACAACATAGTTATAATTTACTAGAATAACCCATCCTGTGTTGACAGATTTGAAATGAAAGATTTATTAAATCTGTCACTTGCTAATTGTGATTTAATGCTTAATATGATGTTATATCAACCCTAACATCTATTGTTATGACGTTAATTACGTTACCATTAAAGTGAGATGAAAAAAATGATTTAACAGCTTTAAATAGCTGTTTGATTCGATTGGTGGGTGTTCATTAGTTATGATCGAATTCCTGTTGTGGTAGACTTGACTGGTGTTTTAATGGCAGAGTTACGTTGTATGGCAAAATGACAATTTTGTCCTTCATCTCCTTCTTGGTTTCATCGCAGATCTGGTTCTCCATCTTCTTCCTCTGTGCTGGTGTGTACGAAATCAGTCTTTCTTTGTCCACTGAAAACGACTGACTTCATGGAAAAGGAAGAAATCATATTAGTTTGCGGGAAATGGAAAACAGAAGAGAGTAGATGGGTTTTCGGCGTCGATGAGAAAAAGGGATGTAGAGTTTTAGATCTAAATGTGAGAACCACCTTCGAGGAATTCATACAGATGGTGTATGAGGATTACGAGATAGATAAGCGGCTCTATGTTGTTGAATTGTCATATCTCTTGTCGAAGAAGATGTTGGTAAAATTACCTGTAGATACGCCGCCTGCTTTCATCAATAATTCAAGGCAACTGCTTGGATATCTGAAGTTAAGGAAAGCTGAGCCAGTTCAACTATGTGTCGAGTTGAAAGAGAGGGAAGACGACGGCGGCGAGGAAGAGATCTACGATGCGTCTTCGGTAAAGAAGGAAAAGAAGAAGGATGCAAATTGGGTTGGTGGACATAAGGAGGAAAGAAAATTTGGTCCAGGTCTAGACCACCCAGAAAATGAAGAAGGCGTCGACGACGACATCGGTGATGAAGATGAGGAATATAGATTCGACTGCTGTGATGATATCGATGGTGCTACTTCAGATGATGAGAACTACAGTAAGTATGGGAGCTCTGTTGACGTCAGTGGAGAAGAGGAAATCAATCATGGAATTGAAAAAGAGAAAATCTTGCATGAGGTTGATGATGAGTTTAAGCAACTAGAAATAGCTTCACTTGATTTGGCTGTAGGGCAACGATATGACTGTAAATGTGATTTACAGAAAAGATTGCAAATTCTGTCAGTGCTGCATAATTTTGATTTTGATATTGATCGATCGACGCGGTCGTTGTATACTGTTAATTGCTGGGTTGAAGGTTGCACATGGAGAGTTCGAGCTACACCGATTGACAACAGTGGGAAGTTTTACGTGCGCAAATATGTAAAGGAGCATAGTTTCTCAGTTACAGAGCGTTCATCTCGGTCTCGACAAGCAACTCACCAGATACTAGGTCACATGTACAAAGAGTTCGTTGGTGGTATTGATGCGACAGTGTTGCCTAATCATGTGGCTGCTTCACTTAACAAAAGATATGGTATTAAGGTAACAAAAAATGAGTTATAAGAAATATTTTGATCATTGTGAGTGTTGTAGTAGCTAGTTATAAGGTTTATAATTGACCATTTTCAGATGGATTACTGGAAGGCTCATCGGACTCTTAAAACCGCACGTGAGTTGGTAAGAGGCACGGAAGAAAACAGTTATGATGATCTTCCAACATACCTGTATAGGATAAGGAGAGCAAATTACGAAGCTAGAAGTTGATCCAGAAAACTGTTTTAAGTACGTTTTCATTGCATTTGGAGCCATCATAGAAGGATTTGCCTTTATGCGGAAAGTTGTTGTGGTCGATGGAACATTTCTCCACGGGAAATATAAAGGTACACTACTTATTGCAACAGCGCAAGATGGCAATTTCACAATATTTCCAGTAGCTTTTGCCATTGTCGATACTGAAAATCACGATTCATGGGAATGGTTCTTTAGGCAGCTAAGCATTGTTATTCCGGATGACCACGGGTTAGCTATAATATCTGACCGGCATAGATCAATAGGTCAGGCAATAACGAAAGTGTACCCACTTGCTAGTCGAGGGATCTGCACATATCATTTACACAAGAATATACTTTTGAAATTCAAAGGTGCAGATACTTTTGGACTGGTTAAGAAGGCCGCATGTGCTTACAAACTTTCTGATTTCAATATTCTGTTTGAGCAAATTGAAGCTGTCAACCCCGAGCTGTATGTGTATTTACAGCAAGCTGATGTGCGTAAATGGACCCGGGTTCATTTCCCTGGAGATAGATATAACTTTACGACGACTAACAATGCCGAATGCATGAACAAGGTTCTCAAACCAGCAAGGGGTTATCCAATATGTCTGTTACTAGATGAAATCCGTTGTATGTTGACCAGGTGGTTTGCCTATAAGAGGAAATTTGCAGCAAAGATGAAAACTGTTTTAACAACTGGGGTTGAAAAGTTGTTAGAAGTAAGTTGTTCAACTTTTTTAACTTTGCTGCATTATACTTTGGTTTGAAAGTCATGTATACCACAATCGTTTTTTGCAGGGGCGTGTCGAGCAGGCAAAACAACTCACTGTATAGGAGATTGATGCCAATCAAGCACAAGTTACTTGTGGGTCTTCTCTGAATGTTGTCAATTTGTTGCTAAAGAAATGCACTTGTCGTCGTTTTGACATCGACAAAATCCCTTGCGTTCATGCAATTGCTGCGGCAGAGGCTGCAAAGATGTCACGGATCGATTTGGCTCATCCATATTATCGCAGTACTTACTTATGCAATGGGTACGCGAAGTCCGTAATGCCTTGTGATAGATCGGTACCTGTTCCAAACAACGTCCGTGGAAAGGTGTGTCTCCCTCCTACGGTGCGGCAACAGCCAGGAAGACCAAAGAAAAGTAGGATAAAGTCAGCTCTGGATGTCGCAATGGAGAAAAAACGACCTCGGAAGGTGTACACTTGCTCGAAATGCAACGGTGGTGGGCATAATCGCCTTACATGTCCCGTTGATTAAATCTGTTACGTGTTCTGATAGATCTGGTGTGTATGATATTAAAACTGTTGTTAAAGAATTTGTAAAACTGTTTTCCTTTCTCATAAAACTGTTATTACATGTGTTATAACTCTGTCGTTTAATCTATGTCTGAATAACTCTGTCGTTAAATAACTCTGTGGTTTAATAAACATTTGTAAAACGCCGCGTTTTGTATTAAGCTCCAGAAACATCCAATTCTTCTATTTCCCCTCAAAGTTGTTCTTGTAGTCGAAACACCATTGGCTCACAAACCAGGGATCGAGGAATGCAATCCTATCGGTCCTAAAAGGAGTACGATCTCTCATAGACCTTCTTCGCAGCATATGCATTGCAGAGCACAAATGCTGCAAAAGAAAACAACAGGAATTAAAGTCTTCTAACTGAGGAAGATGATATATGAAACAATGTACATCCAATAAATCTTGCATACCATATCTCCTAGCCACCCGAATTCGTTGTCTGTTTTCGGCCAAAGCTCTTTAGGAGTCCTGATGGTAAGATAAAACTTAGAATCTGCGTTGCTACTTGGTAATGGGTTATTCCTACAAAAAGTTGTAGTAAAACTTTAATATTAAACCCAAAACAAAAAGTTGATTTCATTTAGAGATGGAAGAAACGTACATATCATGATCGAGGAACGCCATTAGCTTCTCCACCTTTGAGACCAAAACCTTCTCAAATGGATCATATGAATCATCTGATGGATGACAGCCAAACATAACGCGTTTCACACCAGAATTACCAATGTAAGGGCTTCTTTGTGAGGCTGCAAGTGAGATGTGTCGCTTATCTATGTCAGCGCTAGCTTCCCTCATGACACAATCATCACGCTTTGACAGAGCCAGCAATTTATCCAATGCTACGCCAAATCTCTTCGGCTCTTCTCCAAACGATTCTGAACCCTCAGATAGATTTACTGCAGGCAACTCATTTTTCTTTGAATCCACAGTATCTTTTGGCTCTTTTTTCTTCAAAGAGCCACACGCTTTCCCTGATTTTGGAGTCTTTTCTTCTGGTTCTTTCTTTATTTCTCGGGGAGTTGTAGTGGTAGCTTTTGGATTCCTAACCAAGCAAGCTACCTGAAATGAATCTTCAGATGTGTCCTTCATCTTAAGTACCCATGACTGCTGAAATATTGACAGATTTATAATATATATCAGCCAAACTACTACTAAAAATCATAACTACTACTATACAATTTCAAACGAAGTACTAAGTTTATTTCCCTTTATTTATGTTAACAGAAGATAAAATCAAACACCCAAAACCAAGAATCCGAAAAGAAACAAAACGAACATAACACTGAGAAAAAGGCCAAATCCGAAAAGAAGACAAAACAAAGAAAAAACAAAAGAAAAAAGGGGAAAAATCATTTGCAATCCATTCATTCGATTCATCAGATGTCTCTAGCATGGTTCAAATTCTCCGGTAACCGCTAAGTTTCGTTCTGCCAAAAAAAGTCAACTTCATGAGTACAGATTGGTCTTTCTTATTAATAATCAATGAGATTGCAGGGTTTGTTAGAAAACACTTACCTGCTCGTTATTCTCATCACCCACATCATCACCATTTCTGGTAGCAGACTTACCGTCCTCAGCAGCATCAGCAACATCTTCTGCTCGAGCTTGCTTCATCCTCGTCACATCGCTCTCAACAATCCGAATCTTCTGATCCAAGGACGCAAACTTTGAATCAAACTGATCAAACTTTGAGGAGAATTTGTTGTCTATAGCGTCCACCTTAGAACTCAAAGTCTCAATCATAGACACTAATCCAGAGGACCAAAGTTCTCTCTCAAAGGCGCTATTGACCCCAGTTTCAGCTTTATGGCCCTTCTTTTTTTTCTTCACGGCTTCTACGCTAACATCCGAATCGTCCTCTGTCTCCTCCTCACTCACTATCTCTTTCCCTTTACTTCTCCGGATCTTCTTCCCATCTTTTCTTGCGGCTTCTTCTTCATCATTTCTTTTGTTCTTCTTCTCCTGCACAACCCTTTTCTTCTGTGGAACCTTGTCCACGAAATCATCATCACTGTCATTTCCCTTCTTACTCTTTGACCTCACGGACTTAGCTTTCTCACTTGTACCCTTATCAGCACTCGGTACATCCCAAAAACTGACATCAAGTCGACCATGCTTTATATCTCCTACAAGATTTTTAAGGCTACAATCCATGTTTTCATCTGGCCAAGATGGCAAAAGATTTTCTTCTTCCTTGTCCACCATATGCCTTACACGTACCTACAATGAAACACAGCAATGATAAATGTTTACATAATTTCTCACTCATACAATCAACTACTGTAATCAAATGTTTAACATTAAAACTTACCCTGCCGTGTTCTTGCTTTTCCTGCAACACATATGCGTCAAAATTAAAACGCTTGCGACTTGATTTGTAACGGAGAAGAGGAACCACATTTGCAGCTTCATTCCTATCACCAAATTTTTCGGCCAAGAAAGGCAGCGACTCATATCCCCATATGACCAATGCATGCACACAACCATGGACTACATAGCTAGTTTTCTCGAAGCATACTATTTTTATCGAATTAATGATGCTTTCAAATCCAACCCTTCCCCACGGAAACCTCTCAAATGCATTCAAATCCAAGACCATTTTCGCATACTTCATGGGGATTCTGCTATTTTGAGATATTCCTAAGATTCCTATTGATAGAATACACAGCAATCCAATCATCTTTCTCTTCTCAAAACTCCAAGTCCTACATCTAGACAACAATGCTTCGAGATGTTTAAATTTTGGTCCACCTCCACTGACTCTCAACTCTTTCCAGAACTCAGAGTCATCTATTTCGGCCTCATCATCATCCCCAAGTCTATCACAATTCAACCCCGTAATATCAGAAAACTCATGCAGAGAGAACCTGATGGGCTGACCTCCTATCAAAATCCAAATCTCATGACCATTTTCTATTGACAGCTGTCGCGTAAGAAAGTTGTGAAGAAGGTTTGAAGACGATACAAAGTCCATGTCTGCCAGCTTCAATATTACTCCAACCTGGGAAGTCTCCTTGATGTTTTCAAACACATCTGCACCTATTCCATCTTTCACCCTCCCAAACAAGTTGAGGAAGCAGTAGTGATTCATGCTTCGGTTCTGCAGAGGTGATTTTCCTTCCGGATATAGGCGCGGAGGATAAACTTTAGTCCCACTAGATGACGCCATAGCTGCAAGCATAAAAAACAAGTTTCAGTAAAAACCGATAACTCTTCCGCTTTAGCACAACAAAACTGTTCCAATACCATACATAAAACTGTCACATAAGAAGATCTATGGATAATAAATCTTCCGTCAATATAACCAAAACTGTCGACAAATCTGTCCCAAAATATAACCATAACCAAAACCAAAACTATATCAAATCAGCCACCAATTCATTAAAACCAAAACTCTTCCACTATTTTCTTTACAATATAAACAAATCTTCCATTAAAAGTTCAAAACAGACATCAAGATAACGCGCCAAATTCAAAAACAATATCACTTCTTCAGAATGCATCTCCAGACCCCGGAAAATATTAACCACATATAAGGGTTTCAAGGATATGAAAATATTACAAAATCTCAGACATACGTTTTTACAAAATTTCAAATCTGTAAGCAAACCCATGTTTAACAAAAATCTCACTCTAAACTATAAAACAACGCCTGAAAATCTATGAATATAAACAACAAATCAATTTGGGGTTGTCGGAATTACCTTCCTCACCGGCGAAATGCAACTACGAAACCCGAGATAACAAACCGCCGATTTTCGGCTCACTCTCGACCAGCAAAGACGAACGGACCCTAAAACGCCACCGGAATTCTCCCGACAACGACTATCGATGGACGATTCCACCGGAGAACTTCACCTTCGCAGCCGCACTAAAAAACCCTAATCTCAGAGTCGCCGTCGCAAGAACGAGAGAGAAGACGAAGAGAGCAATGAAGAAAGAAATTATGTTTGCATTACTTAATTATTTGTTTAATTCACACGTTTAGTCAAATGAAATAAATTACATGAATTAATTCGATAATGGCATAATCCGTAATAAAAAGAATCCAAAAGGGTCTACAAGAGTTTAACCAAAAAACATGGGTTTGTTCAGTAAAGAGAGCTCACCTAGGTGTTAGTGTAGTAAAGTTACTAGTTTTCGAAGTTATTTGAGGTAATTTCCGTTTAAAAAACAAATAATACTTCAATTGGTTCGATATATATTGTTCCATTGAAAAATATAACAACGTCAAACGATAAACAACACCGAGCCGAACCATATAATAACCATAGGAATACAGTGACGCATTCACCCCTACATAAAACATAAAAACAAAAAGTTTTAAATAATGAATGCATTATATTATTAATGGAACGAATACGAAAATGAAATACATACCTTTTTAATCATCACGATCATTTCCTAAATTCCGGAATACTTCTTTGAATACAACATTCATTGTTTGCCTTTGTGGATTACTATCTCTATCTACTATCAGTATTTTCAAGCCTTTCTTCGATGTTACCCGAGATATTGCAACATATAGCTGCCCATGAGAAAACATAGGACGAGGTAAAGACAAACCTACTTCTGATAACGACTTTCCCTGACTTTTGTTGATGGTTATAGCGAATGCAACTGCCAACGGTAACTGTCTACGTCTTAATTTAAAAGGCAATCTTGCATCAGATGGAGTGATCAGCAATCGTGGAATAATAACTTTGTCTCCAGCTTTATCTCCGGTAATAATTCTTGCTTCTATCATGAAATCCGCCATTTGTGTAATCTGAAGTCTCGTTCCATTCATCAATCCCGCTTTAGGATCAATATTCTTGAGCAGCATCACAGGACCCCCTATTTTCAATGTAATACAATGATTGGGAAGTCCAGCAACTTTTATACTGTTTAAAAACTCAGGAGTAAAAGCGGGATTTTGCAATGTTCCAGAGTCAGCATGATCTATAGTACCAGAACTCAGATATACTTTTGACTCAGCTGTGTTAATTAGTTCAAAATATTGATATAAGTAAGAATAAAATTCCAAAAACAAACTAAAAACACAATCATATAAGATGAACATATTGTACTTACCAGTCATTTTCGACACATATGTTCATTTATATTGTTCACATCTTCATTGGTTGGACAAAGTATTGCTCTTTCTTGCCAAAACTTGGCCTCTTTTTCCTCCCGTTCTCCGTAAATTTATGTACATATTGCTTCGATTGGATCATGTATGTTCGTTATAAGGAACTCCTCAGGAATATCAATCATTGCTTCACCGTCATTTGGCTCAGCGATTTTACCTTTGCCAACATCTAAAATCCATTCCGAAAATTCCTTTAATTCATTTGCTTGCTCAACACTCAAGTCACTTGCCAATAATCTCATGTTTTTTGTTAGCTTCATAACTTTGCAATAATCCCAGATATAGGATGCATTCAATGCAGCATTAGCAACATCTCCCCTTGAAGCACCATGCATGACAGGTAGAATCTGCCTGAAATCTCCACCAAATACAACAACTTTCCCACCGAAAACACCTCCTTCTTCATTCTGCATGATGTCAGATAAACTTTTATCTAACGATTTAAAGCAGTATTTACTCATCATAGGTGCTTCATCTCAAATAATAAGAGATGTTTGTTCTATCAAATTCGCAACTTCTGAACCACGTTTCATCGAACATGTAGTATATTTATCTGGGTTAATAGGTATACCAAAACGCGAATGAGCTGTCCAACCCCCTTGTAACAACAAAGATGCGAATCCAGTTGATCCAACGTTTAGCACAATATCACCCTTACATCTTATTACAGCAGACAAAAAGACCAAAGGAAAGTTTTGCCAGCACCTCCAAATCCATATACAAAAAAATGCCTCCTTTTTTGTTCTCAACTGCTTCAATAATCTCATCATAAATCTTCCTTTGCTCAGTGGTAAGCTTCACAATGTCTCTATCATGCATTTCTTTTAATGCCTGCCTATCATAATTTTTTTCATCAATTATTAAGATATTATCGTTGTTAAGCCCATCTTTTGGAGGCTTAGGTATTGATGTATAGAATTGCAACGAACTATTGTGAAATTTCAAGATCTTCTCAATCTCCAAAAAGGCAAACTTTTTCTTATCAGCATCGTCCAATATAAGACCTGCAAAACGTGTAAATTATATGTATAATGAATTTACTAATCAGTAACAAATTAAACAATGCATTACGGTTTTAAACAATACCATTAAAGATGCAATAAAATAAATAAGAAAATGGTACTGAATTTATCAAACCTGGCCGATTACAATGCTGTCGCCGCATGCATTCAATATCTTCTGACAAAACTTCCCAGGTTTGTTCCCAAAGATATTAAAGCCGAGAAAAACTACCAGATACAAGCATTATAACAAATAGTCGTCTTAAAAATGACCCGGTAGCAGTAAAACTCATTCTAATAATATTAGTAATATACTCCTGGTCATCTTCTAACAACCCTCTAGCATAACATGCTTTCTTGAAAGAAGGGTATACCACATCATTGTAGGATTTGATGTCATCAAATGATTCTGGACCCCTGACAACATTAAGAAGAATCCTCAAAAAATAAGCTTCTTCTAGTTTACGTGGAACATAAGTAATCCTTCCAATAGCAAAACCTCTTTTCCTTGGTTTAAACATCCGAAGTGATTTATCCCACGTATAGTAAACATGGATTTCTCCATACGTGAGTGTTTTACATTTACCGCCTTTTTTGTTCAACTTAAACCAAGCCTTCATCTTTGTCACTACAAAAAAAGTGAATATTGTTACGAAAAGTTGTGACTAAATTTTTTTTGTAACAATTTTGTTACGATTTTCATACGAAACCGTGACCAAATTATTTAGTCATAAAATCGTTACCATTTCGTCATAATTTTGTGACCAAATTAAAAGTAACAAATTTTTGTCACTAATCGTGATGTAATTGTTACATAATATATAGTAACAAATATATTACAGATTTGCGACCAAATTTAGTAACTAAATTATACGATTTTTGTGATTATACTTAAGTCACTCAAAGTTACAAATGTTTTGTAAGTACATTATCACAATTAGTTACTATTTTAGTCACTTTTAAGCTTGGTCATAGATTATGACATAATTGTTACCACTTTATGACATAATTGTTACCACTTTATGACATAATTGTTACCACTTTGTGACAAGATTAAATCACAAGTTTATTTAAAAATAAATAAGAAAATAGGTTTAATTCAGATAAACATCCAAAAACTCAATTGAATGAATTTCTTATTCTATTTTATTTTTATCTACAAACTTGTATCTGATGTATTGTTGCTGAAGAAATTAAACAATGTGTATTGCTGATTTTGAGAATTCAAAGATGCTGTTGTCTGTTGATCTTGGATCATTAGCATTACTAATAAAATATACTAATAAAGTTTTAGGTAAGAGTTTATGAACAGAAAAGTAACAAATGTCAAATAACCAACGAGTGAGTCAAATATTTTTTAGTACTATTTATAATAGATATATAGGAATTTTTATTGACTAATATGTGTGATTTAGGGTAGATTTTTTTTTAAAATTTTTATTTCAATTGAAATAAGAAAACATAAAAAATATATTGTTTTATTCTGAGAAAACATAATAGAATAGAAAAAACTATTACAAAATACAAAATAAAAACAAAAAGTTAATAAGTGTAAAATTTGGGTTTAGGATAAAAAGATATAGGATTTGAAATACATTTTTATATTTTTATTACTATAGAAATTTAATAACTTTTTGGATTAAAGATTGTTTGATTTAGAGTTTAAGGATTCACACTTGTAATATATCTTTGTTATTTCTCAGGTTATAAAAAAACTATACAACAAATTATTGTTTCATAATTAGAGCATAAAATGGAATAGAAAAAACTATTACAATATACATAAGAAGAAAAAGTTAGTGAATCTTTTATTTATAGTTTATGGCATATGATTTGAGGTGTAGGTTTAATGGTATAAACTATAGGGTATAGGCCTATGTATATATTTTTATGGTTTAATGTATAAGGGTGTAAGACATAGATTTTGGGGTATAGGGTTTTCGGCGATTTCATAACTAAAAAATATTTAATCATTGCAAATCACTTAAAAACATTTAAATGCAAAAGTTAAATTTAGTTGAAAACTAAATAACTCATAAACTGAAAAATATAAAATATATTTATTTAAAAATAAATAATTCATAAAAAGTTAAAAACATATCCTACAAACAAAGAATATGAAGGCAGACAATCTAGCATGGAGTGTTCAGATCTACCCTCACGATATCAATTATGTAAACTCGATACCTCCGGTTTAGATTACTAAACTGTTCTAAGTATTTACACTGTTAAAAAAAAAAAACTCATAAACTTCAAATACTCTATTATAGCACTTTACTAATGCTAAACCCATAATTTTACCAAAAAGAAGCATTAAATAATTTTGGAGTCTAATTTCTATCATGGGCGCTAAATACTGAGGATAATTTTAGTTTTGGTGAAATGTTTTCCCCAAATTTTTTAGGTTTGACAGAAATATTTTTTTTTTCCCTTGTCTCCTTCCTCACAAAACACGATTCTCTCTATTTTTATTCTCTCTCTTTAATTTTTCTTTTTCTCTTCCTCCTCGCGAAACACGATTTCCTCTCTTAAGTTTTTTTTCCTCTCCTCGTCTCCTCCTCTTCTCAAAACGATTTTCTCTCTCGTCTTTGGTGTGACTTCATCCTAAACAAACAGCGCCGCCGAGATCCAAAGCTTCCTTTCCCGAGCTTGACATCGGCGACTGGTGGTGGTATGGGTATGAGCTTAGTCGGAGACAAGGGGCTTCACGCCAAGGGTTCGAACTGGTTGGCTCTTTTCCGACGTTTTTGTGCTTTAGATGGAGAAACGGATCTGTATTAGGGTTTGTTTGGTGGCAGTTTGGAGAGAGCAATCAAAAATCCCCAAATATACAAGCCTCATGGCTGTGCTCACAAGAGGATGCAACAGAACCTGTGTGCCAAAAGAGGTAAAGGAGGAGGCGGGATTGGATCAAGTGGGGAAGGAGTTCTCTATGACCCTGATTTCCTCATGGTAGCCGACGATCATGACTTCTATCGTTCCTGTGGTAATTAACTCTTCGATGCTCCTTCACCTTTCATTGCGGATTTTTATATGCTTTATTTTGCGCACACAATGTGTTCGACGAAAGTGCTTGCTTTTCTGAGTTTATGATGATCTTCTCTTTTTCTGATAGTTCAATCACCCGGAGTGGAAATGAAAGGCCTTTTTCCAAAACTACAGGTTCACATCCAGGAGATAAGGTACCTTTTTCATTGCTTTTGATTTTGATGAGACATTGTGGTAAGAGTTCATCAAATCCAATTGTTAAACCAACAATTTAGTTAAGAATGTAATCAGTTTAGACAAGAGTTAGGTGCTGTTATCATGCTTCTAGGTGTTGTGGAAACCTCTGGGTTTATGGAGAGCTGAGACTGCTCGTTGATATACTCTCATTTTTTGTTTGTTGTAACTGACAAATATCATTTGGTTAATTGTGTTGTTTTTTGTTGGTCGCAATATATCAGGAGTGAATTAGAAAAGAAAATTGTTCACATATTCCCTCTCTCTGCTCTCTGAACCTATCAAATTGGTTTTAAGATTGTTTTGTCCTTGCATGAATATATTGGTTTTCAGAGGAAATGTTCTTTACAACTTCTCTATGGATAACCAATTCTACCATTTCATCGTCCTTGAAATATACCAACTGTTGCCTGGTAAGTGAAATGAAATGTGTTCCACGGTGGTCACACGATTGTGGATTGGATTTTTTAAGATTCGCCATACAGATTCACACGCAGATACATATCTGTATAATAAAATAGTATGTTAGAAGTAAACAACTAAAATATTCAATTAAATATATAGTTTTTATTCTGACAATAGTTCAAATATAAGTGTTGACAACAAACCTGCAGTCGAAGAAGTCTTTAATCTCATTTTCTTCTTTGCTTGACATTCATGTGTGGAATCACAATGATTGTTATCTCCTCTATCAGCTTTCACATTCTGTGCTTGTGAAGGCTCAATCAAAAACGTAACACGATCAAACCCTTTATTATATACTTAAATAAGTATTTAATGGAAGAAGCTTGGTTGCACCACTCAACATTGATATGAGCTCGATAACAAAGAGACAACTTCTTGTTATAGGGTATCACAAATCTATTATCACATTTGTACCCATTTTTGTCAACGTAATCTTCGAGCTGTGACCTCCTTCTATACAAAGGAAAACCTTCTTTATTAATAGCTGTCGTCTCAGCATGCTGTTTAGGATACATTTTTGTACAAATCCCTTGAGACATGCATGGTGATCTTGGATTAAGATCACCGCATGGACCATAAATCATCATTTCTGAAACAATTCTATAAAGCTCTGACTCTTCATATCGGTCGGGTATCTCAGCTGATATAACATTGTCGATTTTTTCAGGAGGAATTTTTGAAGTTGGATCTAAAAACAATTGAATATGTGCATACGGTAGACCCCTCTTCTGAAACTCTTTGGTGTACATGGCTGAAATTACGAAAATATATATCAATGAATAAACTCTATGATATTGATATTACAAATGTCAATATTAAAGAATGCCAAAGTTACTAACCAGAAATAATTTTTCCTATACCGAGTCTGTTATCAGCAAAATCCATCATCATAGAATCTAGCTTCATTTTGAACACCCGACAAATTATATATGGTCTATCATCAAAGCTGAGTTTCCGCTCGTTCACATACCTTGTGATTTCTGACCACTTTGGATTACATGTAAAGGTGATGAACAGATCAGGGTACTCAAAATGATTACATACATACATTGCATCCAAGTAGCATTGAGTCATATATCGAGGTCCACCAGTGAATGAAGGAGGCAAATACGTTTTTCTACCTTGATCACGCAAATTCTTTTTACCTTTATTTGATGCATCTTCTATTGAATCAAGATTTTCAGATCTGAGTGATGTCTGGTTTTTGTCAAGATAACCGACACGATTTGCCTCTATCATAGTTAAAACATCAACCAGAAACTGCTGGAATAACCTCTTAGCACGCAGCAAGTGTGACATTCATTCTTTCGCTCATGTATACGAAATGCAAAAAACTGTCTCATGCTAATATATTCTCGTTTCCGTTTCTTCTTCCCAGTCTTTGCAAAGCATTTTTCAATGCGAATATGGAAGCCGTCTTCACCATACGGAAAAATCAAAGGATACTGTAGAGCAATGTATGAATGATGAATTTCACTAATCATTATCAGCTTGCCGCTTTGTTTCTGCAATATTATATCACGCTTACACATATCCTCATTCAGATCACCAGAGATCAACGCAGCCACTTCAGACGCAATAGGCATATTATATATCCTTGAGTCTTTATGGCGATCATTTATAAGTCTCATATGAAGCTCCTCGTTGGGATCCATTTTTAATCTGTCTCAGCAGCTCAAAAATTCTTCACGTAAGGGTTCACCTTATCTAACATCTTAACCAGCCTATCAATTAATTCATTCCTGAATTGTTTACGTTTAGACACATTCATAGGATTTTTACTTTTGCTGCAAGAAAAATATATTATTATTATTATAATAAAGTAATAATAAATATGAATTCAATTATTATTTATACCTCATAATGGTCGAACAATTTTGTACTTCTTCATCGCTGTCAACAATAAATAACTGATAAAACTTTGTAACATCACCAGGTTTAGGGAGCATACTTCCCATCAAATGATAATTCTCTCCGTTAAGCTGGAACATTGATGGTTCACACCCCTTTTTGATCGACCTATCTACTTTACCTCCAATTGAAGTCATTAAAAATAGCATATTGTAGGGTCTAACATTCTTGCGAAAATGTTTGCTTAGATCATCGGCAAATGTAAATAGATGCATGAATTCCTCTAGAGAATCTCAAAGGTATGGTTGCTTTACTTGAATTTGCGAACATCACAAAGAAAATATAGGATTCTTTGCTCTTCTTCTTTTGTTTAAACATTCACCATACCAGAAAATTGCACCACAATAATTACACTCATATGAAGGATAGCCATCATCTTTATATTCTGAATATAAAAGTAGTCCGACATTATAATAAATTAATATGTGAAACACATAACATAAGATTGAGTTTTAGAAATAAATACCTTTATATTCGCTGAAATGATTATTATTATTAGAGACTCCTACAGAAAACGTTTTCTGCAAAATAGTAGCTAAAATCTTGACATCATAAACATAGTCTTCAGGTTCCTCATTGTCAGATAAAATTTCTTCGCCAGCTTCATCCATAATATAGTTTTCTTCATCGGAGGAACCATCAAGACTGCTACAGTCAAACCGCTGTTCATAATCATACTCATCTATAAAATATATAATTGTTATTAGTTAAAAAGTATAAGTATATATAATTGCACATTAAGTCAATACAGCAAATAAAATATTACCTTCTGAATCCCAGTATTTGTTTGGAAAGACGACATCATCATACATATCTTTGGTATCATCAACACCAAGACTACTATAATCAACATGTCCTGACAGACGAATTTAAAACAATACGAAATACAAGTAAACGATATTTTCTGGGCACAAAATTAGTTGCAATATAAGTACTTACCTTCATGATGTTGATGGTCGAGAATATTCTCGTTGTAGTTCTGACCAATCTCCTGTTTACATTTATAATCTTCATACAAAGATATAGCATCTGTATTCCGTATACAAGATGAATCTCCATTTTTTAAGAAAACAAACTTGGTTGACTTGTTACTTGACCCAAAATTAGTTAACTTCGTTGATGTCAACTGGGATAGGTCGGCTATATAAATAAAATAAAAATTACGAAAACCAATACTTATCAAGGTACATTATATATAAAGGACCATAATACGCCAAACATATATAACTCACATGAAGATAGTGATTCTAGTTGTTTCCGCTTTCTCTTTTTTAATGTGAAAGAATTCTCTTTCCCAGTATAATTTGTTTGAGTATGTAAAGCTGAATTATTGAAATAATAATGTCACATACTAAAGTTTAATGATTTATAACCATTGTGTTAACGATAATAATATAAGATTTAAAGAAAATAGTTTCTAAACATCAATTTAAGAAGACTTACAGTTTTCCAGTCCATCACATACAGTACAAGAAAATTGATTACGCGTTCTAGTTATGGATTCAGTATTTGTTCTGTCTACCAAAATTTGTGGAAACAGTGAATGACCTTTGATCTCGTTTTCAAAATGATTATCCACTATATCTGAGTTTTGAGTAAACAAATTAGTAGATGATGACCCTGAATTATTAACTTGGCTGCTCCAACCAGACAACAAGTCTTCTGTTTATTCTTCCGATCAACATGTTTAATCCTAGGCATAATTTAACCTCTCATAAAACCTCTTCGTGAAGATTAAAATATAGCAAAAAATGATGGATTAGGGAGGGAAGATAGACTAAGAATAAAATTAAAGATTTTAGGTTAAATTTACGGCCACAAATCCTACAAGTGAATCTTAACAATATCTATTAATCAATTATGATATGTAAAGATTTCTTTTTATTTTAAACTAAAAATTGATAAATGAACATAACCAATTTAAATATATTTATATGAAATTATCATTCACATATATGAATAACTTACCATAAATCGAGTTATGTACATAACAATTATTGTTACTTGCCATAGATATGAAGCATCTTAAAAACATTGTCATTACAATTTCACGCTGTATATTTACAAAATATTATAATTTATTAATTGCATACTGTAAATCGTTAAAACAGTATATAATTAGGTAATTCACATATTCACTCAATATGATTATATATTATATATGCAATCGAATTTTCCCACTATATAAAATATCATTTTTTGTTAAAATTCATTCACTAAATTATTATATTTGTTCTATACGTTAAATAATGTTGCTTAATAGCTGAATGAAATGTATAAGATAATAATTACATACTTAATAATTAATTCCACGAATATCTACATAAAAAAAAATGAATTGAGATTTATATTAGTACTTTACTTAGGTATAAATTACAGAGATGAGCATATAAGAAATAATAATCCGACCTTTTATGGTGAATAATATAAATGTAAATAATACTGTTTAGGAAATGAAATAAACTACTTCTTTCTGATGTGATCCTTGACAGATGTACAAAAAATATTTAGTAGAGAAACATTTTTTTTCTTGGATGTAAAGATAGTTTTTGTACGTCTGTCTGAGGACCACATGAGAGGAATAGTTGTAGAGAGAATTTAATTTGAGTAAAGAAAGTTCCCTTCTACTTTTATTTATAGTCGTAAAAGTAAGGTGACTACTCACGTTTCATCCGTGTGTTTCATATTCCCCAAAAGTCCGCTCTAATTAAAACATATTAAGATACAATTGACTCAATTATCACAAATTCCCATAGAATAGCATTTACAAATAAATGAATATATCTTCTATAAATATTGGAAAATATCTTGAAAAATATAAAAATAAGGTATGTACTCCAAATTAAGTGTATAATTCATCTACAATTTCTTCATCATACATATACTATAGTAATTACTCAATTATGTCACTGCAAAACGTGAGGCAATATTAATTTTTAGCCCAATAAAATTAACACGATACACAAGTAATTTGTAAAATAATGTAAACGTAGTAATGGTTAAATTAAAAAAATAAATTATTATAGTTCAAGAACAAATGCACGAGTATCATCTGAACAAATTTCAACAAAAAGTTGAACAAGAATAGCGAAATAACATGAAAAGATACGAATTCAAATAACCATATTTTTCCCTATATCAGGCCCATCACTTTTGCCAGATCCATGTGCACGACGAGTCTCGTGTCAAATTTCCACCTCATAAGAAGGCTCTTGCCTCAGCGTGTTTATCAGCGACACCTACAAAGTTTACATATAAATATAAACATAAACGCCAATACCGTATATAAATATATACAAATTATTATATGCAACCCAAGCTAATATTTTTCGAAATTATACCTATACAGACAGAGCAAACTCTGATCACCCATATCTTCAGATTCATTCACCTCATCAGCGGATAAACATCATTCCTTTCCAAACCTTCCCGACTTTGGATGTATTACTACCACCGTAGAGATTTTCTTTCTCAACACAAATCAGAAACTGAAAAGTCTTTCCAATCAACTTTTGCAGTGCATTAGGAACGACATCCGGATCTTGTATCTAAGTTTATAACGTACATTAAATTTTAAACAAACAAAGTCTTTAATCATAAAGGGTTAAAATTGTATCATAGATTAAAATTTACAATTAATACCTCATCGAAGTTCCCCTTGAGAATTTTATCAGCTTTCTGATTTAAAATATCCTGTGCATTTCTATCAAAAAGAAAACACTTGATCTACTGGTATCGTCCATAACGCAAAGATGAAGTTTGTACCTAGTAATATATCAAGATTGTATTAAAATACTTGAATGCACCGTTATCTAAATAATTAAGACAAATACTAAAAAAATAGTAAAAAATTTTACCTCGTACTCACAAAGGACACTTTTGCATCACATGTTTCACATGAATAAAGGGTCTTATTCTTTTTGGTCATTTTTTAATCTGCCTTCTTTGGAATTTTGTACACTTTTTTACCACACCTAGTGCAAACCAAATAAAACCACGACCAGTCTGTGTCAACCGCGTAGATGGTGCACATGATCTTACATTTCCCAACCTGAAGAAACAAAAATACAAATGTCAAAATTATATAATATATGATGTTTTCCCTAGCAAAGTTTTAAAAGGACATATACCTCAAGAGAATCTTGCAATTCTGAAATAGTGACCATTGGAAGCTGATCGAAATGAATCTCATCACCATAAGAAACCCTTTGTTGAGGTTTGCTACTCAAGAAGATAATACGTCCGCAATTCTCATGTAAACTAAGAATAGGTAATAGTATTAGTTGTATTCGTAATCGTAATGATAAGACATATATATAATATACATAGACAAATTACCTATTCTTGAAGACAATAACATCGGGATCATTCAAATCTATCAGAACCTTTGTTGTTTGACAACTACTTGTAATTCGACAATCACCTACAATATTTAACAATCAAAACAAAAACAAAAAAACAATGGTGTTGTATGAAAAGAACAAATTTATGAATAAACAAAATTAATATGTACCTTTGAAAACGTTTATTTTCCCAAAACGGATCACAAGAATGACACTTCTTTCACCTGCACTCCGACAAGCCGAATAGACTTCCTCACCAAGTTTTCCCCACAGTGTGCATGGTAAACGTTCATCACTATAACACATATCACATAAAACAGATGAAAGAAAACAATAAAAAAACAAAGTGTCTGTATTTATATATATACTCACTTAGCATTTCGTAGAGCGAACTCGAGTTTGCTGGTGTCCTTATTCATAACAGATATTGGTTGCAACTCACAGACACTTTTAACTTGTCCAATAACATCTATTTAGCAAAATAACATCAGATAATTATTGAAACTAAGAGGAATGAAAAAATTAATTGAAATATATCAGTAAACTTACCAACCAAAAAACGTGTATTGGTTACATCGTCCAATATTGTAACAAACTCAGATAAATAAAAAAATAGACTGTCTGACCGATTAGAACTTTTGCTGACAACTGTAGAGGATATGAATGACATCTTAAATTGATGTTTGGTGATCCGGTATTGTCCTGAAGCCTAATTCAATGAAAAGTTCTCTATGAATTTCCATTCACCAACAACCATCATCCGTTCAAAACGATGCAGCAAGTTTTTCTTGACAGTTGCGTGGATTTTGGTACCCTGGATGATCAAAAAGTTTAAAAAATTAACAGAACAATCAAAATATTAAAAAGTAATGTCGATTAATAATATATTGTACCATTTCATCGGCCAGGATGATTTCCAAAGAGTCCCCACTCTTGGTTTGGTATTGTTTCCATGTATGAAGTACCTTCACTTGAACCTTCCACCCAGTCTATAAGGCTTAACGTCAGCTAAAGGGTTTAGCTTCGTTGTGGAAGCCATAAGAACAATGAAAACAAAACAAAACAGAGAGGAAAACGAAACTTGATGAGGAGTGGTTTGGAAGTAGGGGTTGTATATTTATAAGAAAAAATATAGGATTTATTGATAAGCCGTTAAATGTCCATACATTGGCGGCCAAGAATATTTGTGAAATTTGAATTTTTGAAATAGATATGCCAAATATAAAATTACGTTGTTTTTGTAAAGTAGTTGTAATTGTCTATATACACGGAGATGCGATATAAACGAGATAAATTCGAAATATCCTATGGTATAAGTCAATGAGGAGCACCTATTATATTATTTAGAAATTTAAGGAATACTATAAGTAACATACATTTATGAGAATATATTGTGTTCAATAAATATAGGAAAAAAACCCAAATGAGATATGTGATAGTGGTTAGAATTGTTTACCTTATTATTGTGCTTATTGTTGTAATTGGTAACAATAATTATCAGTATAATTAATAATAGATATCATAACAGGATTTGAAGTATATTTAATTCGGATACGTAATCTTGCCAATCTATTCAAATGAGTTCGACAGTTATGCGAAGTTTAGTTTATTCGTAATAATAGGATATTTTGTTTAAATTACGTTTTTATTGAAAATTTGAAATAAATAAGATAGAGAGAATACAAAACGGGTCAGAATTAGGATTCACGTCCTTTTAAACGGATCATTTTAAAAGGACGCGGATCCTCTTTGGTTTGAGTTTTTTTTGTTCATGGGATACATTTTTATACAATGGCATTCATTGTAATATACCATGTAACACGGAGGTCATTTTCCTAAATGTACTTCTCCTTTAATATTATAAGATTATTCAACACGTTAAATTTATAAAGCAGGGGACATAACATATCACAAGTCGTTCACTGATTGATTTTTTAGTTAATACTAGGTGTTTAGTCCGCGCTTTGCGCGGACCGAAAAGTTTCAAAAACGTAAAAAAAAACTTTAAAAGTTGTAAACCCAAAAAATTAGAACAAACCATTTAAGACATACGAGATCAAAAACATAACTAATCCTAAAAAGTAAACACCATCCAAAAATAAACACCCAAAAATAATAGTAAATAAATGTATGAAACCTATAACCAACTAAATTAAGATAAATGTGACTTCTTCGTTTTCTTTCTTTCCCCATTTTATACTGTTTGGTTTTTCTTCTTTGTCGTCTTTGTCTTTTTCTTGTGTGTCTCTCCTCATTTCTACCTTCTTCTACTTTATCTTCATTGTCTTTCATGCATTTTCCTTCTTGCGCTTCACCTTTCTTTCTCTCCCTCTCTCCCTCTCCCTCACTCATTCCCTCCATCTCTCTCTCTCTCTCTCACTCATTCCCTCCATCCCTCTCTCCCTCTCACTCATTCCCTCCATCACTCACTCTTTCTATCCATATCTATATGTCTTTAAAGGCTTTTACTTCTCTCTTTACGTCTCTCTCTCTTCCTCCTTCTCACACAAACTTTTAAAAAAAATTCCTCAAAAGTTATGTAGTTAAACACAAAACCCACTGTGAAGCTAGGTAACCTTTCCTATCACGTGTACATGTAATTCTACTAAATGTAACTTAAAATACCAAAAACAGATTCATGTTACCATATCCAAACCATCTCTATTGTCCATGAAATTCACTCGACCAAAGTAATATGTCGTGACCGAATCCAATCAGGCTGCCAACGTCTAAGGTTGCTATTTGTGGCTGATGATTTGTGGCAAAATTTGCTAGGTTTTCTTTTTTCTTCGGTTTCTTATAATTTTTTTTTTAATGTTTTGGAGACATTTTTTGTAATTCCAAACATATTAATAGAAAAAGATGAACCTTCCCTATAGTTTAGCTTGGATTTCATTTTAATTTGGATATTTTAATAGAAAAAGATGAACCTATATATTAATACAAAAAGTGCACCATAACACTCTTCTTCCTTCCGTTACATATATCATCATGCAAACTAAAAAACTTTTATAGAAGACTTATACAATATATCGATCATTTAATAGATTAGCCAAAGAATTAGAACTGGACATTGTTAATCGTTGCACATTGTTATAATATCGGCTACAAAAATCTCTAGCAACCAGGAAGGAAAGTGGAAGCTTTGGCTATTTTCATTTGCCTTGGGAACCAAGTCTCCTTGGTATGATACACTAATCACCTCTGTGTAATTGGTCAGAGAAAAGATTCACCGATTACCTATGTGTTCTTCATTCCTCTTCCCTCCCGTGGAGCTTAAGGCCATGACTTTGTGGCTATAAAACTTCCACTTTTACTTATTTTTTGACCATCTATCTCTTTCCCTCTCTAGTGTCTCCCACTTTTTTTTTTTGCATTTTCCAAGTTGAGAATCCTCCATGAAAACTAATGGTATTGTCGGTCATCAATAGATAAGACACACAATTTAATATATCACTTTCGCTCTCTCTTGTTTGTCAAAAGACGCCCACCAAGTGGGAAAAAAAAATTCTCTTAATTTGAATATTGAACAGTTGAAAGTTTTCTTTTTGTTCAACCAATTTTGTTAACTTCTCTATTTGATTTTTTTTTAACTTTTTTTCTTTAATGGGTTGTTGTTCAACTTTGGAAACCGAAACTAATTTTTGATTCAACCAAAGCTTTTTCCTTTATTCCCCTTGATTTGATTGTATGATTACAGAAGCTTGGTTTCTCGACAAAACCTGGAAAAACTGTCAGATCAACTATGTGACTAAAGATAAAACCCAGAAGATACGCTAGCTTGTCCTCTGTTAGAAGTTTATAAGCTTGCAAAATGATTTAGAGATCATTTGCGTAATTTAACCTATTGACGTCTTGTCTCTCGCCTTGGCTTTAAAGAAATCCCAAATCACTTCTTTTTTCTCCTTTCACAGTTTTCTCGGCAGTCAAACTGGTTCAAGACAAGCTTTTAAAAAAAACCTGAATCTTGGCATCGAAAGAAAGTTTGTCTGAAAATTAATTACTTCTGCCGCAATTTGTAACACTTGTACGGCTTTGTTTAAAAGAGAACAATACCAGATGAAATCCATATACAATCGTTGTTGCCCTTCAGGGAAGTTTGGTATTCAGAAAAATCACAGATACTTTACTCTGCGGTCTCTTTAAGGGAAAGGTACTTGTTTTTTAAACCCTAAACCATTGTTTTTGGTTTTTATTTTAATATACGGTATGATAATGGTTTGTTAACTTAATTTAAACCATTATTTTCGTTTTTTAATATATATTTTATAAAAATTAATCTAAACTAATTTAAGAAGGGATAAATGGTAATTAGCCACCTTGAGATTAAATGAGAGAGCTTTAAACGAAATTTTTATTTCGCTTATAATATATATGATATAAATATACATGTGTTCTGTTTTTATTGGCTGCTGAGATTATTCATATTTTTTGTCCAAAACATTTGAGATCAATTATTGTACACAAATATTATATTATATTTTAATTTATTTATATCAAAATTCAATAATTTATTATATCAAAATTCATTATTTTTTTTACACAGAACAAAATTTACTATATTTTTCTATTAGCCTCCAATAAACTTTTGTTTATTTCTTTCTCCGTATTTGTTAGTGAAATGCATACCAATAATAATCCTTTTAGCTCCCAAAATTCTTCTAATAATTATCTATTTTTTATTGATACTTCTAGTTATCCTTTTAACTATCCAAATCCTAACAATTATTATTTTCATAATAAATCATATCCAATTTTATTGTTTATGAGTTGCGTCTATTGTAATAGTTAAGTTATATGTGTTTTATTTAGTTGTTAAAAAAAAACAATTTTCAAACTTTTAACTTCTAAGTATTTTAATTTGATTTTACTGAAAACTATTATCAATTTTTAATTAAAATCATAAAAATATAAAATAAAATTAGTGGGGTAGAGTGTAGAATTTTATTCAACAAAGCCAATGTCAAATGAGTGTTAAATTATTAGGTGGAAGAAAAAAAAGATGATATAGAATATTAAATCTAAAGAAAGAAAATGTTGAATCTTTTAACCAACGTAGATTGTTTAAAAATTTTGCCATCTTATTTTATGATTAAATAAACAATAGATGGCAGGAGAAAGAATTGTTGATATCAGCAAGATTTAGACACAAGTCTTCGAATCGCTTTAAACCATTTTGAATGGTGCTTCGATTTCTCTTCAAGGCTTCGTTTTGAATAGTGCTTCAAAATGAAATAATGTTTCTTAGTGTGTAATTTAGAGAGATGATTTGATATTGTTGGCACAATTGTATATATATATATGTTTGACTAGTAATTTGACACTAGTTAACTTTTCTGCGCCTTGCACAAACTGATATAATTTTCTATTTAATAGTTTGAAAATCTAATAGTAGTTTGAATATATTTATTTTTAATTCTCTTTGAGTATATTTGTTTATTATATTTTCTTGCATTTTAATGTTTGAAGACATAATCGTGAAAACAATGTAGAAGAGAGTAGATAAAAACATATTAATATCCAAATAATTTAGTTTAAATAGTTTTGAGATTTTTTGATAACTGTTCTATACTTTTATGTATTTTAGATGTAGTTTTTTGAAGTACCGTAGGAACTTATTCGATTTTGATCACTGTTCTATTTATTTTAGACGTAGTTTTTTTAATTACTGTACAAACTTATTCGAAGAAGAAGAAAGAGATTAAACAATTTAGAATGGTATGAAAGAATTATGGAGAAGTTGTACATATTTATTCTAAAATATTTGAAATCGAAAACCCTAATCTAGACATCACAACTACCGTCATTCCATTAGACATTCTATTTATTAATATTTTTTGTTAGATTTGACTAAATATCAGTTTTATTAAATTTGAAAAACGGTTTGATTGACAACATTAAACCACAATAATTTAGAGCTGTTTTAAGTTACTTTAACACATCATCAGATAAGAACCAATAAAAAAATGATATGTAATTAAAATATAGGGTTAAAACGTTTTTTTGTAGCTGAAACTCATTTTAGAGCTGACACGTAAATAAAACATTCTGAAACTCGCTGTGGAACTGACACCTAAGCAAATCATTATACAAATAAATATATAGATTTGCTTTCCTTTATTTTCAAAGACTGCATCATTTTTGTTGTGCTTTTCTTCACAATCCCAGCCCAAGAAAATTTGGAACTTTATGATATTTTTTTTGGGCCCCTTAATAGAATCAACAGTAAAATTTGAATATATTAATCTCTATTTGCATTCAAAAGTTAAAAGTTTGGACAAAATATATAAAAAAAATATCTGAAAATAGGACACCTTTTCAGAACCAAATTTGTACTTTTAAAATATGTAGAAAATATCCAAAACCTCTTTACCACTTAAGACCACCAATTGTTTTTTCTCTATTTTTCTCTTTACACATTTATCTTCTCTCTCCTCTTTTCACGTTTTCTCTCCCCAAAAAATATATATTGCTTTCTTTGGCTTTACTCTCTTCCAAAACATTGATGTTAGTGATTTGATGATGAATTGTTCGCCAACATTTAAAACTATTTCATTAGTAGTCATCTACTGGAGTACATGCATAAATATGGTGCTTTAATGCTTCAATTTTTTTCTTATGTGTATATTGTTAGTGCTTTGATGATGAACTAATCGTCTACATAAATACGACTATTTTGTCTGTAGTCACCTATTTAAGTATCTAAATAATTATGATGCTTTAATGCTTCAAAAATTTTTCTTATATAATTATCATTAGTGATTTGATGATGAATTAGTCATCTACATTTATACGACTATTTCGTCAGTAGTCACCTATTTAAGTATCTAAATAATTATGATGCTTTAATGCTTCAAAAGTTTTTCTTATATAATTATCATTAGTGATTTGATGATGAATTAGTCATCTACATTTATACGACTATTGAGTACCTATATAACTATGATGTTTTAATGCTTTAGTTTTTTTTTCTTATGTGTTTATCATGAGTGATTTGATAATGAAATAGTCGTCTACATTTAGATAAATATTTTGTCAGTAGTCATCTACTCGAGCACCTACACTAACATAACTATGATGATTTAATGCGTCAAATTTGTTGTTTTTTTAATGTGTATACATTTATAATCACCTACATTTATACGACTATTTCGTCAATGGTCATCTACTCGAGTACTTATATGACTATAATACTTAAATGCTTTAAATTTTTTTCTTATGTTTTCATCGTGAGTGATTTGAAGATGAATTAGTCATCTATATTTAGACATGTCCTCGAACACCTACATTAACCTAACTATGATGCTTTAATGGTTCCATTTTGTTTACTTATGTGTATACAGTTATAGTCATCTACATATATATAACTATTTCTTCAGTAGTCACCTACTCGAGTACCTATATAACTATAGTGATTTGATGCCTCAATTTTTTTTTTTCTTATAAGTTTATTGTGAGTGATTTGATGATGAATTAGTCTTCTACATTTAGACAACTATTTTTTCAGTAGTCATTTACTCGAGCACCCACATAATCATAACTATGATGCTTTAATGTTTCAAAAAAATTTCCTATATGTTTATCGTTTGTCGTACATAAATCCTCTATTTTTTGGTGGCTATCTGTATATGTAGTCACATACAGGAGTTGTTTGTTCGAGATCTTAATGTTAGTGATATAGTGATAAATTCATGAAATAATTGTTGTGCATGTTTGTAAATGTAGTTTAATATTAGATCCTTACTAAATGAGTAGGTAACTACTTTGTCCGATAGTTTTTGTATATGTGTGTGAATATAGTTGACTATTTAGTTCGGTGATGTTTTTACTAATGATTGAATCTTGCACATTTTTGTGAATGTAACTAACAGTTAGATCTAGTGATTTAAAGTTGTCATGATAAACATTTGGTTTGTTAAAAGAGAAAAAAATAGTCATCTGATAATTTATGTACATATGTGTGAATCTAGTTGATTATTTAGGTAATGAATGGTGATTGCAAAAGTGCGTTTTTCGAAAATGGTTTTTAAAAACCGCACCTTGTTTACCAATCAACCGCTTTTTACAATAAATGGTGTTTTTTAAAAAATGAATAGTGGAATTATCCAGTGGATAATAGAGAAATCCGCACTTCAAAACGAAACACTGCTATTATCCTGCGGATTTCTTAAAAAACGCACCTAATCTATAAATTTTGAATTATTTTTAAATCATAAATTATTCCCTATATATATCTATGTTCATTTCCCTACAGAATCAATCGCTTATATACACAAATACAAAAAAAAGGCAGATAAAAAAGACAAAAAAGACAAATTTTTTTTCTATACTAATTAAATATATTTTATGAAAAAACTCAGATTAATCTTATTTTATATTATTGCATATATCAACTAACTACTTGAATCATATTTGCATAACAATAAAATTAGTGTTTATTCTAAATTTGATTAGGTTTAAATATAAAATCTACTCATGTTTTAGATTAAAATATAAATTGATATGTTATTATATTTACAATTCACAAACTAAATTGGAATGAATAAAATTCATGCTGGGCTTATAAGATATATATATATATATATAAAATAACTAAATATAATTAATTTCTAATATTTACTAAAATAAATACATCACAGTATAATAGTTTAATAAATTATATGAGTTAATATCAATGACTTATAATTTACAAATTGCTAAATTAGGAACATCAAATAAATAGGGTTGTATGTTTTCAACACTAAGAAATGATCAGTTAAATGGCTAAAAATGATAGAAAATGATATCTTCTCTTAAAAAAATATAAGTTATTTTTTTTGTGTTTTTCCAAAGTATATGAAGATTTATAAGTGTAGAATAATTAGAAGAATTATCGTTGATGTGTCCTTATGTGTATTAGGTTTGCTGTATTTTTTTATTACCATTTTTTAAAAAAAAACTTTTGCGTTTTAGTTTTTTGGTATTACTTAATTACAATGGCAGTTAGTAAAAAATATAAATTATAGTCTAAACATTACTATTAAATAAGAAAAATTGAAATACTTAGAAATATATAATACTTTCGTTTTTAAAAATCTTAAAACTAATATTTAAATTTTATTAATTGTCGATATGTCGGGTAATCGGCGATGCAATGCGAATTCCTCCAGACAGACAAGATCAACTCGTCCGGTTGAAATTTTAACTCCTCCCACGAAAACAACTGCTAGGGTAAATATTACATTTTTCTTTTCACATTTATATATTAATCATATATAATATCATAAGTAAAAATGTAATTTAATAAATTCTGTAGAACAAAGACAAATGCAAATGGTCGTATATATAAGAAAAAACATTAATTTAATTATTCAACGAAGCAATTGCTATGGATAATTATACTCTCAAGATTCCTTCGTCTGCTGGTAGAGAGTATATGGTTCAAAAAGTTTAATCGAGCGTTCAACTTGAATATAACTTATGCATTCTTCAAAAACAAGCTTGATGAATTAAAAAAAAAAAGATACAAGAGATGGAAGGCTCTTATGAATTATACTGGTATCTCGGTTGATCCTGAGACATATATGATATATGCATCTGAAGAATGGTGGAAGGAACGTGAATTCGTAAGTACATTTAATCCTTTTAATAATGAAAATATGTATTCAATGTATGGAAATAAGAAATTTATGATTTTAAATTTGTAGGGCTGCAATTTAACCGACAGCTGCCAGAGTTTTGGGATGTGATGGTAAAATGACTTATATTATATGATGTTCACTCACAATCTCAACACTCTTCACGACAAATAAGAGAAGAACTGATCAACGAAGATGCACTTGATAAAGAAGGCTTTGATGACTCAGACACCGACAACGGTGATATGCAACAAACACAAGTTCCTGAGACACAAGAGGAAGAAGAAGTCTATCATGTAACCGTTGACGATGATACACGCCATTCGAATGAATATAGAAGTCAACCAGTTCAAAATTTTGCTCGTAGAGGCCAACGAGGGAGGGTCAACTCGCAGTCTAGCGTTCGACAAGAGATTAGTTCACAAAGATTAGGTGGTAGCTCACAGATTTCTGTTTCGAGTGGTTCATGAGGAGGTCGTAGAAGACAATCATTCGAGAAAACCATACAAGAAACCATTGCAGGATATACAGAGTTTCAATGACAAAGTTTCCAATAACTTCTTCTAGGTGCTTTTGACCAAGCTGACTACGATGAATGGAAAAAGGCAGAAACCATATTCCTTGCGCTAAAAATTCCAAATGGCACTAAATTTTATTGGGCATGCCTTAATACATTGAAGGAGTTAGTATTTCGGCGTAAGTATTTTATTGATATAGTGGAAGGCATAGATGAGGATAAGCTACAACTGCTAGAAGCTATGACTTGTGTATCACGGAACAACCAAGATGTGCCAAAACAGTTAGGTTCCGGCCAATCATTTGGAAGTCCAAATTCAGGAGGGTTATCATCTGGTAGTCCATCTTCCGGAAAGTAAAATTCAGGAGCATTATGGCCCTCCAACTTTAAACATTGGGGTACACCACCGAATGCTCAACAATGGGGTTCACCTCAACCGTATCCACAATGAGGCACACCACCAAATGCACAACAATGGGGCATACTACCAAATGTGGAACAATGGGGCACACCCCCATATGCTCAACAATGGGGGCTTCAACCGAACTTTCAACCTTAGGTTTCACCATCAAACTTTCACGCAAGAGGTGAGACACAAAACTTTCAACAAGGCGGCTCATAGGGAATGACTCCAGCCCATGTTCAATATGGATTTTCTGTTGGAGGTCAAGTAGACAGTACGAGAACTAACGAACAAGAAACTTTAAGAGCTTCACCAAACGCTCAACCAACAACATCACGCAGTGTTGATTTCACAAATTATTCTGAAACTGGACATCAAATACCTAGACCAGGAGGTATATTTAACATATGGGATACTCCGCAAGGAACAAACACAAATGTAAACGAAAATTTGTCAAAATTGTTCTGAAGATGAAGATTAGTCTGTAACAATTGTGTTTAAATATTCTCGTTTATGTAATGAAATATTTAATATTTTTATTTTTTTATTTCAACTTTTTGTGTCCTTGTTTAATATACATTTATATTTTCTAATGATGTTTTTTATTTCGTGTTTAAAATTTCAGATTTTTTGTTTATGTCAGTTACGATCACAAGGCATCCACAACCTAAGTTACGAAGAGAGAATTGAATTGTGGAATTTGGAAAATGAGCAATTTATGGAGTTAATAATTCAGCCAAGTTTGCATCATCAATATTTTAAAAGAGCACCAGAACTAACAGACCGAGGTTTGGATTGGGAAAATATTTGGCCTCGACTACAACAAGATGCTAGGGCTTATCTTCAGTTACTGCGAATGTCAATGCCATGTTTTATAATGTTCTGTGATACGCTACAAAAAAATTACGGTCTTCAACCAACATTAAATATGAGCATTGAAGAAAGTGTGGCTATATTTTTACGGATATGTGGGCACAATGAAGTTCAAAGAGATGTTGGTTTGAGATTTGATCGAAATCAAGAAACTGTACAAAGAAAATTCATTGAAGTTCTTAAGGCTACTGAATTACTTGCATGTCATTATATTAGAACTCCAACAAGAGAACACCTTGGCAGAATTCCAGAAAGACTTATACAAGATCGAAGATATTGGCCATATTTCAGTGGATTTGTTGGAGCTATGGATGGAACTCATGTATGCGTAAAAGTGAAACAAGAATTACAAGGAATGTATTGGGATCGACATGATAATCCATCCTTGAACATCATGGCAATATGTGATTTGAATATGTTATTCACATATATTTGGAATGGAGCACCAAGATCATGCCACGATACATCAGTTTTGACAATGGCACAACAAAGTGACTCTGAGTTCCCTTTGCTGCCACCAGAAAAATATTATCTTGTTGATTCTGGTTATCCAAACAAACAAAGATTTGTGGCTCCATATATATCATCACGAAACAGAGTTGTGAGATATCATATGGCTCAATTCAATTTTGGTCCTGCTCCTCGGAATAAACAAGAACTCATTGTTGTTTCTAAGTAACAAATATTCTAAAGGGGCCCTGCTAGAGCGAGCTGATTCGGCACGTTACAAGCCGGCGAGTTCTAACTGGGCCTAGTGGGCTTCATTGGGTCAAAGGGGAACGCGAATTCACTTGGGGGTGTGGGGGGGGGGGGGGTTTCCTTATTGGGCTAGACTTAGGTTTTCCTTTTTCTAGGTGATTTGGGAGTCGGATTTTTTTGGGGCTATAAATACAAGGCTTAGTGGTTGTAATTATTCATTCACACAAATAATAAGAAAACCCTAAACGGGTGTTTGCCTCAATTTGCGATTTCTCTCTTAAGTTTATTGCTTTCTTCGTGCTTGATTCACAACAAGTGGTATCAGAGCTCAAGGTTTTCCACGTGCCATGACGAAAGGAAATTCTCTCAAGTTCAATGTTCCTAGGTTCGATGGGAAAGGGAATTTCAGTCTGTGGCAAAGTCGAGTCAAGGATGTGCTGACGCAGCAGGGTATGAAGAAGGCGCTGTTAGAGAAGAAGCCGGACAAGATCAAGAAGGATGATTGGGACGATATGCAGGATCAAGCTGTTTCGACGATTCGACTTTGTCTCTCTGATGATATCACCAATCAGGTGATGAACATCACGACTTGCAAGGAGTTGTGGGATAAGTTAGAGAAGATGTACATGTGATAACACCGTATTTTGACCACTTTTATGGATCATAATTATGTCTTATGCAGGTGTTTTAACTCTGTTTTCAATGGTTTTTAAAGTGTTTTCAATGTTTTAGAGTTTCAAAAGACTTTTCAGGAAACTTGGGCAAAAGATATGCAATTTGGAACAAATGAGCAATTTTGGAAATGCAGACCGCCAGAAGTATGACAAGCGATGAAGGCTTTCTCACCGTCTGATCACCCCAAAAATTTGAGACAACATATAGGATCCAACCAGCTTTCTAATGCACTTGGTTTGGAGACAATCCAACGGTGAGATCTTCAGATATTCCCGATGTAAGAATGATAGAAAATGCAGTTCCGGAAGAGAGCTGTGTGTCGGGACTGCGGCCAACACCTGTTTTCCCGCGGGTAGAGCCACCGCGACTGCGGAACTTGGTCGTTCAATTTTCAGACGACTTAATTAAAGCCCAAATCAATTCCTTTCGTTCTTTTTGAAGCCCTAAGTGTCCAGGACCACTCCAGAAGCTATAAATACCCCCTTTAGGTCATTCTAAAGGGTGTGTTCTTTTCTGTTCTCAAATTTTCGTGTGAGACTCAAACCCTAGAGAGGGAGGCCGCCGTTTTTGAAGGAGGAGCCGCCGCTGGAGGAAGACATCGCGCCTCCATCTGCTTCTCTGTTATTCGTTTTTCTTCCTTCTTTTCTTTAATTTCCTGCACTTTCAATACTCTGTGATGATTGTTTACAATAAGTTTGAGTAGTTACCCAGTTGGGTTTAAAGGGATTGTTCAAAGGGAATTTCATGTGTCTTTGCTTATGAATCGATAGATTTAGGATTATTAATCTTCTAGATGTTCTTTATTTGCCTTTAATCTTACTGCGTGATTCTTTGCTGGCCACTTAGAAGCCGATCTGATATGATATGTTGCGAAAGTATTCATTGATTGTCTAAACTAGGGTGAAACGAGCAATTCTTCTATATGAGTGGAAACCTACCTGTAGTTGAGTTGTGAATGTTGATGAGTCTTGTTCTGCTATTGCATCTTCTCTCTTCCAGGATCAGAGTGGAAACCTACTGATCAGGGTTGCGAGAGATAGTTGTTTAGTGCTGCGAAAGTAGGCTATTCATACTTCCGTGCCTCGAGTTCTAGAACATACGTAGTTGATTACCTTTATCATTTGTTTAAAATCGACATAGCTTAGTCCATGAACCCCTGCGAAACCCCTTGAGCCCCAACGTTTGTCTTTCATTGCTTATAACCTTCAATTTTAGTTTGCTATTCATTCGCTTGTTCTTTGCTTCAAATCGCCTCTTGTTTAATCGCCTACTACTTGCTTTCGTTTGCTTTCGTTTTTGTCAATTGCTTTTTAGTTTTTAATTGCTTTCTAGTTTAGATTTAGTGACAACCAAAACCCAAAACCAAAACCCAAATTGTTTAGTTCTAATCTGATTTAAGCATAGCCGTGAATTCGTACTGAAACAACTAAGTCTCTGTGGATCGATACCCTAAGTACTACATCGCACATCTGTGCACTTGCAGAAATTTAGGGGTTATAAATTTAAAACCTGAAGCTTAGTAAAACAAAAACCGACCAACCCCGTTTACAATCGCATCAAGTTTTTGGCGCCGTTGCCGGGGACTTTGATTTGTTTCGTTGCGAATCCCAGCTTAAATCCATTAGAACACTTGTTTACTTTTACTTTTCTTTTGAAACTTTCAGGTTTCTCTGTGATGAGAGGCCAGGAACATGTTCCCGAGACTCTTGGTGATCCACCATATCGTGTGGATGGTGATCCAATCAATGATGACCTAACTGATGATGAGTTTGAAGAACCGATCTATGATGACAATGAGCTAATCAGATCGACAAAACGTGAAGATTCGAGAAATTCTTGGGAGATCGAAGAGCTATTCAACCAGCCTTACCTGAGGATGGCAAAACCGAAATTAAGGTACCCTATATCCATTTAGTTCAGCAAAATCAATTCCATGGTTACAATTTCGAACACCCGATTGACCATATCGAGACGTTCGAAGAATTATGTGCAACCATTACAGCAAATGGGGATTACCACAAGTGTAGTCTTTTCCCATTCTCTCTTAGAGATAATGCCAAAAAATGGCTAAAATCTTTGCCACCTGCTTCACTAAAAATGTGGGCAGCGTGTAGAACTTCTTTCCTAAATCGTTTTTACACTAGAAATCGTTCAAATCTCTTAAGAAACAAGATAAGAACTTTTAAACAAAAAGAAGATGAAGATCTTTTAGATACTTGGGAAAGATTTAGGGAATACCAAAGAGATTGTCCACACCATGGATATACCGAGGAATACCTGCTGGGTATCTTCTATCGCGGTATAACTCCAGAGTTACGACACTCTTTCGACACAGCAAGTAATGGAGATTTCTCAACTAGATCTGTAGAAGATGCTCACGTTTTCATTAAAAATTTCGCAAACAGCATCCGAAATCAAGTAACCTTTGGTAATTCTGCACTTCCTGAGAAGAAAGAAGAAATTTCGGAAGTTATGAAGTGTCTCCATTACATAATGAGTCATCTTGGATTGCAACAACCAAATAAGGTACACAATACGTGTAACTTTAACGGCTGGGACAACCCAATGGATTCTTATGGTCCAGGGATGGTTAACACTGCAAAAGTCTATCAAATTCAAGATTTTCCATTCGTTTCTAATCACCGCGGGTCCATTCATCCGGACCGCGGCAAACCAAGCTTTCACCGCGGTCGTGATGATGCTGACCGCGGCCAAGACCTGTTTCACCGCGGTCGCCAGCCTTCTGACCGCGGGAAACCGTCTTCCGAACTTGCCTGGAAACCACCTTCCGAACCAATCTTGGCTATTCAATCTAATCCTGTTTCATATCCTAGTTTTCCCTCTTCTGAAGCTGAAAACCTAAGCAAAAAGATTATAGAGCTTGAAAAATCTAGGTCTCAAGAGATTAGTGATCTTAGATCTGAATTAAAAATGATGCAAGAGGATTTCAATGAAAAATTTTCCACCCTCCTTAGCCTGATGATCAAAACCAATTCTAGAAACATAGAAAATTCTGAAGAGGAGCCAAGTGAAAATTCTTTTGAAAGCTCAAGTGAAGCAGGTCCCTCTGATCATGTGAAAGCTATCACACTTAGGAGTGGATTAGCTTACAAAGAGCCTGAATTTCCTAAAGATCCCGAAGATTAGGAAAAGGCACTACAAGAAATGTGGGTATTATTAGCGGTCGTTAACCGCTATGAATCGTATAACATAGCGTTTCCTTAAGCGCTCTGACAGCGCCCGTCATCGTAGGTCTGGCACTTTAGATAGCGGACTTGTCGAATGCTATATTTAAGTAAATGCCAATAGCGTTTATGACGCTGCTATTATTAATTTTTATAATAGCATGTATTAATTGTTATGATTTGGTTGTACCTATCTGAATTGTTTGACAAAGATAGCATATATTTTTCTGTTATTAAATTAATTTATAATGACCCGAATTTAGATTTAAATAATTATTTTTAATAATAAAAATTAATTTTGGTTTTATTAAATTGCAAATTATTTTGGTGATAATAATTTCATAACAAAAAATACCATTCATTAATCATTTCCACGTTTACAAATCCAAAATCATCAGCAACCAAAACCAAAAATCATCAACATTTCCATGTTTATTCTATCAATCAACCACTAATAACCCTTCACAATCATCCCTAACATAAACACTATCATCATCAGAATGTTCACCATCGAGATCTTCAACTTCTGGTATAGGTAAAGGTGCAGAACCTAAATCCTCCTCTGTTTCCAACTCATGATAGCCTCTAGGTGGTGCTCTCACAACAACATACCAATTTGAAGAATCATCTTCCCTAGAGTAGAATACTTGTTTCGCTTGAGAAGGTAGAATGAATGGATCTTTCAAATATGCTGCTTGGTTCATATGAAGGTTCACAAGAGTGAAGCCATCTTCTTCTTTCACACCATTCCCTGAGTTGGCCCAATTGCATCTAAACAGAGGTACTTTGAACATGTGATAGTCCATAAGTAGAATCTCCTTTATCACTCCATAATATGTAAGCATATCAGCTACTTGTCTTGTATCTCGTGCACTTGATCTACACATGCTAAATGCTTCATAAGTGACTCCACTGTTTTGTGTCTTCCGCTTAACTGCATCTGTGTGAAATCTCTGCCCATTGACGATGAACCCTTTATGTGCTTGCGCAACATTTCTAGGTCCAAATGCTAACCACTTTATCTCCTTGGAATGTCCTACAGTTGCATCTGAATGAATCTGATCCAGGAAAAAACCACCAATTTCAGAGCAATCAGTAATCTAAAAATCTGAACATGAACATGAACTAACCAATCCGTACATTTACTGAAATGGTAATCAAGAAGAGTGAAGATGACAACCTTTGTTTTAACCCATTGTGCAAACTGCTCTGTATGGTTTTTCCACAACAAAGTTTCATTTTTCTCACATCGAGCATCAGTAGCTTGTAATTCTTCCAAATGCATCCTGAGTTTACAGTAAACAACAACTATGAAAATGAAATACAAATTTTAAATAGAGCTGAAACTAAAAGGATATCCTCTTACCCAACATACGGTTCCATACAAGCCATGTTCATTAGCACATAGCGATGTGCATTGTCTCTATCTTTATCAGAAAGGGTGACCTGTTTACCCTTCTGTAGAGGTCGACCTTGAAGTACCATCCTATCATCCTCAATATCTTCATTACGATTCACTCTTTCTTGAACTGGTACTGAATCTTGAAGGAACTCTAAACAAAATGCAATGCATTCTTCAGATAAATATCCCTCAGCCATACATGCTTCTGGCTTTGCATGATTCTTAACATAAACCTTTAATTTTTTCATGTACCTACAATTCAGTCAACATATATGCATATTAGACTAACATTATTGCATGAATTTCATATAGTAAAGTAATTGAGTACATCAAACCTTTCAAAGGGATACATCCAGCGGAAGTGGACTGGTCCTCCTAAACGTGCCTCTTTTGATAGATGTATTGGAAGGTGGAACATGATATCAAACAAGGATGGAGGGAAGAACCGCTCCAGTTGACACATTGTTTCCACAAACTCAGACTCCATTGTTATGAGTTTCTCTGGGTCAATGATACGCTGGCACAATCTGTTAAAGTAATTGCATAATCTGGTAATAGCAATCCTAGGTCCTCTACGTAACAAACCTCTTAACGCAGCTGGTAACAAGTTTTGTACTAGCACATGATGATCATGCGACTTCAAACTTCCTATATTATGAGGGTTAACTGAAACATTGTTAGCAATATTACCACAATAACCATCACGACCTCTAAACTTAGATAACCTTTGGCAAAAAATGGCCTTCTCTTTCTTGGATAACCAATAGGCTGCTGGAGGTAAGTATGTTTTCTTTCCCCTAACCTCTGAGTGCAAGTGCTTTCTGATTCCAATATCTTCTAAGTCTTTTCTTGCTTTCAAACCATCTTTCGACTTGGCAGTTTGCATCAAGATAGACAATATAGCATCCGAGACATTTTTTTCTACGTGCATCATATCAATATTGTGACGCACAGGCAATTCCTAAGACATTAAACAATAAACTGTTAGGCATATACGTATACAAGAAACTGAGAATATTGTTTAGTTAAGTTACTTTACCTTCCAGTAAGGTAGTTCAAAGAATATTGATCTCTTCTTCCACCGCCATAGATCATTTGATTCTTCACACTCATCTTCTTCAACCAGCTCATCATCTTCCAAATCTGTTCTTTTTCTTTTTTTTTCCTTGTCTAGAGGTCTTCCAAAATCATTCCTAAACGCCTTTACTGTCTCATAAATTTCAGCACCTGTTTGTATCCTATTAGCTCTCCCAACTTCAACAGTGTTGTCAAACCACCCTTTTTTAAATCTGTAAGGATGGCCAGGCGGTAGTCTCTTTCTATTTCCCATGTATACATACTTACGGCTAAAGTTAAGCCACATAGAAGGAGTATCCTTTCCACAGACGATGCAAGCTTGTTTCCCCTTGACTTTACTTCCAGACAATACTCCCAAGGCTGGATAGTCACTGATACTCCAAAGTAGTATGGCTCTAAGTGTGAAGTTCTCCTTCGCAAATGAGTCATACACTTCAATACCCTCAGACCACAAATCTTGTAAATCTTCAATCAAAGGTGCTAAGTAGACATCTATGTTATTACCAGGAGCTGATGGACCAGGGATCAACAAAGTTAACATTATATTCTCAGCCTGCATACACATTGTTGGAGGCGTGTTATAGTTGACCAACAATACTGGCCATGTGCTGTGATTGGTGTTTTGCATAGAGAAAGGGTTCATCCCGTCTGTACAAAGTCCAAGTCTAAGGTTCCTTGGTTCGGCAGCAAAGTCAGGCCATCTGTCATTCACTTGTGCCCAAGATATAGAATCAACAGGATGTCGCATTGTACCATCTTCAGTTGCATTTGTTGAATGCCAACGCAAATGCTCAGCCATCCTTTTTGATCTAAACATCCTCCTAAATCTGTCCTTGATTGGAAAATATCTAAGGATCTTTGCTGGAATCCCTATCTTCATCTCATTACTGTGCTTATCTTTCTCCCATCTTGAAACTTTGCACCTTGGACAGCTTTCTAGCTTTTCAAACTCCTTCCTATATAATATGCAATCATTCCTACAAGCATGAATATTCTCGTACCCAAAACCAAAGACCTTCAGAAACTTTTTGATTGCGTCTGTACTCTTCGGAAGCACATTGTCTTCAGGTAGCATATCTTGAATTAAAACCAACAGCTGATCAAAGTAGTTCTCAGACAAACCACTCTTAACTTTGATTCTGTAGAGTCCCATGATTGCTGCCACCTTTGTGTATTTCACACAAGTAGAGTACAATGGAGTTTCAGCTTCTCTTAACTTCGTCCTGAATTCAGTTTCTTCTAGAGCTTCATCCTCCTCATTTGGTTCCCCATTGTCATTCGGATTACCTTCACCTATACAAAATGCTGTCTTCAACAAATCAAAAGCCTCAGTTTCAGATCCAGGAGCAATATCTTCCGTACAATCTCTTTTCTCACCATGAATACTCCAACAAGAACTCTTATACTTCATATCCATACCCCTAATCACTAGATGCTCAACAATCTTCTCTAATAACTGATGGCTTAAATTGCGGCAATCTCTACAGGGGCATAGCATTTCAGACAGATTACCTAATCTTCTTGCTGATGAATTCACGAAATTAGTCACTCCTTCTGAGTACTCAAGAGTATTCCTACATGGTAAATCGGGAAATAGAAGTTAGCCTAACAAGATAAATTGGGAAATACAATTATAAGATTGAGAGATTGTGTTAAGAAGATCAAACCTTGGCAGGAAAACCCATGCCTTGTCCATATGAAAACGACTGAGATCGAGATATTTCAGTTCGTCTGATAAGAGATGGTGTTACGAAGAATGTGTTATCATGTTAAGAAGAATTGTGTTAGAGATTGTATTAGGGATAAGGAGAGATCGAGATATCGAGAGATTGTGTTGCGAAAGATTGTGGTAGAGATTGTGTTCTTTTTTTTGTCGGCGCCAAAGATTGTGGTAGAGCTAAATTTTTCATCTCAATCTAAATTTTTTCGGAAATTCACCTTTTCCCGGTTAAACGCATTCATCAGTAAAGGACGGCTCAGATTAGAGATGCAAAGGTGGAGAGACATATCCAACGGTGAAGTAAAGGCCACGTCTGCGATCTGCGTATAATTTATTCATTGGTCAATCTGTTTATTCCATTTTTTTAGTTTTAAAATAGGTTTATGGTATTAAAAATACGTATATAATCCAATTTTTTTTTGAAAATTTATAAAAATCAGTTTAAAAATATTCGAAAATTATTTCTTATATTTTGTATTCATATTTCAAATTAAATAATACAAACACTTGTTTGTATCCTACTTTAGGGTATATAGTCTACTTAAACACTTTAGGGTATAGTATTAAGTCAAACACTTAGTTGTAATATGTACAAAGAAGTTTTTAGTATGTTTTATGTTTAATCAAACACTTAGAGTATCAATTCATATAATCCAATAATCAATAATTAATTTTAGGTATAAAGTTAGCATGGTTTAGGGTTTAAGAGTCTACCACTTTAGGGTATAGAATATGGTTTAGCTTTTATGGTATAATTTCATATAATTCGAAAATTAATTAATTTTAGACTTAGAGTATTGGTTTATTTTAAAATCATTTAGGGATTAGGGTATATGTATTTTTAAATAATTTCAGGTAATTAATTGTAAATAATTTAGGGATTAGGGTATAGAAATCTTGAATAAAATCAATTTAGGGATTAGGGTATAGAAATTTTGAATAAAATCAATTTAGGGATTAGGGTATAGAAATTTTGAAATAATTTCAGTAATTTATTATCATATTACTTCTTATATCTTTTAATTTCAAAATTGAAAATTTCAAATACCACATATTAGTGCTAATATCACATAATATAACATAAGTATCAGACTATTACACAAAATACAAAATACATCAAGTTTTAATTAAACGTAAACCATAACCGGAGCAATCAAACCGGACCAGCATATAAGACTATTACACAATCTTAAGTTTCAAATGAACAATATTTTGTCATTTGGCCATGCCACAGTTGAACCTATCGCATCAGAAATGTATTCAATCTCTGAAGTTGGTTTCCAGACCTTTGCAGTACCAATCTTAGCCACTTCAACCCAAACCTTGCTTGCATTTGGACCTAGGGGTACAAAGTGGCACACATCGTTCGGATCCGTTGAAGATACTCTTCCTTCAGCTACCTTTCGTCCAGCGTTGTTGCAGTCTAACAGAAAACACTTACTCTTTGCACTTTTGGTAGAACTATTGCTGCCTGGACCCTACAATTCAAACCAGAAAATAGAATCAAGTATCAACATCAATACAATAGAATCAAGTACCAACATCAATACAACAGACAAACAAATAAAGAAACTTCAAATAAATCGCATACCACTGCTTTTGGCTCAGATCCTTTTAGCTCAGCTGTTTTGTAGGTGTTGCATCTGCAGACATGATTTCAACCTTCAGAACTGGCCATGCAATTTTCTCGTTAATTGCATCACCAATCAAGAACTTATCAGCGGTTGGCCTCCACAAATATGCATCATTTTTATACACCTTCACAACTTCAATACTAACAGCATTCGGACCTAGAGGTATATTGTTAACCATCTCTTTTGAATTAGTTGAGCACATGATTCCTTCACCAATAACCTCCTCCTCTTCATTAGTCCAATCAAATATTTTGCATCTTCGAATATCATCTTCATCGGTTTGCTAAAATGTAAAAAGCTAATGATTAGAGATATGGAAAGGAACTACAAACCAAGATTTACAAACCAAAATTACAAACGACTTACCCTGGATACATCGACAGAAGAGTTTGGAGCCCTGTCTAAAATGACTTTGTCTATTGGCCAAGCTATTTTGCATCCCACAGCTTGCTGAAGAGATGACATATCTACTGTAGGCCTCCAAAGAGAAGCTTCTGGGTTTACTGCAGACTTGACAACAATGGCCACTGCATTGGGACCAATTGGTACACGACCAATTTTGTACATCGGTTCAGCAGTGTAGAATTCTCCAACACCAACAACAACATCTGTTGACTCAAACCAGTCCAGTATTTCTACTCTCACTCCTTCTTTCAAAAACCCACTACTCGCAGATGTTTCAGGATCACCATTACTTTTCTGAAAGAAGGAAAGTGAATTAGTAAATGTCATAATACTAGTTAACCAACTGACATATGAAAATACATAATTACCTTCTTCGCAGCTAACTCGTTGACCATTCCTTTTAACTGTCTAATCTCACTTTCCATATCAGCAATCTTTGCGTCTCTAGAATGCAGAAACGCTAACTTAGTAGCTGTAATCCCTCTGCCAAACCCCCTTACTCGGCCAGGTTTGTCTTTTCCCAAAACCTTGCTCACAGCATCTTCCCTGATATTTTCAGAAGCTGATGTGGAGTCCATTTGACTATCAAGTGACCGTATTTGTTCCTGATACAGATATATGTCCAGATGTTAACTCAATGATCATAATCCATTAATTGTACACAATATCTCAAGTTCAAGAATTCTTACAATAGTCTCAGCAAATTGAGGCTTCACAGGTCTACCATCACCATGAGTGTGTCCCGCAATCCATATCTTACTCCTCGTTACCTTCCTTGGGTCATTACTCTTTTTTTTCTATATAAAATACAGACATATGTTAGTACCATTTTAATTCAAAGTAATTAATAATATAGATGTTTGAGTAACTATTTTACCATATCATGAGCTAATCGAAGCATTCCTTTGCGACTGGTGGTGTGAGGAATCTGATTTCTTCTCAGCTCTCTGTACTTGTCACTTATTACCTACAATATAAATCTGAATCAGTTTAAATCTATAAGACAATATTACATGTAAACAAGAGAGTGTCTTATTTAAAGATGGCTAACTAACGTTGAAATTTGTGCTACACTTGCTCCTAACCCAAGAGTTCCATACTTGAATGGATGGGATGTTGCTGGGTTTTAAAGCTATTCTCTCAGCAGCAGTCTTCGCAGCTCGTACTTCTGTCACTAGCCTTGACTTCCCAGCCCTCCACAAACTTCCCAACTGCTTTATAATAACAGCTTTCTGCCACTCTTCATGCACGTTAAACCTCCCTTGCAACATAATTTGCAGAGGTCAAACATGTTTACAATTTCATATATAGTTATTAACAAAACGTAATATGCAAATATACCTGAATTTCCTCCCACATTGTGTCTCTTGTCACTGGATCAAGTTGTCTCCAATCACTAAGAGTAACCGGAACGTGTTCCCTCACAAGAGGACCAAGAAAAGATGATAGTGTTACTGAACCAGGTCCAACATGATCACCACACTCAGTGAATGTAACTTCAACCTTTTCTTGAGGATTTTCAGCCACCTTCCGCATCTTTGTTGGTCCTCTTCTCTTTTTTTCCTTCACTACATCTTCTCTTTGTTGGTCCACATCTTTTTCTTGAGTGTTACCATTGGTAACTCCATCTTGTTCCATATCGACAACTTCTTCTTCATTTTCATTATGTTCCTGTCCAGGATTCAAACCATCTTCTGCTTCCTTCTCAGAAACTTCTAACTCAGGAGCTTGATGATTAGACTCTTGTTCCTCTGAAACTGCTTTGTCATGAACTTCTTTCTTAGAAACTTCATCTTCGGATTCCTCATTATAATCATCTTCCCCATTGGAAGCTGACAAGCTAATAGGCGTAGGATCTTCTACCTCTTCACATGGCACTTTCTTTTTTCTACCACCATTGCTTTTCTTAGCAACCTTTTTTCCTCTCTTCACCTTCAGTGTTGTTGCAGGTGTGGCCTCCAAGCCTTGATTACGTCGACTACGACGGGAAGCAACTTGTGATCCTCCTCTTGTCTTTACCATATCTGAAATGGATGAATACAGAAAATGAAACTCAAACTCAATCCAAACTAAATAATCAAAAACTCCAACAAGATAAAAGATTCAAAACCCAAAAAATCAAAATCTTCTCCTTAATATATATACAACTCGAAATCAAACTAACTTTTCGACAGAACCCAACATGCAACCAAACAAGATAAAAATCGATGAACCCCCAAATCATAAGAGTGAATCGAGTGAGAACAAACCTTTTTCATTCGATCGACAATGAAGCTTCGATTGGATCGGATGGATTCGATTCGATGGATTCGATTTGATGGATTCGACTCGCCAAAGGAATACAGAGAGAGAAAGGAAGACAGAGAGAGAGAGTTAAGGATTTTCTGAGAAACAATGAAGAAATAATTTGGATATACGTTATTTGGGGTTGACGGAAAAAAGAAGACTTATATAATGTTGATTTATTTTAGACGTAACATAGCGTTTTTTTTTATCAGCAATTGTAAGGTGCCCGCCCTTACCAAATTTACGCGGCCAATAGTTTTTATTTTCCCGCGATACAAAGTATAGCGTTTTATAAAAATAAACACTATAAAAAAAACCCGTCTCCGTATACAATAGCAGAACTGTCAAAAATGCTATCTTCCGATGCTATTAATACTCACATTTCTTGTAGTGTTAGGAGCTATGCTGAATCAATAGCTTGATTTCCAAGTTGTTACGGAAGCTACCCTGTACAAGAAGATCGATGACCTCACTCACCATGTGAAATCGCTGGAAGATCTGCACTCTCAAGATATTGCTACTTTAAAAAGGAAGATATATGCTTTCGAGGAAGAACAGCCAAGACAGAAGTATGGTATCCTTCAAGGATCCATCGATGCCAAGGCTGCCAAACTAGAGATTAAGGAGGCTAATGAAATCGCTTTATGGTACAGAGGAAGGACAGATGGTGTACTTCAAGAGATTGAATTTCTCTAGGTGCCAAGGAGACACAAACCTTGTTGTGAGGAAGATCTTTGAGTATCATAAGAAGGATTCTCTTGTTCATGGTCAGCACAAAGAAGGAGGATCAACCAATTCTGAAGACATCCTGGCAGAGCAAGAAGGAGAAGCAGCTGAGCAACCTCCGGAATTTCCCATCCTCACCGCAGCCGCGAGAGCTTCACCTGTGGCAGGAGGAGACTTGGCCGCGGGTGCGACTTCCCCATCCAAAGAAAACCCCCCTCCTTCCCATAATACAGATCACCGAGACTCTGCAGACCTAGAAGAGCATGAATCTTACATCCCATGCATGAAGATCACAGAAGAAGAACCGGATGTCATAGATCTGGATGATGAATCACCTAAGAGGATTGACATGCCATACATATATTCAATCCTCGAGTTGGATGCAGCAAAGTTCTATTATGATTTTTATTCTGCATTTGAGGCACCAGATCATCCACAGGAAAGACCAGTTCGAACTATGCACAAAGTTCAAGACAAATGTCAATTTCTTATCTCTTGTGACATTAGAGGTGAACGATTCCTCAATATTCTTTGTGATTCTGGAGCTTGCATTAACATGATGTCCAGTGCAACTGCTTTGCGACTTGGCATTAAGCCCATCTCAAGTACCAGGACAAAGATTAGCTTAGCAGATGATTCAAGTGCAACACCAAGAGGGATAGCCCGAGACATTCCTCTAAGGATTGGAGATTGCATTGCATCTGTCGATCAATACATAGTGAAGACCAAAGATGACTCTTATCCAATTATTCTTGGATGGCCTTTCTTAGCAACTGCTGGAGCCATCATAGATTGGCCCAACAGGAGAGTTTCTTTTGCCAATATCGACAAGGACATCTTCTATGAAGCTACACCATTTAAGAGCAAAAGGGGAGAACATAAAGCTAAGACATTTGAACCAGAAGAACTCTGGAGTGATGGAGAACCTGCAAGACAGAACATAAGGATCTCGAAAAGGACTTGTCTTAGGACAAGATCCTATTTGAACTAAGTCTTTTTCTTTGCAAAGTCTAGCTAAGGACTATAAACCAAAGCGCTTGATGGGAGGCAACCCATTTTAGGTACTTATTTTTTTTTGTTTAAATTTTTTTTTCTATTAATGTTTTGTTTCTTTCATTTTAGACAGGCATTAGTATGCCACAAAAAAAAATGAAGAAAAGGAGCTGACCGCTGCCAAAGGAGGTCCAACCGTGGCCATCATGCATTTTACCGCGGCCAAGAAGATCTGGCTCGTGGCCGGCACGCGTCCCACCGCGGCCACAATGCTCCGACCCGCGGCCTGCACAGCCGGCCACCTTGGCCACCTCTATTCCACCTTGGCCACCTCCATTCCACTTTTCGCCACTTCCATTCCACCCTTGGCCACTTCCACCACCACCTTGACCAATTCTTCTTTGGATCCCTAGAATTCAAGTTTGATCAAGCATCACCACCACAATCACCTCACAATCCATCACCAACACCAGGTAAGTCTTCTATTTCCTCAATCTTTTTAATTTTTACATACTCTATTTCTCATCATTGCCTGCTTTATTTCACACTAGGGATAGTTTGATTTAAGTATGGGGGAGGATTTCTTCCCTTTCAAACCACGTTTTCTTGCATGAGCCATTGCATTCTGCATGTTTCTTTAAAACTTTTCAATTTTTTCTGTTTTCTTAAAACTTTTCAAAAGTCTTTTGAGTTTTAAAAAAGTGTTTTCAAAGGTGAATTACATTTTGAGGGAATAATGACAAAATTGATGATGATAACCAACCTGTTTGCTTCTACACCAATCATTCATGAAAGCTCTTTCAAGGTTTAGTACTAGACTAAGCGGTAGCTAGAGTACTTACACTACGAAATCCCACCAGAGGACTTCTATTCATGAAGATCTTTTCTGACAGGATATACTAGCTCATTTTACTTGGACTTAATCTTGACATCTAATTTTCTTATCAGTGGTTTTTGTTTAAAAAAGGGCATCATGATATACATCTAGGACATCTTTACATTATTGTTACCACTCTTTGTTTTCCTAGATGGCCAGTTCATCTTTAGCTGGTACCGCACTCTTAACCCAAAACCTTTATGTTTAAACCTCATGCATTCTCTCTTTAGTTTATATCGACAGATATGTGCAAAAACGCTGGAGAGGGAGGAACAACATAGTCTTCAGTTACTCAAGAGAAAGAATGAAAGAGACCAGAAGGGAGTGTGCCAGAAATCGTATGAATTCTCAGAAAAGCTCATTCTAAAAGGTAAATTTCATGCTCCCTAGGACTCTAAACAAAAAAAAACAAAAAAAAAAACAAAAAAGAGAAAAAGAAAGAAAGGAAATGACTACTAAGAGCCTAACAGAGACTTAGAAGACGAAATCACTTGAGCCAAGGCAATAGGTATTCACTTAAGGAGTTATGGATTCCCAACCTGGACAAAAATCTAAGTCTGGGGAAACTATAAGGAGAACTTGAAGAAAGGAGATCAAAAAATCTTGAAGCAAGAAGAATTTGACTGAAACTGTAGGGGCATTTACAGTTCCATCCTCTCTTGCTGTTTTGCATAATGTTCTGTCTAACTAGAAAAAGGTAACCCTAAACACATCAGCCTTACCATTAAAAAGCCTTTTTGATACCTAACCTTGAATGCCTTGTTTAATATCCTTTTGATAAGAACCACTGAAACCTTTAATGAATGTTAAAAGCTAGTTGACTGAAGTTAGTTCTAAGTGTGTCGATTTTCGCATGACGGATTAACGGACTAGTTATGTTTGTATTTTGGTGAGAATTTTCTAGACTTGATCTGATTGATGCATTGTCCAAAATTAAGGTCTAGAAGTATGGTTGCTGATATTTTTGAGTTCCCTCTTAATTGTTGAATGATATTTTTCCAGATTTGATCTTGTTTTGTTTGAGGACAAACAAAGTTTTAAGTCTGGGGGAGTTGATAACACCTGATTTTGACCACTTTTCACCATTGATTTCAAATGCTTTTTCAAAGGTTATACTTAGTTTTAGGAACTTTTATAATGATTTCCATGTATTTGTAGTTTCAAGGCTCTTTTCAGAAAACTTAGGGAAAATGATGGCAAAATGGAAGAAATCCACATTTTTAGCTCTGAGTCAGATAGTCAGAAGTTCAGCCTCAAATGAAGACATTCTAACCGTATGATCCAGCTCAACTTTGGAGACAATCAAGAGGAGACAACCAACTTTACATCACAAAGATCCAACGGTGCAATCAAAAGATACATGGAGAACAAATTGACCCAGTTCACCAGTCCTAGAAGACTCTCACCCGCAGTAAACACATATTTTACCTGCCCTGGAAGACTCTCACCCCCGGTGGACCTTAGGACGAGCCACAAGGCCCAACATCAAAGCCGACTTCGCCATTTCTCTTCAGAGAAACCCTAAATGAGACCTGGAAGACCTTAGGACCTATAAATACATTGTTTAGCAGCCCTAAACGGGTGTGTGCTCCTGTAATGTGATTTTGAGCTACCAAACTCTGTTTTTCTAGGGTTAGGCGATGGAGATGGGGATCCTTCCCCAGATCCATTGTTCTTTCTTCTTTTTATCTTATTAACTTTTCTGTTTTATTCTTTTGCATTCTTCTATGTCTTTTATCATTTATTGCATCATGTAGATTAGACCCAGAGAGTCAAGTTGTTTGAAGATATTGACAAGCATATATATCGATTAGGATTTCTATTGTTAATAACACTGTTTTTTGACCACTTTTATGGATCGTTTTGAAATACTTTTTTCTATGTTTTTTATTGCTTTCAAGTACTTTTATTATGTTTTTGGAGTATTTGTAGTTCCAAGACTCTTTTCAGGAAACTTAGGGAAAAGCTTAACAAAATGGATAGAAGACGAGATTTTCAGCTCAGAGTCAAACCGTCAGAAGTTCACCCCCGATTGAAGGCCTTCTCACCGTCTGATCCAGCTCAAATTTGGAGATCTCAAACATGGAAGTATCAGCTTTCCAGCACACTTTACAGCTTGGCAATCCAACGGTTTAATCAATAGATACACGAAGAGCAAGATGTCACGTAAACCAGCTTGCAAGCATTTCCAACCACGGCCAACAGCCATTTCACCACGGTCAGAGGCTTCCCGATCGCGGCCAACCATCCATTCCCTGCGGTCACGCACATCCCGACCGCAGCCAGCCTACTCCAAACTCCAAGGCCTACTCCAAATCCTTTTCTCAGCCTCAATTTTGGAACCGTAGACACCAGAGAGCATTGGAGACTATAAATACTTATCATTTAGGTAGTCTTTAAGAAAGACGAAATACTTTACAAGAAATTTTACTTTAAGCTTTTGTTTTGAGGTTTAGGGAGAGAGAGTTTTGTCTCTTGAACCCTTGTTCTTTGTTTTTCAATTTCGATTTCTGTTCTACTTTTTAATACTATGTTTTTGATTTCGTTCATCGTGTCTGATTAGTTTTATTGTTGGGTCTAAGGGATTTTCGATGGGGATACATATATTCGTTGAGGATTTCATGAGCTATTGAAGCCGAATCTTAGAACTTTTTCTTCTTAATTTATTTTTACTGCATGAGAGTCATGAACTACAATCTGATTCAGATGATTGGTGAGACGAAAGTGTTCATCCGCTGTCAGATCTAGTTTGGGAGAGCAAAACAAATATAGGAGTGGAAACCTACCTATGGGCAATTTGTGAATGCTGACGACTCTTAAACATAATGCATCTCTTCTCTTCCAGCATTTCTTCTGAATTTATTTTTACTGCATGAGAGTAGCGTCATGAACTACAATCTGATTCAGATGCTTGGTGACAAGAAAATGTTCATCCGGTGTCAGATCTAGTTTGGGAGAGAAAAACAAACATAGGAGTGGAAACCTACCTATGGGCGATTTGTGAATGCTGACGAGTATTAAACATAATGCATCTCTTCTCTTCCAGGGCCAGAGTGGAAACCTACTGGTCAAGCTTGAGAGAGATAGTTGTCTATGATCACGACAGTGGCGTCTTCATACGTCCGTGACTCTAGTTCAAAAAGTTTAAGCTAAGATCTTATCAAATTTACTCTCTAGCAATGTTTTGAATCGTTCATACCCGAGAGAAAACTTCCCTGAAACCCAGTGCCTCGTTTCTATTTTCATTCAAGCTTTTGTCTAGTATCTTTACTTTTTCAATCGATTTTTATTTAAGCAATTAGGTTTAGCCGTTTTTCTCGTTTTTAGTCGATTTCACTAAGTTTAGTTATTAGGTCATTTTAATTCCCGTATTTTCTCATTAAGATTAGTTTTTACGTTTTAAAGACACCACCAAAACCCTCACAAAAATCCCCTGGTTCTAAACTTCCTTACTCTATATTTCTTTCGAAGGATTTTGCAAGAAAGATCCTCTTTCCCTGTGGATTCGATCCCTAAGTACTACAATCGATCAGCTGTGCACTTGCGGCTATTGATTTCATTGAGGGTAAAACTTGACATCCTCACGACACGACACATCAATTGTTCTTAGCCATATTCTGGATCTCATCTCTTCAAAGTTGTTCATAAAACATGAGAGTATATTCATGACCTATTCTCTGAGCCTAGGATCGATCAGAGCCACGAGAGTGCTGTATCAGATCATCCGTACCTAGCTTCAGAAGAACATAGTTGCTATAGGAGTCGAGAGCCACCTACGGAGAAGATGTGAGCAGACGAATTCAATATCTAATGCATGATCTTAAATTAAGCATGAGAGCGAGAGTTAATTGCTAGATCTTCGAGATTAGTTGATTAAGGTGATCACAGTTGGTTAATCATACATATGTCTATTCTAGTTCAATGCAGATTCCCAGAAACAGATGAAGGAAAATTGCCCGGAAGCTAATTGAAAATGCCATCATACATCGATTAGAGTAACCCGGATCAGTCTAAACCGCCACCTATGAGTTTAAGAGTCTTTAGTTTGAGTCGATATGCTTTAGATGTTCTTTTAACAATTCATCCTGCATTGCACTTCTTGTGAATATTAGATTAGGTTTAGTTTAGGATCTTAACCAAAAACCCCAAAACATTTTATTGGTTTATTACTTTGCTTACTTCCCAGTTTGTTGTTTCTTGCAAATTAGACATCCTCCCTGTGGATCGACACCCTAAGTCCTACAACGTACATCTGTGCACTTGCAGACACTAGGGTTTTATAAATTTAAAACTTTTGGAGGACCAACGAGCTTGATAAAAAACAACTCTAGGCCCGCAAGCCCATCAATGCTGTCGGGTGAAGTTTTATGCCGAGACAGGAGATTTTTATAGGCTAAAAAGCTTACCGCGGTATACGATTCTCGGATATTTTCCTTACCGCAGGAAGCATTTCTCGGCTAAAACATGTTTGCACCTGCGCGCATCAAATATTGCCAATCCGGAGAAGCTTCTGGTCTGAATCAGTTAACGGGGTCTTCATCAAAGTTGGAGATGATCGAGTCAAGATTTCAGAACAGTTGGAGTTACTGAATTCGGAGCAGTAAGCAGAGAGATATCACCACCGGGAGACACACCTGTCTTGCATGCATTCTAAAGCCCAACCGATGAGTTTCAGAGATTACGTGGGACGATGCCTTTCCAGGCCGATTCAGTTTACAAGGCCTTCATAAACATTCAAGGTCTTTGAGTTCTCTTTGCATAAAATCTAAGTTGTGGTCTGAAACATATTGTCTCCGGAGAGAACACGGGTCCAAGAGCTGTTTTCCTACCGTTCCGATGTGATGCAAAGATGAGTAATCTGGGGAGCCTTCCACTTCCCAAGCGCCGATGGTTTTTTCACCAAAGTTTGAGCTGAATGAGTGATCTTTCTTATGGATCTGGTTTAAAGTCATTTGGAGTTACGTTCTGAAAGTTGTTGCTATCGGGAGACAAGCGGGTCGATACAAGCTTCAAGAGTTGTGATTTGTGCTAAGTGTTTAAACAGGCCTTGATGTCGTTCCCTCGACATTGCCTAAGCCGAGGCCTATTCCTTAAAGCTAATCCCTCGGTGTATCAAGACCGAGGAACACATGCTGAAGAAACAAAGCTGAAAATGACAAAGTGTTAAGCTAGACCTCTGCCTCAAGACCTCGGCATTGCATGTCGGACCTCATAACCCTTGACCCCTCGACTACCAAGCCCCTCAGCTTGTCTATGCTGAGGTCCTTTGTCACGAACCCAGATTCAAGAACAAAGCTGATCTAACGAGTGCACGTGAAGATGAATCAAAGACTAGGGTTCGTGCATGTTCTATTTGTGTTCTGCATGAGATCTTCATTTCAATCTCTGCTCACGTGCACCCCTCGACGTCTACACCTCGGCTTCACTCTCTCACACACCGAGGTGCTCACGCAACGACCCCACAAGACCAGTTCAGTACCCGGTTTGTTCTGGGCTGACCCGCATCACTTAGCTTTACTATATATAGTTTTAGGGACTAAAACCCTACTTATCTTATCTCTTATCTTATCTTATCTTAGAGAACTTGCCTCTTTTGTGAAAACTTGGTGCTTTAATCAGATATATCGTTTTTACGTGAAAGAACTTGTTCTCTTTGCTTCTTTTGATCATTCACAAAGCTTCTAATAATGTCTAGCATTACATCTTGCAAAGGATTAAGTGTGCTCTTCATGATTAGTGAGTAGTTCCATTATGAGGTTTTAGATAGGCTGATTAGGGTGCGGAAATGCTAGATTAGCGAGTTTAGGTTCTAGATCTGTATCATTCATTCTCTACTAAACCGATCTCTATGCTGGATCCATGAACATCACATGTGGTCTAAATCTGAGGTACTTTCACGCCTGAGAAGTGTTCGCTGAAATACCTGAACCAGGTTTAGTTGAGGTTTAAGAGTCTTTCATCATGGTAATTGGACTGATTCTTAATGCTTGCGATTCATGCTTCTCAAAAGGAATTTTGGTATGAAAAAGGATTAGCATAGAAGTTTAATGCCCTGATGAGAGGATTATCTTGTCTTTGAGTTCATGTTTAATGAATTTGTTTGATCATTTGGTTCATTAACTTGCTGATTTAGTATGGAAAGCACCCTAGTTCATTATCCTGTCTAAAGCCTCTGCCTCATCATTTCATTCACATCCGCTTATCTGTCTAGCTTACTTGTTTATTTATTTGCATTTGCTTTAGTTTAAATCTCTTATCTTTGTTCATTCGCTTGTTCTTTAAGTAGTTTAGACACCAAAACCATCTTCTTGATTGCACTTGACTTAAAATACACAGCATCTTAAACTAGTGTGTAACCACAAGTATGGATTGATACCTCTTCATCACTACAATGATAGAGGATTGATAACCTCTTTAAAGACCTAAAAAAGTCTTAGTTATCATCTTTTAAGGGTTCGACTTAGATTGTGTGTTTGATTCAAACAGCCTATTTCGTTCACTGATTGAAAGAGTCAATCAACCCAAGGATTGAGAGAGTCAATCAAATCATCTTCCATCTCTATTATCGCCCACTTTCGCATAAGCTTGTCAGCTTTTGATTATCAATAGATCGCTAAGCATCAGTGTGATTTCGTGCCTACATCACAGATGCTAGTGACTATGCAGTGGGAGCTGTCTTGGGGTAGAAAAAAAGATACGAAATTGCATGTGATCCTTTATGCTAGTAGAACTCTAGATGGAGCTTAGGAAAAGTATGCCACCACAGAGAAAGATATGCTAGCTATTGTGTTTGCATTTGAAAAATTTAGATCATATCTGGTGAGCTCCAAGATTATTGTATATACTGATCATGCAGCATTGTAATACTTGATGTCAAAGAAGGATATCAAGCCTAGGCTACTCAGACGGGTTGTTTTAATTTAAGAGTTTGACATGGAAATCAAAGACAAGAAAGGAATTGAGAATAGAGTTTCTGATCATCTTTCAAGGCTGAAGATAGAAGACCAGATTCCCATTGATGACTACTTGCCAGAAGAACTCTTACTGATGGTGAAGGCTTTGAATGAGCTGGAGGAGCACAAGAGCCTTCAAGAGAAGGATCTTCCCTGGTATGCTGATATACTGAATCATCTGTCTTGTGGAGTGGAGCCTCCATATTTAAGCAACTACCAAATGAAGAAGTTTCACAAGGACATCAATAAGTTTTTCTAGGATGAGCCTTAATTATATGTTCTGAAAAAGGATTATCTTTACAGAAGATGCATCATTGAAGAAGAGGTTCAAGGCATCTTGTTTGAGTGTCATGGGTTAGATTATGGATGAAACAATGCAGCATTCAAGACTTTGGGTAAGGTTCTCCAAGCAGGATTTGGGTGGCCTACAATGTTCAGAGATGCTCAAGCCTATGTCTCCAAGTGTGATGAGTGTGAGAGATCAAGGAATATATCAAAGAGGAATGAGATACCCCAAAACCCAATTCTATAGGTGGAAGTGTTTGATGTGTGGGGGGAATAGACTTCGTGGGTCCTTTCCCTTCCTGTTATGGAAACCAATACTTATTAGTAGCTGTAGATTATTTCTCCAAAAAGGTTGAAGCTGTTGCAAGTCCCACCAATGACTCTAAGGTTGTTGTGAAGCTCTTCAAGACTATCATCTTCCCAAGGTTTAGAGTCCCAAGATGCATTATTAGTGATGGTGGAAGTCATTTCATCAACAAAACCTTTGAGGGTCTCCTAAAGAAGTATGGTGTCAAGCATAAAGTTGCAAGTCCTTATCACCATCAGACAAGTGGTCAAGTGGAGGTATCTAACAAGCAGATAAAGGCAATATTAGAGAGGATAGTGAACAGCACCAGAAATGATTGGGATAAGAAACTTGATGATGCCTTTGCGCTTATAAGAAAAGCTTTCAAGATTCCCATAGGAACATCACCATTCAATCTTCTCTATGGGAAATCTTGCCATTTACCTGTGGAGCTTTAGTACAAAGCTCTCTGGGATGTTAAGTTGTTAAACTTTATATCAGTACAGCCCAAGAGAAGAGACTTTTTAAGCTTCAAGAGCTAGATGAGATTAGTATGGATGCTTATGAGAGTTCAAAGATCTACAAGGAAAGAACCAAGAGCTTCCATAACAAGAAGATCTTGAAGAGGGACTTCAAGGTTGGTGATCAGGTGCTGCTTTTCAACTATAGACTCAAGTTATTCCATGGGAAGCTCAAGTCTAGATGGTCTGGACGATTCAAGATCAAGGAAGTAAGAGCTTATGGAGCTGTGATGCTTGAAGCAAAGAATGAAGATGGCTTTGTGGTCAATGGTCATAGGCTTAAGCCATATCTTGCAAGTAAAACCAAAGAGGTAGCTTCTTTAGTCTCTCTTGGTGATCCTCTCTCCTCTTGAAAGAGTAAGAAAAGTCAAATATATTGACTTAAAACATTCTCTTTAATTGGTTTCATTGCTTTCTTTTTCATGTTTTTAGGAGTTTTTTTTATCTGTGTTGATGAGTGTAAGCAGGTGTCTAGGTAACCCAGGAGTTATGGTTAGAAAGAATTAAGCTCCCTCAAGAAAAAATGGACTTCAAATTGCATAAGATCTCCGGTCTGGCCTCTGGCAGAGTTTTTTCCGGTGCAAAAAGTGCAAAACTAAAAGAAGGCGGCACCAATCTGGCCTCCAGATGATTTTTGACCGGTGTGAGGATGTATTTCAACTGGTGTTGGCTCCGGACGAGACTCCGGACATAAATTAACCGGTGTGAAAACCCTTCAAAGGATGCAAAATGCTCCGGACCTCACACCGGCTGAATCTTGTCTGGAGTAGCTTGGAGACATGCTATTAACCGCTGGTCCAAAGGGTGCATTGGCCTTGGTCAAAGCTCCAGCTGACTCCAGCTGTCCTCCACCCTCATTTAAACCATCTAACCTGCACAAAAAAGGTCATTTCTTTCCTTCTTTTCTTTCTTTTTGCAAGAAACTCCATTTTTACTCTGGTTCATATTGATTTCTTGAATAGAAGACAATTTTTCTTGAGACCTGCTGAGGTATAATCGAGTTCTTGCATCCTTTGACTAAATCCCAATGTAACATTTGAATCTGTTGCATCTCTTTTCTAGAAACCATCATTGATGTGTTCTTGAGCAGTCTTGAAGAGAATTTTTCTTGGAATTGTTTTGTGCATTGTTAAGATAAGTATAAAACCTTAGGATTTAGGTTGCAAAATCGGTTAGGAGAAAACCATTAAGAAATTATCTGATATTTGAGTTTGAATTTGCATTTCTTGAATATTGATGTTCTTGAGATGTGATTTAATTTTCAAAAACCAATTCTCGGTTAATGCAACTCTTGTCTTTGTACTGGAAATTATGTGTGAATTACTCTTGTTCAAAAATTCATGCTTGATTTATTGCTAAATTCACATGGATTTTATAAGAGTGATTCCAAAATAAATCGATGGTGTTGTGTTTTTGATCAAGAAGACTCATTCCTTGTTTAAGAATTGCTGCTGTAGGTACAATGACAAAAGATGCACCTGAGCTGATGCCAGCAATGGCAACAACACAGCTCCAGAGGTGGTGCAAGTGTAAAGATAAGACCGTAAGAAAGCTGGTGAAAACGGTCAAGGGCTTGAAGAGGAGTGTCAAGATCATGAAGGGCACCATTAAAGAGCTCAGAGGTGAGAGAGAGAAGGGTGAGTCTTCTCAGATCAACAAAGAGCTGACGCTTCTATAAGAAGACAAATTGGCAAGAGCTCTCAACATGGAGGCCAAATGGTGGTGTTCAGCAATTAGGGTTCACCAGATGATGAGGTGAGAGCAAGAAGAGATGCTATGCGATCTCGCTCAGACCAGTCAAGCAATCCATCATACTCCTTGGGGTCTCCATCCCCATCTCCAAGCCCTTTAAAGGTAGCACTCCAACCATTGTTCATAGCATTTTAGCATTTTTATTTTGTCTTTTGCATTTTTGTGTTTGTTTTTCCTCTTTCTCATGCTTTTATTATACAAAGGACTGTGTAATTTAATTGTGGGGGAGGGGTTCAATGTTATCTAATCATGTTTTCTATGTACTTATTTTTGATTTTACACTTTTAGTCACATGCATTCATGAATTTCTTCTAAGTGCTTAGAAAAACAAAAAAAAAATCAAAAGTTTGAAAAATTTCCACAAAAGGAGTCATGTAGTTAAATTTACATTTTAAGATTGAGTCTAGATTGCATTTCATATAAGTTGCATTAGCATTTGGATGGGGAGTAATGATAGATTTTTCCAAGAAAAAGCATCACTTTAAGAGTTTGATTCATTGCCCAAATTGTAGTTCTCTAATGCATTTAAGAAATGAAATGTGCATCATTATATGAATCTTAGTTGAAACAGATTGTGAATTGAACCCAGCCCTAGCAAGTTGAACCTTAATTTGAATTGCAATTTTCATGTGGTGCATACTCAAATGAACTTGTGGATAGCATATACATATTTGGGCTAAAACTCCCTTTTACCACTTAGCTTAAATTGTTGATTCCCATGTTTTTAACAGATACCACACCTTGAACCCAACTTGAACCCAATTTTTCTTTCAAGCCAAATTGTTTGTGAGTGTTTGAGAAGCCACCTTGGATCAAATTTAGCAAAAAGTGTTAGGTTTAGAACAACAAGGGTAAGTGCTCATTTTGTCTAGTTCTATCATCAAGGAGCTAGTAGAAATTGGCTAGGGTGATATATTCATATCTTTTCATACTTAGCATGCATTTTTGGTCCAAGAATATAGTCTCATGCATCCATATAAGTAGTTTTCTTAGAGTTTTATCTTTGTTTTAGAGTTTTTAGGATTTTCATTAGGTCCAAGTGAGTCTTGCATTTTTGGAGTGTTATCTAGGTACTTTGGAGCTGTTTTTGAGCTAAGAAGGTGAAACCAGTGAAGAAAATGGTAAAAATGATGAAGGAAATGTGAATCGGGTCAAAAAGAAGTTTATCGGACAAAAAGAGAAACATCGGCCAAAAAGCTTGCCGCATGAAGCTTTTTATCGGCCAAAAAAAAGTACCAGAGAATGATTCTATCGGCCAAAAAATCTGAACCGCAGTACATGTCTCTCGGGAAACCATCATCTGCGCCGATACACTTTAAAGATTGCCTGTACGGGAAGTCTTACACCCCGAATCAGCTTCCGACGTCTTCAACAAGATTCGACAGCATTGAGTAACCTTTCCAGAACACTTGGAATTAACAGATGTGTAGCAGTGAGCTGAAAGACATGGCCAGTAGAAGATGTACTTATCTCGCAGCCATTCTGGACCGATCCGATGCATCTCAAAGGTTGCTCAGGATGAAGCCCTTCCCTTCCGATTCAGTTTCCGGTGTCTTTATCAAGATTCTAGAGCATTAAATCACGTGTCCAGAACGCTTTCAATCAACTTATTTGGAGTATTTAGCTGAGACATATTGCAAGCGGGAAAGTAACATGTCTCATAGCCAGAATCTAGAATCTCGTGATGCGTTTCAAAGAACCTCTGTACCGGAAGCCTTGCTCTCCCCAGATGCATTTGTACTCTTCAAAAAAATTTTAGCTTGTTGATTCATCTATATCCTGGAGTTGGAATAGTGAGTACCGGATCATCCGCTTGAGAGTTACACAAGTTCAAACAAGCACATGTCAAGACCGGATCAGTTTACCATTTGATGCAAGTGCAGTTCTTTGCACCAGTGCGTGCAACGGTCAAGATCGTGGCCGGTGCAGCTGTGAAGACACCTCATGGAGACCTTTCAATGGTCAGTGCAACTTTCTAGAGTTATCTGATGCCATGAGAACTCCACCATTGCGAAAATGACAAAGTGTCAAGCTATGCAACAATGCTTCCAACGGGAAGCAATGTGACCCTGTGCAACTCCCGAATGACTAGAACATCTTGCAACGGCCATGGCAACGGGAGAGTGGAGACTGGCACTGCAAAATGGAGGTTCATTCGGTGAGTGCAATAGCCACTGCAACGGCCAGGATGAAACCGGTGCAACACCAAGTTTTCTTGCAACAGTTTTGTTGCAACAGTGAAGACATGACCGATGCAAGCAAAAACTCACCAAATCAAGATTCATCAACAGTCAGTGCAACGGTGAGTATGGTGACCGGTGCAGACCTCAAACCCAACAAGGCTGGGTCAGGACCTGGTTTGTTCTGGGCTGACCCGGTTCGCTGCAATCCACTATCTATATGTTTTTGGCTAAAAACCCTAGACATCTTTTATTCCATTTTAAGTCATGTGCCTCTTTTGTGAAACACAATTATTTGCTAAGAGATATCTTGAGGCTTTAATCAGATTTAAAACATTTATTACCATCTTATCATCCCTTCTCATCATTCCAAACTTCTTATCATGATTAAAAACACATCTTGCAAAGGATTAAGTGTGTTGATTAAGTTAGTTAGTAGTTATTTTTATTAGAGTTCTAAATATGTAAGTCAGGGTGCAAAAGTGTTAGATTAAGGTGCTTAGGACAAGATTTATGTTTTCCATTCTCTAAATAGCTAATCTTAATGCTGGGTTTTTGATAATCACTCTAACCCAGATCTTAGGTATTTTTCCACCCAAAAGGTGTTTGATGAAATGCATGAACTAGCTATAGAGGTTTACGCACGAATGGCATGAGAATGTTTGTTTAATGCATAACTGACATGTTAGGATTGATTTGTAATGTTTCTTATCATTATGTCTCTAGTGATAATTGGGTATGAGTAATGATTTGTTTTGTGTTCATTGTCTTGAGAAAAAAATTGAACTTGTTTTGAATCCTAAGTTAATTGGATCATTCATCATTATGTCATTAGTATCTTATTTAAGCACCAATGCACCCTAACCCTTTATCATATCGAGAACTCTAAGCCTTTTATCATCTTTAAACCATCATCATCATTTGCTTGTTTAGTTTGCTTTGTTCATTTGCTTAGTGGTCTTGTTTTGGTTTCATTTTGTCACCAAAAACCAATTCACATCATTAGGTTTGGATTAAGTTGCATTTCATATAGACTAGTATTCTGAATCTCACACAATGAATTGATACCTCTTATACTACAACTGCATGAGGAATTGAACCTCCAATAGTCACAAAACTCTTGTTTCAATTTGATGTTGTTTCCATAGTGTGGAGCATTCAGAATTAGTTTTGAAATTATTTTTGAGATCAAGCCAACTTTCTATTGTTTATTGATCACACTTTGAGTCCAGTCTTTGAGTTACAGGTTTATGAACACCAGATCCTGAACAAGAAGCAGAAGTTAGGATTCACCAGAACCTTTCATAGATAACATTCACCTGCTTGAAAGAAGAGGTAGAAGAGAAAGAGAGAGGGCAGAGCATCTTGAAAGGATTGGTAATGATAATCAGCATGGAAGGGGTGAGCATCAGGCTCAGGTTACTCAGAATATGGCAAGGTATGAGCATCAGGCTCAAGTTAATCGGAATATGGTGCAAGAAGTAAGCATAACGTTCAGGTTAACCAGAACCAGGCTGCTAGGAATGAGCATCAGGCTCATATGAATCAGGGGAACAAGAATCAGCATAGGCAGCATCAGGATCAAGGTGCTGCTTAAGATCAACCCAACCCCAACCCTCCCATACCTCAAGCTTATCAAGGCGCAAGAAATCAAGTCTTTGTGGGAGCAAATGATAGAGCAAATGCTCACCAAACCGCCAAGGGATTCAAGCTCCTCTAGTTGAAAACAACTTTGAAGTCAAGGTTCCCTTGTTAAACATGGTGCAGAACTCCAAATTCCATGGACTGAGGACCTCTTGGACCGTCTAGACCAATTTGATAGTGTGTGCAACCTTACCAAAATCAATGGGGTCTCTGAAAATGGATTCAAGTTCAGACTATTTCCTTTCAGTCTTGGACATAAGGCAAGATAGTGGGAGAAGAATCTTCCCTAGGGTTCCATACAGACTTGGGACAAATGCAAACAAGCTTTCTTGTCCAAGTTCTTCTCAACCTCCAGGACTAAAACTTTACAATGAAACTTTTGGTGAAGCTTGGGAGAGGTTCAGAAGCTACGCTAACCAATGCCTTCACGATGGGTTTTCAGAGTCATCACTGCTCAGCACTTTTTATAGAGGTGCCTTACCAAAGTTCAGAAACCAGCTTGATACTGCCTCATATGGTAACTTCCTTTCCAAATATATCAATGCTGCTATGGAGCTGGTGGAGAATTTAGCAATGAGAAATGACACCTATGGTGAAGAATATGACAGGTGTTATAGAGGAGAGGGTTTCTACTGAGGAGCAAAGGATGAGAAAGGATATAAAGGAGCTGAAAACCAAGATTGACAAAGTGTTAGTTGATATGTCTATATTTTACATCATTTAGATTGCATTATAGAGTCCTCATCATGTGTTTTCTCATGTAAATTGAGTCTTTAGGCGTCAAAATAGGACTTAGGGCTTGCATTAGGTCCCAAAGAGTTTTGCATGTTTTGAAGTCCTTATCAGGAGCCTTGGAGACCAATTGGAGCCTAAGAAGAGGAACAGGAAAGAAAACGGTGAAGAAAAGGGTCAAAAATGATGAAAACCGCTTGGAGGAATTTCTCGGCCAAATCTCGTACCGGCTGGTCGGAAACCTTGACCAAAATGTTTACCGGATGCTCATTACCGGCCAAAAACCTTACCGATCGGCCAGAATCGAGTATCGAGTGCAAAAATACCACGGGACAAGTTTTTGAACGAGGCAAGGATTTTTACGACCAAAACGCTTACCGCGGTACACAGCCCTCGGCCATTTTCCTTACCGCGGGAAGGTTTTTACGACCAAAAGTTGTCCTTGCCCGCGCAATTCAGAAATAAGCAATCCGGGGAACCTTCCGGTCCGAATCAGTTGGCGGGGTCTTCACCAAAGTTGGAGATAATCAAGCAAAGATTCCAGAACAGTTGGAATAATCCAATTCGGACCAGTGGAGAGAAAGATATGGCTTCCGGAGCGTTCACCAGCCTTGCGCGTACCCGAGAACTGAACGGCGAACTTCAAAGATCATGGCGGACGGAGCCTTTCCTGTCCGAACCAGCTTACCCGGTCTTCATCAAAGTTCGAGATCCATGGAAGATCTTCTCAGAGCATTTGGAATCGCTCAATTCGGAGCAAAGGTTTGGAAGATTGGGTCTCTGGAGTTCACATCGGTCTAAAAGTCTATTTTCCGGTAATTTCAATGCGGCGCAAAGATGTGAAATCCAGGAAGCCTTCCGCTCCCCAAGCTCCGATAGTTTCTTCACCAATGTTCGAGCTTATTGGGTCATCTTTACTGTGGAACTGGTCCCAGAGCAATTGGAGTCGTGTGCTGAAAGTTATCGCTTCCGGAAGGTGACATGGTCGATACAAGCCTAAAATGAGTTGCGATACGCGCTAAGTGTCTTCACAAGCCTCGGTATCTTTACCTTGGCATCACTCAAGTCGAGGCTCATATCTTGGAAGTATTTTGGACCAGACCTCGTCCCAAAGCCTTGTCATGATTAGATCGAGGCATGCATACGTAAAAACTGAAGCTGGAAACGACTAAGTGTTGAGAGTACACCTCGGTGTAATGACCTCAGCGTGCATGCCGGACTGTGTTCTCCCAAGCAACTCGACATCATGACCCCTCGACATTTTATCCCGAGGTCCCTTGTCACGAACCCAGAATCAAGAACAGAGTAGCTCAAGAACACACACGTGAGGATGGATCAAAGACTAGGGTTCATGCATGTTCTTGACGTGTTGTTCACGAGATCCTCATCCGGATCCTGACTCACGTGCACACCTCGGAATGAAGACCTCGGCTTCACTTTCCGACACACCGTGGCACTCACCCATCAACCCAAGAGGGCGGTTCAGTGCCCGGTTTGTTCCGGGCTGACCCGCGACACTTTCCCTTTGCTATAAATACATTTTGAGACTAAAAACCTAGTTATCTTATCTCTTACCTGTTTTTAGCTTTAAGAACTTACCTCTTTTGTGAAAACCAGATTAATCTAATCCGATATCTCGTTTTTACGTCTGAATCTTGTTCTTTCTTTACTCTTCTTTTATTATCAGCATTAAACTCCTAATCATGACCAGCTACACGTCTTGCAAAGGACTTAGTGAGCTCGTTATGATCAGTGAGTAGTCGTTTAAGCGACTTTAGATAAGTAGATTAGGGTGCTTTCAAGGTGGATTAATGGGTTTAGGTGTCTAGTCTTGCATGTTTCATTCCTTAACCGACGAGATCTCTAGGCTGGATCCAAGCACATCACTTGAGGTTCAGATCTGAGACATATCTCGCATCAAAAGTGTTTGTAGAAATTTCTGAACCACTCGGTTAAGGGTTTAAGAGTCTTTCATCGCGAGAGTGATAGTTTGTTCTCTTAAATGACATATTTGAACTGAATCTTATTGCTGATTGATTCGTGCTTCTCAAAAGATATTTTGGTATGAAGGAGGATCAGTTTAGATGTTTAATACTTTCATGAGAAGATTAACATGCCTTGAGTTCAAAGCTAAATGAAACCGCTTGATAAAATGATTCATTAGCCCATTAGTTTAGCTTGGAAGCACCCAAGTCGATTATCTTGTCTAAAGTCTCTTCCTTTATTGCATATTATCATCATATGAATCACCTGTTTGTTGTTTGCATCTTTCTTAGTTTAAATCTCTACTTTTTATTTACTTTTATTGCTTATTTGCCTGATTATCATCGTCACCAAACTTTTACCTTCTTGTCTTGACTTAAGTGAACAAATGACATAGGCTAGTGTCTCGTTTACAAGCTTGGTTTGACACCCCTTATACTACTTTGACAAGGGGATTGATAACCCTCTAAGAGCTTGAAAACTCTTAGTTATCATTAGTGGCTTCTCAAAAACCAATACATTATGTGGGGGAGTTTGATGAGCCAGAATTCTTTGAGAATGTCCAAGAAGAGGGTCTAACAAAAGAGGAGCTTAACTACATTGGGAACCAAAGCAAGTTCCAAAGGTTTAACAACTTCAACAACCAGAACTTGTCTTATAGGAATCCCAATGTACCTAACCCAGCTGACCAAGTTTATCCTCCACAACAAGGACAGAATCAAGGCTACATCAACAAGAATCAGTTTCAGGGTAACTACCAAGGGAAGCAAACCTATACTCAGCAAGGAGTAGCTCAGAATCAGCAGAGTTGTTCAACAAGACAGTTATGTGCCAAAGAATTCTTATCGTCCTGGTTGTGGACAACAACAGGTTCAGCAAGTCCTTTTTCAGCAACAAGGCTCTGATTTTAGTGGTGTTCTCCAACAGATTCTGCAAGGACAGCAAAGAGTGGAGTATAACTTCAATGACCTCAACTCAAAGTATTAGGCATTACAAACCCAGTTGAAGACTCTTAAGAAAAATCAATCTTTATCATCGTCTAGAGGTCAAGGTACTCTTCCAGGCAAACCAGAGCCCAATCCCAAGGAATATGCCAATGCCATAATCACCTTAAGAAGTGGCAAAGAGTTGCCTGAAAGAGAACAAAGACCAGTGCTAATTGAGGACAATGAGCAACTTGGTGTTGAGGAGCATATAGAAATTGATCAAGATGATGAAGTTGTGGAGTAGAAAGTTGAAAAGAAAGACAAAGGAAACCGAATTGAAATGGAAAAGGTTCCTGGGAAACCTTTTGTGCCATCATCATATCAGCCTAAGTGTCAAGAAACAATTGCTAGAGAAAGCAAGGGCTCTTTTTGACAAAGAGATGAAAAAACTGGAGATTACGATGCCATTAATAGAGATTTTCCTTTTGGTGCCTCAATATTCAAAGTTTTTGAAGGATGCTATAGTTTAGAAGACAAAGGAACTTCAGGGCATGGTGGTGCTTATTCATGAGTGCAATGCCATTATTCAGAAAAGGACTATACCAAGGAAGTTATCTGATCCAGGAAACTTCACTTTTCCCTGCACTTTGGGACATTTGAAGTTTGCTAGTTGCGTTGGTGATCTTATGCCCTTTTCTATTGCAAAGAAGTTGGGTTTCACTATCTACAAACTTTATGGTGCTGGATGATAACTAAGAGTTTTCAGCTCTTAGAAGGGTTATCAATCCCCTTGTCAAAGTAGTATAAGGGGTGTCAAACCAAGCTTGTAAACGAGACACTAGCCTATGTCATTTGTTCACTTAAGTCAAGACAAGATGATAAAAGTTTGGTGACGATGATTAACAGGCAAATGAGCAATAAATTTAAATAAAAGCAGAGATTTAAACTAATCAAGATGCAAATAACAAACAGGTGATTCAGATGATGGTAATGAATGATAAAGGCAGAAGCTTTAGACAGGATATTTGACTCGGGTGCTTCCAAGTTAGACTAAGGGGCTAATGAATCATTTTATCAAGTGATTTCATTTGACTTTGAACTCAAGGCACGTTAATCTTCTCATGAAAGTATTAAACGTCTAAACTGATCCTCTTTCATACCAAAATCCCTTTTGAGAAGCACGAATCAGTTAGCAATAAGAATCGATTCAAAAATGTCATTTAAGAGAACAAACTATCACTCTCGCGATGAAAGACTCTTAAACCCTTAACCGAGTGGTTCAGACATTTCTACAAACACTTCTGATGCGAGATATGTCTCAGATCTTAACCTCAAGTGATGTGCTTGGATCCAGCTTAGAGATCTCGTCGGTTAAGGAATGAAACATGCAAGACTACACACCTAAACCCATTAATCCACCTTGAAAGCACCCTAATCTACCTATCTAAAGCCGCTTAAACGACTACTCACTGATCATAACGAGCTCACTAAGTCCTTTGCAAGACGTGTAGCTAGTCATGATAAGGAGTTTGATGTTGGATGATAAAAGAAATAAAGAAAGAACAAGATTCCCATGCAAAAACGAGATATCAGATTAGATTAATCAAGTTTCACAAAAGAGGCAAGTTCTTAGAGCTAAAAACAGATAAGAGATAAGATAACTAGGTTTTTTAGTCTCAAAATGTATTTATAGCAAAGGGAAAGTGTCGCGGGTCAGCCCGGAACAAACCGGGTACTGAACCGCCTTCTTGGGTTGATGGGTGAGTGCCACGGTGTGTCGGAAAGTGAAGCCGAGGTCTTCATGCCGAGGCATGCACGTGAGTCAGGATCCAGATGAAGATCTCGTGAAGAACACGTCAAGAACATGCATGAACCCTAGTCTTTGATCTATCCTCACGTGTATGTTCTTGAGCCATTCTGTTCTTTATTCTGGGTTCGTGACAAGGGACCTCGGGATAAAATGTCGAGGGGTCATGATGTCGAGGTGCTTGGGAGAACACAGTCCGGTATGCAAGCCGAGGTCATTACACCGAGGTGTACTTTCAACACTTAGTCGTTTCCAGCTTCAGTTCTTACGTATGCATGCCTCGATCTAACCATGCCAAGGCTTTGGCACGAGGTCTAGTCCAGAATACTTCCAAGATATGAGCCTCGACTTGAGTGACGCCAAGGTAAAGATTCCGAGGCTTGTGAGAATACTTAGCGCGTATCGCAACTCTTTTAGGCTTGTATCGACCATGTCACCTTCCGGAAGCAGTAACTTTCAGCACACGACTCCAATTTCTCTGGGACCAGTTCCACAGTAAAGATGACTCAATAAGCTCGAACTTTGGTGAAGAAACTATCGGAGCTTGGGGAGCGGAAGGCTTCCTGGATTTCACATCTTTGCGCCGCATTGAAATTACCGGAAAATAGACTTTTAGACCGATGTGAACTCCGGAGACCCAATCTTCCAAACCTTTGCTCCGAATTGAGCGATTCCAAATGCTCTGAGAAGATCTTCCATGGATCTCGAACTTTGATGAAGACCGGGTAAGCTGGTTCGGACAGGAAAGGCTCCGTCCGCCATGATCTTTGAAGTTCGCCATTCAGTTCTCGGGTACGCGCAATGCTGGTGAATGCTCCGGAAGCCATATCTTTCTCTCCACTGGTCCGAATTGGATGATTCCATCTGTTCTGGAATCTTTGCTTGGTTATCTCCAACTTTTGTGAAGACCCTGCCAACTGATTCGGACCGGAAGGTTCCCCGGATTGCTGATCTCTGAAATGCGCAGGCAAGGACAACTTTTGGTCGTAAAAACCTTCGCGCGGTAAGAAAAATGGCCGAGGGCTGTGTACCGCGGTAAGCTTTTTGGTCGTAAAAATTCTTGCCTCGGTCAAAAACTTTTCCCGTGGTATTTTTGCACTCGATACTCGATTCTGGCCGATCGGTAAGGTTTTTGGCCGGTAATAAGCGTCCGGTAAACATTTTGGCCGAGGTTTTCGTACGAGATTTGGCCGAGAAATTCCTCCAAGCGGTTTTCACCATTTTTGACCCTTTTCTTCACCGTTTTCTTTTCTGTTCCTCTTCTTAGGCTCCAATTGGTCTCCAAAGCTCCTGATAAAGACTTCAAAACATGCAAAACTCTTTGGGACCTAATGCAAGCCCAAAGTCCTATTTTAACGCCTAAAGACTCAATTTACATGAGAAAACACATGATGAGGACTCTATAATGCAATCTAAATGATGTAAAATATAGACATATCAACTCCCCCACACTGTCCTTTGCTTGTTTTCAAGCAAAAAGAACAAATGAGAGAAAGAGGTTGTAATGCAGATGGAGCTCATATTTCCTTTTTAGAGAGAAGTGACCACAAGAGAACTCGGATTCATGCTCAAATATGCAATGCAAAGCTATACTCGGATATTTTCCAACTAAAACACGGAATCTCCACAAGTCATTATCACATTCAACTCTTTCACATTCATTAAGTTCGTAACCGGTGAATCAAATGATGCAATGCTCAAATAGGTTGGCTTGGCTAGGGTAAGGTCATGAGATAAAAATGATCTCATCAATATTCAAGCGGGTGCAATGCAACAAGGATCTCTCTATGAACGACAAAAATTTGGCAGAATCCTAAAGGTAAAAAGCAACCGATGCATACAAGGGCAAGACTCATCACACCCCACACTCCACTCAGAGCGTTTCTCAATTGCTCACCCTCTCAGAATCCTCACTCTTCACAATCGTTTTCTTTTCACTAGGGGACTCGCCTTTTTCTTTTATTTTCAAGCCTTGGTTTTCACTTATTCACACAGCTCTTTTCTTTCATAACGTATAGCCTCTTTCATTTTCATTTCAGAGCACTTGAGCCTTTGGCTTCTTTTCATTTCAGAGCTTATCTTTTCACATCCAAGTCTTAATTCATTTTCATTCATTCCCCTGGCTATTTCCACTCTCACTTTTCCACTCAGCTCACCTTTTTCCACTCACCAACAAGTCTTTTCCCCCACACTTATTTCTCACCAATACTCTTGGTTCCGTGATGTTGGAACATACCACTCAATGAGCCAAACCCTTGCCGCCCTAAACCTAACACTTTCTGCTAAGTTCAGTCCAAGGTGGCCTTACAATTCTCACACAAACATTGGCTCGAAAGAAAGATGGGTTCAAGGTGAGGGAACTGATCCATGATGCGGATTCAGCTACTTGAGCTAAGGAAGGAGGGTGGTAAAAACAACGATTCTAGCTCAAGTATGTATATCGGTATCCACAAGCCTATTTAAGCAATGTATCAAAGGATATTTTCATTTCAAGTTCAGGGTTATCACTTAGCTAGAGTTGAGTGTAATTCAGACTTGCTTCTCAGATTCAAATCGTTTCAAGCTTTACAAGCACAGAATGAGTTTCACAAGCATATTTAGTTCAAGTTCACAAGTGATTTACTCTCTAGGTAAAAATCTATCATTGCTCCTTGCACTGATGCAATCCTACATGATGCAACTAGACTTGATCTTAAAATGCGAGATGCAACTAGAATGATGTAATTTATCACATGTATTAAGCTAAATGAGACTCAAGAATGCAAAAGTCAAATAAGAACAAAGAAAACAAGATCAGAAAACACAAAGCTCCTCCCCCACACTTAGATAACACAGTCCCTTGTGTTATAAAAGCGTGTGAGAGAAGTGAAAAGACAAACTGAACGAATGCAAGATGATATATACAAGATGCATATGTACAAGGTTTGAAGTCGATACCTTAGTCGGAGAGGTCGGATCCCAAGTAGTGCGAGGGATTCGATGTTGAGCAGGATGGAGTGGGCTGACGTGGTGGGCTGCTTTCTGAGGGTTTAGGCAGGAAAGCCGTGGCTGGATCGATCCAGTCTTCTTTGCCTGGTGGAAACTCCGGGTTCCTCGCGTTTGAGCTTTCTCCAACTCCTTCTTCTGTAATCGGTGCGGTTGAGGTCGCTGAGTTCTTATCCGGTGAGGATGGCCTCGTGAGCTGCTTTACCTTCTTCTTCAAATGCCTCACACAATCCACCAATGCGTGGATGGTTTTGTCTTGCCACTTACACCACTTTTGGAGGGTGTTCACTCGCGAATACAGCTTCTTGGTGTGGTATTCAGGCTCACCCCACACTTGCGGATCAAAGTGATAGCGGCCTGCTCCGATCCTTCTCTCATAGTGTCTCTGCTCCTCGTTATCACAATCTTCCGGGCCATTAGTGTTCTCGGGTTTGCTGGGTGCTGCCTTGGTGCATTTGCGTGTTGGTGGGTCGAGAGCTGGGTTATACAACTGGTCTTTGAGAACGTAGAATGAGACGTTACACTGCTTGTCGAGCATGGTGAGGCTTCGGTTAGGCAGTAGAACCTGCGTGTCGTCTCTATGCAGTAGGGTGAAGTTGTAAACCCATTTGTCCCCTGACTTGCCTCCGAAGAAACCACTTTTGCTTAGGTATAACTCATCAATGAGATTCGGCTTCTTCGGTGAATCAGGGAATATAAACCCTTGAGCCCTCAGGATCTTGGTGACTATCCAACCGTTCTGAAGTCTTCTTGCTCCTCGCTTCTTGCGGTCGCACCATACATTGTGCCGATAAGTGAGCATTTGAATGGCAAAGAATGCACCCAATGATGGTATATACAGCGGCCCTTGGAACTCTTTCTTGTTCTTCATTTGAGTGATGAATGGCCTCAGTCCGAGTCCCAATAGTTCAAGCTCGGCCGTGTGAATAACACCAGGGTTAAAGGTCGAGAAGAATGTTGATGCTAGGACGCGGTTTGTGTATCTGATCGCAGGGTTCCTTATGCAGCTTGTCTTGCTCTTGCCTCCGAGGTAGGGTCCAAAAGATATCGTTTCCCACAAGGCGGCCAACTCATCACGAGGGTACACAAACTTGTCAAGCGAGCTTCCATTCCTTTCAAACCCAAAGATTTCATCAAGCTCCTCGAAACTGACCTTGTAGTGCACGTTATCCATTTCAAACTCAATGTGGCCGAATCCTTTGCCATGTAAACGCTTTGGATCTCTCTTGGGGTAGATGATGACCTCCAAGGTTGCAAGAAACTGCTGTGTAATCCCTTCATAGGCAACATCGCTCATCTCAAAGAACTTTGCCAAGCCCATATTCTCAAAAATGAGGGTCACGTCATCAAGTATCTCGAGTTTCTTCAGCAACTCCCAAGTCAGGGAATCGACCTTGAGCCACTCTGATTGAGTTAAAGTGGTCCAAGTATTCCTCAGTGGTTGGGAAGTGCTCATCCTCGGGCTCGGCCTTTGGTTCTTTCTTGGACTTTATGTCACCGTTGTCTACATAAGGGACTAAGGCTCCGGGCTCGTCGTCATCAGATCCCACGGCTGCCTTCTTCCCGTTCCTCTTTGACTCGAGAGCTGGTGCCAGAGTGAGCTCAGTATTTCTTGCTCGTTTGGGGGTTGGCTCGTCATCGGGTCGCATCGAGGGTTTCTTGCTGGTCTCTCCACTACGTGGCACGGCAACGGCTTTATCCTTCAAAACTCTCTTCTGGCCCGCACTTCTGTTTGTCTCGTGGGTAGGAACGGTTCGGTCTCCGGTCATCTGCAAGGGAGATTCTCAAAGAAACCGTCAGAGCCAAGTATATCGTTAAGCACATGTATCTCAAAATTGGCAAGTACAAAACTTTTTCTCTAGCAGAACTGATATTCATAGCTTTTTCAAACATTAAGGAAAGTAAGAACAAGCCAGAACAACCGATTAGAGACAAGTTATCCAGACATTTCAGCTCAAACACACAAATCATCATTACGACCGATTCCAAGCGCATTTTCTCAAGAATTTTAAAAATTCAAGAATAAGTGATTTTAAATGCAAAGACCGGTTTTTCGTGTGTGGTCTACCCTGGTGAAATTTACAAAATTGTTCCCAAAGGCCGATATGCTCTAAAAGAATCGATTCCACATTTTACAAATATTTAAGCTCGCAAAGAATGAAGGAAAAAGATGAGTTCTTTAAGATGCAAATACCTTTGGGAATGCAAGATTTAAGCTGAACGAGATGCTTATGCAGAGTAGACAACACCCTAACGAGTCTAGAACGCTTGGAATCACGCAAAATGAACGAGAAATGAGTGAGTTGTGTTCGTGAAATGCAGAGAAAAGAGTCTAGAGGGCAAACTCTGCGTTTTGGCCAAGTATGGAGGTCGGTATGGGCTGGAGCGCGCTTTCCAGCTGGCATTTGGACTGTTGTGGGACTGGTCCCCCCTTCTGCTCCAGCTCCAGCCGTTGACCGCGCCAAAAACTACTTTGACCGAGTGTTCAAATTCAAAATGCCGCGCAACCCTTCAAATGGATGCGGTATGGGGATGACGTGGGCTGTACGGACCAAGCCAAATTTTCTTGTGTTACTCTGAGCTGACTGAAGAAAAGAGATCAGAAATCTTGAAGCAAGAAGAATGTGACTGAAACTGTGGGGGCATTTATAGTTCCATCCTCTCTTGATGTTTTGCATAATGTCCTGTCTCTCCAGAAAAAGGTAACCCTAAACACATCAAAGCCTTACCATTAAAAAGCCTTTTGATACCTAACCTTGAATGCCTTGTTTAATATCCTTTTGATGAGAATCACTGAAACCTTAAATGAATGTTAAGAGCTAGTTGACTGGAAGTTAGTTCTAAGTGTGTGGATTTTGGCATGACGGGTTAACGGACTAGTTATGTTTGTATTTTGGTGAACATTTTCTAGACTTGATCTGATTGATGCATTGTCCATAAATAAGGTCTAGAAGTATGGTTGCTGATATTTTTAAGTTTCCTCTCACTTTTGTTGAATGATATTTTTCCAGATTTGATCTTGTTTTGTTTGCAGACAAACAAAGTCTTAAGTCTGACGGAGTTGAGAGTCATAAAGATCCAACGGTGCAATCAAAACACACATTCAGAACAAGTTGACCTAGTTCACCAGTTTCGGAAGGCTCTCACCCGCGGGAAAGACATGTTTTACCTGCCCTGGAAGACTCTCACCCCCGGTGAACCTTAGGACGAACCACAAAGCCCAACATCAAAGCCCACTTCGCCATTTCTCCTCAGAGAAGTCCTTAATGAGACCTGGAAGACCTTAGGACCTATAAATACATTGTTTAGCAACCCTAAATGGGTGTGTGCTCCTCTAATGAGATTTTGAGCCACCAAACTCTTTTTTTCTAGGGTTAGGCGATGGAGATGGGGATTCTTCCCCAGATTCATTTTTCTTTCTCCTTTATCTTATTAACTTTTCTTTTTCATTCTTTTGCATTCTTCTATGTCTTTCATTATTCATTGCATCATGTAGATTAGTCCGAGAGAGTCAAGTTGTTTGAAGATATCGACAAGCATATATATCGATTAGGATTTCTATTGTTCTAGACCATATTCTGGATCTCATCTCTTCTAAGTTTTTCGTAAAGCATGAGAGTAGATTCATGACCTATTCTCTGAGCCTAGGATCGATCAGAGCCATGAGAGTGCTGTATCAGATCATCCGTACCTAGCTTCAGAAGAACATAGTCGTTATAGGAGTCGAAAGCTAAACCATGATCTTAAGTTTAGCATGAAAGCGAGAGTTAGTTGCTAGATCTAAGAGATTAGTTGATTAAGGTGACGAGAGTTGGTTAATCATACATATTTCTATTCTAGTTCAATGCAGATTCCCAGAAACAGATGAAGATAAATCGTCCGGAAGCTAATTGGAAATGACATCATACATCGATTAGAGTAAACCGGAGAAGTCCAAATCGCCACCTATGAGTTTAAGAGTCTCTAGTTTGAGTCGATATGCTTTAGATGTTCTTCTAAAAATTCATCCTGGATTGCATTTCTTGTAAATATTAGATTAGGTTAGTTTAGGATCTTAACCAAAAACCTCAAAACCTTTTATTGGTTTATGACTTTGCTTACTTCCCAATTTGTTGTTTCACGCAGATTATACATCCTCCCTGTTGATCGACACCCTAAGTCCTACAACGTACATATGTCCACTTGCAGACACTATGGTTTTATAAATTTAAAACTTTTGGAGGACCAACGGGCTTGTTAAAAAAACAACCCTAGGCCCGCAAGCCCATCATAAGACACTCTCCGGTCATATTGCCATGGTCGCCCAAGTATAATATGACTTGCATCCGTGGGTAGCACATCACAACGGATATCATCCTCATACTTGCCAATGATTATGGGAACCATCACTTGGCAATTGAAAACAAGTTCAAATTTCTTTTCCCACTCCAAATACACATCAGGATCATTCTTCCCATGGAAGGGTGGAATCTTAAGTTTCAGACTCCCAATGTTGTCTTGTTGTTGTTGCTGCTCTGTGCCTTGATGTGGTCGTGTGTCGAGGGTTGTCAAGTTTTACCCTAAATGAAATCAATAGCCGCAAGTGCACAGCTGATCGATTGTAGTACTTAGGATCGAATCCACAGGGAAGGAAGATCTTTCCTGCAAAAGCCTTCGAAAGAAATATAAAGTAAGGAAGTCTAGAAGCAGGCGAGTTTTGTGAGGGTTTTGGTGGTGTGTTTAAAACGTAAAAAAAAATTTAAAAGAGAAACTACGAGAATTAAAATGACCTAATAACTAAACTTAACGAAAACGGGTAAAAACGAGAAAAACGGCTAAACCTAATTGCTAAGTGAAAATCGATTGAAAGAGTAAAGAAACTAGATTAAAGCTTGAATGAAAATCGGTGTAAATCTATAAGAAAAGAGGCGCTGGGGTTCAAGGAAGTTTTATCAGGGGTATGAACGATTCAAAACATTGCTAGAGAGTAAATTTGGTAAGATCTTAGCTTAAACTTTTCGAACTGGAGTCACGGACGTATGAATACGCCACTGTCGTGATCATAGACAACTATCTCTCTCAACCCTGACCAGTAGGTTTCCACTCTGGCCCTGGAAAAGAAGAGATGCATTATGTTTAAGACTCATCAGCATTCACAAATCGCCCATAGGTAGGTTTCCACTCCTATGTTTGTTTTTGCTCTCCCAAACTAGATCTGACACCGGATGAACACTTTCGTGTCACCAAGCATCTGGATCAGGTTGTAGTTCATGACGCTACTCTCATGCAGTAAAAACAAATTCAGAAGAAAAAGTTCTAAGATTCGGCTCAAAAGCTCAAGGAAACCTCACCGAACATATATATCCCCATCGAAAATCCCTTAGACCCAACAATAAAACTACTCAGACATAATAAACGAAATCAAAAACATATTTTTAAAAGATATAATAGAAACCGAAATTGAAAAGAAAGAAAAAGGGTTCAAGAGACAGATCTCTCTCTCTCCCTAAAACCTAAAAACAAAGCTTAAAGTAAAATTTATGTAAAGTATTTCGTCTCTCTCTTTTTTCTCTTAAAAACGACCTAAATGACATGTATTTATAGTCTCCAATACTCTATGGTGTCTAGGGTTCCGGAATTGAGGCTGGGAAAATGATACGGGCTTCATAAATGGGCCTTCAAAGTCGATGCGTGACCGTGGGGAATGGGTGGCTGGCCGTGGTCGGGATGCTTGCGACCGCGGGGAATGGCCTGTTGGCCGCGGGTGGAAACGCTTGCCGGCTGGTTTACGGGACATCTTTCTCTTCGCGTATCTTTTGATTGAACCGTTGGATTGCCAAGCTGTAAAGTGTGCTAGAAAGCTGATACTTCCATCTTTAAGAATTCCAAATTTGAGCTGGATCAGACGGTGAAAAGGCCTTCAATTGGGGTTCAACTTCTGACGGTTTGACTCTGAGCTAAAATCTGGTCTTCTATCCATTTTGTTAATCTTTTCCCTAAGTTTCCTGAAAAGAGTCTTGGAACTACAAATACTAGAAAAACGTGATCAAAGTACTTAAAAGCAATTAAAAACATAGAAAAAGTATTTCAAAACGATCCATTAAAGTGGTCAAAATACGGTGTTATCAACTCCCCTAGACTTAAACCTTTGTTTGTCCTCAAACAAAGCAAAAGCCTAAACTAGTTCAGTGAAAACAAAAATAGGAAATGCACAAATCTCAGAGACATGAACTTCTAAACTATGACCAAAGATAGTGCATCAATCCACAACTTAATCTATAAAATTCTCACCAATATACAAAAGATACAAGTCCACTTTTTCCGTCATGCAAAAATTAAATAATCTAAATCTTGATTCCAGTCAACTAGCTCTCTACATTCATTAAGTTCAATAGTGAGTTCTCATTAAAGACATCATCCGGGGTAGACGGCGTTTGGCATTAAAGGGCTGTTTAAGTGGTGGAGTTAAAGTGTTTCGGGTTACCTGATGAATCTCGAGGATGCAAGATAATATGCAAAACCGCAAGAGAGATAAGGATATGTTTATGACCGCAATTTTCAGTCACTTCTTCTTGTCCAATGTTGTTGCATAATCCTTCCTCCTTTATTGTGAACAGCTATTCCCCAGACTTAGATTCTTTCCGGAAATCAGAAAATGAACCCCAAAACTCCATAAAATCGAACTCCAGTTGCCTTGGGACTTAAAATTCGACCTCTCTAGACTCTCTAAGGCTTTTATTACCTTTCTATCTATTTTTAGATTTTTTTTTATTATTTTTTTTTTAAACAAAAAGAAAATGCCTTTTAAAAAGAGAGAGACTAGAGGACGAGATTGTACCAAAATTTGAGATTTTTCTAAGGCAAACTCATGATTAACATCATCAATTGATAACTTAAGTTTTTAAGGCCTTAAGAAGGGTTATCAATCCCCTTGTCAAAGTAGTATAAGGGGTGTCAATCCATATGTGTGGTAGTTAGGCACTAGTTTATGTGATAAGTTCTTAAGTCAAGTGATCAAAGATGAGTTTTGGTGTGAACAAAGTAACAAGAAAGCATAAAACAAGAAACAAACAAGCTATGATTAATGAACTAAGTAAGCAAACAAAACAAGATGATGGTGATTAAGCAAATGATAAAAGCTAAACCTCTAGATGTGATCATTGATTAGGGTGCTTTAGATATTGAATCATGATGCTAAGAACATAATGCAACACTTGCTACTCTTTAGTCTAGGCTTCTTAATCAGATTAATTCATTCCCATGACAATAATCCCTTTGCAAATCACTTAATCAAGTCTAACAATCCAACGGTGAGATCTTCAGATACTCCCGATGCAAGAATGACAGAAAATGCAGTTCCGGAAGAGAGCATGTGCCGGGACCGCGGCCAACACCCATTTTCCCGCGGGTAGAGCCACCGCGACCGCGGACTTTGGTCGTTCACTTTCCCGACGACTTATTTAAAGCCCAGATCAATTCCTTACGTTATTTTTGAAGCCCTAAGTGTCCAGAACCACCCCAGAAGCTATAAATACCCCCTTTAGGTCATTCCTAAAGGTGTGGAGACAACATAAGATAGAAAGAGAGAGAGATTTCGTGAGAGAGCTTCACAAACCCTAGGTGGCCGCCGCCTTTGAAGGAGGAGCCGTCGAGGAGAGCATCATCGCGCCTCCATCTGTGATTCCGTTCATCGTTCTTCTCCCCTCTTTTCTTTAGTTTCCTGCACTTTCAATTTCGTTTATGATGCTTTCTTACAATATGTTTGAGTAGTTACCCAGTTGGGTTTAAAGGGATTTTTCAAAGGGAATTTCATGTGTCTTTGCTTATGAATCGATAGATTTAGGATTATTAATCTTCTAGATGTTCTTCGTTTGCCTTTAATCTTACTGCGTGATTCTTTGCTGGCCACTTAGAAGCCGATCAGACATGATATGTTGCGAAAGCTTTCATTGATTGTCTGAACTAGGGTGAAATGAGCAATTCTTCTATAGGAGTGGAAACCTACCTGTAGTTGAGTTGTGAATATTGATGAGTCTTGTTCTGCTATTGTATCTTCTCCCTTCCAGAATCAGAGTGGAAACCTACTGATTAGGGTTGCGGAGATAGTTGTTTAGTGCTGCGAAAGTAGGCTATTCATACTTCCGTGCCTCGAATTCTAGAACATACGTAGTTGATTACCTTTATCACTTGTTTAAAATCGACATAGCCTAGTCCATGAAACCCTGCGAAACCCCTTGATGCCCAATGTTTGTCTTTCATTGCGTACAACCTTTGCTTCTTATTCGATTTTTCCTGCTTTCAATTTTTCTTTGATTTACTCACTTATTACCTGCTTTCATTAGCCTTAGTTAATCGCTTTCTACTAGTTTTAATTGCCTTCAATTGCTTTTGTTTTCTTTGCTTTCTAGCTTAGATTTAGGGACAACCAAAACCCAAAACCAAAACCCAAACCTTTTAGTTCTAATCTGATTTAAGCGTTGCGTTGAATTCGTACTGAAACAACTAAGTCTCTGTGGATCGATACCCTAAGTACTACAGCGCACATATGTGCACTTGCAGACATTTAGGGGTTATAAATTTAAAACCTGAAGCTTAGTAAAACGAAAAAACAACCAACCCCGTTTACAAATCGCATCAGCATTCAAACCGTGTCATGTTTCACTTAGCTCGCATCATTCAGAGCTGTCTGGACCACTTCCCATTCCGGAGAGTGTAACTCATACGATACTTGTCCGAATTGAGTGATTCCGGTTGCAGAAGCAAGAGGACTCATATATCTACAACTTTGGTGACGAAAGCTTCGGTTCTTGGGAAGTTTAAGGCTTCCTGGAGGGCTCATCTTCGCAGTGCATTTACACGATCAGAGATAGGCGTCTAGACATGTGTCCATTCCGGAGACCGTATCTTCCTAATCATAGCTAAGAATTGAATGATCTTGGACGTTCTGGAAAGAGGACTCAAATATCTCTGATTCTTATGAATTCCCCGGAAACCGAATCGGTCTGGAAGTGCACCGTCCTTCGCATTCTTAGGAGCTCATCGGCTTGGTCCAAAACGGCAGCGAGACAGGAGTTTCTTCCGACGAGCTTAACTTTCTTCTCACGCGTCCGAATTCCATGATTTCACTTGTTCTGGAACCGTGCTTTAATCTACTCCAACTTTGATGAAGCTCCGACAGCTGAATTGGACCGGAAGGTTCCCCGGACAGGCGATCATTCAGGAGTATCGGATTGCTCCGGAATGGATGCGAGAGAGGTCTGTCTTCCCGGTGACCGTATCTTTCAGCTCAGTGCTCCAAATGCCCTGATTCAACCTGTCCTGGGTTCTTGACTCAATTATCTCCAACTTTTCTGAAGACCCTGTAAGCTTAATCGGCCGGCACGAGCTTCCGGTGACGCGATTTCGGAAATGTATCTGCACCCGAGATTTTTGGCCGAGAGACTTGACCGCGGTACGTGTTTTTGGCCGAGAAAGCTACCCGCGGGAAGGATTTTGGCTGAGAATCTTCGGCTATCAGTACAACATTTTGCCTAGAAACCCAAAATTGCTCCTTTCACCATTTTTGATCATTTCAACTCCATTTCTTCATCTGAATCACATCCTCCACTCCAAATAAGCTCCAAAAGCACCTGTTTAACACTCCAAACCATGCAAAACTCTCTTGGACTTAATGCAATCTCCTAAGTCCTAAAACAATGCCTAAAGACCTAAAATGTATGCAAATGAGACATAATTTGGACTAGAATTTGTACATTAAATGATGCAATTTATGAATATATCAACTCTCCCACACTTATCCTTTGCTTGTCCTCAAGCAAAAAGGAACAATTGAGAGGAAAAGGTTGAATGCATTGGGAGCTCATTTTTCCTTTAAAAGAGAGAAGTGACCACTAAGAGAATTCAAGTTCATGCTCAATATGCAATGCAAGACCATACTCTGATGTATCAACTCAACAGTAATCTCCACAAGTTCTCTTATTCCTCAACTCTTTGACATTCATTAAGCTCTTTACCAAGTGGATCAAATGATGCAGTGTTCAAACAAGCAAAGTTTGGCTAGGGTGAGGTAATGAGACTAAAATGGTCTCATCAGCGCTTAAGTGGGTTCAATGCAGCAAGGGGATCTCTCTATGAATGATCAAACTTTGGCAGAATGCTAAAGGCAAAAAGCAACCTATGCATACAAGGGTAAGGACTCATCCCACCTCACACTCTACTCAAAGCTTTCTCACTTGCTCAACCTCTCAAGAACCTCACTTTCCACACTCATTTTCCTCTCACTAGGGGACTCACTTTTCATTTTCACACTCAAGTCTTGGAGTTCAAACTTTACATAGCTCTTTTTCACTTTCTTTTGTAACTTCTAGCCTCTTTTTCTTTCTTTTTAAAACGTTTGAGCTCTTTGGCTTCTTTTCTTTTCCTTTCACTTAGAGGCTAGACTCTTTCTTTTCAAAACACTAGAGCTCCCTTTCTTTGACTCAAAACTCCAAGACTGATTTCTTTTCTTTTTCTATCCCCTAGTTCTCACCATTCTCCTTTTATTTCCACTCATCTCTCCTTTTTCCACTCACCAACAAGTATTCCCCCACACTTAGTTCTTGCCAAATCTCTCAGCTCCTTGATGATGGAACTTAGCACTCAATGAGACTTGCCCTTGTCGCCCTAAACCTAACACTTTCTGCTAAGTTTGGTCCAAGGTGGCCTCTCAATCACACACAAACAATTGGCTTGAAAGAAGGATGGGTTCAGGGTGAGGAAAACTGATCTATTATGCAGATTCAGCTATTTGAGCTAAGGAAGAGGATTGTAAAAACAGGATTCTAGCTCAAATATGTATATTGGTATCCACTAGCTTATTCAAACAATGCATCAAATGATAATTTCAAGTCAAGTTCAGGGTTTTCACTTATTAGAGTTGAGTTCAATTCAAACTTGCTTCTCAGATTCAAATCATTTCAAGCCTTGCAAGCACAGAAATCATTTCACAAGCATATTTAATCCAAATTCTCAAAGTGATGTACTCTCAAGGAAAGAACCTATCATTACTCCCATGCACAATGAAACCTATATGATGCAACTAGACTCAATCTTAAAAATGTGAAATGCAACTAGAATGAACATTTTTTGTGAAATTTTTTCAGATTTTTCCATTTTTTTGGTTTTTTATATGCACTTAGATGAATGCAAAATGAGACTCAAAGTTAAAAGGAAAATAAGCGCAGAATAAACATGATTAGTAAACACAAAACCCCTCCCCCACACTTAAATAACACAGTCCCTTGTGTTATAAAAGCATGAGAAAGAGGAGAAATCAAACATGAAATGCAAAAGATAAAGAAAAATGCTAAATGCTCATTTACAAGTGTTTGGAGTGATACCTGGTGTGGTTCTTATGCAAAAGGGGAGTGAGTATCTGCACCAGATGAGGCCAGACATCACTGGAGATGGGTTTGGCTTGGCCTGAACTCCCTTGTGCGGCATGGACTTGTCTTGGACTAACTCGCACACCCAAGTAGCACACCAGGCGGCTCACCAGTTTTCATTCCTTAAGTCCTTCCTCAGCTTGTTCACAGACTCCTTTTCAATTTTTCCTTGGACCACAACATTCCTTAGTCACCTTAGACCTGAAAACACTTCACAAAACCCATCAAATTATCCTAAAACATGAAAAAGAAGAGAAAAGATTAAGATTATTATATACAAGGATAAGCTTGGGGTGTCTCCCAAGAGCACTTTGTTTAAAGTCACTAAGTTTGACTTTGAAAAGCCTGTTTTTAGCTGGGGTGAGGTTGAGCACTGATGCTTTTCAGCACTTCAATGGTCCTGAGCAAGAAAGCTGAGTTGGTTTGCTGCCTTTGGGAACCATTAGACCCTTGTCCTTGAGATCCCATCTTGAGACCTTTGTCCACCAGCTCTTGAATACCATCTGGGTCTTTATCAAAGATGGCCTTTGTGAGACATGCCCTCACTTCAGAAAACAGACCTGGTTTCCCATTGCAATCCAGCTTATACTTCATAGATCCATCATCATCAACCCAAGGAGTGAGATCAAAGTCTTGGGAAGAAATATCAGGTTTAATACTCTTGTCTTCTGATGCTGAGCCATCAATTTTGGCATTAATCATCCTTAGGTCACTAAGTGTAGGAGACCATGAGAGTAAGATATTTTTTTCTCTGATCAATGGCCTTCCATTCTCATACTTGTAACCAGAGTTGATGTGGGATTCTTTCTCATTTTCCACAGCTGAAAGAGATTGGGATCCACCTAAAATCCCAGCACTTCCCACATACTTCATCTCAAGTACCTTAGGCGGTTCTATCTCTTGGACAACTGATCCACAAAATTCAGCTAAAGGTGGTTGAACAGGGTAAAAGGCATCCTTATCCACCTTTGTAAGCACCACTCTTTGAGTATCAAAGTTAATCATTGCACCAGTGGTGTTGAGAAATGCAGTTCCAAGCAATAGGGGGAGCTCTTTGGTCTTCTTCATCTTCATGATGACAAAATCAGTTGGAATTATGCATTCACCAACCTGTAGTGGATAGTTTTCGAGAAACCCATATGGTTTCTTGGAGTAGGAATCTCCAAAGGTGATAGAAGAAGGGTAGGACGTTATAGAGTTGACTTTTAGCTTCTCCATCATATCCTTAGACATTATGCTAACACTTGACCTTGAGTCACACAAAGCATTCTCCACTTTAAAGTTGCCAAGAGTGCAAGAGATGGTGAACTTCCCTGGGTTTCCCAGCTTTGGGAGGGAGGTGGGTTTCATCTGAGTTGATTCAGAGGTGGAGGCACTATCTGTTGGCTTTGCTTGACCAGTTGGCAGCTCCTTTGTTTCAATAGACACTGAATCATTCCCTTGCTGAACAGAAAAAACTGAACCGGTTGCCCCCACACTTTTGCTCTCAATGTCCTCATTGAGTTCATGTAAGAAGCCCATGAAATCATCTATAATGGTGTCCTCATCCACATGAGTTTGTGCAGTCTCACTAGAGACTTGACCATAAAGGAGGTCTTCTATTTCTTGCACAACAGCTGAGTGGTCATCATTGGAGTAGATGGCATTGCAATAATCCTTTGGGTTTTCAACAGCTTTACCAAGAAGAGAGACTTGTGGTTCATAAGTGCAGATGCCCTTGTTCTTTTTAATAGCCTTTTTCAGCTCCTAGTGTCTCCAGGTAAGATACCATCTTTTGTTGTCCTAGTAAGAGCTGTTGGAGAACAACATTGAAATCAGGACTTTGTTGAACAGGTGGTGGGGCAAAACCAGGAGGTGGTGGCCTTTGTTGCTGGAAGCTGAGTTGGTTATTGAAGCTATTCCTTTGATTCTGAACCGCTGGTTGCTGAAAACCCTGTTGAACTTGGGAGTTACCTTGGTACTGATTCTGTTGAACAAAGCTTTGAGGGGGGTATATTTGGTCTTGGGGGTTGGCCACATTGTTGCTCCTATAGGACAAGTTCTGGTGTTTATTGAAGTTGTTGTAACCATTGAACTTGTTTTGATTCCCAATGAAGTGCAACTCCTCTTGAGTGAGACTCTCTTCGTTTGTATTTGTGAAGCATCTCTTTTCCTCACTCACATAGTTTATAGGCTTTTGAGTGGCAGCTAGGGCTTTTTCAAGCTTGATATTCAGCACTTTGATCTTCTCTTCCAGCTCTTGGTGTCTACCAGAATCTTCTCCTCTATAGCTTCTATCATAATCTTCCCCATAAGTGTCTTGGCTCATGGCTAAGTTCTCAACAAGTTCCATAGCTGCATTGATTTCTTTTTCCAAGAAATTTCCATTTGATGCTGTGTCCAACTGAATCCTGATCTTAGGAACAGCTCCTCTATACAAAGTTCTAAGGAGAGAGGCTTCTGAAAAGCCATGATGTGGACACTTATTTCTGTAGCTTCTAAACCTGTCCAAAGCTTCTCCAAAGGTCTCATTAGAATGTTGAGTGAAGCTGGAAATCTGGTTCCTTAGCTTTGCAGTCCTTGAGCTTGAGAAGAACTTGGATAGAAAGGCAATCTTGCATTGCTCCCATGTGTGGATGGATCCTCTTGGGAGGTTCTTTTCCCACTGATGTGCCTTATCTCCAAGGCTGAATGGGAACAATCTCAGTTTGAAGCTGTCTTCAGATACCCCATTGATCTTAGTGAGATCACAAACTCTGTCAAACTGATCCAGATGCTCCAAGGGATCCTCCATAGGTAAGCCATGAAACTTCTGATTCTGAACCATATTGATCAAAGAGGCCTTCACCTCAAATTTGTTGTTTTGGACAGGAGGTGGCCTGATTCCTGCTCCATACTGGTGTGCATAAGCTCGGTCATTCTCACCAACAAAGACTGGTTGGGGCTGATGACGTATGGGTGGGTTTGGGTGGGGCTGTGGTGGATTAACCTGAGGTCGGTCTTGGTTCTGGTTACCCTGAGCGTGTCCCTGATGGACCTGAGTCTGTTGAGCCTGAATTCCAATCCCATTACCAGCTCTTTGACCTTGATCAGCTTCTTGAGCCTGATGCTCATTCCCAACTTGCTGATTCATTCCTAACCTCTCCAAGTGAACAGCTCTTTCTCTTTGTCTTCTGGCTTGGCTTCTTGTGGTCATAAACCTGAAAACAAAGACAGAGCTTGAAAGGTGATCAGTAAAAAAAAAGAAACTTGATCTCAAAAACTATATCAGAAACTAATGCTAACAATCCCCACACAATATGGCAACGGCGCCAATTTCATGATTAACATCATCAATTGATAACTTAAGTTTTTAAGGCCTTAAGAAGGGTTATCAATCCCCTTATCAAAGTAGTATAAGGGGTGTCAATCCATATGTGTGGTAGTTAGGCACTAGTATATGTGATAAGTTCTTAAGTCAAGTGATCAAAGATGAGTTTTGGTGTGAACAAAGTAACAAGAAAGCATAAAACAAGAAACAAACAAGCTATGATTAATGAACTAAGCAAGCAAACAAAACAAGATGATGGTGATTAAGCAAATGATAAAAGCTAAACCTCTAGATGTGATCATTGATTAGGGTGCTTTAGATATTGAATCATGATGCTAAGAACATAATGCAACACTTGCTACTCTTTAGTCTAGGGTTCTTAATCAGATTAATTCATTCCCATGACAATAATCCCTTTGCAAATCACTTAATCAAGTCTAACAACCATTAGATAATATCAAGCAATCAGCAAGCATAATGCATCAAGCCTAATAAGTGACCAAACAATCTCTCAACCAAGAAGACTGAATCTTATACAGAAAGACATAACAAGCAATCACATGATCTCAAACATTTCAACTTAGAACTCTAATCTAGACTAATTCTCTCATGAAGGCATTAATCTCTACACTAATCCACTTTCAAACCAAATCATCATTTGTGAAATATGAATCAATGAACATTAAGAAACATTTCTAATATGTCGTTCATGCATTTAACAAATCATTCCCATGATGAAAAAGGCATAAACCCTTAAGTTAGCTCATTCAGGCATTTCATCAAACACCTTGTGGGTGGAGAAATGCCTAAGTTCTAGATCAAGCTTATAATGAGAGATCTAGCATTAAGAGCAGCTAACTAAGGAAATGAAATGAGAATCAAGACCCTAAACATCACAAATCAAACATCTAAGCACCCTAATCTACACACCTAGAAGTTTAAAAGATGACTACTCACTAATCATGAAGAACACATCTAATCTTTTGCAAGAGATGATGTTAATCATGATTAGAAGCAGAAATGAGATGATGAGATGATAAGAAACAGCTTTGGAATGATCAAATCCCTTAGATATCTCTTAATCAAGGTTGCCATGGCTTGATTTACACCATGTCTAGTGGCCGTGTCTCTTCTTTTCTGGGTTTGGGTGATGAACTTCTTGGATTGCCACGGTATAGTATCTCTTGGTCAAGCCCCATGGCAAGTGGTCGTGTCAAAAGCCGAAGGTGTGTAAAAGTTGCCATGGTCAAATCCTAGACCGTGACATCCATACCGTGTCAAAACCCGAATGCTTGTAAAGTTCCTCCCAGCCAAGTGTTTGTTTGCCACGGTCAAGTGTATACCGTGGCATGAAGATCGTGTCAATCGCCGAAGGTGTGTAAAAGTTGCCACGGTCAAGTCCCAGACCGTGGCATTCAAACAGTGTCATGTTTCACTTAGCTCGCATCATTCAGGGCTGTCTTGACCATTTCCCATTCCGGAGAGTGTAACTCATACGATACTTGTCCGAATTGAGTGATTCCGGTTGCCGAGGCAAGAGGACTCATATATCTACAACTTTGGTGACGAAAGATTTGGTGCTTGGGAAGTGTAAGGCTTCCTGGAGGGCTCATCTTTGCAGTGCATTTACACGATCAGAGAGAGGCGTCTAGACATGTGTCAATTCCGGAAACCATATCTTCCTGATCATAGCTAATAATTGAATGATCTTGGACTTTATGGAAAGATGACTCAAATATCTCTGATTCTTATGAAGGCCCCGGAAACCGAATCGGTCTGGAAGTGCACCGTCCTTCGCATTCTTAGGAGCTCATCGGCTTGGTCCAAAACGGCAGCGAGACAAGAGTTTCTTCCGACGAGCTTAACTTTCTGCTCACGCCTCCGAATACCATGCTTCCACTTGTTCTGGAACCGTGCTCTAATCTACTCCAACTTTGATGAAGCCCCCGACAGCTGAATCGGACCGGAAGGTTCGCCGGACAGGCGATCATTCAGGAGTATCGGATTGCTCCGGAATGGATACGAGAGAGGTCTGTCTTCCGGTGACCGTATCTTTCAGCACAGTGCTCCAAATGCCCTGATTCAACCTGTCCTGGGCTCTTGACTCAATTATATCCAACTTTTCAGAAGACCCTGTAAGCTGAATCGGCCGGAAAGAGCTTCCGGTGATGCGATTTCGGAAATGTATTTGCACCCGGGATTTTTGGCCGAGAGACTTGACCGCGGTACGTGTTTTTGGCCGAGAAAGCTACCCGCGGGAAGGATTTTGGCCGAGAATCTTCGGCTATCAGTACATCATTTTGACTAGAAACCCAAAATTGCTCCTTTTCACCATTTTTGATCATTTCAACTCCATTTCTTCATCTGAATCGCATCCTCCACTCCAAATAAGCTCCACAAGCACCTGTTTAACACTCCAAACCATGCAAAACTCTCTTGGACCTAATGCAATCTCCTAGGTCCTAAAACAATGCCTAAAGACCTAAAATGTATGCAAATGAGACATAATTTGGACTAGAATTTGTACATTAAATGATGCAATTTATGAATATATCACAAACTGAGCTTCTTTTTGTGTGGAATCCTTCCGGGAACTTTTCCGGCAAATCGCAGGTCTCTGTCTTTGGTGACTGAAAACTGCGTCGTTCCTCTTTCTCTCCAACGGTTTTTCTCTTATCTGAATATAAGACAATATAAAACAAGAGTGCATGTGGTTTGAAAGAGGATTGGTTAAGGTGGGGAACTAGCTAAAGATGAACTAGCCATTCAGGATCAACATAGAGTGGTAAAAGGATAAAGGAGTCCTGAATGTATGATTCGTTTCCCTGGTCTAATGCTTCAATGAGAAAATTAAGTCCAAGTTAAGTCCAAATAAGACAGAGCTAGTGTATTCCTTCATCTAAATCGAAATTATTCAAATTCCTCTGGGGTACTTCGTTTCAAATGTGCTTAGCTACCGCCTAGTCTAGTCCTAAATCATGAATGAGCATGTCACTAGGAAGAGTCTAAAAGCACACAGTCAACTATGATTGATTCATGTTCACCATTCCCTTTAAAACGTATTTTCTTTTGAAAACCGATTTTGAAAATCTTTAAGGAAAATGAAAAAAGTGTAGATAATGCAAGACTCATTAAAGAAAAGTGGTTAGAAAGGGATGAAATCCTCCCCCAGACTTAAATTACACTGTCCTCAGTGTGAAACAAGTCGAGATTGGATGAGAAAAATGCATAGATAATCGAATTGGTAAGGCCAAAGAGAATTTACCTGGACCCGGGATGCTGGTGGTGATGGACCAGATTCATTCGAAGAGGTTTGGGAAGGTGATAGGTGGTGATGAAGGTGGTGGGAAGTGATGAATGAGGTGGAGTGGGGATTGGTGAGGTGGAATGAGGTGAAGTGGGTGATTTGGGGTCGGGTTTGATCTCAACGACCATTTGCCGTGGTCAAGAGCCACGCAACTGCGGCAAACCGGTGCTCGGCCGCGGTCAGAAAGACCCGGCCGCGGTCGAACATGTGTTTCCCGCGGTCAGAGCATCTGCGACCGCGGGTGCTTATATCGCGGCATGTTCCTGCTATTCTTGGTTCCTGTTGGGCCGAGCAGTTAGGGACCATCCTTCTTTTTAGTCTTTTCGGGTTTTTTTATTTTATTTATTTATTTATTTTTCTTGGTTTTATAAGAAACACCTGAAACTAAGAAAACTAAAAAGATCAATAGAAAAAGAAAGAAAAATCCTAAAGAAAATAATACCTAAATGGGTTGCCTCCCATTAAGCGCTTCTGTTTTAAGTCGTTTAGCTCGACTTTTGGTGTTGGACGTGGCTTAGTCCAATGAAGAAGACCTTGTCCTGAGACAAGTTTTTTTCGACATCTCCTTGCTTTGCCTAGCAGGTTCTTCGTCACTCCAAAGCTCTTCTTCAAATTCTTATGTTGCAGAACGTTTTCCTGCTTTGCTGATGTATGGGACAGCTTCTGTGAAGACATCTTTGTCGATATTAGCAAACGAAATCCTCCAGTTTGACGAGTCCATTATAGCTCCGGAAGTTGCTAGAAAAGACCATCCGAGAATCACTGGATAGGTTGCGTCTCTCGTCTTGACAATGTAGAAGTCGACAGGCACTATGCAATCTCCTATTCTCAAAGGAATTTCATGAGCTATTCCTTGAGGCGTTGCATTGGAATCATCAGCTAGACTAATCTTTGCTCTAGTCCTGCGCAGGTGTTTAATACCAAGTCTCAAAGCAATTGCCTTGGACATCATGTTAAGACAAGCTCCAGAATCATAAAGCACGTTTTTTAAACATTTCTCCTCTAATAGAATAAGAGATGAGAAACTGACCTACACCTTCGATTTTGTGAAGTGTTCGAACAGGTTTACCTCTTCTGGCGTGATTGAACAAGTCTTCTATCTCAGGGATTGATTCCTTGCTCTCACAGAAGTAATGGCCTATCATGAAGTCCTTGCAAGCTCTGGCAAAGGTGATTCCTTCAGGAAAATTTCGGACTACATCATTGAATTCATCTAGCTTTTTTTTGCTGATTTTGTTGGTGTAGTGGTTGCAGTCTTCAGGTTTTTTGAGGTGAATCGCATAGACAGCTGCTTCTGGTGATGTCATGTATCGAGCTCGCATAAAGTATCTATAGATATCCTCTTTAGACTCCTTGCAGTACCTGAAAAAGACTTGCAAACGACCAAGCTTCCAGATTTCATCAAAGCTTAGGTGAGCAGGGAATGACCTGACCACGTTGTTGAACTCCATGAGCTTCTCTCTACTGATGTTGTTGGTGATCCATTGAATTTCTCCTGAACTGTCCTCTGAGGAATATTCTGCGTTTGGATCTTCAACAAACAACCCATACTCTTCATCTTCAGAGTATTGTTCTTCATACTCATCTTCACAAGACAAAGCCATGTTGCACGGCCATGACTTGTCCTCGTCTTCAGATCTTTGGGTGCTGATGGAGCAAACCAGTTGTTGATGGAGTGGTTTAGTCATCCCATGAGGTGTATCAGACGCACAGCTGCTTGTATGAGCTGAACGAGACAGTTTTAGAACGTTCTTCCGGTTGGCTTTGACTGCAGGGGACGCGACCGCGAAAAACGCCAATGGGCTGCGGGTAGACCGAGTACGATCGCGGGAGAAGGCATCCTGGCCGCGGTCGGAAGCGATGGGACCGCGGGAAAGTGTCTCCGAGTTGATTTTCTGCTGTTGCTTGCTCCTTTGCCTCCTGGATGATCTCCTGGGTCTTCTGGCTTGATGTAATTCCTCTTTGGACTTTAGTCTTTAGTTTTGTGATATATCATGGTTTTTATGGTTTTTAACCATGGTATAAGTCCTATTTATAGAGTCTTTTTAGTGTCTTTCGAGTCTTTTGGAGTCTTTTCAGGTCATAGGTACGTTTGGAGCTTAACTGGAGACTTTGGAGCACTTTTGAGCTTAATCAGGATCAAATTCGTCAAGTATGGATTTTGTGCTTTAGTGACGCTCGACACCATGGAGAGTGACGCGCGACACTTGTCAGAGAAATAAGGAAAAGGCGACTTTGTTTCCTATTTGAAGAAGGAGTTGGGCCCAAACGTTTTCAAGGAAACCCAAAACGTGTCTTAGAGATATATATAGGATTTTTATTCCCTTTTTACGAGGACCTTAGATTTTTGAGAGAGAGATACTCTGAGTTTTTCGGCTTTTGCGATTTCTGAGCTTGAGGAGACAAGTCTGTACTCTGTTCGTTTAGAGAGAAGATTTCGAACCCCCTTTATCTATTTCGATTCAATCTATTGCTTTCTATTCATCATGTTTGTTGTTTCAATAACCATGTCTGAGTAGATCACCTGTTAGGTTTAGGGTTAATTAGGGTTTTCTCTGAATGATCAATTAACTTGCTAGTTAGGGTTCATATCTATTTGTTCTTCACCTTAGGTTGTTCTTAAAGCTAATTCTGGACTGATCACCTAGAACTTAGATCTTAGGTTGCTTAATTGACACGGAAGTGTAATTGAATAACTGGAAAGAACCTGAGTTGAGCAAAGTAACTATTCGCAAAGGAATTTGGTTTAGGAGCTTTGTGAACATATCGAACTTGTGCAATTAAGGCTGGTTTAAATCTGTAGGATTTACAAAGGAATTTGGAATTCTAGGATTTTAACTTAGATAATTCTCACAACGGAAGTTGGTTAATTATAGTTCTGTGTTTCGAGTTCAAGAACTGTGCTTAAACTGAACCCTGACTTGTTAAGTTGATTTGCATTCATTGATCTCCTGAAAATCACCCTAGGCCTATCCTTTATCACATCAAATTTACAACTGTCTTCATCGCTGCTTTATTTATTTCTGTTGCATTGTTATTTTGTTCTGCATATTTCGACTTAGCGTAACTCTATCTACATAAGGTTTATTGAGTGATTTCTTGTCTCTGTGGTTCGACCCCTACATACTACAACTGCACATCTGTGCTCTTGCAGAGTAGCTTAGGGATTTAACTTTGAGCAGATCATTTTGGTTGCTGGAATCTGCTCTCCAAGTCCTTGTATGATCTCCTCAACCTTTTCTTCAACTTCGTCAAGAGCATAGACTACTTTGTCCATGGTGGTGTCGCGACACCTTACTTTTTATAACCTAGTTTACTTATTTCGTTTTCTCTCTTTGTTCTTGGTGTTTCAGGTTTATACATACTCGTGGAACCAGAAGCAACAAGGACATCCCACTAGTGAATTTGAGCAACGAACAGCTAGCTGAGTTAGAGCGAACGAGGCGGAAAGCAAGAGATCCGGCAATGATGGAAAACGCCAATGGACTTGTTCGTGATGATGATGGAACCTGGAGAGACCGAGAGGGTCATCTGTGCAATGCGAGAGGCCAAAGGATTGATGGAGATGGTAACATCATTCCACCAGCTCCTTTACCAGTGGATGTTGTTGACCAGAATCCACCACCTGCACCGCGTGGGAATGCTGCGATCGTTCCACAACAGAGGAACGTTCCAGAGGATCGGAATGCGAGAGAACCTGCACCTGCAGCTGGACGTGGACGAACACTTGGAGACTACAACAGGCCTGAGCAGTTCTATGCAAATCGTTCTGCGATTCGCGCTCCTGCGTTTCAAAGAAACGATTTTGAGCTGAAACCTGTGTACTACACTCTTGTGGGTCAGCATCCTTTCCATGGCCACTCTCGTGAGCACCCTATGGATCACATCGAGAGGTTTGAGGATTTGGTCACCAGCATAAATACAATGGAGTGTCCAATGATTTCCTCCTCTGCAAGCTGTTTCCTTACTCTCTTGCTGGAGAAGCAGCTAACTGGTTGAAGCAGTTGGAGCCAGGATCACTCACCACTTGGGAAGAGACCAGGAATGCCTTCCTGCACAACTTCTTCGACGATGCTAGGTCTGAGGAGTTGAGAACTAAGATTTCGACTTTCTCTCAGGAACCTACTGAAGCGTTCAAGGCTTCTTGGGTGCGATTCAAATCGTACCAGCGAGACTGCCCTCACCATGGCTTCAGCGATGTGCACTTGCTGGGTATCTTTTTCAGAGGTATCGACTGGAGGTATCAGATGGCACTTGATGCAGCAAGCAATGGTAACTTCAACACTCGATACCCAGAAGAAGCTGTTGAGCTCATCGAAAACTTGGCATCCAGCAACAGCACCAAGAATGCTGATCTTGAGCGAAAGAAGCAAGCTGGGAACATGGATAGATCGCAGATCGCTGAGGTGAAAGCTAAACTTGATTCTGTGCACAGCCTTTTAGTGGGTAAGAAATCTGTCAGATTCGCACAGGAGGTGGAGAGTTTCAAACCTGAGGATGCAGCTGAGGAAGAGGATGTCAACTTTGTCAGTGGATCAAGATTTCAGGGTCAGAGGTTTGGTAATCAGCAAGGTAACAGAAGCTACAGTGGAAATTACAGTGGAAACAATCAGAGGAATACCTTCAACAGTAATCAGAACTTCTCTGGTTACACGCCTAAGCCTCAGTACCAGAAACCTTTTTCGAGCAATAGTTTTTCCAGAAACTACAGCACTCCTTCATCTCAACCTCAAAATCCTGACAATGAGATGAAGTCTATGTTGGAACAGATTCTGGAAGGTCAGCAGAAGCTCACCGTGGACTTTAATGGGAAGATGGATGCTCTCTACCTCGATCTGAATGGAAAAATCGAAGCTCTGAACACCCATGTCAAGCAGCTCGATACACAGGTAGCCCAAACTGCAGGTTCTGTTAAAAGGCAAGAGGGTTTTCTTCCTGGGAAGACTGACACCAATCCAAGGCATCACTGCAGTGCTATCACGTTGAGGAGTGGTAAAAATCTGAGTTCTGAGCCCAAGAAGACGCCTCCTGCACCTGAAGTCGTGGACTTAGAAGATTCTGAAGAAATTCCTAAGATTTCAGAGCCGGTGACGAGCGACACCACCACTAGTGTCGCGCGTCACCAATTGCAGAGCGAAGCTGTTGATGCTCCGAATCCGAAATCTGCAGAGGAGAAAGTCTACAAACCTAAAGTTCCTTACCCAAGGAGCCCTAGGAAGTCCAAGCAAGAGCTTGATGATGCACAATGCAAGGCCCTGATGGAAAAGCTTGTGATTGAGATTCCTTTGGTTGATGCTGTAAAGATCACTCCTGTCATCAGACGTTATGTGAAGCGAATGGTAACCAATAATCTCAGCCATGAACAAGGGGTGATGATGATATCTGAGCAAGTCAGTGCAGTGATTCAGAACCGAATTCCAGAGAAGTTTTCTGATCCAGGAAGCTTTTTTTTGGATTGCTCTATCTTCACAGAGAGATTCAAGAGATCGCTGTGTGATCTGGGTTCAAGTGTTAACCTCATGCCTTATTCGGTAGCTGTCAATCTCGTCATGACTGATTTCAACCCAACACGGATCTCCCTCATCCTAGCTGATCGCTCGACAAGGATACCTGAAGGGGTGCTAGAAGATGTTCCAATCAAGGTTGGAGACTGCATGATACCAACTGACTTTGTGGTTTTGGAGTATGGAGAGGAGCCTAAGGATCCTCTTATCCTTGGGAGACCTTTTCTAGCTACAGCAGGTGCTATCATCGATGTCAGGATTGCTCTGAATGTTGGAGATCTGGTGATGAACTTTGACATGGACAAGCTGATGAAGAAGCCCACAATCGATGGTCAGACCTTCTATGTCGATACTCTCACAGAGTTTGCTGAGGAGTTTCTCCATGAGATGCTGCCTACAGACCCACTTGAGAGAGCTCTGACCACGTCTGCCTCTGAGGCCGAACACTTGGACGAAATTTCAGCATCTTACTCAAAGATGTTGGACTCCAGCGAGCATGTGATGCAGCTGGCATCGCAGGTGGAACAGCTTGAGACTCCTGCGAAGGTGAAGCAGTTATCCGACTGGAGTGAGGAGAAAGCTCCTAAGATTGAGTTCAAACAACTCCCTGCAGGACTAAGGTACGCATTCCTGGGCTCTAATTCCACTTATCCAGTCATTATCGACTCTTCTCTGAACAATGCTGAGGTTACCTTACTACTGAGCAAGCTGCGCAAGCATCGCAAAGCTTTTGGCTATTCTCTTGATGATATTTCAGGTATCTCACCAGACTTTTGCATGCACCGAATCCACCTAGAGGATGAGTCGAAGTCGTCGATCGAGCACCAGCGCAGGCTGAACCCTAACCTGAAAGACGTCGTCAAAAAGGAGATCATGAAGCTACTGGAAGCTGGAATCATCTATCCAATTTCAGATAGTGCTTGGGTGAGTCCTGTGCACGTGGTTCCTAAGAAAGGAGGGGTTACTGTTGTGAAGAATGACAAGGATGAGTTGATTCCGACGCGCACAGTGACTGGACACAGGATGTGCATCGATTACAGGAAGTTGAATGCAGCGACCAGGAAAGATCACTTTCCATTGCCCTTTATTGATCAGATGCTGGAGAGACTTGCAAGCCATCCCTACTACTGCTTCCTCGATGGGTACTCAGGATTTTTCCAGATCCCTATCCACCCAGACGATCAGGAGAAGACCACCTTTACCTGTCCATACGGCACTTTCGCATATCGCCGGATGCCCTTTGGACTCTGTAATGCTCCTGCGACGTTTCAGAGATGTATGATGTCCATCTTCACTGACATGATTGAGGATTTCATGGAGGTTTTTATGGATGATTTCTCAGTCTACGGATCATCTTTTAAGGACTGTCTGGATAATCTCTGCAAGGTTCTGGCTCGCTGTGAAGAGAAACACTTGGTCCTTAACTGGGAAAAGTGTCACTTTATGGTCAGAGATGGGATTGTGCTTGGGCACAAGGTTTCTGCAGCTGGCATCGAAGTGGATCGCGCGAAGATTGACGTCATGACGAGCTTGCCACCACCCGATTCTGCGAAATCGGTTAGAAGTTTTCTGGGTCATGCAGGCTTCTATCGTCGCTTCATCAAAGATTTCAGCAAGATTGCACGCCCTCTTACTGCTCTGCTCTGCAAAGATGCTAAGTTTGAGTTTACAGATGAGTGCCTTGCTGCGTTCGAACAGATCAAGCATGCTCTGATAAGCGCCCCCATTGTGCAGCCTCCTGACTGGAATTTGCCTTTTGAGGTGATGTGTGATGCTAGTGATTTTGCTGTTGGTGCTGTTCTAGGACAGAAGAAGGATAAAAAGCTTCATGCCATCTACTATGCCAGTCGAACTCTGGATGATGCTCAAAGGAATTATGCTACTACTGAGAAAGAGCTGTTGGTTGTGGTCTTTGCTTTTGAGAAATTTCGACCATACCTTGTGGGATCGAAGGTGATTGTGCACACAGACCATTCTGCACTCAAATACTTGATGCAGAAGAAGGATGCGAAGCCTAGGTTACTGCGATGGGTGCTACTCCTTCAGGAATTCGATATTGAGGTCAAAGACAAGAAGGGGGTTGAGAATGGTGTGGCAGATCATCTCTCACGCATCAGGGTTGAAGACGACGTACCCATAGACGATTTCCTGCCAGAAGAGAATGTGTATTATGTGGAAACCAAGTCCCAGAGCAGTTTTGACGAAGAATTGCAGGTTTTTCGAGTTGGAGGAACGTTAGTGACGAGCGACACCACCACTAGTGTCGCGCGTCACCTTTCTCAGGCGAACACAGAGACCTCCCAAATTTGAAACAGACTTCCTGAGACCAGTTCAGCTGCTGTATCCGCTACCCAACGCCCTTGGTATGCCGATATTGCCAATTATCTCGCTGCAGAGGCTGAGCCTGAGAACTTTAAGGGCTATGCAAAGAAGAAGTTCCTGAGAGAGCTGCGAAGATACCACTGGGATGAGCCATATCTGTACAAGCACTGTTCTGATGGGATTTACAGAAGATGCATTGCAGAGTCAGAAGTTCCAGAGGTGCTGTTTCATTGTCATGGATCCGAATATGCTGGACACTTTGCAACATTCAAAACAGTGTCTAAGGTTCTTCAAGCAGGCTTCTGGTGGCCTACCATGTTTCGCGACGCGCATGCTTTCATCTCGCAGTGCGATGCTTGTCAGAGGAGAGGAAAGATCAGCAAAAGACATGAGATGCCACAGAATTTCATCCTTGAGGTTGAGGTATTCGACTGCTGGGGTATCGATTTCATGGGTCCTTTTCCCTCTTCTTATGGGAACAAGTACATCCTGGTTGCTGTTGATTATGTCTCAAAGTGGGTCGAAGCCATTGCCAGTCCCACCAACGATTCTTCAGTGGTCCTTAAGATGTTCAAAACCATCATCTTTCCTCGATTTGGAGTGCCTCGAATTGTTATAAGTGATGGTGGTACTCACTTTATTAACAAGATTTTCGAAAAACTCCTAAGGAAGCATGGAGTTCATCATCGAGTTGCCACTCCTTATCACCCTCAGACGAGTGGACAGGTCGAAGTCTCGAATCGTCAGATTAAGGAGATCCTGGAAAAGACAGTGGGTAAAACTCGAAAGGATTGGGCTGCGAAGTTGGACGATGCACTCTGGGCGTACAGGACAGCGTTCAAAACACCTCTAGGCACCACACCTTTCCACCTGCTCTATGGAAAGCCCTGTCACCTTCCAGTGGAGATCGAACACAAGGCAGCCTGGGCGATAAAGCTGATGAATTTCGACATCAAGTCTGCTGCAGAGAGGAGACTGATACAGCTGAATGAGTTGGACGAAATCAGGCACCATGCCTATGAGAATTCAAAGTTGTACAAAGAGAGGACCAAGGCGTATCATGATTCAAAAATCCTCTCCAGGCAATTCGAACCGAATGATCAGGTACTTCTGTATAATTCTCGTTTGCAATTGTTTCCTGGTAAACTTCGTTCTCGATGGTCAGGTCCTTTCATAGTCAAAGAGGTTCGCCCCTATGGTGCTATCGTCCTCCCCACACCAGATGGTAGCAGAGAGTTCACAGTCAATGGACAAAGGGTGAAGCACTACTGGGCCAAAGCTGAGATTCCGGATGGACATATCGTGCCTCTGGATGGTGCACCTCCTGCTTGAATCGCCATCAAGTCAAGCTAATGACTTAAAAAAAGCGCTTGGTGGAAGGCAATCCACTGGTGAGTCTGTAAATAAGTCTTTTGTTTCAGTGATTTTCGTTTTTCTTTTCGTGTTTTAGGTGAAGCAGAGGCTGGTGTCGAGCGACACTACCTTCGGTATCGCTTGTCACTTGTTTTCTCTATATATAAAAACAAAAAAAAAAAACAAAAAAAAAAAATAGGAAATCAGGAAACCGGAGTCAAACCAGAAATTCGGATTGGTCTGCTGCAATTCGGTACGAGGAAAACAAGTGTCGCACGATACCATCATCAGTGTCGCGCGTCACCATCATTGCAGCCAGGTAAGTTATCTGTTTTTCCTGTGTTTCTCTGTTTCTTTTCTTTCTGTGTTTCTCTGTTATTCAAGTCTGGGGGAGGTAGTTGCTGACATTGTGTTTGTTTTTCTTAAGAGTCAGTTGTGTCAAAACGTTTTTGAGTCAAAACCTGTTGGAGATCATGATGCTTTTCCTGGAATTATTGTGCTGACTTTTCACCTAAGTGACCACTGCTGCAAATTCAGACTAGATCCGACTAATGAAAAATCCAAAGGCTGACCAGTTGACTAGAGGCGTCCATGTTTCCAACAGAATCCACTAACCCTGAGCTAAGTACTGAACTTCACTTTTAACTCGTTGATGTGACTAATGCCTTTAGAGCTTGATTCCTCGTTCGTACTTGATCAATGAAAGCCTGTGTGAAATTTAATGTTGGTATTTCTCTCCCTTGTGATGAACTAAGAAAAGAAGAAAGAAAGAAAAAGGGCAAAAAGATTGAGATGATTTTCGCTTAGGAGTGAAGGGCTAGGAATGTTTCCAATGATCCCATTATTTCACTTCTAAGTTGGAATGATCACACAAAGGAAGGAAGTGAGGGGTAGGAATGTTTCCCATGACCCCACTATTCGCTGAAAACCTTTGATACAAGGTAAGGGGACAACTTGGGGACTTGGTGGCAAACACCATCAGTACTCGCAGCTTTACCCTTATCGAGTATATGCCATAAAAAAATGATGATGAGTGTGCGAAAAGAATAAGTCTGGGGGAGAGAAAAGTACCAAAGTTTGTATGGCTGATTTGTTTGAGTATAGTACGGGAAAGAGTCTAGAAGGTTCTTGGAATCTGAATCATCAGTGAGATCCAGCGATGAAGGTTTATGGACCATGTTGTGGAATTTTGGACTTAATCTGGAAAGCTGTGAATGTCTACGGAGAAGTACATGGTGGTTCGATTTGGAATGATGAAGCAGTAGTTGAGTTGCAGGGTGATCGGTCAAAAGCGATGTTCCAATGAAAGGTTGAGTCTCTGTGTTTTCAAACTTCTTTCTCTTGTTTGGTGTTCTGTTTGCTTGAGGGCAAGCAAATGCTAAGTCTGGGGGAGTTGATATATCATGGTTTTTATGGTTTTTAACCATGGTATAAGTCCTATTTATAGAGTCTTTTTAGTGTCTTTCGAGTCTTTTGGAGTCTTTTCAGGTCATAGGTACGTTTGGAGCTTAACTGGAGACTTTGGAGCACTTTTGAGCTTAATCAGGATCAAATTCGTCAAGTATGGATTTTGTGCTTTAGTGACGCTCGACACCATGGAGAGTGACGCGCGACACTTGTCAGAGAAATAAGGAAAAGGCGACTTTGTTTCCTATTTGAAGAAGGAGTTGGGCCCAAACGTTTTCAAGGAAGCCCAAAACGTGTCTTAGAGATATATATAGGATTTTTATTCCCTTTTTACGTTAACCTTAGATTTTCTTAGAGAGAGTTTTTTGTTTTTGAGAGTTTTTGGGGAGACAAGTCTGAAACTCTGTTCCGGAGAGAGAAGATTTCGAACCCCTGTTTATTAATCTATTTACTGCTTACTGCAAGTTATTCAATCATGCTTATTGCTTCAATCTCCATGTCTGAGTAGTTTGCTTGTTAGGTTTAGGGTTCTCATAAAGGATTTCATTGGATGTTAGATTGATTGGTTAGTTAGGGTTCATAATCTATTTAGTTCTTCACCATAGGTTGTTCTTAAAGCTAATTCTGGATTGGCCACCTAGAACTTAGATCTTAGGTTGCTTAATTGACACGGAAGTGTAATTGAATAACTGGAAAGAACCTAGGGTGAGCAAAGTAGCTATTCGCAAAGGAATTTGGTTTAGATACTTTGTGAACATATCGAACTTGAGCATTAAAGCTGGTTTAAATCTTTAGGGTTTGCAAAGGAATTTGGAATTCTAGGATTTTGACTTAGATAATTCTCACAACGGAAGTTGGTTAATTATAATTCTGTGATTCGAGTTCAAGAACTGTGCTTAAACCTGAACCCTGACTAATAGATTGATCTGCATGCATTGATTTCCTGAGAAACTCCCTAAGCCTAATCTCCATTCATCTGAATCTTACAAACCGTTTTTATTGCTGCTTAGTCTAATTCTTTGCATTGCTATTTATTTACAATATTTCTGCTTAGCGTAATTCAATCTCTATAAGGTTTATTGAGTGATCTCTTGTCTCTGTGGTTCAACCCCTACATACTACAACTGCACATCTGTGCTCTTGCAGAGTAGCTTAGGGATTAAACTTTGAGCATATCAAGTTTTGGCGCCGTTGCCGGGGACTTGATTTCGCCATTAAACCTAGTTTTTGAGTTTCGACTAAGTTTTTCGACTTAGTGTCGAGCGATACCACTTGTGGTGTCGCGCGACACCTTCTTTTCTTTAACCTAGTTTACTTATTTTCGTTTTCTCTCTTTGTTTTTGGTGTTTCAGGTTTATGCATACTCGTGGAACTAGGAGCAACAAGGACATCCCGCTAGTGAATTTGAGCAACGAACAGCTAGCTGAGTTAGAGCGAACGAGGCGGAAAGCAAGAGATCCGGCAATGATGGAAAACGCCAATGGACTTGTTCGTGATGATGATGGAACCTGGAGAGACCGAGAGGGTCATCTGTGCAATGCGAGAGGCCAAAGGATTGATGGAGATGGTAACATCATTCCACCAGCTCCTTTACCAGTGGATGGTGTTGACCAGAATCCACCACCTGCACCGCGTGGTAATGCTGTGATCGTTCCACATCAGAGGAACGCTCCAGAAGATCGGAATGTAAGGGAACCTGCACCTGCAGCTGGACATGGACGAACACTTGGAGACTACAACAGGCCTGAGCAGTTCTATGCAAATCGTTCTGCGATTCGCGCTCCTGCATTTCAAAGGAACGATTTTGAGCTGAAGCCTGTGTACTACACTCTTGTGGGTCAGCATCCTTTCCATGGCCACTCTCATGAGCACCCTATGGATCACATCGAGAGGTTTGAGGACTTGGTCACCAGCACCAAATACAATGGAGTGTCCAATGATTTCCTCCTCTGCAAGCTGTTTCCTTACTCTCTTGCTGGAGAAGCAGCTAACTGGTTGAAGCAGTTGGAGCCAGGATCACTCACCACTTGGGAGGAGACCAGGAACGCCTTCCTGCACAACTTCTTCGAAGATGCTAGGTCTGAGGAGTTGAGGACTAAGATCTCGACTTTCTCTCAGGACCCTACTGAAGCGTTCAAGGCTTCTTGGGTGCGATTCAAATCGTACCAGCGAGACTGCCCTCACCATGGCTTCAGCGATGTGCAGTTGCTGGGTATCTTTTTCAGAGGTATCGACTGGAGGTATCAGATGGCGCTTGATGCAGCAAGCAATGGGAACTTCAACACCAGATACCCAGACGAAGCTGTTGAGCTCATCGAAAACTTGGCATCCAGCAATAGCACCAAGAATGCAGATCTAGAGCGAAAGAAGCAAGCTGGGAACATGGATAGATCGCAGATCGCTGAGGTGAAAGCTAAACTTGATTCTGTGCACAGCCTTTTAGTGGGTAAGAAATCTGTCAGATTCGCACAGGAGGTGGAGAGTTTCGAACCTGAGGATGCAGCTGAGGAAGAGGATGTCAACTTTGTCAGTGGATCAGGATTTCAGGGTCAGAGGTTTGGTAATCAGCAAGGTAACAGAAGCTACAGTGGAAATTACAGTGGAAACAATCAGAGGAATACCTTCAACAGTAATCAGAACTTCTCTGGTTACACGCCTAAGCCTCAGTACCAGAAACCTTTTTCGAGCAACAGTTTTTCCAGAAACTACAGCACTCCTTCATCTCAACCTCAAAATCCTGACAATGAGATGAAGTCTATGCTGGAACAGATTCTGGAAGGTCAGCAGAAGCTCACCGTGGACTTTAATGGGAAGATGGATGCTCTCTACCTCGATCTGAATGGAAAAATCGAAGTTCTGAACACCCATGTCAAGCAGCTCGATACACAGGTAGCCCAAACTGCAGGTTCTGTTAAAAGGCAAGAGGGTTTTCTTCCTGGGAAGACTGACACCAATCCAAGGCATCACTGCAGTGCTATCACGTTGAGGAGTGGTAAAAATCTGAGTTCTGAGCCCACGAAGACGCCTCCTGCACCTGAAGTCGTGGACTTAGAAGATTCTGAAGAAATTCCTGAGATTGCAGAGCCGGTGACGAGCGACACCATCACTAGTGTCGCGCGTCACCAATTGCAGAGCGAAGCTGTTGATATTCCGAATCCGAAATCTGCAGAGGAGAAAGTCTACAAACCTAAATTTCCTTACCCAAGGAGCCCTAGGAAGTCCAAGCAAGAGCTTGATGATGCACGATGCAAAGCTCTGATGGAAAAGCTTGTGATTGAGATACCTTTGGTTGATGCTGTAAAAATCACTCCTGTCATCAGACGTTATGTGAAGCGAATGGTAACCAATAATCTCAGCCATGAACAGGGAGTGATGATGATATCTGAGCAAGTCAGTGCAGTGATTCAGAACCGAATTCCAGAGAAGCTGTCTGATCCAGGAAGCTTTGTCTTGGATTGCTCTATCTTCACAGAGAGATTCAAGAGATCGCTGTGTGATCTGGGTTCAAGTGTTAATCTCATGCCCTATTCGGTAGCTGTCAATCTCGGCATGACTGATTTCAAGCCAACAAGGATCTCCCTCATCCTAGCTGATCGTTCGACAAGGATACCTGAAGGGGTGCTAGAAGATGTTCCAATCAAGGTTGGAGACTGCATGATACCGACTGACTTTGTGGTTTTGGAGTATGGAGAGGAGCCTAAAGATCCTCTTATCCTTGGGAGACCTTTTCTAGCTACAGCAGGTGCTATTATCGATGTCAGGAAAGGCAGGATTGCTCTGAATGTTGGAGATCTGGTGATGAACTTTGACATGGACAAGCTGATGAAGAAGCCCACCATCGATGGTCAGACCTTCTATGTCGATACTCTCACTTTTGCTGAGGAGTTTCTCCATGAGATACTGCCTACAGACCCACTTGAGAGAGCTCTGACCACGTCTGCCTCTGAGGCCGAACACTAGGACGAAATTTCAGTATCTTACTCAAAGATGTTGGACTCCAGCGAGCATGCAATGCAGCTGGCATGGCAGGTTGAACAGCTTGAGACTCCTGCGAAGGTGAAGCAGTTATCCGACTGGAGTGAGGAGAAAGCCCCTAAGATTGAGTTCAAACAACTCCCTGCAGGACTAAGGTACGCATTCCTGGGCTCTAATTCTACTTATCCAGTCATTATCGATTCTTCTTTGAACAATACTGAGGTTACCTTACTACTGAGCAAGCTGCGCAAGCATCGCAAAGCTTTTGGCTATTCTCTTGATGATATTTCAGATATCTCACCAGAATTGTGCATGCACCGAATCCACCTGGAGGATGAGTCGAAGTCGTCGATTGAGCACCAGCGCAGGTTGAACCCTAACCTGAAAGACGTCGTCAAAAAGGAGATCATGAAGCTGCTGGAAGCTGGAATCATCTATCCAATTTCAGATAGTGCTTGGGTGAGTCCTGTGCACGTGGTTCCTAAGAAAGGAGGGGTTACTGTTGTGAAGAATGACAAGGATGAGTTGATTCCGACGCGCACAGTGACTGGACACAGGATGTGCATCGATTACAGGAAGCTGAATGCAGCGACCAGGAAAGATCACTTTCCATTGCCCTTTATTGATCAGATGCTGGAGAGACTTGCAAGCCATCCCTACTACTGCTTCCTCGATGGGTACTCAGGATTTTTCCAGATCCCTATCCACCCAGACGATCAGGAGAAGACCACCTTTACATGTCCATACGGCACTTTCGCATATCGCAGGATGCCCTTTGGACTCTGTAATGCTCCTGCGACGTTTCAGAGATGTATGTTGTCCATCTTCACTAACATGATTGAGGATTTCATGGAGGTCTTTATGGATGATTTCTCAGTCTACGGATCATCTTTTAAGGACTGTCTGGATAATCTCTGCAAGGTTCTGGCTCGCTGTGAAGAGAAACACTTGGTCCTTAACTGGGAAAAGTGTCACTTTATGGTCAGAGATGGGATTGTGCTTGGACACAAGGTTTCTGCAGCTGGTATCAAAGTGGACCGTGCGAAGATCGACGTCATGACGAGCTTGCCACCACCCGATTCTGCGAAATCGGTTAGAAGTTTTCTGGGTCATGCAGGCTTCTATCGTCGCTTCATCAAAGATTTCAGCAAGATTACACGCCCTCTTACTGCTCTGCTCTGCAAAGATGCTAAGTTTGAGTTTACAGATGAGTGCCTTGCTGCGTTCGAACAGATCAAGCATGCCCTGATAAGCGCCCCCATTGTGCAGCCTCCTGACTGGAATTTGCCTTTTGAGGTGATGTGTGATGCTAGTGATTTTGCTGTTGGTGCTGTTCTAGGACAGAAGAAGGATAAAAAGCTTCATGCCATCTACTATGCCAGTCGAACTCTGGATGATGCTCAAAGGAATTATGCTACTACTGAGAAAGAGCTGTTGGCTGTGGTCTTTGCTTTTGAGATATTTCGGCCATACCTTGTGGGATCGAAAGTGATTGTGCACACAGAACATTCTGCACTCAAATACTTGATGCAGAAGAAGGATGCGAAGCCTAGGTTGCTGCGATGGGTGTTACTCCTTCAGGAATTCGATATTGAGGTCAAGGACAAGAAGGGTGTTGAGAATGGTGTGGCAGATCATCTCTCACGCATCAGGGTTGAAGACGACGTACCCATAGACGATTTCCTGCCAGAAGAGAATGTGTATTATGTGGAAACCAAGTCCCAGAGCAGTTTTGACGAAGAATTGCAGGTTTTTCGAGTTGGAGGAACGTTAGTGACGAGCGACACCACCACTAGTGTCGCGCGTCACCTTTCTCAGGCGAACACAGAGACCTCCCAAATTCGAAACAGACTTCCTGAGACCAGTTCAGCTGCTGTATCCGCTACCCAACGCCCTTAGTATGCCGATATTGCCAATTATCTCGCTGCAGAGGCTGAGCCTGAGAACTTTAAGGGCTATGCAAAGAAGAAGTTCCTGAGAGAGCTGCGAAGATACCACTGGGATGAGCCATATCTGTACAAGCACTGTTCTGATGGGATTTACAGAAGATGCATTGCAGAGTCAGAAGTTCCAGAAGTGCTGTTTCATTGTCATGGATCCGAATATGCTGGACACTTTGCAACATTCAAAACAGTGTCTAAGGTTCTTCAAGCAGGCTTCTGGTGGCCCACCATGTTTCGCAACGCACATGCATTCATCTCGCAGTGCGATGCTTGTCAGAGGAGAGGAAAGATCAGAAAAAGACATGAGATGCCACAGAATTTCATCCTTGAGGTTGAGGTATTCGACTGCTGGGGTATCGATTTCATGGGTCTTTTTCCCTCTTCTTATGGGAACAAGTACATCCTGGTTGCTGTTGATTATGTCTCAAAGTGGGTCGAAGCCATTGCCAGTCCCACCAACGACTCTTCAGTGGTCCTTAAGATGTTCAAGACCATCATCTTTCCTCGATTTGGAGTGCCTCGAATTGTTATAAGTGATGGTGGTACTCACTTTATTAACAAGATTTTCGAAAAACTCCTAAGGAAGCATGGAGTTCATCATCGAGTTGCCACTCCTTATCACCCTCAGACGAGTGGACAGGTCGAAGTCTCGAATCGACAGATCAAAGAGATTCTGGAGAAGACAGTGGGAAAAACTCGAAAGGATTGGGCTGCGAAGTTGGACGATGCACTCTGGGCGTACAGGACAGCGTTCAAAACACCTCTAGGCACAACACCTTTCCACCTGCTCTATGGAAAGCCCTGTCACCTTCCAGTGGAGATCGAACACAAAGCAGCCTGGGCGATAAAGCTGATGAATTTCGACATCAAGTCTGCTGCAGAGAGGAGACTGATACAACTGAATGAGTTGGACGAAATCAGGTACCATGCCTATGAGAATTCGAAGTTGTACAAAGAGAGGACCAAGGCGTATCACGATTCCAAAATCCTCTCAAGGCAATTCGAACCGAATGATCAGGTACTTCTGTATAATTCTCGTTTGCAATTGTTTCCTGGTAAACTTCGTTCTCGATGGTCAGGTCCTTTCATAGTCAAAGAGGTTCGCCCCTATGGTGCTATCGTCCTCCTCACACCAGATGGTAGCAGGGAGTTCACAGTCAATGGACAAAGGGTGAAGCATTACTGGGCCAAAGCTGAGATTCCGGATGGACATATCGTGCCTCTGGATGGTGCACCTCCTGCTTGAATCGCCATCAAGTCAAGCTAAAATCTTAAAACAAGCGCTTGGTGGAAGGCAATCCACTGGTGAGTCTGTAAATAAGTCTTTCTTTTCGTGTTTTAGGTGAAGCAGAGGCTGGTGTCGAGCGACACTACCTTCGGTGTCGCTTGTCACTTGTTTTCTCTATATATAAAAACAAAAAAAAAAAAAAAAAAAAATTAGGAAATCAGGAAACCGGAGTCAAACCAGAAATTCGGATTGGTCTACTGCAATTCGGTACGAGGAAAACAAGTGTCGCACGATACCATCATCAGTGTCGCGCGTCACCATCATTGCAGCCAGGTAAGTTATCTGTTTTTCCTGTGTTTCTCTGTTTCTTTTCTTTTGTCACCAACTTCGGATTTGATTACACTGGGGACAGTGTTATTCAAGTCTGGGGGAGGTAGTTGCTGACATTGTGTTTGTTTTTCTTAAGAGTCAGTTGTGTCAACACGTTTTTGAGTCAAAACCTGTTGGAGATCATGATGCTTTTCCTGGAATTATTGTGCTGACTTTTCACCTAAGTGACCACTGCTGCAAATTCAGACTAGATCCGACTAATGAAAAATCCAAAGGCTGACCAGTTGACTAGAGGCGTCCATGTTTCCAACAGAATCCACTAACCTGAGCTAAGTACTGAACTTCACTTTTAACTCGCTGATGTGACTAATGCCTTAGAGCTTGATTCCTCATTCGTACTTGATCAATGAAAGCCTGTGTGAAATTTAATGAAGTGATTTCTCTCCCTTGTGACGAGCTAAGAAAGAAGAAAAAGGGCAAAAAGATTGAGATGATTTTCGCTTAGGAGTGAAGGGCTAGGAATGTTTCCAATGATCCCATTATTTCACTTCTAAGTTGGAATGATCACACAAAGGAAGGAAGTGAGGGGTAGGAATGTTTCCCATGACCCCACTATTCGCTGAAAACCTTTGATACAAGGTAAGGGGACAACTTGGGGACTTGGTGGCAAACACCATCAGTACTCGCAGCTTTACCCTTATCGAGTATATGCCATAAAAAAATGATGATGAGTGTGCGAAAAGAATAAGTCTGGGGGAGAGAAAAGTACCAAAGTTTGTATGGCTTATTTGTTTGAGTACAGAATGGGAAAGAATCTAGAAAGTTCTGGGCATTGGAACCATCAGTGAGATCCAGCGATGAGGGTTTATGGACAATGTTGTGAAATTTTGGATTTAGTCTGGAAAGCTGTGAATGTCTGCGGAGAAGTACATGGTGGTTCGATTTGGAATGATGAAGCAGTAGTTAAGTTGCAGGGTGAACGGTCAAAGCGATGTTCCAATGAAAGGTTGAGTCTCTGTGTTTTCAAACTTCTTTCTCCTGTTTGGTGTTCTGTTTGCTTGAGGGCAAGCAAATGCTAAGTCTGGGGGAGTTGATATATCATGGTTTTTATGGTTTTTAACCATGGTATATGTCTTATTTATAGAGTCTTTTTAGTGTCTTTCGAGTCTTTTGGAGTCTTTTCAGGTCATAGGTACGTTTGGAGCTTAACTGGAGACTTTGGAGCACTTTGGAGCTTAATCAGGATCAAATTCGTCAAGTATGGATTTTGTGCTTTAGTGACGCTCGACACCATGGAGAGTGACGCGCGACACTTGTTAGAGAAATAAGGAAAAGGCGATTTTGTTTCCTATTTGAAGAAGGAGTTGGGCCCAAACGTTTTCAAGGAAGCCCAAAACGTGTCTTAGAGATATATATAGGATTTTTATTCCCTTTTTACGTTAACCTTAGATTTTCTTAGAGAGAGTTTTTTGTTTTTGAGAGTTTTTGGGGAGACAAGTCTGAAACTCTGTTCCGGAGAGAGAAGATTTCGAACCCCTGTTTATTAATCTATTTACTGCTTACTGCAAGTTATTCAATCATGCTTATTGCTTCAATCTCCATGTCTGAGTAGTTTGCTTGTTAGGTTTAGGGTTCTCATAAAGGATTTCATTGGATGTTAGATTGATTGGTTAGTTAGGGTTCATAATGCTACACAGTTCTATTAA
>NW_006256756.1:13056613-13065569 GCF_000478725.1 Eutrema salsugineum | reverse complement strand
CAGAGGACTCATTTATCTCCAACTTTTGTGAAGGAAGTTTCAGTGCTTGGGAGGTGGAAGGCTTCCTGGAGGGCACATCTTTGCAGTGCATGTATACGACCAGAGAGAGGCGTCTAGACATGTGTCCATTCCGGAGGCCGTATCTTCCTGCTCATAGATCCGAATTGAATGCTCTTGGACGTTCTGGAAAGAAAACTCAAATGTCTCTGATTCTCATGAAGGACCCGGAAGCTGAATCGGCCTGGAAGTGCACCGTCCTTCGCATCCTTCAGAACTGATCTGCTCGGTCCGGAATACCTGCGAGACAGGGGTTTCTTCCGACGAGCTTATCTCTCTGCTCACGCGTCCGAATTCTACGATTCCAATTGCTATGAGACCGTGCTTCAATGCTCTCCAACTTCTATGAAGGACCCGCCATCTGAATCGGACCGGAAGGCTCCCCGGACAGGTGATTTCTGAGACTCGTTCGCACCCGGAGATTTTGGCCGATATACTTAATTCGCGGTACGTGAAAATGGCCGGTAAAGCTTCCCGCGGTACATGAAAATGGCCGGTAAAACCTTCCTGGCCAGCGAGAATGGCCGATAACCTCCATAGACTCAAGTTTTCCACTTTTTCAAGCTCTGCTCACCATTCCACCTCCTGGATTCATCTTTTCAGCTCCATAATCACCTGATAGACACTCAAAACATGCAAAGACTCATTGGGACCTAATGCATCTCCTAAGTTCTGAAACAAACCCTAAGGACCTAAAATACATGAAATAAAACATGATTTGGAATGATTTATGCAACTTAAATGATGCAAATTATGAACATATCAACTCCCCCACACTTGTCCTTTGCTTGTCCTCAAGCAAAAAGAGCAAATGAGAGAAAGAGGTTGTATGCAATGGGAGTTCACATTTTCTTTTTGAGAGAAGTGATCACAATGAGAATTCAAGTTCATGCTCAATTATGCAATGCAAAGCCATACTCAGATATATGTCAACTCAGCAAGGAATCTCCACAAGTTCTTCTCTCTCTCAACTCTTTCACATTCATTAAGCTTTTATCAGGTGGATCTCATGATGCAAGGTTTAAACAAGCTGGCTTGGCTAGGGAGAGGCTATGAGATTAAAATGATCTCATCAGTGTTCAAGTGGGTTAAATGCAGCAAAGGGATCTCTCTATGAATGATCAAACTTTGGCAGAATGCTAAAGGTAAAAAGCAACCTATGCATACAAGGGCAAAGACTCATCACTCCCCACCCTCTACTCAAAGCTTCCTCTCTTGCTCAAAGACCTCACTTTTCACACTCATTTTTCTCTCACTAGGGGATTTGTTCTTCACTTTCACTCTCAAGTCTTGGAACTCAAACTTTACACAGCTCTTTTTCTTTTACAACTTCTAGCCTCTTCTTTCTTTCTTATCAAAACATTTGAGCTTTTGGCTTCTTTTCTTTCTTTTTCACTTAGAGGCTAGATTTTTCTTTTCAACAAACCAGAGCTCACTTTCTCAAAACACCAAGACTGACTTCTTTTTCTTTCATTCCCCTAGTTATTTTCACTCTCTCTTTCCACTCATCTCACCTTTTTCCACTCACCAAAAAGTCTTTTCCCCCACACTTATTCCTCGCCAAAACTCTCAGTTCCTTGATGTTGGAACACAGCACTCAATGAGACCTGCCCTTGTCGCTCTAAACCTAACACTTTCTGCTAAGTTTGATCCAAGGTGGCCTTTCAATTCACACACAAACATTGGCTTAAAAGAAGGATGGGTTCAAGGTGTGGGAACTGATCCATGATGTGGATTCAGCTACTTGAGCTAAGGAAAAGAGTGGTAAAAACAGTGGTTCTAGCTCAAGTATGTATATTGGTATCCACAAGCTTTTTCAAACAATGCATCACAAGATATTTTCAGGTCAAGTTCAAGGTTTCCACTTAATTAGAGTTGAGTTCAATTCAAACTTGCTTCTCAGATTCAAATCATTTCAGACTTTGCAAGCATAGAAAAAGATTCACAAGCATATTCAATTCAAGTTCTCAAAGTGATGTACTCTCTAGAAAACCTATCATTACTCCTTGCAAGATGCAACCTATATGCAAATGCAATCTAGACTCAATCTTAAAAATGAGAATGCAACTACATGATCATTTTTTTGTGAAAATTTTTCAGATTTTTCCATTTTTTTTTTTTTTGGTTTTTATATGCACTTAGATGACTATGCAACTAGAATGTGACTCAAGACTCAAAGTGTAAAATGAGAAAATAGAAAACATGGTTAGTAAAGGATGAAACTCCTCCCCCACACTTAAATAACACAGTCCCTTGTGTTATAAAAGTATGAGAAAGAAGTGAAACCAAAGCAAACAAGCAAAATGCAAAAGGAAAAGAAAGTCTACATGCTATTTACAAGGTTTTGAGTGTTACCTAGTGGCTGTTGAAATCAGACCCCAATGAGTAGGAGGGGTTCGATGTGTGGCCTGACGGTGTTTCCCAAGAATGGTGGCTGGCTTCATCACTCCCGTCGTCAAGATCTACCCAAGTGGTTCCATATGCGACCAAGGCTGTGCAGTTCATGGAACTCTCCCCAACTTCCTCTCTGTTTCTTGGTGAAACTGGTGCTGGAGCCCCACCTTTGCAAGGGTTTTCAAGCTTCTTGATCCTCTTCTTCATCTCCTTGATGCACTTGGCCATCTTGTGGATGGTTTTGTCTTGGTACTTGCACCATTGTTGGAGAATACCAATCTTCTGTTGAGCTCTGAACCCTGAAGTGCCTGGTTCCTCCCAGTTGTAATCATCAAAGTGATATCTGTTTCCACCAAAACGTTTTTGAGGTGGAGGCAGATCAGCATCGTGAGCACCAGCTGCACTTGTGGTAGCATCTTCAGCGGTTGCTTTCTTTCCCTTGGAGGCTTCTTCTCTGCAAGCTTGCCTGTATGTGAGGATTGGTGGATCAGTTTGGACATTGTACAGCTCTTCCTTCAGCAAGAAGAAGTGAATGTTCCTTTTAACTTGGACTGTGGTGATGGAGGGATTGGGTAGGAGAACTTGGGCTGGCTCACTGATGAGTGTCTTGAAGTTGTAGACTGCCTTGGTACCCACTCTTCCTTGGAGAAAGCCAATCCCTACATAGGGTTCCCCATCTTCATGTGTTGGCATCAGCGGCCTCAGCCCTACACCCAGAAGCAGCAGATCTCCTTTGTGAACTCTTCCAACATCAATCTTGAAGTAGAAGCTGTGAGAGAGAATCTTGTGTACATATCTCAGAACTGGATTCCTTATCCAAGAGGCCTTAGCTGTTCCAGCTGTGTACTTCCCAGAAGCAATTGATCTCCATAGAAGTTGGATCTCATCTTTTCTGAGATTGACCGAGTTGGAGAGAAATTCATTTCTAGGTGTTGAAAACTCAAAGATCTTACTCAATTCTCTGAATGACACTGAATATTCCTTCCCTTTCACAGTAAACTCCACATGTCCAAGCCCATCTCCTTGAATGATTCTTGAATCCCTTGGGTAGTAAATGAAAGCTTCAAAGGAGGCCAAGAACTCTTGGGACTCTTGCTCATAAGCGATTTCTCTCATCTCCAAAAGTGACTCAACACCCATGTTCCCAAGCAAAGTCTTGACATCTTCATAGAGGCCAATCTTCTTCAGAAAGTCCAAATCAGGGAATCTCCCTTGCTGGATCTCTATCTGCTGAAACTTAGCCAGATAATCAGGTGTTTCTGGTTCAGTTTTCTTGAACTTCTTTGATCCCTCTTCATTGGTGCCTTGGGAACCACCAGCTGAGCTGCCGGAGTCACTTTCAGTCTGTTCACTCTCAGATACCACAGCCAACTGTTTCCCCTTTTTCTTGGAACCAGAAGCAACCACCAAAGCTCTTCCTTCAGGCCTTGTCCTTTTTGGCGCTGGATCACACTTTCCTTGCTTTGTAGTATTCTTTGCACCTTGACCTTTGTTTCTTGGCTTTGAAGTTCCTGAGACCAAACCTTTGCCTTTTGATGCAGGGCCCTTCTTCTTGGCCAAAGAGTTGGTTCTTTCAGTCATCTGCCAAGAGATTCTCAAAAATATTGTTAGTACAAGGATGAACCTCACAAAAGTCTCAAAATTTTGAAAAAAATTGTTGCAACAATTTTCAAAATTCAAGAACAGGTAATTACAAACAAAGTGCTCTGTTTTCCAAGACTATCTAGCACCCTAGCATTTATAAAAATAATCCCAAGGTCTAAAACAACCTATCAAAATCGATTCCACACTTTAAAGTTCAAAAAAAAATCACCATTGAAGAACATGGAAAGAGATGAGTTTCAACAGGGCGAAATACCTTGGGATTAAGATGCAACAAGTTCGAAATGCAATCAGGATGATGTTAACAACTCAAAAACGAGCTCAGAGCACTTTGAATCAACAATTTTGGTGGAGAAATGAGAGAGATATGGTGAAAACAATGGAGAGAAAAGTGAGAGATAGTTGCAAACTCGGGTTTGTAGTGAGGAAGAGAGAGTGTGGGGTAGGGTCAAGCCTCTGGACTGGTGGTCAATAGATCTATTTTGACCAGTCAAGGCTTTGACCCATCCTTTTCTCATTGACCGGCCTCCTTTCTCTCTTTTGTGCGTCCGGGAACTGTCGGGATCGAGCTGTGTGACCGTCTCGGTGTAGAACCGGAAGAAATTTCGTGCGGCCTGGTCATCCTCTGCTCTGACCCGCACAACCATCCCGCAGCTTTTGTTACTTAGGCATTCTGGCCGTTCTCTTCATGCTGCGGCCTGGTCATCCTCTGCTCTGACCCGCGCAACCATCCCGCAGCTTTTGTTACTTAGGCATTCTGGCCGTTCTCTTCTTTCTGTGCGGCCTGGCCATCGTTCTTCTGAGCCGCATAACCATCCCGCAGTAAATTCCGAACGATCGTGCGACTTAGACTCCTTGGGTTTCAGGCCGCAGCACCAGGTCGCACGGTTTAACACTTAGAACCCTCGGCCTTCTTCTTTTTGGTGCGGCTCAGCGTCTACGCTCCTAGGTCGCACGCCCAGGCCGGAGTAAATTCCGAATAGTCGTGCGGCCTAGCTCCCTCTCTTCTGACCCGCGCAACCATCCCGCAGTAAATGGGACTTAAACGTTTCGGGCCTTCTTCTTTCTGTGCGGCTCGGCCTTCCTCTTTCCAGGTCGCACGCCCAGGCCGGAGTAAATTCCGAACCTTGCTGCGGCCTGGGCTCTTCTCTTCTGACCCGCACTCCTAGGCCGCAGCTTTTGGGACTTAAACGTTTTTCTGGCCTTAAACACTTCTCTCAGCTCTCTCACATGCTTCTTTCCATTCATCACTGAGCTATGTCCTCCAAAGATCACTTAGTACCTGAGACCAACTCACAAAACCCATCAGAAAGTTCTAAAACATAAAAGAAAAGAGAAGAAATCAGAAGAACTATGTACAAAGATAAGCTTGGGGTGTCTCCCAAGAGCACTTTGTTTAAAGTCTCTAAGTTTGACTTTGAGAACCTGGTTAACAGGCTGGTGGATCAAGAAGAGGAACTGATGTAGCTTCCTCTTTCCCTTGTGAAACTAAGTAATGCTTGACTCTCTGTCCATTCACCACAAATTCCTGACCATTTTTTCCTTCCAAGACAATGGCACCATAAGGCCTCACTTCAAGAACTTTGAAAGGTCCAGACCACCTAGACTTAAGCTTTCCTGGAAACAACTTAAGTCTGGAGTTGAAAAGCAAGACCAAATCACCACACTTGAACTCTCTCTTTAAAATCTTTTGGTCATGCAGGACTTTGGTCTTCTCCTTATAGATCTTTGAGCTTTCAAAAGCCTCAAGCCTAATCTCCTCAAGCTCATGGAGTTGCATGATTCTTTTCTCCTGAGCTGTTTTGATATCAAAGTTTAGAAACTTCACAGCCCACATAGCTTTGTACTCCAACTCCACAGGAAGGTGGCAGCTCTTCCCATATAGCAGACTGAATGGTGATGTTCCAATTGGAGTTTTAAAGGCAGTCCTGTAAGCCCATAATGCATCATCCAGCCTTTTGCTCCAATCTTTTCTGGTTGAGCTGACAGTCCTTTCCAGAATGGCCTTGATTTGTCTATTAGATACCTCCACTTGGCCACTAGTTTGGGGATGATATGGAGTAGCTATCTTGTGTTTAACTCCATGCTTTCTCAATAAACCTTCCAGAGTCTTGTTCAAAAAGTGGGATCCTCCATCAGAAATGACAACCCTTGGAACTCCAAACCTTGGAAATATGATGCTCTTAAACAGCTTGACTACAACCTTGGAGTCATTGGTAGGGGAAGCAATGGCCTCAACCCATTTGGACACATAGTCCACAGCAACAAGTATGTATTGATTTCCAAAGGATGAAATAAAAGGTCCCATAAAGTCAATCCCCCAACAATCAAAGATCTCCACTTCTAGAATGGGGTTCTGAGGCATCTCACTTCTTTTAGATATATTTCCATGCCTCTGACAGGCATCACAAGCTGAAACCACCAATTGGGCATCTTTGAACATTGTAGGCCACCAGAACCCACTTTGAAGAACCTTTGCTACAGTTTTGAATGCCCCCATGTGACCTCCAAAAGCAGAACCATGACATTCCTGCAACACAGGTTGCATCTCCTCTTCAGCAAGACATCTTCTGTATAACTGATCCTTGTTCAGAACATAGAGGTAGGGCTCATCCCAATAGTATCTCTGGACATCTCTGAAGAATTTTTTTCTCTTGTAAGCATCCAATTCAGGGGGCTCCACCCCACATGCAAGATAGTTCACTATATCTGCAAACCAAGGCATCCTCCTTTCTTGAATGCTCTCTACTTCCTCAAACTCCAAGTATGAATGGAGCACCATCAGAGACTCTTCAGGCAAAGCATCATCTATGGGGACTTTTTCTTCAATCCTCAGCCTTGAGAGATGGTCTGCAGCACCATTCTCAATCCCCTTTTTATCAAGCACCTCCATATCAAACTCTTGGAGCAATAGAACCCATCTCAACAGCCTTGGTTTGGCATCTTTCTTGGTCATCAAGTACCTGAGGGCTGCATGATCAGTATACACAATGACCTTTGATCCCACCAGGTAGCTTCTGAACTTATCAAAGGCAAAAACTATTGCCAGCATTTCCTTTTCAGTTGTAGCATACTTCTCTTGGGCAGAGTCAAGTGTTCTACTGGCATAGTAGATCACATGCAACTTCTTGTCTTTCTTTTGTCCAAGTACTGCTCCAACAGCAAAGTCAGAAGCATCTGTCATGACCTCAAAAGGTAGGGACCAGTCTGGTGCCTGAACTATTGGTGCACTAACCAATGCCTCCTTGATCAACTTAAAGGCTTCTTCACATTCAACATCAAAGATGAAATCCACCTCCTTGCACAACAGTCTTGTTAAGGGCCTGGCAATCCTTGAGAAGTCCTTTATGAATCTTCTATAAAACCCTGCATGACCCAGGAAGCTCCTTATCCCTTTAACTGAAGTGGGGGTTTGCAGATTCACCATAACCTCCACCTTTGCCTTATCAACCTCAATGCCCTTTTCAGAGATCTTGTGCCCAAGAACTATCCCTTCTTGCACCATGAAATGACACTTCTCCCAGTTCAGCACCAAGCTGTGTTGCTCACATCTCTCCAACACCTGTGTCAAATTAGAGAGACAATCCGAGAAGGAGGAGCCATAGACACTAAAGTCATCCATGAACACCTCAACTTTCTCTTCAATAATGTCAGAGAAAATGTGCATCATACACCTTTGAAAAGTAGCCGGTGCATTACATAAACCGAAAGGCATTCTCCTATAAGCATAAGTGCCATAAGGGCATGTGAATGTTGTTTTCTCTTGATCTCTTGGATCTATGGGAATTTGGAAAAATCCAGAGTACCCATCGAGAAAACAAAAATAAGGATGATTAGCTAACCTTTCAAGCATTTGATCAATGAATGGTAAAGGAAAATGATCTTTTCTAGAAGCAGAATTCAATTTCCTATAGTCAATGCACATGCGGTGGCCAGTTATGGTTCTTTGAGCTATGAGTTCATCCTTATCGTTTTTCACCACTGTGATCCCACCTTTCTTGGGCACAACATGAACAGGAGATACCCATCTTGAGTCAGAGATTGGGTAAATTATCCCTGCCTCAAGAAGCTTTAGTATCTCCTTCTTAACCACTTCCCTAAGGTTGGGGTTAAGTCTACGTTGGTGCTCAATAGAGGACATAGATTGGTCCTCTAGGTGGATCCTATGGGTGCAGATGTCAGGAGAGATCCCTCTAATATCAGCCAAAGAATACCCTATGGCTCTCCTGAACTTTCTTATTTCATTCAGCAATGCACTCTCTTGGTCCTCTAATAGGCTATCATTGATGATGACAGGATATGTGGAGTTTAAGCCTAAGAAAGCATACCTGAGCCCTGTTGGTAGAGGTTTGAGCTCAACAGAGGGTGCATCAGCTTCATTCCAGTCCTGGTCCAAGCTGCTTTGGCTGGTGACTGATTCTTGGATTGCAAAAACCTCAGTGCCATTCTGTTCCAGCTCCACAAACCTTGTTTCAGGACCCAGCTCTCTTGCATTGTCCAGATACAGCTTATACCCTTCACTTGCTTCAGCCAAGAGCCCATTGTCTCCTTGTTCTTGAGTCAGAGTAGCTTGAAGAGGATCCTCTGTGTTCAGCTCCTCAAGCAACTCATCAGCCAACTGATCCATTGTCTCTACATAGAAACATTGACCTTCAATGGTGGGCTTCTTCATCATCTCATTCACATCAAACTTGAGCTTTTCAGACCCAAGTTGAAGCTCTATTATCCCACCTCTCACATCAATAATAGCTCCTGCAGTGGCTAAGAATGGTCTGCCCAAGATAAGAGGATCTACTGGCTCTTCATCCATCTCCAGCACAACAAAATCTGTTGGAACCTCAAAACCACCTATCTTGACAGGTAGATCTTCCAACATACCAACAGGCAATCTAACTGATCTATC
>NW_006256756.1:13053869-13056513 GCF_000478725.1 Eutrema salsugineum | reverse complement strand
TGATGCACTGGCCATCTGTGGATGGTTTTGTCTGGTACTGCACCATTGTTGGAGAATACCAATCTTCTGTTGAGCTCTGAACCTGAAGTGCCTGGTTCCTCCCAGTTGTAATCATCAAAGTGATATCTGTTTCCACCAAAACGTTTTTGAGGTGGAGGCAGATCAGCATCGTGAGCACCAGCTGCACTTGTGGTAGCATCTTCAGCGGTTGCTTTCTTTCCCTTGGAGGCTTCTTCTCTGCAAGCTTGCCTGTATGTGAGGATTGGTGGATCAGTTTGGACATTGTACAGCTCTTCCTTCAGCAAGAAGAAGTGAATGTTCCTTTTAACTTGGACTGTGGTGATGGAGGGATTGGGTAGGAGAACTTGGGCTGGCTCACTGATGAGTGTCTTGAAGTTGTAGACTGCCTTGGTACCCACTCTTCCTTGGAGAAAGCCAATCCTACACAAATGTGCTTCATTAATCAGATCAAACTTTGCCTTGTTCTCCTTGAATCTATACCCCATGGCTTTCAAGATCTTTGTTACCACCCATCCATGGGTCAGCTTTGCATCTTTGTTTGTAGAATCCCACATGCACTTTTTGTAGAACATCAAAGACCTTGCTAATTGAGATGCAAGGCAAAGTGGGTATTCATACCCTACATAGGGTTCCCCATCTTCATGTGTTGGCATCAGCGGCCTCAGCCCTACACCCAGAAGCAGCAGATCTCCTTTGTGAACTCTTCCAACATCAATCTTGAAGTAGAAGCTGTGAGAGAGAATCTTGTGTACATATCTCAGAACTGGATTCCTTATCCAAGAGGCCTTAGCTGTTCCAGCTGTGTACTTCCCAGAAGCAATTGATCTCCATAGAAGTTGTATCTCATCTTTTCTGAGATTGACCGAGTTGGAGAGAAATTCATTTCTAGGTGTTGAAAACTCAAAGATCTTACTCAATTCTCTGAATGACACTGAATATTCCTTCCCTTTCACAGTAAACTCCACATGTCCAAGCCCATCTCCTTGAATGATTCTTGAATCCCTTGGGTAGTAAATGAAAGCTTCAAAGGAGGCCAAGAACTCTTGGGACTCTTGCTCATAAGCGATTTCTCTCATCTCCAAAAGTGACTCAACACCCATGTTCCCAAGCAAAGTCTTGACATCTTCATAGAGGCCAATCTTCTTCAGAAAGTCCAAATCAGGGAATCTCCCTTGCTGGATCTCTATCTGCTGAAACTTAGCCAGATAATCAGGTGTTTCTGGTTCAGTTTTCTTGAACTTCTTTGATCCCTCTTCATTGGTGCCTTGGGAACCACCAGCTGAGCTGCCGGAGTCACTTTCAGTCTGTTCACTCTCAGATACCACAGCCAACTGTTTCCCCTTTTTCTTGGAACCAGAAGCAACCACCAAAGCTCTTCCTTCAGGCCTTGTCCTTTTTGGCGCTGGATCACACTTTCCTTGCTTTGTAGTATTCTTTGCACCTTGACCTTTGTTTCTTGGCTTTGAAGTTCCTGAGACCAAACCTTTGCCTTTTGATGCAGGGCCCTTCTTCTTGGCCAAAGAGTTGGTTCTTTCAGTCATCTGCCAAGAGATTCTCAAAAATATTGTTAGTACAAGGATGAACCTCACAAAAGTCTCAAAATTTTGAAAAAAAATTGTTGCAACAATTTTCAAAATTCAAGAACAGGTAATTACAAACAAAGTGCTCTGTTTTCCAAGACTATCTAGCACCCTAGCATTTATAAAAATAATCCCAAGGTCTAAAACAACCTATCAAAATCGATTCCACACTTTTAAAGTTCAAAAAAAAAATCCCCATTGAAGAACATGGAAAGAGATGAGTTTCAACAGGGCGAAATACCTTGGGATTAAGATGCAACAAGTTCGAAATGCAATCAGGATGATGTTAACAACTCAAAAACGAGCTCAGAGCACTTTGAATCAACAATTTTGGTGGAGAAATGAGAGAGATATGGTGAAAACAATGGAGAGAAAAGTGAGAGATAGTTGCAAACTCGGGTTTGTAGTGAGGAAGAGAGAGTGTGGGGTAGGGTCAAGCCTCTGGACTGGTGGTCAATAGATCTATTTTGACCAGTCAAGGCTTTGACCCATCCTTTTCTCATTGACCGGCCTCCTTTCTCTCTTTCGTGCGTCCGGGAACTGTCGGGATCGAGCTGTGTGACCGTCTCGGTGTAGAACCGGAAGAAATTTCGTGCGGCCTGGTCATCCTCTGCTCTGACCCGCACAACCATCCCGCAGCTTTTGTTACTTAGGCATTCTGGCCGTTCTCTTCATGCTGCGGCCTGGTCATCCTCTGCTCTGACCCGCACAACCATCCCGCAGCTTTTGTTACTTAGGCATTCTGGCCGTTCTCTTCATGCTGCGGCCTGGTTATCCTCTGCTCTGACCCGCGCAACCATCTCGGAGTAAATTCCGAGTCTTTCTGCGGCCTGGCCATCTTTCTTCTGACCCGCGCTCCTATCCCGCAGCTTTTGGGACTTGGAGTAAATTGCGAACGATCGTGCGACTTAGACTCCTTGGGTTTCAGGCCGCAGCACCAGGTCGCACAATTTTGGACTTAGAACCCTCGGCCTTCTTCTTTCTGGTGCGGCTCAGCGTCTACGCTTCTAGGTCGCACGCCCCAGCCGGAGTAAATTCCGAAC
>NW_006256756.1:13051798-13052747 GCF_000478725.1 Eutrema salsugineum | reverse complement strand
TTTGTTTAAAGTCACTAAGTTTGACTTTCAAAACCTGTTTTCAGCTGGGGTGAGGTTGAGCACTGATGCTCTTCAGCACTTCAATGGTCCTGAGCAAGAAAGCTGAGTTGGTTTGCTGCCTTTGGGAACCATTAGACCCTTGTCCTTGAGATCCCACCTTGAGACCTTTGTCCACCAGCTCTTGAATACCATCTGGGTCTTTATCAAAGATGGCCCTTGTGAGACATGCCCTCACTTCAGCAAACAGACCTGGCTTCCCATTGCAATCCAGCTTATACTTCAGAGAACCATCATCATCAACCCAAGGAGTGAGATCAAAGTCTTGAGAAGAAAGATCAGGTTTAATACTCTTGTCTTCTGATGCTGAGCCATCACTTTTGGTGTTAATCATCCTTAGATCACTAAGTGTAGGAGACCATGAGAGCAAGATGTCTTCTTCTCTGATCAATGGCTGTTCAGTCCCATCCTTGTAAACAGAGTTGGTGTGAGGTTCTTTTTCCATTTCCACAGCTGAAAGAGATTGGGATCCACCTAAAATCCCAGCACTTCCTACATACTTCATCTCAAGTACCTTAGGGGGTTCTATCTCTTGAACAACTGATCCACAAAATTCAGCTAAAGGTGGTTGAACAGGGTAAAAGGCATCCTTATCCACCTTTGTAAGCACCACTCTTTGAGTATCAAAGTCAATCATTGCACCAGTGGTGTTGAGAAATGCAGTTCCAAGCAATAGGGGGAGCTCTTTGGTCTTCTTCATCTTCATGATCACAAAATCAGTGGGAATTATGCATTCACCAACTTGAAGTGGATAGTCTTCTAAAAATCCATATGGTTTCTTGGAGTAGGAATCACCAAAGGTGATAGAAGAGGGGTAGGACGTTATAGACCTGACCTTTAGCTTCTCCATCATATCTTTAGACATTATACTCAAATGCGGGAGCCAGGTGCA
>NW_006256756.1:13034701-13038290 GCF_000478725.1 Eutrema salsugineum | reverse complement strand
TTCACATCAAAGATGAATCCACCTCCTTGCACAACAGTCTTGTTAAGGGCCTGGCAATCCTTGAGAAGTCCTTTATGAATCTTCTATAAAACCCTGCATGACCCAGGAAGCTCCTTATCCCTTTAACTGAAGTGGGGGTTTGCAGATTCACCATAACCTCCACCTTTGCCTTATCAACCTCAATGCCCTTTTCAGAGATCTTGTGCCCAAGAACTATCCCTTCTTGCACCATGAAATGACACTTCTCCCAGTTCAGCACCAAGCTGTGTTGCTCACATCTCTCCAACACCTGTGTCAAATTAGAGAGACAATCCGAGAAGGAGGAGCCATAGACACTAAAGTCATCCATGAACACCTCAACTTTCTCTTCAATAATGTCAGAGAAAATGTGCATCATACACCTTTGAAAAGTAGCCGGTGCATTACATAAACCGAAAGGCATTCTCCTATAAGCATAAGTGCCATAAGGGCATGTGAATGTTGTTTTCTCTTGATCTCTTGGATCTATGGGAATTTGGAAAAATCCAGAGTACCCATCGAGAAAACAAAAATAAGGATGATTAGCTAACCTTTCAAGCATTTGATCAATGAATGGTAAAGGAAAATGATCTTTTCTAGAAGCAGAATTCAATTTCCTATAGTCAATGCACATGCGGTGGCCAGTTATGGTTCTTTGAGCTATGAGTTCATCCTTATCGTTTTTCACCACTGTGATCCCACCTTTCTTGGGCACAACATGAACAGGAGATACCCATCTTGAGTCAGAGATTGGGTAAATTATCCCTGCCTCAAGAAGCTTTAGTATCTCCTTCTTAACCACTTCCCTAAGGTTGGGGTTAAGTCTACGTTGGTGCTCAATAGAGGACATAGATTGGTCCTCTAGGTGGATCCTATGGGTGCAGATGTCAGGAGAGATCCCTCTAATATCAGCCAAAGAATACCCTATGGCTCTCCTGAACTTTCTTATTTCATTCAGCAATGCACTCTCTTGGTCCTCTAATAGGCTATCATTGATGATGACAGGATATGTGGAGTTTAGTCCTAAGAAAGCATACCTGAGCCCTGTTGGTAGAGGTTTGAGCTCAACAGAGGGTGCATCAGCCTCATTCCAGTCCTGGTCCAAGCTGCTTTGGCTGGTGACTGATTCTTGGATTGCAAAAACCTCAGTGCCATTCTGTTCCAGCTCCACAAACCTTGTTTCAGGACCCAGCTCTCTTGCATTGTCCAGATACAGCTTATACCCTTCACTTGCTTCAGCCAAGAGCCCATTGTCTCCTTGTTCTTGAGTCAGAGTAGCTTGAAGAGGATCCTCAGTGTTCAGCTCCTCAAGCAACTCATCAGCCAACTGATCCATTGTCTCTACATAGAAACATTGACCTTCAATGGTGGGCTTCTTCATCATTTCATTCACATCAAACTTGAGCTTTTCAGACCCAAGTTGAAGCTCTATTATCCCACCTCTCACATCAATAATAGCTCCTGCAGTGGCTAAGAATGGTCTGCCCAAGATAAGAGGATCTACTGGCTCTTCATCCATCTCCAGCACAACAAAATCTGTTGGAACCTCAAAACCACCTATCTTGACAGGTAGATCTTCCAACATACCAACAGGCAATCTAACTGATCTATCTGCAAGGATAAGAGAAATCTTTGAGGGTTTGAAAACTCTAAAGCCCAACTTCTTAGCTATGGAGAATGGCATCAAGCTGACTGATGCTCCTAAATCACAAAGACATCCAGAGAATAGAAGAGGTCCAATGGCACAAGGGAGTGTGAAGCTCCCTGGATCAGTTAACTTCCTTGGAATGGACTTCCTCTGAATGATAGCACTGCATTCATGACTTAGTACTACCATGCCTTGAAAGCTCTTTTGTCTTGTTCAGAATAGCATCCTTCAAAAACTTCCCCATCTTTGGCATCATTAAGAATGCATCAATGAGAGGCATTGTGAGTGGTGTCTCTTTGAGTGCCTTCTCAAATACAGCTCTTGCCTTGTCCACTAGTTGCTTCTTAAATCTCCCTGGAAATGGGAGCTTGGGTTGGTATGGAGGTGGTGGCACATACTTCTTCTCTGGTTCTGGTTCCTTTGCTACCTCTTTACCCTTTTCTGACCTTGGTTTCTCAGCAACTTGATCATCCTTTAAGGCTGCCTCCCCCTCAGGTTGATCATTGTCCTCAATGATCACATTGTTGTTCTCAATACCAGGTAACTCCTTGCCACTCCTCAGTGTTATGGCCTTGGCATATTCCTTGGGGTTGGGTTCTGGTTTTCCAGGTAGGTGACCTTGGTTCCTTGAGCTTGATGCCTGGTTTTGCTTCAGTTCCTTGATTTCCTGCTGCATAGTCTGTTGACCCTGAAGTAGTTGTTGCAGAATACCAACCATATCTGTACCCATCTGTGGCTGCTGTTGAACCATTGGTGGCTGAAACTGTTGTTGAACCGGCGCCTGCTGTTGGAACTGTGGTGGACCAAACCCTGGTGGTGCCTTTGGCTGCTGTGAAGTGTAACCAGTGCCCTGAAATGGTTGCTGTTGCTGACCAAAACTCTGATTCTGACCAAATTGATTCTTGGGTTGGAATGACCCTTGAAAGTTGTGCTTGGGAACAAAGTTCTTTGGAGCTTGAGAATTGGGATAGACCTGGTCTTGTGGGTTAGCTACATTGGTGTTCCTGTAAGAGAGGTTTGGATTGGCATTACCATACTGATATCTTTGGAACCTCTGATTCCCAATGTAGTTGAGCTCCTCTTGGGTAAGACCTTCTTCACTTATGTTCTCAAAAATTTGAGAAGGTTCCTCATACTCTCCAACAAAATGCATTGGCTTCTGAGTGGTGAATTTCAGCTTGTCCAATTCACTCCTCAACTCCTTAACTTCTCTGGTGAGCCTCTGTTCTGAGCTTGAACCTTCAGACCTATTTGATCTGTCATAGTCTTCACCATAAGTATCATTGCTCAATGCTAAGTTCTCCACTAGCTCTAAAGCAGCATGAATCTCTTTACCCAGAAAGTTCCCAGTGGAAGCAGTATCCAGCTGGTTTCTAATCTTGGGAAGAGCTCCCCTATACAGTGTGCTGAGAAGAGAAGCCTCACTAAACCCATGGTGTGGGCATTGGTTTGTGTAGCTCCTGAATCTCTCATATGCTTCACCAAAACTTTCATTGCTGTGCTGAGTGAAGCTAGAGATTTGGTTCCTTAGTTTTGCAGTTCTTGAGGTAGAGAAGAACTTAGATAAGAAGGCTTGCTTGCATTGCTCCCAGGTTTGAATGGAGCCTCTTGGAAGATTCTTCTCCCATTGATGAGCTTTATCACCAAGACTGAATGGGAATAGTCTTAGCTTAAAGCTGTCTTCTGAAACTCCATTTATCTTGGTCAGATCACACACCTTATCAAACTGGTCCAAGTGTTCCAAGGGATCTTCCATTGCTAACCCATGGAACTTTGAGTTCTGGACCATATTCAGCAATGATGCTTTCACTTCAAAGTTGTTGTTCTGCACAGGTGGTGCCTGAATACCAGCTCCATACTGATGAGCATTGGCCCTGTCATTTTCGCCAACATAGATTTGGGGTTGCTCATATCTTCTTTGTT
>NW_006256756.1:12912347-13033639 GCF_000478725.1 Eutrema salsugineum | reverse complement strand
TTAGCATTTCTCTTGCTCGGGAGCTCCAGACCTCTTCCAGTGATAGTTTACCCGCACATTTCAACTCGCAGCATCAGCATTCAGGCGTTCATCTTCAGGCCTGCGGGTTAACCAAGTCGCAAGACCATCTCGCAGCATCCAGAGCAGCTTAGATCACTTCGCATTCCGGAGAGTGTAACTCCTGTGATACTTGTCCGAATTGAATGACGGTTGCAGAAGACAGAGGACTCATTTATCTCCAACTTTTGTGAAGGAAGTTTCAGTGCTTGGGAGGTGGAAGGCTTCCTGGAGGGCACATCTTTGCAGTGCATGTATACGACCAGAGAGAGGCGTCTAGACATGTGTCCATTCCGGAGGCCGTATCTTCCTGCTCATAGATCCGAATTGAATGCTCTTGGACGTTCTGGAAAGAAAACTCAAATGTCTCTGATTCTCATGAAGGACCCGGAAGCTGAATCGGCCTGGAAGTGCACCGTCCTTCGCATCCTTCAGAACTGATCTGCTCGGTCCGGAATACCTGCGAGACAGGGGTTTCTTCCGACGAGCTTATCTCTCTGCTCACGCGTCCGAATTCTACGATTCCAATTGCTATGAGACCGTGCTTCAATGCTCTCCAACTTCTATGAAGGACCCGCCATCTGAATCGGACCGGAAGGCTCCCCGGACAGGTGATTTCTGAGACTCGTTCGCACCCGGAGATTTTGGCCGATATACTTAATTCGCGGTACGTGAAAATGGCCGGTAAAGCTTCCCGCGGTACATGAAAATGGCCGGTAAAACCTTCCTGGCCAGCGAGAATGGCCGATAACCTCCATAGACTCAAGTTTTCCACTTTTTCAAGCTCTGCTCACCATTCCACCTCCTGGATTCATCTTTTCAGCTCCATAATCACCTGATAGACACTCAAAACATGCAAAGACTCATTGGGACCTAATGCATCTCCTAAGTTCTAAAACAAACCCTAGGGACCTAAAATACATGAAATAAAACATGATTTGGAATGATTTATGCAACCTAAATGATGCAAATTATGAACATATCAGATACGGACTTCAGAAATGGGCCTTCAAAGTCGGAGTTAGCTGGCCGCGGTCGGGAAGTGCGTGACCGCGGAGAATGGGTGGCTGGCCGTGGTCGGGATGCTTGCGACCGCGGGGAATGGCCTGTTGGCCGCGGGTGGAAACGCTTGCCGGCTGGTTTACGGGACATCTTGCTCTTCGCGTATCTTTTGATTGAACCGTTGGATTTCAAGGCTGAAAAGTGTGATGGAAAGCTGATACTTCCATCTTTTAAGATCTCCAAATATGAGCTGGATCAGACGGTGAGAAGGCCTTCAATCGGGGGTGAACTTCTGACGGTTTGACTCGGAGCTAAAATCTGGTCTTCTATTTATTTTGTTAAGCTTGTCCCTAAGTTTCCTGAAAAGAGTCTTGGAACTACAAATACTAGAAAAACGTGATAAAAGTACTTAAAAGAAATTAAAAACATATAAAAAGTATTTCAAAACGATCCATAAAAGTGGTCAAAATACGGTGTTATCATGCCTCCTCTTCCACACCTATGTCTTCTTCACTAATTAGAGAAGAGTGACCATCACGGTTGTAGTAGCTCTCTGCTTCTTCATCTCTAGCTTGAGCTGAATGAGTAGTCTTGATCGTGGAATTGGTTTCAAGTCATTTGGAGTCATTCGCTGAAAGTTATTTCAACCAGGAAACAAGCGGGTTAATACATGCTTCGAATATTTACGATACAGACCTCGGTGTCGTTCCCTCGACATTGCCTAAGCCGAGTCCTGTTCCTTGAAGATTTTTGGTCCAGACCTCGTGCTAACCCCTTGGTGAATCAAGACCGAGGCACACATGCTGAGAAGACAGGCTGAAAATGACTAAGTGTTGGAACTAGACCTCGGCCTCAAGACCTCGGCATTGCATGTCGGACCTCATCTCCCTTGCCCCCTCGACTACCAAGCCCCTCGGCATGGCTATGCTGAGGTCCCTTGTCACAAACCCAGATTCAAGAACAAGCTGATCTAACGAGGACACGTGAAGATGAATCAAAGACTAGGGTTCATTCATGTTCTTGGTGAGTTCTTCATGAGTTCTTCATCTTGATATTTGCTCACGTGCAGCCCTCGACGTCTACACTTCAGAATTGGACTCTCACACACCGGGGACCTCACCCATGCACCCAAGAAGACTAGTTCAGTACCCGGTTTGTTCCGGATTGATCCGCAGCACTTAGCTTCACTATATATAGTTTTTAGGACTAAAACCCTACTTATCTTATCTCTTATCCTGTTTTATCATGCCTCTTTTGTGAAAACTTGCCTCTTTAATCAGATATCTCGTTTTTACGTAAAGATCTTGTTCTCTTTCATTTCTTTTCATCATCATAAAAGCTTCTAATCATGTCTAGAATCACATCTTGCAAAGGATTAAGTGTGCTCTTCATGATTAGTGAGTAGTTTCATTATGAGGTTTTAGATAGGTAGATTAGGGTGCTGAAATGCTAGATTAGCGAGTTTAGGTTCTGGATCTGCATCATTCATTCTCTACTAAACCGATCTCTATGCTGGATCCATGAACATCACATTGGTCTAGATCTGAGGTATTTCACGCCTGAGAAGTGTTCGCTGAAATACCTGAACCAGGTTTAGTTAGAGGTTTAAGAGTCTTTCATCATGATAATGATAGTTTGCTTCTCTTAAATGACTTATTGAACTGATTCTTAATGCTTGCTGATTCATGCTTCTCAAAAGGGATTTTGGTATGAAAGAGGATTAGCATAGAAGTTTAATGCCTTCATGAGAGGGTTATCTTGTCTTTGAGTTCATGTTAATTGAAGTTGCTTGATCATTTTGCTTCATTTACTCGCTGATTTAGCATGGAAGCACCCGAGTCCTTTATCCTGTCTAAGACCTCTATTTCATCATTTCATATCATCATCCGATTATCTGTTTTGCTATCTTTGTTTATTTATTTTCATCTTTGCTTAGCTTAAATCTCTTATCTTTGTTCATTTCTGTTCTTGCTTGCACTTTAAGTAGTTTAGGTAATCAAAACCCATTTCTTGATTGCGCTTGACTTAAGATATAAGCATCTTAAACTAGTGTCTACCACAAGCATGGATTGACACCTCTTCATTACTACAATCAAAAGGGATTGATAACCCTTGCACAAGACTTAAAAAGTCTTAGTTATCAATTGGCGCCATTGCCAACTTGTGGATAGCATTAGTTTTTGCTTGTTCTTGAGATCAAGCCTTTATCTTTCTTGTTATAACTGATCGTTTTCAAGTTTTGTCTTTGAGTAATCAAGTACATGCGAACTCGCTCCAGAAGCTCAGAGCCACCTCAGCCTTACAACAATAACATTAACTTGCTTGAGAGAAGAGCTAGAGAGAGGGCTTTGCATCAGGAACGGTTGGGTATGGCTGATCAAGAGAGGATAGAGCAACAGGCTCAAGAAGCCGAGCACCAGGCTCATCTAAACCAACCGCAGGCCGAGAGGAACGAACAACAGGTATATGTAAATGAAAACATGGCTCAGCGCAATGAGAGGCAGGATCAGCAAAACCAATAGCAGGCCAACCGCAATGAGCAACAGGCACAGCAAGTTCCTCAGCCGTAGCCGCAAGCTCAAAGGCCACCTCCACCAGGTTTTGTTGGTGAAAACGACCGAGCAAATGGACATCAGTATAGAGCAGGGATCCAAGCTGCACCTGTGCAAAACAACAACTTCAAAGTTAAAGCCTCCCTGCTCAATATGGTGCAATAATCCAAGGTTCACGGTTTGCCCATGGAGGATCCTTTAGAGCACCTTGACCAGTTCGACCGGTTTGCGATCTCACCAAGATAAATGTTGTATCAGAGGACAGCTTCAAACTGAGATTGTTTCCCTTCAGCTTAAGATATAAAGCACACCAATGGGAGACGAATCTTCCAAGGGGAACAATACAGACCTAGGAGCAATGCAAGCTAGCTTTTCTCTCAAAGTTTTTCTCCACTTCCAAAACGGCTAAGCTCAGAAATCAAATCTCAAGATTCACACAACACACCAATGAAAGCTTCGGTGAAGCTTGGGTGCGGTTTAGAAGCTACACTAACCAGTGTCCACACCACGGCTTCTCGGAGGCGTCTCTTCTTAGTACTCTATACCTAGGTGCCCTTCCAAAGATAAGGAACCAACTTGATACAGCATCAAATGGGAAATTTCTTGGCAAGGAGATCAACGCAGCAATGGAGCTAGTGGAGAATCTTGCGATGTCAAACGATACTTATGGTGAGGATTTCGACCGGGCTAATCGATCTGAAGGGTCTAGCAAAGAGTTACGTATGGAAAAAGACATCAGGGAGCTACAAAACAAGCTAGAAAAAGTGCTTGTGGCTACACAAAAGCCAATTCACTTTGTAGGCGAGTTTGATGAGCAAGGGCCGAGCTATAATTATGTAAATGATGATGGTCTCATACAAGAAGAGATCAACTATATTGGGAATCAACAAAGGTATCAGCGGTTCAACAACTATGGAACCAATCAGAACCTCTTATACCGCAACCCCAATGTAGCAAATCCACAAGATCAAGTGTGCCCTGCTCAGCAACACCAACAGAATATGCTCCTACACCTCAATTTCAGAATAGTTTTCAGCCAAAGCAGCTGTTTAGTGGGAAACAACAGAGCTATGGACAGCAGCAGCGAACGGCTCAAGGCAGTAACTACAACAGCCAACCGCAGCAATATAAATATCCACCAGGGTTCAGTCCACAACCGATGGGTCAGCACCAGCAGCAGTAGGCACCAGTTCAGAGTCAGATGAGACCAGATATGTGTGGGCTTCTACAGCAGTTGCTACAGGGTCAAAGAGTAAAGAGTCAGTATGCGTGCATGCAACAAGATATCAGGGAGCTTTAGCAGAATCAAGCTTCCACATCATCAAGAGGACCAGATTAAACTGGAAAACCGGAACCAAATCCTAAAGAATATGTTAGTGCCATCAGTTTGAGAAGTGGAAAAGAGCTACAAGCTCCTGAGCCTAAGAAAAATCTCATTGAGGACAATGAGCAGATCGGTGGGGAGGCAGCCTCAAAGAACGAGCAAGAGGATGAGGTTTTAGAGAAAGAACCGGTTAAAGACAAGGCTAAAGAGGTGGAGAAGGCACCTGAGCTTGAAAAGCCTTATGTTCCACCACCTCCTTATCAGCGTAAGATACCTTTCCAGGGTGATTCAAGAAACAAATCTTAGACAGGGCAAAGGCAGTGTTTGAAAAGCACTTAGAGAATACTCAGATGACATTGCGGATCATAGATTCTCTTATAGCTATACCACAGTTTGGAAAGTTTCTAAAGGACGCGATACTTAACAAGACAAAGGAACTTTAAGGGATGGTCATCTTGAGTCATGAGTGCAGTGCCATTATTCAGAGAAGAACAGTGCCAAGAAATTTATCAGACCCTGGTAGCTTCACTTTACCATGTGCGATCGGTCCATTGAAGTATTCAAGCTGTTTGTGTGACTTGGAACTTCTGTGAGCTTAATGTCCTATTCAGTTGCTAAAAGACTTGGGTTTAAGAGCTATTAACCGGCAAGAATCTCTCTTGTTCTTGTGGATCGATCAGTGAGGCTACCAATCGGTTTACTTTAAGACTTGCCCTTGAGGATTGGTGAGATTGAGATCCCCACAGACTTTATAGTCTTAGAAATGGATGAAGGGCCGATTAATCCCATCATCTTGGGGAGACCCTTTTTGGCAACAGCAGGGGAGATCATTGACGTGAGAGGAGGCATGATCGAGCTGCACATCGGTTATGAGACCATGAAGTCCGATGTGAAGGAAATGATGAAGAAACCGACCATTGGAGGTCAGGTCTTCTACATCGAAACCATGGAGGAGCTAGCTGATGAGCTCCTTGAGGAATTAAACGCAGAAGACCCACTACAAGTGGTCTTGACAAGGAAACAAACTGAACACGGGTTCTTGAATGAAGAGAGCGAGGTGTACAAGCGGTTCTTGGATCAGTCGAGGGAACTTTAAGCTGAGACGAGATTCTTGGAGCTTAAGCAGAGCGTCCCGAGGTTTTGGACATCAGAGGGTCCAATACAGTTAGGAAGACACCTCGGGGTTGCATGGCCGCGGCATCAGAAGCCGAGGGCAGTGGTAGACCGCGAGAGAAGACCAATGCCGAGGGAGCTGTCAAAGAGCAATATAGCTTTGACGCAGATTAGGATTAGACAAAGGCAACCCCTGTTGAGCTCAAGCCTCTACCAACAGGGCTCAGGTATGCGTTACTTGGCTCAAACTCTTCATATCTCGTAATCATAAACGATAACCTGTTACCTCATGAAGAACATGCATTGCTTAGCGAGCTTAGAAAGTTCAGGAGAGCGATAGGTTATTCTTTGGCCGATATTAGAGGCATTTCTCCTGATATTTGTACCCACGGGATCCACCGAGAAGACCAATCTATGTATCTATTGTGCATCAAAGACGTCTTAACCTGAACCTTAAGGAGGTGGTTAAGAATGAGATGTTCAAGCTTCTTGAGGCAGGGATAATATACCCAATCTCTGAATCATGGTGGGTATCTCCTGTCCATGTGGTGCCCAAGAAAGGTGGTGTCACGGTGGTAAAGAATGAGAGGGTTGAGCTAATAGCCACAAGAACTATAACCGGTCATCACATGTGTATTGATTACAGAAAGCTTAATTCAGCATCTAGAAAGGATCATTTTCCATTGCCATTCATAGATCAGATGCTTGAGAGGCTAGCTAACCATCCCTACTTCTGGTTTTTTATGGGTACTCGGGTTTCTTTCAAATACTAATAGATCCCCGAGACCAAGAGAAAACTACATTCACATGCCCGTATGGAACATATGGATATAGACGCATGCCCTTTGGCCTATGTAATGCTCCTGCGACCTTCCAAAGGTGCATGATGCACATTTTTTCTGACCTTATTGAAGAGAAGGTAGAGGTTCTTATGGACGATTTCTCTTTCTATGGTTCCTCCTTCTCCGATTGTCTTGCTAATTTGTCACAGGTCTTGAAAAGATGTGAGGAGCACAAGCGGGTCTTGAACTGGGAGAAGTGCCATTTCATGGTACAGGAGGGCATTGTGCTCGGTCATAAAGTGTCTGAGGCTGGTATAGAGGTTGACAAGGCCAAGATGGAGGTCATGGTGAATTTGCAGCCTCCAAGTTCAGTAAACGGGATAACGAGCTTTTTGGGGCACGCCGGCTTCTATAGAAGGTTTATTAAGGACTTTTCTAAGATAACTCGGCCCCTAACAAGGTCGCTTTGCAAGGAAGTTGAGTTCTTGTTCGATGAGGAGTGCATGGAGGCATTTCTAAAGATCAAAGAAGCCCTTGTTAGTGCACCAATAGTGCAGGCTCCCGATTGGTCTTTGCCATTTAAGGTGATGATAGATGCATCTTATTACGCTGTAGGAGCAGTCTTAGGCAAAAAGAAAGACAAGAGGTTGCAGGTGATCTATTACGCAAGCCGCACCTTAGACTCGGCTCAAGAGAAATATACAACGACTGAGGAAGAGATGCTGGCCATTGTGTTTGCATTTGACAAATTCGGGAGTTACCATGTGGGTTCAAAGGTTGTTGTGTACACAGATCATGCGACTTTGAGGTATCTCATGACCAAAAAGGATGCTAAGCCGAGGCTTCTAAGGTGGGTTCTGCTCTTACATGAATTTGATATGGAGGTGCAAGACAAGAAGGGCATTGAGAATGGAGCTGCCGACCATCTCTCACGGTAAAGAGTGGACTAAGAAGTACCTTTAGATAATTCTTTACCTGAGGATCATCTAATGGTGATCAGGTCTTACTTGGAGGTTGAAGAAGCCAATACAATCAGAGAGAGGAGCCTCCCATGGTTTGCTGATCTTGTTAGCTACCTCTCATGCGGTTTAGAGCCACCTGAGTTGGATTCTTATCAGAGGAAAAAGTTCTTTAAAGATCATCTTTATAGAAGGTGCTTAGCTGAGGAGGAGGTCCAGCCTGTGTTACAAGAATGCCACGGTTCTGCTTATGGTGGGCATTTGGGAACTTTTAAAACGGTTGCTAAAGTGTTACAATGTGGTTCTTGGTGGCCGACGATGTTCAAAGATGCCCAAGTTATTGTCTCAAACTGTGAATCGTGTCAAAGGCATGGTAACATCTCTAAGAGAAGTGAAATGCCTCAGAATCCAATCTTTTAGGTGGAGGTCTTCAACTGTTGGGGAATAGACTTCATGGGGCCATTTATCTCCTCACACGGTAACCAATACATTTTGGTGGCCGTAGACTATGTATATTAATGGGTTGAAGCGATTTCAAGTCCCACAAACTACTCATCTTTCCGTAGACTATGTTCAAAATCATCATCTTTCCACGGTTTAGAGTACCAAGAGTTGTAATCAGCGATGGGGGCAGCCACTTTATCAATAAGACCCGTGAAGGCTTGTTAAAGAAACACGGTGTCAAGCACAAGGTGGCTAGTCCTTATCACCCTCAGACCAGTGGCCAAGTTGAGGTTTCAAACAGGTAGATCAAGGCGATCCTAGAGAAGACGGTGAACAACTCAAGAAAAGACTAGAGCAAGAAACTCGATGATGCTATTTGGGTTTACAGAACCGCTTACAAAACCCCCATAGGCACCTCACCGTTTAACTTGTTGTATGGGAAGAGTTGTCACTTACCGATTGAGTTGGAATTCAAAGCCTTGTGGACAGTCAAGCTACTGAACTTTGACATCAAGACCGCTCAAGAGAAAAGGGTTCTACAGCTTCATCAACTTGAGGAGATACGGCTAGACTCTTTTGAGAGCTCCAAACTCTATAAAGAGAAGACCAAAGTGCCTCATGACAAGAAGATACAAAAGAGAGAGTTCAAAGAAGGGGACCAAGTTCTGTTGTTCAATTCTAGACTTAAGTTGTTCCCTGGAAAACTCAAGTCTAGATGGTTAGGACTGTTTAAAGTTCTTAAAGTGAGACCATATGGAGCCGTTGTGTTAGAGGGTAAAGATGGACAAGGCTTTGTTGTGAACGGTCAGAGGGTGAAACAGTAGCTGGTATCAGAGATCAAAGAGGAAGCTACCTCAGTGCCTCTTCTTGAACCCTAAACATCCTGAAAAGGTATGAAAAATCAAACTTAGAGATGTTAAACAAAGTGCCTTTAGGAGACACCCCAAGCTTATCCTTGTATATATTTCTTTTTTATCTTTCTTTTATGTTTATATGGAGCTTTTTGAAGGTTTTGTTGAGTGATTTCAGGTATAAGCAGTGTTATAGGTGTGAAACTTGAAAGAACAAGTGGAAGAAGGTCTTTAAAAGTCACAGCCTTGTATTTTAAGACAGGATATCTTTGGGCCTCGGTATCGAACTTCGGTATAATCATACCGTGGTCACCTTATACCGTGTGAAATACTTAAAACCTCGGCCAAACTCCTCGTCTTAATAACACCGGGGCCGTGTGAGAAGAAGAAGAAAAGTGCAAAAGACTAAGTGTGGGGGAAGGTCCCTGGTGTAGACACCTCGGTATACAGACACCGAGGCCTCATGTCCAAAAAGAAACAGTTGAAAACCCCGCATTGAGACCGCGAATTGTTTACACCGAGGCCAAGATGCTTAAACCCCCAAGCACCAAGTGTTCTACCTAGAAGCAAACACCCTCGGTGTGATTCCCTCGTGGTGGAGCTTGCCGAGGTGCCTGGTAGCGAGTATAAGCAAAAACAGAACATTTGGGAACACTTAAGTCAAAGAAAAAGGTTTAGCGGTCAATGGAAAATGCTTGAGGGTCAAGTTCAAATTCTGTGTTAGCATGAGCTATAAGCCCTAGGTCTGGGGCCCTCGGGGTGGACCATACCGAGGCCTCTTGTTTCTAACCCAGGAAAATACCGTCAAGGTTGTACGGCCCTCGCCTTATCCACACCGCGGCATTTTAAAGGCTTTATGCGGCAAAACGACTTTAAACGCTCAGTTAATGCATTTTTAGGCGCAGTCAACGACTGCGGTCTTTGAGGAAGGGGGGACCAGTGCCAAAACACTCCAACCGCCAGCTGGAAAAGAGACTCCAGCCCGGTTCTTGCATTGAAAGTCCCCTATTCTTGAGTTTTTAAAATTCATGAGAAATTGTGCTTTAAATCGGCTTTAATGGTGAAATGGTTTCTCGGCTGAGTTGCTTGCTTTCCTCTGTGTTTAGTAACTGATATGACTATTTCTTGATCATTCTGAGCCTGATAATCCATTGAGCTATTAGTTTCTGAGAAATCTATGCTCTTTTTCATTTTTTTGAAGCTTGTCTTTAGCGAGTTATACTTGGTGCTTATTCTCTTTTTGAGGATTCTCTTGCAGATGACTGAGAGAACAGCGACCCTAGCTCAGAAGAAAGAAGTCCAGAAGAAGGTTAACAAAGGCAAGGCTGTGGCCTCAGAAAGACCTGGGGGAGCAAGCAAGAAATCCTCTAAAGGCACCAAGAGAGCCGATGACGAGCCAGCTGCTAAGCGAGCTAGGAACGATGAGCTTGCGCTTGTAGTGGTGCCAGAGCCAAAGACGAAAGGAAAACAGATAGCTTTAGCACCTGATGATGAGAGAGCTGAGGCCACGGTTGCAAGAGAAGCTGCACCTGAACCTGTTCCCAAGTGTACTGAAGAGGCAAAGAAGGAGCCAAAAGCTGCGTTTGAAGAATATCACTTGCTCACAACTGGAGAGTATTTGCAACAGTTTAACAAGGCGCAAGTGGCTCAAGGTCGATTCCCTAATATTGAACTGTTGAGCAAGCTGGAGATTCTCGATGATGGTAAGCACATTTTGCAAAATATGGGTTTAGCATCATTCTTTGAAATGTGTTGTAACGGATGCAAGAAGAAAACAGTACACGAAAAGATTGCACACAGAATTAACGTGGTTCACCAATGATGTGGTGGCTACGTCCACGGGCAAAGGAGACTGATATTATTACAGAGACAGAAAGTTCAAAAATTATATCAGAGATTAGGTTATCATGCTTATTTATAGCATAAACCCTAATTAATTCTAACCGCAATTGGACTCGTTCATTTAGGCCCATGTCAGAACCTTCATGCAGAAATAACGGCCCAAATGCAGAAATAAAAGACGTCCTAGATGTATATCTCGATGCCTGCCTAAAATCAATGATGAGAAAATTAGATACCAATATTAAGGTCAAATAAAATGAGCTAGTATATCATGTCGGAAAGAATCTCCATGAATAGAAGTCCTCTGGTGGGAGTTCGTAGCGCAAGTACTCTAGTTACCGTCTAGTCTAGTGCTAACCAAAAATGAGCTATCATGCGTAATGTAGAAGCGTACAGGTCTAAATCATCATATTTTTGTGTCAAAAATTCCTGAAAAATACCTAAGGTCGAATAGGTTACATATTAAAATACTTAAGGTCGAATAGGTCACAAAGCAAGAAAATGATCAGTACGGATAGACATCCTCCCCCAGACTTAAATCACACTGTCCCCAGTGTGAAAAAGTTGGTGAGAAGATGGTGAATAAAAGCGAAAATAAAATAGGATAAAAGAAAGGAAAATGATGATAGAACCGTGATGGCTGTCAAATGACAATGAAGTGCTGATCAATCACTCATCCTCCGATGTGTCTGCTTCAAACTGGTGCTGCTCCTGTAAGAAGGTGTCAACGCGCTCAAAGCGTCATCCTTGTCTCTCAACTCTGCGCTCCAGGTCAGAATGTGTGTGTCACAGTGTCGACGATGAAGTGTGGCCGGTCGAAATAGATGGCTGAAAGTGAGCACGAGCTGCAGCTGCGTCGAGCTTTGCCTTGGCCACTATGTGTTGCCTGATGGTGCATAGTAGACGAGCCACAGAGGGTAAAAACTCATCAGGTCCGAAGTCCATCGCGGACGTCCTCCGTTACACAATCTCGGGACTGATGCTGAGGGTAAACAGACTCAGTGCTCCTTGGTGCCATTGCTATACTTGTAACCGAACCTGTCTGGATCGAAAGTGGCACGAGAGATAGAGTGATCGCGAGAGAGATAGAGTAGGTCATACCAGACGTCGGGAAGTGGATCATCAGATGAGAAATCAAAGCCTACAGCCTGTAATAGCGAGTTGGAGTAGATTATCATACATTTAGGTAATAGCGCTCCCATAAGCTGGAGTAGCGTCCTTGCAACCATGTAAATCATGCTTCACCTTCACCATGTTCCGTGCTATGATCCAGGCAAAACATGCAAGTCGTGGGTCTTCCATAAATGGCATCTGAAGTGTAATGAGCTTGGTTTTCAAAACACATCCCATGTTGGCTCTAGAGAAAATCCTGTGTGCTAGGAGTTTGTGCACAACTCTCACTGCAGGATGAGTAAGAAGGGCTGACTTGGATATCCCGCTATCATAGACGCCATGACCCATCTCTCTCCATAAATCAAAATCAGGTTCTTCTTCGAGGTAAATGCCATCGGTGTACGGAAGCTTAAGAGCTTCAAAAATTGCAGAAATGGTGAGTGAGTAAGTCTGTCCGCGGATAGAGAACGACTAGATGCCATCAGATGCTCTGGGGTTTCTCCTCTTCGTGTGGTGGAGGGTGACAGTTACTAAGAACTCGCGGACTATCTCGGGATAACTTGGAAGGTTCAGCTCCATGTAGGATCTCAGCTTAAGCACATTGATGTACCAGATTACATCTTCTCTAATCCCAAGCATCTCGAGTGTATGATAATCAATGCAGGGCGTTGGTTTGATGTTCAGCTTCTTGAAACGTGTTGCATAGTCCACTCTCGAGTTGGTTTATTTCCCAATATATCGAATTTGTGGTGGCTCTTGAGTGCTGGAGCAGCCTCATCACATAGTTTCTTCTTCTCGGTCTGGCTTGGTTCAGCATGTACTCTCCAAGAGTACTATAATCGGGAATTTCCTCAGAGCTGTGACCAGTGCAACGGCTTCTTCGTGATCTGGTTTGTTCCATTTTTCCTAAGAGACAAGATGATTCTTGGAAAAAGAGTGAATATGGATGCTGATTTTAACACATTAGCGATCAGTTATACTAATCATAGTATCAGGAGATTACTTAAAACCACAAGCAAACATAATTGATATTAAATCGAAGAAATCGAGTAGTTCATGACCAGATTCGGATTTTTGATGTTCTCAACATAGAAATCTTTTAAAAATTGGTTTAAGTGAGCAAATTCCATGTCAAATCTATGGGTTACCTAGTACTAGTCACTACTAATCACACAATACTAAATCAAATTAATCAATTTTGCTGTTTCAAATTCAATTTTTATAAAGCATGTAGAATCCAAATTTCAAAAATCTCAATTCCTCTTAAGCTATGTGTTAAAATCGATTTTCGGATAACCTAGAAGGATAATCTATTGTTCTTAAGCTATTTCCACCACTAATAAACCAAGATTTGGATTTTTTAAGAAAACCCTAAATTACAAAATCAATTAAAAATGGCGAGTTTGAGCTTCATACCCTGCTGGAAAGAGAGATTTGATGACAGATTTGAAATCAGCTTTGAAAAAGAGTGAGGTTTGGGCCAAGAATTTCTTAAAAAGCTTAAGAATTGAAAAAGATGTTCTATCTCCTAAATCTCCAAGTCTTTTGGAAGAGAAGAGAAAAAGGAGTTTTGATCCAAAAAGTGCATTTCCTTTCTTTAAAAAGCGTTTTTGTAACAAAAACGGGAAATTTCCGAAAATTCAAAAGCTTGCGGGAACTTACCTTTCTTGTCTTGTACGCAACAGGGGATTTAAAACTTACGAAAAATCTTAACGGCTTTTCTGGGAATGTTCTGGGAATCATCGAGAATCACCAGGAACCTTTGAAAAGCAGCGGAAATCTGAGGTCCCGTCTCAAAGACCAACGGCCGCAGTCAGGAGACGCGCGACCGCGGTGTAGATGGCATTGGCCGCGATCAGATTCACGGTGCTGCGGTCAATGATGCGTAGGCCACGGGTCGGTTGGCCGCGACCGCGACCCGCGGCCCATTTTCCTGCAGCTTTCGTCCAACTTTCAGGTTTCTGCCCGGCCGAGCAGCTAAAAACCTCTCCGTCTTTCTCGGGTTTTCTAATTTTCTGATTTTTTGTGTTTTTGTTTTATAAAAAATACCTGAAACTTAAAAGAAAAAGGAAACATAAATTGTAAAAAGGAAAAGAACAGTAAAAGAAAGAGTACCTAAATGGGTTGCCTCCCATTAAGCGCTTTTGTTTTAAGTCATTAAAGTGATCCATAAAAATGGTCACTGTACAAGTTTAGGCCTGGCCGGTTGAAATATAGAGCAAAAATCTAGAAAATGGTGACACGGTATGGCGGCCATGGGAGAAAAGAGGCATGGCAAGCTGGTAAAAAGTGTTGACTAGTCAAAGAAGATCAATTGACCAGGGGTCCATAGCCTGATCCCAACCCACACGACTTTTTCTCCTCCAAAACCCGGGTTTGGTTCTTTTTTACTCACTCTCTGCACATCATTTCACCATAACTCACTCGATTCTTGGCCAAATTACTTGATTCAAAATTAATTAAAATCGATTTCCTGCTCTTAATCTTGTTTCATAACCGCATTTTACTCTAAGCATTTTAATCTCAAGGTATTTCATCTGTTAAAACTCATATTTTCCATGATTTTTGTGGTTTCTTGAACTTGAATTTTCCATGATTTTTAGGTGCCTTGGGATTCATTTTAATTTTCTAGGCGGTTAGATTAAACAGCAGTCTTAGATAAATTTGTGTTCTTGAACAATCAACATTTTTGAACCAAACTTGGAAAAAATCGATTTTTTGAGGATTTTTGAATTCTGATGGATTTTTGCTAGATATTTAGGTCCTTAGCATTGTTTTAACTTGTCTGATGATTCATGATTCAAGAAACCACGTGACTTCATAATTTTAGAAAATCGATTTTTGCAAATTGGCATTGTTCAAAGTCTCTTTTTACTCACTTGCTTCTAAGTGTTGTAGGATGACTGAAATAACAGCTTTTATTGCAGAAGAGAAGAGGAGTCAGGCAGCAGGAGAGAGTGAATCAGCACCAGCATCTAACAGAGCTGTTGGAGCAAGAAAAACCAACAAGAAGGACAACAAGGAGCCAGCAGATAAATAGACTTCCAAGAGCAATGAAAAGGCACTTGTTGTCAATCCCAACTCAAGGAAAAATGAGAGAGCACTTGTTGTGGCTTCTATCTCCAAGAGTAAATGCAAGGAGAAGATTGTTGCTGCTGATGATGAAAACACCGAGAGCGATAAGGAGGGTGCTGTTCAAGTGGCTAAGAAAGCCAAGAAAGCTGAGAAACCTAAACTCTTGGAACCCACTACTGCCGATTATCTGAGACATTTCAGGAGAGCAAAGATGATGCAAGCAAGATTTCCTGATAATAAGCTGTTAGTGGAGATGGGGATCCTTGAAGAAGTGAAGCTTATCTTCAACAACATGGGTCTTGGTTCTTTGAGATGGAAGAAGTGGCATATGAAGAGGTGAATCAGGATTTTCTTGCATTACTAAATGTTTTCATCTATGGAAATAGAGATGTGAAGAGAATCAAGGGCAATGGTCTTGGGCACATGGAGTTTTCCATCAAGGGACAAGAATATCAAGTAACCTTAATAGAACATGATTAGATCTTCGAGTTTACAAGAGTGGAAGGAGAGGAGACTACCAAGTTTTTCTATCCTGATCATGAGATTGATGGCATGTGGGACACCATTCCCTTTCGAGTCTACAGAGGTGGAAGATGCAAAAGCTCTTGTATCAGGAACCCAACAGTACGATATGCACACAAGACTTTGTGCCATATATTTTTCACCAAAAAAAACACTGGGGTTGTTCACTTAGCCGACATGGATCTCTTGGGTTTTGGTTTAAAACCATTCACCAGACACCACAAGAACCAGAGGGAATTTTTAGGTTCTCACTACACTCCTCCTACTGGTGCATTCTTAGCACTACAGATTTGGGTCTACAAAGACAGTGCTTGGTGTGAAGGACAAAAACTATAAAAGCTGCAAAATGGTTGGATTAAGTGTGAGACTTTGGGTTAGAAGCATTTTACGTAGTGGGGGTAGATGAGTTGTTGCCCTTGTATGCATTGGTTGCGTTTTACCTTTAGCATTCTGCCAAAGTTTGATCATTCAAAGAGAGATCCCCTGTGCTGAATTCAACCCACATATACATTGAATGAGATCATTTTGATCTCATAACCTCACCCTTAGCCATATATTTTTTTGAATATGCACCATTTTGATCCACATGAAATCACTTGATGAATGTTAAAGCACTAGGGGATAAGAATATCTGTGTTTGGGGTTTGGACTTGATGCATTCAGACTTGGTGCATTCAGAGTGTTTTCTTGTAATTGAATTTTATAACTAATAACTTAGACAATGATTTTTGAATTCTTTTAGTGATAATCTTTCTCTTTGGAATATGAACTCCCAAGCATTCAACCTCTCTCTCTCATTTATTCTTGTTTTCTTGAGAGTAAGCAAAGGATAAGTGTAGGGGGGGGGAGTTGATATATTCATATATTTGCATGTTTAGGATGCATTTTTGGTCCAAAGAATGAGTCTCATGCATGCATTTATATAGATTTCTTTAGTATTCGCCCTTGTTCTAGTTTTCATAGGCTTTGCATTAGGTCCAAGTGGGTCTTGCATGTTTGGAGTTGTTATTCAGGTACTCTGGAGTTGTTTTGGAGCTGAGAAGATGTATCATTCCAAGCATTTGGTGTATCATCAGCCCCAATCCACCTTGGCACTCTTGGAGCTTGGTTGTTCATCATTCCAAGCTACATGCTTTGGCCTCTCAAGTTCTTATACATGTAAGAAAAGAAAAGTAACCAATTGAAACAGAACAAATAAAAAAAGAAAAAAAAAGTTTAGTCTCAAAAAGATATAAAATGCTAACATTGAAAGCTAATCCAAATCGGTAATGGCGCCAAACTGATAAAGAGATTTTTACTTTATGTCAATCCATTAATAAGCTCATTCCCTTGCAGTATTAAAGTTGTCACTCTAAATTGGATAAGTTTCAATCACTAAAGATCCATAGAACTTCCTAATCAAAGCAAGCATATTTTTTTGAGTTCAACTAACAATCTAATTGACTTAAATTTAAATTAAGAAAGCAAACTAAGCAAAATAATTAACTTACCAAAATTAACAATGATAAAAAGATGAATCCTTTGGTGATATCATTGATATAGGTGAATCTAGATATGATCTATGATATTAAAACACTTGCACAATCAAACCCTTGCATAATATTATGGCTAGATCATTAATTTATTCTAATGTGACTAAATCACTTTGTTAATTTCTAATAAAGAACAAACTCTCATATGGGCCGCTTTGGTTTGGTCTGAATTCCGGCTGAGAGACAGGCTCGCGTTTAAACGGGTGTAACTTCCTGACCACTAGAAATCCACCGTCTCGGTCAATCGTTGAGGTGTGTCAGCAGGATTAAAGACTTGGCCGAGAAACACGTACCACGGTAAGCTTTTTGGCAGAGGAATGCTAGTCGCGCTAAATGTTTTGGCTGAGAAATGCTACTTGCGGTAAGAAAAATGGCCGATAAACCATTTTTGACTGATTCTTCTTCTTCTTCATATTTTTCAGACATTTTCTCGAATAATCTCAACTCTCATCTCCCAAGTGCATCCAAAACACCTAGAAAACACTCCAAAACATGCAAGACTCATAGGACCTAATGCAAAGCCCTATCTAGACTCAAACTATACACAAACAACAAGAAAACTATGACATGCTTATGAAACAAACCTAAAATCTATATGAAATCCATGCTAAAACATGGTAAAATATGGATATATCAATATTCCTAATCTAACAACCTAGGTGTTGATCGATCCATGAGAGCGCCTTCGATAGCCCTATACACAAAAAGGGAACTACTCAGATATAGCTGAGCTAAAATCATCATTGATTTTAAAAGAAAGCAATAAAGTAAAAGAAAATAGATGAAGAAATGCTTCTCTTATTGAAGAACAAAGTGGCGAGAATGCTTCTCTAAAAAGGCTAATAAATCTAAGAAAATAAGCAGCTAAAAGTTGTTATCTGTCTAAAGCATGAAACAGATATCTAATAAAAAAAACCTAAAACATCTATGATTGTAGTTCATGACGCTAAAACAGATACCCACTCCTATGGTTGATCTGATCTTCTCAAGCTAGATGTAGCCTCGGAAGAATACTTTCGCAACACCAAGGACCGAGATCAGATTGTAGTTCATGACGCTACTCCCATGCATTAAAAATAAGTTTAGAAGAAAAAGTTCTAGGATTTGGCTTCAATAGCCAATGGAATCCTCATCGAACATATATAGCCCCCATCGAAAATCTCTTAAACCCAACAATGAAACTACTCAGACATGATTAAAGAAAGCAAAAACATTGTATTGAAAAGCTGAGTAGAAATTGATATTGAAGAAGAAACAAAGAGGATTCAAGAGATAAATCTCTATCTCCCTAAACTTAAAAGAAAGAAAAGTATTGAAAAACCTTAAAAATATTCCTAAGCATAAAAGAGCATACGACTTAGGGTTCCTAAAACATGTATTTATAGTGTTCAAGTCATTTATGGGCGTCACTTAGGATTTTTCCAAATGAGGGAATCATTTTGAGCTTGAAAATGGGCTTCGGGGTCGGACAGACCATTCTTCGCGGTCGGAAAGGACGGGACTGGTGTAAAATGGGTGTTGGCCGCGGGTAGGAATGCTTGTCGGCTGGTTTACGGGACATCTTGCTCTTCGCGTAACTTTTGATTAAACCGTTTGATTGCCATGCTGTAAAGTGTGCTGGAAAGCTGGTAGTTCCATCTTTAAGGTCTCCAAATTTGATCTGGATCAGACGGTGAGAAGGTCTTCATTTGGGGGTGAACTTCTGACGGTTTGACTCTGAGGTCAAATCTGGTCTTCTATCTATTTTGTTAAGCTTTTTCCTAAGTTTCCTGAAAAGAGTCTTGAAACTACAAATACTAGAAAAACAAAATAAAAACACTTGAAAGCATACAAACATAGAAAAAGTATTTCAAAACGATCCATAAAAGTTGTAAAAAAACGGTGTTATCACTAAGCTTCTTGGACTTGTGATATACTCATATTTTGTCATGTTTGGGATTGCATTTTTGTCCAAATATTGAGTCTCATGCATACATTTAGGTAGTTTTACATATATTTGTCTTTGCTTTTGTCTTTAGTTAGGAATTGCATTAGGTCCTAGAGAGTTTTGCACTTTTGGAGTGTTTACAGGTCATTTGGAGCTAATTGGGAGCAATTGTGACAAAATCCATGGAGAGACCATCCCTCAACTTGATCACCTGAGAAGGAGGACTTTCACCAGGATTCAACCACCAGAGTCTTCATAATCAAGAGCGTCGATTCTAGTTTCCAGAAAACTTTAGATCGTCCTATTTGCAGTTTTGAGCCGAAAGTTACGGCGATAAGAAGCAGTACGTGTCTCGGAGCGGATAAAGAACCAAAGCAACGCGCATCAAAAAACCGGTGGAACGGAGCCCTTGCCGACGTCACCTGAACCCAAACCCTTCACCAAAGTTGGAGATGATCGAGTCACGGTCCCAGAACAGGTCGAATCAATGGATTTGGAGTCTTGAGATGAGAGTTAAGCGCACCGGAAGATACACTTATCTCGCGACAGATCGAATCAATGGATGCGCTTCCAGACCGATTCAGTCTACAGGTCCGTCATGAAGATTTGAGATATCTCAGTCCTCTTTCCAATTCAGTTGAAATTATGCCATTTGGATCCATATCCTGGAAGTTACCCTCCCCTGAATGCAAAGTGGTCCAAGAAGTCTTAGGTTGTGCGATACGGTACTGCGACTTGATTAATTCGCACCCATGAATGTTCAACGCTCTGGAAACAAGTTGAAACTTTAGAGATGAGTGTAAGGAGACTCTGAGCAAGGTAGAGACTTCCAGAATCAAATCTGACTAAGTCCACAATGCTGTGCTAGATAGGCCTGCGAGTTGGACATGAAGTGGAACCATGTAGCACATGTGTTCGTAATTTACACCAACTTGGGCCTGCGACTTGGGACTAAAGATGACCAACTCGCAGGCCTGAGCAGCACAAACATTCGCTGTTTACACCTAGATAGGAATGCGACTGAGGCTGAGGGATTTATGGCGCACAAGGCTGCTTCTCTGGCTGTGCGACTTGGGCCTACGACTTGGGAAACACCTGACCATGTCGCACTCTTGAGACATGACCCATTTGAAGCCGGGTCAGTACCCAGTTTGTCATGGGCTGACCCGGTCCGCAAGAGACACTATATATGGTTTTTAGGGTTTTTTCCAAGACTTAAGCTTTGTTTTCTCTTGTTTCTCTTTCCCCTTTTGTTAAAAAACGAGTTTTTTAATAGATATCTCAAGGATTTAATCAATCTAAGTCTGTTTCTTATCATCTCATCTTCTTATCTTTGTTTCTAATCATGATTAACATCACTTCTTGCAAAGGAAATGGTGTGTTCATCATGATTAGTGAGTAGTCTTCTTTTAAACTTCTAGGTGTGTAGATTAGGGTACTTTGATGTTTGATTTATGATGTTTAGGTTCTAGATTCTCATTTCCTTTCCTTAGTTAGCTGCTCTTAATGCTATATCTCTAATTATAAGCTTGATCTAGAACTTAGGCATTTCTCCACCCACAAGGTGTTTGATGAAATGCCTGAATGAGCTAACTTAAGGGTTTATGCCTTTTTCATCATGGGAATGATTGTTAAATGCATGAATGACATATTAGAACTGTTTCTTAATGCTCATTGATTCATATTTCACAAATGATGATTTGGTTTGAAAATGGATTAGTGTAGAGGTTAATGCCTTCATGAGAGGATTAATCTAAATTAGAGTTCTAAGTTAATTGGAATTTGAGATCATATGATGCTTGCTTTATCTTTCTGTATAAGATTCAGTCTTTCTTAGCTCTTATTTTGATGCACAAAGAGGCTGTCTGGTCATTTTAGACTTGGAACCGTATGCTTGTTTATTGCTTATTCAGCTAATGGGAATTAGTCTTGATTTGGTAATTAACATAGGGATTTTTGTCATGAGAATGAATTAATCTGATTGGGAAGTCTAGACTAAAGAATTGGAAGTGTTGCATTGTCTGCTTAGCATCATGAATTCATATTTAAAGCACCCTGATCAATGATCACATCTAGATGTCTAGCTTTCTCTTATTTTGAATTTGAGTCTTTTTTTTGTTTGTCTAGTTTGCTTGATCAATTCTTAATTACTGCTTGTTCTTGTTTGCTTTATGTTTTTTAGATCACCTTGTTACCAACTCATCTGCTTATTAGACTTGAATTAAGAATTGATCCTCATAGTCTTAGTACCTAGAATCTCTCCATTTGGATTGATACCTCAAGTGCTACAATGACATGAGTAGTTGAGGAATTGATCAAGGATTGAAAAATTACTACTATCAATTTGGCGCCGTTGCCAATTGGAGATTCATTCTAGCATTAGGACTTTGGATCTTCTTGAGATAAAGTCATTTTCTTTTGTTTTATTGATTACCTCTCAAGTACTGTCTTTGTTTTCAGGTGTATGAACACCAGAAGTCAAGCAAGGAGACAAAGAGAAAGAGATGAGCACATTGAGAGGTTGGGTATGGATCAAGGGCAACAGGCTCATGGTGGTAATGGAAACCACCAGGCTCAGCAAGAGGGTCCAGCACCACGTCCAAGAATAGTTGTGGGAGCTGGTGATGAGGCCAATACTCAGGGTCAGAGATATGGGATTCAAGCTCCTACACCTGAAAACGATTTTGAGATCAAATCTTGCTTGATCAACATGGTGCAATCAAACAGGTTCCATGGCTTGGCATTAGAAGACCCATTAGATCACACTGACAACTTTGATAGAGTTTGTGATCTAACTAAGATGAATGGAGTGAGTGAGGACAGTTTCAAGTTGAGGCTATTCCCTTTTTCTCTAGGAGACAAAGCTCATCAGTGGGAAAAGTCTCTACCTCAAGTATCACTCACAACTTGGGAGCAATGCAAAAGAACATTTCTAACCAAGTTCTTCTCTTCATCAACAACAGCAAGGTTAAGAAATGAAATCTCAAGTTTCATTCAGAAGAACCATGAATCATTTTGTGAGGCTTGGGAAAGATTTAGAGGGTATACCATGCAATGCCCTCACCATGGATTCTCAGATTGTCAGCTGCTAAGTACCTTCTACAGAGGTGCTTTACCAAAGGTCAGACTTCTCTTGGACACAGCTTCAAATGGTAATTTCATGAACAAGGAAGTCAATGATGCCATGACCCTAGTGGAGAATGTAGCTCAGAGTGATGAGCTTTATGGATCTGACTTTGAAAGGAATTCAAGAGGAGCTGTGAGTGCTGAAGAGGAAAGGACAAGGAAAGATATCAAGTCTCTCATAGAGAAGCTAGACACACTTCTCTTAGCTGCTGATGATGAAAACACCAAGAGCGATAAGGAGGGTGCTGTTCAAGTGGCTAAGAAAGCCAAGAAAGCTGAGAAACCTAAACTCTTGGAACCCACTACTGCCGATTATCTGAGATATTTCAGGAGAGCAAAGATGATGCAAGCAAGATTTCCTGATAATAAATTGTTAGAGGAGATGGGGATCCTTGAAGAAGTGAAGCTTTTCTTCAACAACATGGGTCTTGGAGCTTTCTTTGAGATGGAAGAAGTGGCATATGAAGAGGTGAATCAGGATTTTCTTGTATTACTAAATGTTTTCATCTATGGAAATAGAGATGTGAGGAGAATCAAGGGCAATGGTCTTGGGCACATGGAGTTTTCCATCAAGGGACAAGAATATCAAGTAACCTTAATAGAACATGATTAGATCTTCGATTTTACAAGAGTGGAAGGAGAGGAGACTACCAAGTTTTTCTATCCTGATCATGAGATTGATGGCCTGTGGGACACCATTCCCTTTCGAGTCTACAGAGGTGGAAGATGCAAAAGCTCTTGGATCAGGAACCCAACAGTACGATATGCACACAAGGCTTTGTGCCATATATTTTTCACCAAAAAAACACTGGGGTTGTTCACTTAGCCGACATGGAGCTCTTGGGTTTTGGTTTAAAACCATTCATCAGACACCACAAGAACCAGAGGGAATTTTTAGGTTCTCACTACACTCTTCCTACTGGTGCATTCTTAGCACTACAGATTTGGGTCTACAAAGACAGTGCTTGGTGTGAAGGACAAAAACTCTAAAAGCTGCAAAATGGTTGGTTGGTCACCAAGATTCTGAAAGTAAGAGGTTTTTTTTTTAGGACATTAAGGCTAAAACTGGCTTGATTAATGAGGCTCTTCTCAACAAGAATGGTTTCTTCGATTGGAGACTTGGGGGTGATATGTTCATAATTTGCATCATTTAGGTTGTATATTTCATTCCAAATCATATATTATTTCATGCATTTTAGGTCTTTAGGGGTTGTTTTAGGACTTAGGAGTTGCATTAGGTCCCAATGAGTCTTTGCATGTTTGGAGTGTTTATCAGGTGCATTTGGAGCTATTTGGAGTTGAAAAGGTGAATCCAGGAAGAGAAATGGTGATCAAGGCTTGAAAGATGGTGAAAATGGGTTTTGGAGGTTCTCGGCCATTCTCGCGTACCGCAGGAAGGTTTTTCTCGGCCATTCTCATGTACCGCAGGTGGATTCCTCGGCCAAAACGCGTACCGGCTTAATGAATTCCTCGGCCAAAATATCAGGGTGCAGACACATTTCCAAAATCGCCTGTCCGGGGAACCTTCCGGTCCAATTCAACTGTCGGGTGCTTCACCAAAGTTGGAGAAGATTGGATCATGGTTTCAGAGCAAGTGGAATCATAGGATTCGGAGGCGTGAGCAGAAATTTAAGCTCGTCGGAAGAAACTCCTATCTCGCTGCCGTTTTGGACCGACCCGATGAGCTCCGAAGAATGCGAAGGACGGTGCACTTCCAGTTTACGGGGCCTTCATCAGAATCTGAGATATTTGAGTCCTCTTTCCAGAACGTCCGAGATCATTCAATTCGGAGCTATGAGCAAGGAGATAACGTTTCCGGAATGGACACATGCCTAGAAGCCTCTTTCTGATCGTGTCAATGCACTGCGAAGATGAGCCCTCCAGGAAACCTTCCACTTCCCAAGCACCGAAGGTCCTTTCACCAAAGTTGAAGATGTCTGAGTCCTCTATCCACTGAAGCTGGAATCACACCATTCGGACCAGTACCCTAGAAGTTGTGCTTCCCTGAACGCGAAGTGGTCCGAGGAGCTCTGAACGATGCGAGATTGATAACCCCTATCTTGGCTTTGAAATTATGCTAAGGGAAAGATGGCACGGTGGAATGCCACGGTCCACATCTGACCGTGGCACTTGATTGCAGTTCTTCGGGTTTTGACACGATCATCATGCCACGGCCTACACTTGACCGTGGCAAGGTAACATTTGGCCGCGGAAGGACTTTACTCACATTCGGCATTTGACACGGTCTCCATTCCACGGCTTAGGACTTGGCCGTGGCAACTTTGTGCAATCTTTTGGCATTTGACACGGTCTCCATGCCATGGCTTAGAATTTGGCCGTGGCAACTTTGTGCTATCTTTCGGCGTTTGACGCGGCCATACATCACGATCAGAGGAGACCCGTGCCACCATGATTCACCCAAGAACAAGAGATACAGGATTTGACACGGTCACTTGCCACGGCCTGACCAAAACCTGCTAGACCGTGGCAAACTCCTTCTTTACCCACCAAAGCCGGGTCAGTACCCGGTTTGTTCCGGGCTGACCCGGTTGGTCCAAGGCTTCTATAAATACTTTTTAGACCTAATTTGGAGAGAATTTTATCCTATCTTTAGTCTCCTTTTCCTTTTTGGTGAAAGAACTACTTGGTAATACCTTGCTTTGGAGTTTAATATCGATTTGAAGAGTGTTTTCCATCTTGTTCTATCATTTCTCATCATCAAATCACACTTCTAATCATGATTAATAACACATCTTGCAAAGGATCTAGTGTGTTGATCATGATTAGTGAGTAATCCCATATTTAGGTCTTAGATATGTAGATTAGGGTGCTTAAGTGGTAGATTAGTGAGCTTAGGGGTTAGATCATGCATATTCCATTCTCTACAACCTCTTCTTAATGCTAGATCCATACAAATCATATGTGGTCTAGATTCTGGACATTTCATGCACCAAAAGTGTTTGATGAAATGTCTGAACCAAGGTTGTTAGAGGTTTAAGTGTTATTCATCATGGGAATGATTGTCTATATGCTTAAATGACAGATTAAACTGATTCTTAATGCTTGTTAATTCATGTTTCACTAATGATGATTAGGTTAGAAACTGTTTTGGCATAGGAGTTGATACCTTCATGAGAGGATTAACTTAATTAATGATGTTTAAGTTGAATGGTTTGCTTGATCATATGGTTCATTAGCTCACTAGTTTATCACTGAAGGCACCCTAATCCACTATCATGTCTAAGACCTTTCTCATCATCATACATACATTCTCATCTCATTTAGCTCATTTACTTGCTTGTTTAAGTTGATCATTAGCTTTAATCCTTGTTTTTCTATTCTTAGATGTCATTAATCATCAAAACTTCACTCATTTGGCGTGAATTAAGACCTGATACTGTATCTTAGTGTCTACACATGATGGATTGATACCCTTTGTACTGCAAAGTGATAAAAGGGATTGATAACCCCTCATTTAGAGCTTTGAAAACTCTAAGTTATCAATTGGCTTGATACCTTTTGTCATTTAGAGCTTTGAATACTGTATCTTAGTGTCTACACGTGATGGATTGATACCCTTTGTACTGCAAAGTGACAAAAGGGATTGATAACCCCTCATTTAGAGCTTTGAAAACTCTAAGTTATCAATTGGCGCCGTTGCCAAAGTGTGATAGCATTGAGATTGTGTCATTTCTTGAGATCAAGCATTTTCTTTTGTGTTTTCTAATTTCTTTCAAGTTCTGGTTGAGAATTTCAGGTGCATGAACACCAGGTCCAGATCAAGAAGCTGTGGTCCACCTTTCCCTCTCAACGACAACATTAATCTTTGGGTACCAAGGAGAAGAAGGGACAGACGTCGAAGACAGATTGATCAGGCTGATATGGAAAACCAAAGAGAGCATGTGGTGGATATAGAACAACCGGTTCAGGAGCAACAGGCTCAGGGTAATGGAGCTGGTAATGGAGTTGGTCAAGGGTTACATCAGGGTAATGTTCATCAGGAACAGGTGCATCAACAGCAAGCTTATGTCCACCAGGGACAAGCTCCAACTCATCAGCAGAGGCATCAGGCCAATGCACAGCAAAGACAACAGGTGCACCACCAACATCAACCCTTCCAACACTAGCAAAGGACATATGAGCAACCACAGGTCTATGTTGGAGAGAATGACAGGGCAAATCCTCATCAGTATGGAGCTGGAATTCAGGCACACCTGTGCAAAACAACAACTTTGAAGTGAAGGCATCCTTGTTGAATATGGTCCAGAACTCAAAGTTCCATGGATTAGCAATGGAAGATCCCTTGGAACACTTGGATCAATTTGATAAAGTGTGTGACCTGACAAAGATAAATGGATTTTCTGAAGACAGTTTCAAGCTAAGATTATTTCCCTTCAGTCTTGGTGACAAAGCTCATCAATGGGAGAAGAATCTTCAAAGAGGCTCCATTCAAACCTGGGAGCAATGCAAACAGGCCTTTCTATCTAAGTTCTTCTCCACCTCCAGAACTGCAAAACTGAGAAACCAAATCTCTAGCTTCACTCAGCACAGCAATGAGAGTTTTTGTGAAGCATATGGGAGATTCAGGAGCTACACCAACCAATGCCCACACCATGGGTTTAGTGAGGATTCTCTTCTCAGCACACTTTATAGAGGAACTCTTCCCAAGATTAGAAACCAGCTGGATACTGCTTCCAATGGGAACTTTCTGGGTAAAGAGATTGATGCTGCTTTAGAGCTAGTGGAGAACTTAGCAATGAGCAATGACACTTATGGAGAAGACTATGACAGATCAAATAGATCTGAAGGTTCAAGCTCAGAACAGAGGCTCAGCAGAGAAGTTAAGGAGTTGAGAAGTGAATTGGACAAGTTGAAATTCACCACTCAAAAGCCAATGCACTTTGTAGGAGAGTATGAGGAACCTTCTCAGATCTTTGAGAACATAAGTGAAGAAGGTCTAACCCAGGAGGAGCTTAACTACATTGGGAATCAGAGGTGCCAAAGATGGCAGTGCAAATCAGAACCTCTCTTACAGGAATCCCAATTTGGCAAACCCACAAGACCAGGTCTATCCCAATTCTCAAGCTCCAAAGAACTTTGTTCCCAAGAACAACTTTCAAGGGTCTTTTCAACCTAAGAATCAGTTTACTCAGAATCAGGGTTTTGGTCAGCAACAGCAACCATTTCAGGGTACTGGTTTCAGTTAACAGCAACAGCAAATGGCACCACCAGGGTTTGGTCCACCACAGTTCCAACAGCAGGCGCCGGTTCAACAACAGTTTCAGCCACCAATGGTTCAGCAGCAGCCACACATGGGGTCAGATATGGTTGGTATTCTGCAACAACTACTTCAAGGTCAACAGATACTTGCAAGCCAGAATGCAGCCATGCAGCAGGAAATCAAGGAATTGAAACAAAAACCAGGCCTCAAGCTCAAGGAACCAAGGTCACCTACCTGGAAAACCAGAACCCAACCCCAAGGAATATGCTAAGGCCATTACACTGAAGAGTGGAAAAGAGTTACCTGGTATTGAGAACAACATTGTGATCATTGAGGACAATGATCAAACTGAGGGGGAGGCAGCCTTAAAAGATGATCAAGTTGCTGAGAAACTAAGGAAAGAAAAGGGTAAAGAGGTAGCAAAGGAACCTGAACCAGAAAAGACATATGTGCCACCACCTCCATACCAACCCAAGCTCCCATTTCCAGGGAGATTTAAGAATCAACTTGTGGACAAGGCAAGAGCTGTATTTGAGAAAGCACTCAATGAGACACCACTCACAATGCCTCTCATTGATGCATTTCTAATGATGCCAAAGATGGGTAAGTTCTTGAAGGATGCCATTCTGAACAAGACTAAAGAGCTTCAAGGCATAGTGGTACTAAGTCATGAATGCAGTGCTATCATTCAGAAGAAGTCCATACCAAGAAAGTTAACTGATCCAGGGAGTTTCACACTGCCTTGTGCCATTGGTCCTCTTATATTTTCTGGATGTATTTGTGATCTAGGAGCATCAGTCAGCTTGATGCCATTCTCCATAGCAAAGAAGCTGGGCTTTAGAGTCTTCAAACCTGCAAGGATCTCTCTTATTCTTGCAGATAGATCAGTTAGATTGCCTGTTGGTATGTTGGAAGATCTGCCTGTCAAGATTGGTGGTTTTGAGGTTCCAACTGATTTTGTTGTGCTGGAAATGGATGAGGAACCAGTTGATCCTCTTATCTTGGACAGGCCATTCCTGGCCACTGCAGGAGCTATTATTGATGTGAGAGGTGGAATAATAGAGCTTCAACTTGGGTCTGAGAAGCTCAAGCTTGATGTGAATGAGATGATGAAGAAACCCACCATTGAAGGTCAATGCTTTTATGTGGAAACAATGGATCAGTTGGCTGATGAGTTGCTTGAGTAGCTGAACACTGAGGATCCCCTCCAAGCTGCTCTAACTCAAGAACAAGGAGACCATGGGCTCTTAGAAGAAGAAAGTGAGGGGTATAAGCTGTATTTGGATAATGCTAGAGAGCTGGGTCCTGAGACAAGGTTTTTGGAACTGGAACAAAGTGGCTCTTAGGTCTTGGCTATCAAAGGAGCAGAAATGAGCAAATACAGCTTGGACAAAGATTGGAATGAGGCTGATGCACCCCCTGTTGAGCTAAAGCCTCTACCAACAGGGCTCAGGTATGCATTCTTGGGCTTAAACTCCACATATCCAGTAATCATCAATGATAGCTTATTAGAGCATCAAGAGAGTGCATTGCTTAGTGAGATAAGAAAGTTCAGGAGAGCCATAGGATATTCTTTGGCTGATATTAGAGGGATCTCTCCTGACATTTGCACCCACAGGACACACCTAGAGGACCAATCTATGTCCTCTATTGAGCATCAACGACGTCTTAACCCCAACCTTAAGGAGGTGGTTAAGAAGGAGATACTCAAGCTTCTTGAGGCAGGGATAATTTACCCAATCTCTGACTCAAGATGGGTATCTCCTGTTCATGTTGTGCCCAAGAAGGGTGGTATCACAGTGGTTAAAAACGAGAAGGATGAGCTGATAGCTACTAGGACTGTCACAGGACATAGAATGTGTATAGACTATAGAAAGCTCAATGCAGCCTCTAGAAAGGATCATTTTCCTTTGCCTTTCATTGATCAGATGTTAGAGAGGCTTGCAAACCACCCCTTCTTTTGTTTTCTTGATGGGTACTCGGGGTTCTTTCAAATTCCCATAGATCCCCGAGATCAAGAGAAAACAACATTCACTTGCCCTTATGGCACATTTGCAAAAAGGCGAATGCCTTTTGGTCTCTGTAATGCCCCTGCCACATTTCAACGTTGCATGATGCATATATTCTCTGACATAATTGAAGAGAAGGTGGAGGTGTTCATGGATGATTTTAGTGTCTATGGCTCCTCCTTCTCGGATTGTCTCTCTAATTTGTCACAAGTCTTGGAGAGATGTGAGCAGCATAACTTGGTGCTGAATTGGGAGAAATGCCACTTCATGGTGCAGGAAGGAATTGTACTTCTTGGAGAGATGTGAGCAGCATAACTTGGTGCTAAAAGCAAGAGGTTTTATCTTTGATGATGTTGAGGTCAAGCCTGAGTTGATTGATGAAGCAACCCTCACCAAGGTTGGGTTATTAACAGAAAGCAATGGTGAAAACTTCTTGTACACCTTCAAGCTCTTACAAAATGAGAAGGTCCAAGTTCTGTTGCCACACCCAGCCATTACCACTCTCTCAGAAAGGCACAATGTCTCCTTTATTGTTCTAAAGGATCAGCTCTACAACCCAGCCATTCACCCTCCAATTCGCAAATGCAAGAGGGCAGCAGGATCCAAGGGTAAAGAACCAGTTGAAGAGCAGAGCACAGCTAGGACTGCTGGTTGTGAGAATGAGGAGCCAAGAGATTTTGAAAGAAGGATGGGAGCAGGCCGGTACCATTTTGATCCTTACTTTTGGGGTGAACCTGAGTATCACACAAAGAAGCTGTATTCAAGAGTTAACAGCCTTCAGAAATGGTGCAAATGGCAAGACAAAACGATCCACAAGCTAGTTGACTGTGTTAGGCAACTAAAGAAGAAGGTGAAAAAACTGACAGCTCCAGCCACCTCACCCAAACTCTGTACATATGCATGTAGATTTTCTTTTACTCTTTGCATTTTACTTGTTTGCTTTGCTTTTAACTCCTTTCTCATGCTTTTATAACAAAAGGGACTGTGTTATTTAAGTGTGGGGGAGGAGTTTCATCTTTTACTAATCATGTTTTCTCTGTTCTTATTTTATACTTTGAGTCTTGAGTCACATTCTAGTTGCATATTCATGTAGTCTCATCTAAGTGCATATAAAAAAATTGAAAAAATTGAAAAACCAGAAAAATTTTCACAAAAAATGATCATGTAGTTGCATTCTCATTTTTAGGATTGAGTCTAGATTGCATGTTCATGTAGGTTGCATCTTGCAGGGAGTAATGATAGGTTTTCTAGAGAGTACATCACTTTGAGAACTTGAACTGAATATGCTTGTGAATCTTTTTCTGTGCTTCCAAAGTCTGAAATGATCTGAATCTGAGAAGCAAGTTAGAATTGAACTTAATTCTAATTAAGTGGGAACCTTGAACTTGACTTGAAAATATCTGGTGATGCATTTTTTGAAAAAGCTTGTGGATACAGATATACATACTTGAGCAGGAACCATTGTTTTTACCGCCCTTTCTCCTTAGCTCAAGTAGCTGAATCCGCATCATGGATCAGTTCCCTCACCTTGAACCCATCCTTCTTTCAAGCCAATGTTTGTGTGTGAATTGAAAGGCCACCTTGGATCAAACTTAGCAGAAAGTGTTAGGTTTAAAGCGACAAGGGCAAGTCTCATTGAGTGCTGTGTTCCAACATCAAGGAACTAAGAGTGTTGGCGAGGAATAAGTGTGGGGGAAAAGACTTGTTGGTGAGTGAAAAAAGGTGAGATGAGTGGAAAAGAGAACGTGGGAATAGCTAGGGGAATGAAAGAAAAAGAAATCAGTCTTGGAGTTTTGAGTTAAAGAAAGCGAGCTCTGGTGTCTTGAAAAAGAAAGAGTCTAGCCTCTAAGTAAAAGGAAAAGAAAAGAAGCTAAAGAGCTCAAATGTTTTGAAAAGAAAGAAAGAAAAAAAAAAGAGGCTAGAGGTTACAAAAGAAAAAGAGCTGTGTAAAGTTTGAACTCCAAGACTTGATAGTGAAAATGAAAAGTAAGTCCCCTAGTGAGAGGAAAATAAGTGTGAAAAGTGAGGTTCTTGAGAGAGTGAGCAAGTGAGAAATCTTTGAGTAGAGTGTGGGGTGTGATGAGTCTTGCCCTTGTATGCATAGGTTGCTTTTTACCTTTAGCATTCTGCCAAAGTTTGATCATTCATAGAGAAATCCCTTTGCTGCAATTAAACCGCTTGAACTCTGATGAGATCATTTTAATCTCATAGCCTCTCCCTAGCCAAGCCAGCTTGTTTAAACATTGCATCATTGGATTCACCTAATAAAAGCTTAATGAATGTGAAAGAGTTGAGAGAGTGAAGAACTTGTGGAGATTCCTTGTTTAGTTGATGTATATCTGAGTATGGCTTTGCATTGCATAATTGAGCATGAACTTGAATTCTCATTGTGATCACTTCTCTCATTAAGGAATATGAACTCCCAATGCATCCAACCTCTTTCTCTCATTTGCTCTTTTTGCTTGAGGACAAGCAAAGGACAAGTGTGGGGGAGTTGATATGTTCATAATTTGCATCATTTAGGTTGTATATTTCATTCCAAATCATATCTTATTTCATGCATTTTAGGACTTAGGAGTTGCATTAGGTCCCAATGAGTCTTTGCATGTTTGGAGTGTTTATCTGGTGCATTTGGAGCTATTTGGAGTTGAAAAGGTGAATCCAGGAAGAGAAATGGTGATCAAGGCTTGAAAGATGGTGAAAATGGGTTTTGGAGGCTCTCAGCCATTCTCGCGTACCACAGGAAGGTTTTTCTCGGCCATTCTCATATACGGCGGGTGGATTCCTCGGCCAAAACGCGTACCGGCTTAATGAATTCCTCGGCCAAAATTTCCGGGTGCAAACACATTTCCGAAATCGCCTGTCCGGGGAACCTTCCGGTCCGATTCAGCTGTTTGGTGCTTCATCAAAGTTGTAGAAGATTCGATCATAGTTCCATAGCAAGTGAAATCATAGGATTCGGAGGCGTGAGCAGAAAGTTAAGCTCGTCGGAAGAAATTCCTGTCTCGCTGCCGTTTTGGACCGACCCGATGAGCTCCGAAGAATGCAAAGGACGGTGCCCTTCCAGACCGATTCAGTTTACGGGGCCTTCATCAGAATCCGATATATTTGAGTCCTCTTTCCAGAACGTCCGAGATCATTCAATTCGGAGCTATGAGCAAGGAGATAACGTTTCCGGAATGGATACATGCCTAGAAGCTTCTTTCTGATCGTGTCAATGCACTGCGAAGATGAGCCCTCCACTTCCCAAGCACCGAAGGTCCCTTCACCAAAGTTGAAGATGTCTGAGTCCTCTATCCACTGAAACTGGAATCACGCCATTCGAACCAGTACCCTAGAAGTTGTGCTTCCCTGAACGCGAAGTGGTCCGAGGAGCTCTGAACGATGCGAGATTGATAACCCCTATCTTGGCTTTGAAATTATGCTATGGGAAAGATGGCACGGTGGAATGCCACGGTCCACATCTGACCGTGGCACTTGATTGCAGTTCTTCGGGGTTTGACACGATCTTCATGCCACGGCCTACACTTGACCGTGGCAAGGTAACATTTGGCCGCGGAAGGACTTTACTCACATTCGGCATTTGACACGCTCTCCATGCCACGGCTTAGGACTTGGCCGTGGCAACTTTGTGCAATCTTTTGGCATTTGACACGGTCTCCATAACACGGCCTAGGACTTGGCCGTGGCAACTTTTGTGCAATCTTTCGACGTTTGACGCGAGCCATACATCACGATCAGAGGAGACCCGTGGCACCATGATTCACCCAAGAACAAGAGATACAGGATTTGACATGGTCACTTGCCACGGCCTGACCAAAACCTGCTAGACCTTGGCAAACTCCTTCTTTACCCACCAAAGCCGGGTCAGTACCCGGTTTGTTCCGGGTTGACCCGGTTCGTCCAAGGCTTCTATAATTACTTTTTAGACCAAATTTGGAGAGAAATTTATCCTATCTTTAGTCTCCTTTTCCTTTTTGGTGAAAGAAATACTTGTTAATACCTTGCTTTGGAGTTTAATATCGATTTGAAGAGTGTTTTCCATCTTGTTCTATCATTTCTCATCATCAAATCACACTTCTAATCATGATTAACAACACATCTTGCAAAGGATCTAGTGTGTTGATCATGATTAGTGAGTAATCCCATATTAAGGTCTTAGATATGTAGATTAGGGTGCTTAAGTGGTAGATTAGTGAGCTTAGGGGTTAGATCATGCATATTCCATTCTCTACAACCTGTTCTTAATGCTAGATCCATACAAATCATATGTGGTCTAGATTCTGGACATTTCATGCACCAAAAGTGTTTGATGAAATGTCTGAACCAAGGTTGTTAGAGGTTTAAGTGTTATTCATCATGGGAATGATTGTCGATATGCTTAAATGACAGATTAAACTGATTCTTAATGCTTGTTAATTCATGTTTCACTAATGATGATTAGGTTAGAAACTGTTTTGGCATAGGAGTTGATACTTTCATGAGAGAATTAACTTAATTAATGATGTTTAAGTTGAATGGTTTGCTTGATCATATGGTTCATTAGCTCACTAGTTTATCACTGAAGGCACCCTAATCCACTATCATGTCTAAGACCTTTCTCATCATCATACATACATTCTCATCTCATTTAGCTCATTTACTTGCTTGTTTAAGTTGATCATTAGCTTTAATCCGTGTTTTTCCATTCTTAGTTGTCATTAATCATCAAAACTTCACTCATTTGGCTTGAATTAAGACCTGATACTGTATCTTAGTGTCTACACATGATGGATTGATACCCTTTGTACTGCAAAGTGACAAAAGGGATTGATAACCCCTCATTTAGAGCTTTGAAAACTCTAAGTTATCAGGGGGAAAATTTTCTTACTTTAAGCTCCTTCAAGATGAAGTGACAATGATCTTGCCTGACCCATCCCTCACCACTCTCCAAGATAGGCATAACATTTCATTCATTGTGCTTAAAGATCAGCTTTATAACCCTGCTAGGGATCCACCACTCCAGAATTTCAAGAAAGAAATGTGGAGAAACAAAGAGGTAGCACCAATGAGAACCCACCAACTCATGATGATGAAGTGGATCCTCCTCTCAAGCGCTATGGAGGGAATAAGTATCACTTTGATTCTTTCATTTGGGAAGCACCAGACTTCTCAACTCGTAGGGCACACCAGCGCATCAACAACCTTCAACGATGGTGTAAGTGGCAGGATAAAACCATTCACAAGCTGATAAAATGTGTTAAGTATAGGAAAAAGAAGCTCAAGGGGATTGCAGCACCAGCTGGAGATGCAATGCCTCTACCGGATCAAGAAGAGGAGACAAGGCCATCACCAGTTTGCCAAGAAGAGGTTGGAGAAAGCTCCACTACTTGCGGTGCTTTTGTGTTACTCGGTCAGGCAGCTGAGCAGGCAGCAGATCCACCAGCACCAGAAGGAGAGGCTCAACCGGTTCAAGAAGGAAATGCTGACTCACCTAAGGAATCAGAGGATAATAGCTGGTCATTGGGTGGTACTCCATCATGTTCCACAAGCAACTCCTTATACTACTTGGGGTTTGACCTGAGTAACTAGGTAACACTCGAACAACTTGTACTAACATTTGCATTCTTTTATATTTTTTCTTTGCAATTATGTATTTCTTTATCCTCTTTCTCATGTTTTTATTACACAAGTAATTTAAGTGTGGGGGAGGGGTTTAGTGTTATCTAACATTGTTTGTTGTTTCTTATTTTGATTTTTGCATATTGAGTCTCATGCAATGAAAGATGAATGCATAGAAAAACCCAAAAAATCAATTTTTTTACAAATTTTCTAGATAAAGATTCATTTAGTTGCATTCACATACTAGGATTGAGTCTAGATCGCATTCCATATAAGTTGCATTAGCATCTTCGTAGGGAGTAATGATAGTTTTTTCCAAGAGAAAGCATCAATTTAAGAGTTTGATTCATTGCCCAATTTATTAGTTCTCTAATACATTCAAGAAATGAAATGTGCATCATTATTTGAACCCTGTTAAAGCAGATTGTCAATTGAACTTGCCCTAGAAAAGTAGAACTTTCGTCTAAAATGCAATTATCATGTGGTGCATATTTGAATGAAATTGTCGGTAGCATAGACATATTGGGCTAAAACTCCTTTTTACCACTCTCTTTCTTAGCTCAAATAGCTGATGTCTGGCCTCATCTGGTGCAGATACTCACTCCCCTTTTGCATAAGAACCACACCAGGTATCACTCCAAACACTTGTAAATGAGCATTTAGCATTTTTCTTTATCTTTTGCATTTCATGTTTGATTTTTCCTCTTTCTCATTCTTTTATAACACAAGGGACTGTGTTATTTAAGTGTGGGGGAGAGGCTTTGTGTTTACTAGTCATTTTTTATATGTTCTTATTTTTTCTTTTGCCTTTTTGAGTCTTTTTTGATCATGCATAGCATTTAGTGCATATAAAAAATAAAAAAAAACCAAAAAAATTGAAATATCTGAAAATTTTAACACAAAAATTGATCCTGTAGTTGCATTTCACATTTTTAGGATTGAGTCTAGTTGCATCATATAGGTTGCATTGTGCATGGGAGTAATGATAGTTTTTTTTCTTGAGAGTACATCACTTTGAGAATTTGGATTAAATATGCTTGTGAAATGACTTATGTGCTTGCAAGGCTTGAAATGATTTGAATCTGAGAAGCAAGTTTGAATTGAACTCAACTCTAAGTGAAAATCCTGAACTTGACTTGAAATTATCATTTGGTGCATTGTTTGAATAAGCTTGTGGATACCAATATACATATTTGAGCTAGAATCCTGTTTTTACCATTCTCTTCTTTAGCTCAAATAGCTGAATCTGCATAATAGATCAGTTTTCCTCACCCTGAACCCATCCTTCTTTCAAGCCAATTGTTTGTGTGTGATTGAGAGGCCACCTTGGACCAAACTTAGCAGAAAGTGTTAGGTTTAGGGCGACAAGGGCAAGTCTCATTGAGTGCTAAGTTCCATCATCAAGGAGCTGAGAGATTTGGTAAGAACTAAGTGTGGGGGAATACTTGTTGGTGAGTGGAAAAAGGAAAGATGAGTGGAAATAAAAGGAGAATGGTGAGAACTAGGGGATAGAAAAAGGAAAGAAATCAGTCTTGGAGTTTTGAGTCAAAGAAAGTGAGCTCAAGTGTTTTGAAAAGAAAGAGTCTAGCCTCTAAGTGAAAAGAAAAGAAAAGAAGCCAAAGAGCTCAAATGTTTTAAAAAGAAAGAAAAAGAGGCTAGAGGTTACAAAAGAAAGTGAAAAAGAGCTATGGAAAGTTTGAACTCCAAGACTTGTGTATGAAAAGGAAAAGTGAATCCCCTAGTGAGAGAAGGAGTGTGAAAAGTAAGCAAGTGAGGAAACTTTGAGTAGAGTGTGGGGTGGGATGAGTTCTTGCCCTTGTATGCATAGGTTGCCTTTTACCTTTAGCATTCTGCCAAAGTTTGGTCATTCATAGAGAGATCCTTTTGCTGCATTGAACCCACTCAGGCATTGATGAGATCATTTTAGTCTCATAACCTCACCCTAGCCAAACTCTGTTTGCTTAAACAATGCATCATTTGGTCTACTTGGTAAAAAGCTTAATGAATGTTAAAGAGTTGAGGAATAGGAGAACTTGTGGAGATTACTGTTGAGTTGATACACCAAAGTATGGTTTTGCATTGCATATTAAGCATGAACTTGAATTCTCTTTGTGGTCACTTCTCTCAAAGGAAATATGAACTCTCATGCATTCAACCTCGCTCTATCATTTGTTCTTGTTTGCTTGAGGACAAGCAAAGGACAAGTGTAGGGGAATTGATATACTCATATTTTGTCATGTTTAGGATTGCATTTTTGTCCAAATATTGAGTCTCATGCATACATTTAGGTAGTTTTACATATATTTGTCTTTGCTTTTGTCTTTAGTTAGGAATTGCATTAGGTCCTAGAGAGTTTTGCACTTTTGGAGTGGTTACAGGTCATTTCGAGCTAATTGGGAGCAATTGGGACAAAATCCATGAAGATACCATCACCTTATGTGCATCAGACTCGGACAAGTGTTATGGAGCCGACGATCCCTCAACGTGATCACCTGAGAAGGAGGACTTTCACGGGGATTCAGCCTCCAGAGTCTTCATAAAGAAACAAGAGCGTCGAGTCTAGTTTCCAGAAAACTTTAGATCGTCCTATTTTCAGTTTTGAGCCGAAAGTTACGGCGATAAGAAGCAGTACATGTCTCGGAGCGGATAAAGGACCAAAGCAACGCGCATCAAAGAACCGGTGGAACGGAGCCCTTGCCGAAGTCACCTGAACCCAAACCCTTCACCAAAGTTTGAGATGAGCGAGTCACGGTCGCATAACAGGTCGAATCAATGGATTTGGAGTAGTGAGATGAGAGTTAAGCTCACCGGAAGATACACCTGTCTCGCGACAGTTTCAGGACCGACCCGATGAGCTCCGAAGATTGCGAAGGACGATGCGCTTCCAGACCGAGTCAGTCTATAGGTCCGTCATGAAGATTTGAGATATCTCAGTCCTCTTTCCAATTCAGTTGAAATAATGCCATTTGGATCCATATCCTGGAAGTTACTCTCCCCTGAATGCAAAGTGGTCCGAGAAGGCTTAGGTTGTGCGATACGGTACTGCGACTTGATTAATTCGCACCCATGAATGTTCAACGCTCTGGAAACAAGTTGAGACTTTAGAGATGAGTGTAAGGAGACTCTGAGTAAGGTAGAGAATCAAATCTGACTAAGTCCACAATGCTATGCTAGATATTCCTGCGAGTTGGACATGAAGTGGAACCATGTAGCACATGTGTTCGCAATTTACACCGACTTGGGCCTGCGACTTGGGACTAAAGTTGACCAACTTGCACACATATTATCTCCATAACGCGTCCTGGTTGTGCGAGTTGAAGAGAATGAAGCCTGAGCAGCACAAACATTCGCTGTTTACTCCTAGATAGGCATGCGGCTGAGACTGAGGGATTTATGGCGCACAAGGCTGATTCTATGGCTGTGCGACTTGGGCCTGCGACTTGGGAAGCACCTGACCATGTCGCACACTTGAGACATGACCCATTTGAAGCCGGGTCAGTACCCAGATTGTCCTGGGCTGACCCGGTCCGCAAGAGACACTATATATGCTTTTTAGGGTTTTTTCCAAGACTTAAGCTATGTTTTCTCTTGTTTCTTTTTCCCCTTTTGTTAAAAAACGATTTTGTTAAGAGATATCTCAAGGATTTAATCAATCTGAGTCTGTTTCTTATCATCTCATATTCTTTTCTTTGCTTCTAATCATGATTAACATCACTTCTTGCAAAGGAAATGGTGTGTTCATCATGATTAGTGAGTAGTCTTCTTTTAAGCTTCTAGGTGTGTAGATTAGGGTGCTTTGATGTTTGATTTATGATGTTTAAGTCCTAGATTCTTATTTACTTTCCTTAGTTAGCTGCTCTTAATGCTAGATCTCTCATTATAAGCTTGATCTAGAACTTAGGCATTTCTCCACCCACAAGGTGTTTAATGAAATGCCTGAATGAGCTAACTTAAAGGTTTATGCCTTTTTCATCATGGGAATGATTGTTAAATGCATGAATGACATATTAGAACTGTTTCTTAATGCTCATTGATTCATATTTCACAAATGATGATTTGGTTTGAAAATGGATTAGTGTAGAGGTTAACGCCTTCATGAGAGGATTAATCTAAATTAGAGTTCTAAGTTAATTGGAATTTGAGATCATATGATGCTTGGTTTATCTTTCTGTATAAGATTCAGTCTTTCTTAGCTCTTATTTTGATGCACAAAGAGGCTGTCTGGTCATTTTAGACTTGGAACCTTATGCTTGTTGATTGCTTATTCATCTAATGGGAATTAGTCTTGATTTAATAATTAACAAAAGGATTTTTGTCATGAGAATGAATTAATCTGATTGGGAAGTCTCGACTAAAGAATTGCAAGTGTTGCATTGTTTGCTTAGCATCATGAATTCACATTTAAAGCACCCTAATCAATGATCACATCTAGAGGTTTAGCTTTCTCTTATTTTGAATTTGACTCTTTGTTTTGTTTGTCTAGTTTGCTTGATCAATTCTTAATTACTGCTTGTTCTTGTTTGCTTTATGTTTTTTAGATCACCTTGTTACCAACTCATCTGCTTATTAGACTTGAATTAAGAATTGATCCTCATAGTCTGAGTACCTAGAATCTCTCCATTTGGATTGATACCTCAAGTGCTACAATGACATGAGTAGTTGAGGAATTGATCAAGGATTAAAAAATTCCTACTATCAATTTGGATCACAACCAATTTATTTGTGATAAACTCTTTACTCTTGAACAAGCTTGTAAGCTTGTTTAATGATGCCTCTTAGCTGTTGACCGGGTCATGGGACTATTAACAAGAAAAGGCTCCTCTTTATCAGGTACAAGCTCCTCAGCTACAAGTTTTCTATCCTCAGGTTCAAGCTCTTGATCTTCATTGCTGCCCATGATCACATCATCCCCCTCCTCTGAAAAAGGATTTGACCTTAAATATGGATCATCTGCAATAAAGGAAACTAAATCAGCAATATTGAAACTTGGACACAAATTAGACTTACTTTTGAGATGGATCTGATAGGCATTGTCACTGATCCTTCTTGTGATCTTGAAAGAACCATCAATCCTCGGCATAAGTTTGGACTCCCATTCAAGTGGAAATCTTTCTTTCCTCAAGTCCACCCACACGAGATCTCCAACCTCTAACATATTGCTTTAATATCTCCAACCTCTAACATATTGCTTTATTTCTCCTCTATGCTTACTCTAGCCTTTTCATGAATCTTTTTAACTAGCTCAGCCTTTTTCTTGCCATCTAATCTTACTATTTCATTCAAAGGCAAAGGGGTTAGATTCAAAGGAGATAGAGAATTAAAGCCATAAACAATTTGGAATGATGAACACTTAGAAACTGAATGAACCGAATGGTTGTATGAAAACAATCCTCCCATGTATTAAGATTCTTTCTAATCACTGCACGCAATAATGTCGAAAGTGTTCTATTAACCAATTCTGTTTGCCCATCAGTTTGCAGATTATATCTACGAGTGAATAACAGCTTAGTTCCTAGTTTAGATCACAAAATTTTCCAAAATAAACATAGAATATTTGTTTCTCTATCAGACACAATGGATCTAGGCATGCCATGCAAACACAGAACTTCTTTAAAGAATAAACAAGTTACATGAGATGCAACATCGCTTTTGTTACATGTTATGAAATGTGCCGTTTTTGAAAATCTATCAGCTACAAAAAAGATAAAATCCTTACCTAACCCAGTCAGGAAAACCGAGAAAAAAATCAATAGAAATATCAGTCCATGGTTGATTAGGAATAGGTAAAGGAGTATACAAACAGTGATGCTGAACTTTAGACTTAGCCTATTTGCAAGTAGCACATCTTTGACAGATCCTCTCGACATCTCTCCTCATGTGAGGCCAATGGAAATGGTCTCTCAATACCTGTAGAGTCTTAGCAACCCCAAAATGTCCCATAAGACCTTCTCCATGGGCTTCTCTAAAAATGAAATCTCAAAGAGAGCAATTAGGCACATATAATGGATTATCAAATAAAAGAAATCCATCATGCCTGTAGTAATGAATCAAAGAAACCTTATCACAAGCTTTATATATTTCTTGAAAATCAGAGTCAGTCTCGTATAGGCTCTTAAGCTGTTCGAATTCTAGAAGCTTAACATCCAGAGTAGAGAGTAAGACATACCTTCGGGACAATGTATCAGCAACAACATTGTCCTTACCTTGTTTGTATTTGACGACATAGGGAAATGTCTCAATGAAATCGACCCACCTGGCCTCTTGTTGATATTCTGCTCCCACTTTAGATACTTGAGAGATTCATGATCAGTATGGATTAAAACCTCCTTCGGCCACAAGTAATGTTGCCAAGTTTGTAGGGCTTGGACCAAGGCATAGAGTTCCTTGTCATATGTGGGGTACTTTAAGGTGGCTCCTCCAAGATTTTCACTAAAATATGCAATGGGCTTCTTATCCAGCATTAATATAACTCATATTCCCACACTAGAAGCATCACATTAAATTTCAAAGGTTTTAAGAAAGTCTGGTATGCATCGAAGTGCTGAGTTTGTAAGCTTCTCTTTTAAGATTTGAAATGCCTCTTCTTGTGCTTCTTCCCATTTAAATCCAACATCTTTCTTGATTACTTCAGTGAGTGGGGCAGCTATAGTACTGATATCTCTCACAAAACTCCAATGAAACCAGTGAGTCCATGAAAACTCCTTACTTGGGACTGGGCCAGTCTCTTATAGCTTTTACCTTCTCCCCATCAACCGTAATGCCATCTGCGCTTACAACAAAACCTAGAAACACAAGGTTACCACTACAAAACGTGTAGTTCTTAATGTTAGCATAAAGATTCTCTTTCCTTAGCACATTTAGAACAGATTTGAGATGCTCTACATTATCCTCTAGGTTTTTACTATAGTCTAAAATGTCATCAAAGTATACTACCAAAAATATGCCTAAAAAAGCTCTAAGCACATGATTCATTCGTCGTATAAATGTACTAGGAGCATTGGTTAATCCAAAGGACATGACTAACCACCCATATAGACCATGTTTAGGTTTAAAGGCAATTTCCACTAATCTCCTTCCTCAATTCTAATCTGATGATATCCACTTTTAAGATCAATCTTATAAAGATGCTAGATCCATGCAATTCATCAAGCATATCATCTAATCTAGGGATAGGGTGTCAATACTTCACCGTGATGTTGTTGATTTCTCTACTATCAACACACATGTGCCAGCTTCCTTCCGTTTTAGGCACAAGTAGCACTGGCACAGCACAGGGGCACATAATCTCTCGGATATGACCCTTCTCCATAAGCTCTTTCACTTGTCTTTGCAAATTAATGGTCTCCACCGGGTTTGATCTATATGCAGGTCAATTAGGAGGAGAAGATCCAGGCACAAAGTTAATCTGATGTTCAATGTCTCTAATAGGTGGAAGCTCTTTTGCATTATCCTCAGTGAACACATCTTCAAATTCTTGCAAAAGAGTTTTTATTTCACTCCGCAGCACCGGTGCAAGCTCAGTGAAGCTTGCAAGTGTTTCTTTAAAAACAAAAAAGAGTACAGGCTTTCTAGAAATGAAAGCTTTCTTAACCTCACCAGCCTTTAAGAATAAGTTTGATGGTTTAGTGGGTGGTTTTTCCTCTTGTTTCAGATTAGATTTGGTCTTGGTAGACTTATTGAACTATCAATGGAATCAAGGTAATCTTCTTGCCATTTTTTTTTTTTAAAAAGAATGCTTGTTTGTAAATCATGTATTATTAACTTGCGGTCTGATTGCCACGGCCGGCCAAGAAGTATGTGTCTGGCCTCCATTGGTAGGATATCAATAAGTATCTCATCCTTATTGATACGATTGTAAACGGGGTGTTCGTTTTACTAAGCTTCAGATTTTAAATTTATAACCCATAAATGTCTGCAAGTGCACAGATGTGTGCTGTAGTACTTAGGGTATCAATCCACAGAGACTTAGGCCTTGATTGGTATAGTTGATGCTAAGGCATTATGCTTAAGCAGTATAAGCAATGTGTTGTTGAAGCTGTATGCTATTATTAATGTACATATTTTAACTGATTGGCAGAGTTATGAGTAATTATATATATATATCTATATCTATATCTATTTTTTTTATATATTTTTTTTTTTAAAATATTTAATAGATTTATTTATATGTGATATATTATATTTAAAGTATAAATTTTTCATTTTTATATTTATTCATATTAAATTAACATTTAATTATAATAGTATTTTTCAAATAAAAATAGTAAATAATAGTGTTAACATTAAAAAAAACATATTTTAATATATATTTTTTGATGTTATTTTAATAAAATAATTTAATTATTAAAATATTTTGAATTATTAAAATATTTAAAAGCATAATGCTTTGAAAAAGCTCCATGAGAGAGCATAGAGGAAAGAGCATTTACGAGAACATTTGCATCTTCTAAATGCTCCTAAATGTTCTATTAACTAAAATTGATTGGATGATTTAAAACATAATATTTTTCTAAATGCTCCACCAATCAAGGCCTTAGTTGTTTCAGTACGAATTCACGCTAATGCTTAAATCAGACTAGAACTAAACAATTTGGGTTTTTGGTTTTGGGTGTCACTAAATCTATCACCAATAGGTAGATACCACATACGACTATATGGTATTCTGGTTTGTGAACGTCGTCCTTCGTTAGGCTTATATCTTGGTGACTGACAAAATTTACACTCCTCTCACATTTCATCTTCTTTGCAGAAGATCATACAATTGTTAATACAAACATAACATCAATTTAATGAAATGGAAGCCCCAAATTTCCCATCAGTTTCTCTGTCTCGTAATGTGACCTGGTTGACTGATTTCCTTCTTGTAAATACTTCGTAAACAAATACGCCCACGAATCCACACACTTTTCACTCATATTATGCATGAACTGAGCAGCTAATGATAACTGCGAGTGACCTTCATGACAACCATCATATAATGGTTTTTTCCCAGCTTCTAACAAGTCTTAAAATTGTTGAGGATGGTTACGCACCGGTTCTTGTACATTCTGATAACTATCTTCTTGATGATATGTATCATCTTGATGATAATTACCATGAAATGCATCATTCACCATATCCACATATATATCTCCTACTACATTACCCACATCTTCTTCACTTCAATTTAAATGAGTTGTATTACCATAACTAGTTCCATAATCTATAGTAATTTCTTCCCCATGTTTATACCAAATATAGTAATCTGGCATGAACCCTTTAGTAAAGAGATGGTTCCAAATTTTTTTTCCCGGCAAAAATTTATTATTTTTGCAAACACTACAAAGACAGTAAAATTTACCGCCATTACTCTGCACTAGCGTCTGGTTGTTCGCAAAATTCATAAATTGTTCAACCCCGGATACAAATTCTGAATGGAAATTTCCTATCTTTTTGTCGATCCGTTTATACATCCACTCTCTATTATTATTATTATTACTGAAATTTTCAGACATTATATCTAGAAACGCTCTCCAGAATTTTGGAGCTTATAGATTGTGATTGTGAGTGAATGGAAGAAAGATGGGTGGTCTGTATATATAGAAATTTTTACGACTAAATTGCTACTGGTTTGCGTCTAAATAGCGGCTGTTGTCTTTTAGTCGTAAAAAACCAGTACACCTACCACAAAAGTTACAACACGTGTTTTTTATTAAGCGACCCGCTGCGTAAGTCATGAATTAGTCGGGAATTAACAACCAAAATACGAATGTTTTTATTTGCAACTAATTAGCGACTTTTTGCCGACTACATATCATCAGTCACTATACATTAGCAAAGTCGTCGTTAAACAGTCGTAATATGTTACGACGGTTTTAACAGTCGTAAAATGCAGTCGCCAATTTTATGTTTTCTTGTAGTGCCTTGCAAAATGTTGTTGCATAATCCTTCCTCTTTGTTGTGAACAGTGATGTCGTGTCAACTGCGTGAGGGAACAAGTTTTACCCTTAACAAAACAAATGAAAGCCGCAAATGCACAGCTAATCAGTTGTAGTATTTAGGGATCGAATCCACAGAGATTTGTGTGCCTGATATTCTTCTACGGTTTCTAACTTTATGTCTAGACTAGATTGGTTTTAAAGGTTGGTTGTTTATCACGAATTAAACTAAAACAAAAGAAAGCAAATAAATCTATCCTAGAAAGCAAGTAGAAAAATCTAATGGAAAGCAAGTAGAGCAACTAAATATCGAACTAAGGTAATTAAAATGCAGATCTAAATAAGCAAGCAAAAATCGATTGGTTTGTAAACTATGGCTAAAAACGCTGAGCTTTCGGGAACTCTAAGGGATCATAATCGGTTTTTGACACTAGGGTAGATAGATTGGGATTGACGGATATCGATATATAGGTGGTTCTAGAGCTAGAGTACGGCGGTATGACTACGTCACTGTCGTGATCATAACCAACTGTTTCTCGCAACCCTGACCAGTAGGTTTCCACTCTGGCCCTGGAAGGGAGAGAACGCAAGAGCTGCACAAGACTCGTCAATACTCATGATCTCGCCGCAGGTAGGTTTCCACTCCTACGGAAAAATCGCCTGTTTCATTCTAGGGCTGATACTTAATGAAAAATTTTGCAACACTAACTATCTAGATCAGATACTAGGTGATCAATCAAGCATACATGCAATAAGAACAAGAATAAACAGAGAACAAAGTTGAAATCCCAGATCTATAAACCTAGATGTCTTAATCGATTATGAGTGCCCCTTTCGGGAACACTAAGCCAACTCGGGATCTACTCAGACATGGCTGAGGTTGACATCATCATTGGTTTTAATAAAAGTAATAAAAACAGTAAAGAAAAGAGATGAAGAAAGCTTCTCTATTGAAGAACTCGGACTTGAACAATCTTCTACAAAAATCGCATAAAAACGGCTAAAGGAAAAAGGGTTTCGGTAAAGTATGAAAGGTTCTCTCTAAAAACGACCTAAATGACAAGTATTTATAGTCTTCAATACTCCATGGTCTCTAGGGTTCCGGAATTGAGGCTGAGAATGACTTTGGACTTCAGAAATATGGGCTTTAGTTCGGAGCTTGATGGCCGCGGTCGGGAGTGACGTGACTGCGGGGATTAGGTGGTTCGCCGCGGTCGGGAGGCTTCTGACCGCGGGAAATGGGCTGTTGGCCGTGGTCGCGTGACCTGCTGGCCGTCTTCGAGTGGCTCCGGGGCTAATGGAATATCTTGAGATCCAACCGTTGGAATGTCTCCAAACAAAGTGCATTTGAAAGCTGGCTGATTCTTCTATAAGTTGTCCAATTTTGAGGGTGATCAGACGGTGAGAAGGTCTTCGTCTCTCCATGAGAGTTCTGACGGTCTGCATTTATCTAAAAGAGTCTTTTTGTTCCTATTTGTGCCTCTTTATCCCAAATTATCTGAAAAGTCTTTTAAAATCCGAAAACATAGAAATCCTTTGAAAACCTTTGGAAATGGAGTAAAAACACCTGTAAAAGATATTAAAATGATCCATAAAAATAGTCAAAATCCGGTGTTATCAAACAGCTATTTCCCCCAGACTTAGATCTTTTCCGGGAATCAGAAGGATGATCTCCAAAACTCCATATAATTGAACTAGGGCTGGCCTTAAAGATAAGATCGATCCTCTTAGACACTAAAATGCTTTATTTCCTTTCTTTTCTTATTTTTCTTTTCTTTTTCGGATTTTTTTTATTTTATTTTATTTTATTTTTGAAATGGGAAATAGCCATTTTAGAGAGAGAGTCTAAAGGACGAAAATATACCAATGTTGGGCGATTTTTCTTAGGTAAGCTGAGTTTTCTCTTTTGTTGAATCATTCCGGTAAAGTTTGGGGTAAAATCGCAGGTCTCTATCTTCAGTGACTGATAACCGCGTTGATCTACTTTCTCTCCAACGTTTTTGCACATATATAAAACAATGAAAAACAAAAATGTATGTGGTTCGAAAGAGGTTTGGTGAAGGTAGGGAACTAACTAAAGATGAACTAGCCATTCAGGATCAACAAAGAAGTCCTAACTGTATGATTTGTTTTCCTGATCTAATGCTTTAATGAGAAAATTGAGTCAAAACTAAATCCAGATAAAATGAGCTAGTATATCTTGTCAGAAAGAATCTCCATGAACAAAAATCCTCTGGTGGGAGTTCGTAGTGCAAGTATTCTAGCTACCGCCTAGTCTATGCCTAAATCACCAAAGAGCAAAAACGAGGAAATTGTGTAAAAGCACACTGGTCTAAATTATCATAGTATTGTTTATTTATGTTCCTGGTTTGAATTTTTTTTTTTTTGAAAAATTTTTAAAAACCTTTTGAAAAATTTTGTGTGCCCAAAACAAACTCAAAAAAATCAAATTTTGTTAGTAACAGATGAAGATCAGGGTTATGAGTCTTGCATAGAATGGTAAATAAAATAGAAAATTGAAATGTCTAAGTGTACTTATCGTGCCAAAGAATATCATTCGTAAAACGATGTTACCGTGGTTGCAAAGGACATGGTTGCTGGTCTAAACCTCTTCATCTTGGTTGAAAAAGGGATGTTTCGCGGCTGATCTCTATGTAATCACAATGTTTATTTCTTCTCCGGTCTAAGATCTTTGTGCGTGTTTTAGTCGTTCTTCTTTGTAAAAACCTGAAATTAAATGAAACAAAAACAACGCAGTAAAATAGAAAAATAAAGGTCAAAGGAAAATAAATAAGATACCAAGTGGGTTGCCTCCCACTAAGCGCTTGTTTTTAAGTCGTTAGCTTGACATTGTTGCTTGATCACTCCTTGCTCGTCTTTTTCTTCTTTGATTAAGGCGCATCAGTCAAAACCATCACTTCTCTCTCATCTTCTCTTTCTTCGGCCAGATATAACTTTACATGTTAGCCATTTACTGTAAATGAATTTCCACTTTTGTCCCATAGGACTATGGCTCCGTATGGTTTGACTTCTTTTATCGTGAAGGGTCCGGACGATCTTGAACATAATTTTCTTGGGAAAGCTTAAGACGAGAATTGTAAATAAGAACTTTATCGTTAGGAGCAAAAGTTCGATGAATAATCTTCTTATCATAATATGTTTTAGTCTTCTTTTTGTGATCTTCGAGTTTTCGTAAGCATTGTGTCGGATTTCTTCTAACTTGTGAAGTTGAAGTAGTCTTCTTTCTCCAGCTGTTTTCAAGTTCATGTTCATCTCCTTAATAGCCCATTGCGCTTTATACTCTAGTTCTACTGGAAGGTGACATGCTTTTCCGTAAATTAGGTTGAATGGTGTTGTTCCTAATGGTGTCTTGAAAGCTGTTCGATATGCCCATAATGCATCGTCAATTTTTGTAGACCAATCCTTGTGATATATTACAGTTGTTTTCTGCAAAATCGACTTGATTTCTCTATTTGATATTTCTACTTGACCGCTAGTTTGGGAATGGTATGGAAAAGCAACTGTATGCGTAACTCCATTATTTCTAAGAAGATTTTCGAAAACCTTGTTGATGAAATATGATCCTCCATTGCTTATCACAATTCAAGGAACTCCAAAACGCAAGAATATTACATATTTAAACGCAAGAAGGTTTCTGAAAGAAGTCGGGAATGGTCCCATAAAATCTATTCCCCAGACATCAAAAATTTAGACTTCCAAAATAAAATTTTGAGGCATCTCATTCTTTTTGCTTATGGTACCCATCCTTTGGCATTTATCGCATCGCGATATATAAACTTGAGTATCTTTAAACAAAGTAGGCCACTAAAAACCTTCTTGCAAGATCTTTGAAACAGTTTTGAAGGTTGTGAAATGTCCTGCATAAGAAAGCAATGGCATTCGAATAAAATTCCTTGCATCTCTTCTTCAGCCACACATCTTCGGAATAACCCATCAACACATCTCTTGTAGAGATAAGGTTTGTCCCAAAAATAATGTCTTACGTCTCGCAGAAACTTCTTCTTCCTATATCCAAAAAATTGTGGTGGTTCAACATCAGGTGCTAGGTAATTCGCGATGTGCCTAAACCATGGGGTGTTGAAAGCATCTGATCGTCGCATGAGTTGACTTGGTGGTGCTGCATTGGTGGGAACTGCATCTATTGGCAAACTATCATTTAAAGGCAGTCTTTCTTCAACTCGACTTCGTGAAAGATGGTCTGCAACTCCATTATCTGCTCATTTCTGATCTCGAATTTTGATGTCGAGTTCTTGCAGTAGGAGGATCCATCTTATCAATCTCGGTTTAGCGTCTTTCTTAGACATTAAATACTTAATTGCCGCATGATCAGTATGAACTATCACTTTAGATCCTACGAGATATGAACTGAATTTCTCAAATGGAAATACGACAGCTAGAAGTTCTTTCTCTGTTGTTGCATAATTTCATTGAGCTTTGTCAAGAGTTCTGGTTGGCTAATAGATTACATGCAGTTTCTTATCTTTTCGTTAGCCAAGAACAGCTTCGATTGCATAGTCACTTGCATCGCACATGATTGCACGACTGGAGCGGAGACAAAGGCTTCTTTGATTTTATGAAATGCGGCTAAGCACTCGTCATCGAACTCGAAGTTTGTATCTTTGCAAAGCAATCGTATAAGAGGTCTAGCTATTTGTGAAAAATCCTTTATGAAGCGCCTATAGAGTACTGCGTGTCCTAAGAAACTACGAATTTCTTTCACATTTGTAGGGGGTTGTAGGCTTTTCATGACTTCGATTTTTTCTTTGTCAACTTCAATTCCTTTTCCTGAAATCCTGGGCCTAAGCATGATTCCGTCTCGTTCTATGAAGTGACATTTTTCCCAATTTAATATTAAATGCTTATCTTCACATCTTTGCAGAACTTTACCAAGGTTGGCCAGACATTTTTCGAAAGAAGATCCGTAGACCGAGAAATCGTCCATGAAAACTTCCATAAAGTCTTTGATAAAGTCTGTAAAGATCGACACCATGCATCGCTGGAAGGTAGCAGGTGCATTACACAATCCAAAAGGCATTCATCGATAAGCAAACATGCCATATGGACAAGTAAATGTCGTTTTTTCTTTATCCTCCAGTCGAATAGGAATTTAGAAAAATCCGGAGTATCCATCAAGGAAGCAATAGTAGGGGTGATTAACTAAGCTTTCTAGCATTTGATATATGAAGGGATGATGAAAATGATCCTTCCTAGTTGCTGCGTTCAGTTTCCGGTAATCGATGCACATACGATGTCCAATGACTGTTCTTATAGCGATCATTTCATCTTTATCGTTTTAATGACAGTGACTCCTCCTTTCTTTGGGACAACATGAACTGGGCTAACCCAAGTGTTATCTGAGATATGAAATATTATTCCGGCTGCTAAAAGCTTCATAACCTCCTTCTTGACAACATTCATGAGATTAGGGTTTAGTCTCCTTTGACTTTCAATTGAGTTTTTAGCATTAGCTTCGAGATTGATCTTGTGCATACAAAGATCTGGAGAGATTCCAGGTATGTCATCAAGTGAATATCCTAAGGCTTTTCTATGCTTTCTCAGTTTGGACAACAGCATTGTGGTTTCTTCTTCTGTCAAACCAGAGTTTATAATGACAGGTGATGCTAAGAGAATCAAGGGTTACTTCTAGCTTCACATTTTAAATTTATAACCCTAAATATCTGCAAGTGCACAGATGTACGATGTAGTTAGGGGTCGAACCACAAATATTTTGATCTTTAAGTACGAATCAATCAAAACTTATGTCTAGTAGAATAAGCAGAATGGGAGTTATTTGTTTTGGTGTTACCAAATCTAAATGCAAACGAAATAAAGAAGTTGTAAAACAATAAGGATTAAACACTGGGTCTAAAGAGTCTACGCAGGGGATCATGTACTGATCTCAAGACAAACAAATCGATGAAGGTAATCAAGTAGCGAGGATCCCAAACTTGAATAGGCCCATATATGCTTAGCCAACTCTCGCTACCCTAATCAACAAATCACTCAACCCAGTAATTAACTCTCGCTCTCATGCCGTGAATAAGATCATGCATTAAAAAAAGAATTTGTTTACGCTCGCGATTCTCTATAGGTAGTTTTCATCTCCTATAACAATATTTCTCGATCACTTCTACGTCTGGTAATTCGATACAACACTCTCGTGGCTCCAGTTACTTAGATCAATTTCTAAGCGGTTAGCAACAGAAACAGCATAGGGAACAAAAATGAACGAAGGTCTCCTAGAAGATTATGAACCCTAAAACTAACAAAGCATAAGATCAAGATATGAGACTCGCTTTGAAAAATCCCTTAAAAATCCAACTGGGAAATTACTCAGACATAGTTCAGTTTAACATCACAAAAGTATCTAGAATTGCAGAGAATTGAACTAGATGATGGGCTTGCGGGCCTGGGGTTGTTTTTTAACAAGCCCGTTGGTCCTCCAAAAGTTTTAAATTTATAAAACCCTTGTGTCTGCAAGTGCACAGATGTACGTTGTAGGACTTAGGGTGTCGATCCGCGAGAAAAAACAAATTGGGAAGTAAGCAAAGTCATAAACCAATAAAAGTTTTGGGGTTTTTGGTTAAGATCCTAAACTAAACCTAATATAATATTCACAAGAAATGTAATGCAGGATGAATTGTTAAAAGAATATATAAAGCATATCGACTCAAACTAAAGACTCTTAAACTCATAGGTAGCGATTTAGACTTCTCAGGTTTACTCTAACCGATGTATGATGGCATTTCCAATTAGCTTCCGGGCGATTTATCTTCATCTGTGTCTGGGAATCTGCATGAAACTAGAACATACATATGTATGATTAACCAACTCTCGTCACCTTAATCAACTAATCACTTAGATCTAGCAATTAACTCTCGCTCTCATGCTAAACTTAAGATCATGCATTAGACATAGAATTCGTCTGCTCACATCTTCTTTATAGGTAGCTTTCGACTCCTATAGAACCTATGTTCTTCTGAAGCTAGGTACAGACGATCTGATACAACAGTCTCGTGGCTCTGATCGATCCTAGGCTCAGAGAATATGTCATGAATCTACTCTCATGCTTTATGAACAACATAGAAGAGATGAGATCCAGAATATGTTCTAGAACAATAGAAATCCTAATCGATATATATGCTTGTCGATATCTTCAAACAACTTGACTCTCTGGGACTTATGAATGATGAAAGACATAGAACAATGCAAAAGAATGAAACAGAAAAGTTAATAAGATAAAAAGGAGAAAGAACAATGGATCTGGGGAAGAATCCCCCATCTCCATTGCCTAACCCTAGAAAAACAGAGTTTGGTGGCTCAAAATCTCATTACAGGAGCACACACCCGTTTAGGGCTGCTAAACAATGTATTTATAGGTGCTAAGGTCTTCCAGGACTCAGTTAGGGCTTCTCTGAAGAGAAATGGCGAAGTGGGCATTAATGTTGGGCTTTGATATTGAATCTAGCCTTTTTATATTGGATGTATTTTACTAAATGTTTCATGCTTTTTTATTAATATTTTTTTTTTGTATAGAGGCCACATTTTTAAATTTCTCCTTAAGCCCCTTCAAACCTAGTGTCTGCAAGTGCACAGTCGTGCGTTGTTGTACTTAGGATGTCGATCTACAGGGAGAGTTATCTTTTCCTGCAGAAACTTCAAACTGGATTAGTAATCGAACTCAAAGACCAATGGGGGTTTTTGTGTGGGGTTTTGGTGTCACGATTTCTACTAAACTAAACAAGAAATAAAAATAGACCAAAACAAGGATGAAAAACGGGCTAGGCATCAGGGTTCATCTCTAGGGTTAATGATCTATGACACAAGGAATTTAGGTGAGAATTTTATATGATTTTGAAACTACGATAGACACTTGTAAGATTAGCCAACTCTCGTCACCCTAATCATCTAATCACTCATTCATGGCAATTACCTCTCGCTCTCATGCCAGAATAAGATCATGCATTGTAACTCGGAATCCGTCTCGGCTTACGTCTCCTCCTTAGGTAGCTTTCGTCTCCTACGACGGTGACGTCCATAAGATCCAGTTCAGGCAACCTAGATACAACACTCTCGTGGTTTGGATTTAACCTAGGATCGGACACTAGTTAGCTACTCCAGCGTTACCGCGTTGAGATTTGGATGAATGGGAGAACCATTTAAAATCGAAATCCTTTAACCTAAAAAACCTAGATGTCATCGATCATGGGGTCCCTTTTCGATGGCCCTCTTCACCCAGCAAGGTGACTACTCAGACATGGCTGAGCTTGACAACATCATCATTGGTTTTGAAATAGAAAAGCAGTAAAGTAAAAGAGATTGCATAAACTGAATAGATATATGAAAAGAAACAGCAAAGGTTCAAGAGAAGAATCTCTATCTCCCTAATATAAACATAAGAAACAAAAGTTTTGTGCCTTCCTATCAAGGGGAAAGGAGAACACCCGAAATTAGGTCTCTAAAATAAATATTTATAGGTCTCCAACTGTTTCTGGTCGTCCTTAGGGCTTCTTGTGAAGAGAGAATGAGTTGGGCTTGAAAACAGGCTATTGGGCCGAAAATGTGCTTGTCGCAGAAACAAGTCTCTCCAGGCCTGGTAAATGCTGGTCCACCGTGGATGAAGGCTCTCAGGCGTGGCCAGGATGTTTCTCACCGCGGTCGCGAACTCCTGGGCCGCGGTGGTTGGTCTATGATTCCCAAACTTCATTCTTTCTCTTGCTTCTTTCGCGAGACTGCAGAACATATCTTCAGTAAATTGGAAATAACTTATGATCCAACCGTTAGATTGCTTTGATTCCATTTTTATTGGAAATCTGGTTGTGTCCTATATCCTGTGTCCAAATATGAGCTTGATCGGACGGTGAGAAAGTCTTCATCGGATCTGAAACTTCTGACGGTTCGAAATTGGCCAAAAGTGGATTTTTCTCTAATTTGCATTGTTTTTGCCTAAGTAACCTGAAAAGTCTTTTAAAACTTCAAAACATGGAGAAAACTTATAAAACCTTCAAAACTGATTGAAAACACCTGCATAAGATACTGAAAGTGATCCATAAAAATGGTCAAAATCAGGTGTTATCAACTGTTAAACCAAGTTTCTTAACCATCACATCACTAGCCACATTTTTGCAGCTTCTCCCATCCATGATCAAAATACAAACCTTTCCTTGAACAATACATCTGGTGTGAAGTAAATTATATAGCTGCTCTTGTTTCTATGTCTTAGTTCGAACACTTAAAATTATTCTGGCCAGAAGTAATCGGCGTTGGGCTGCCAGATCTTCATGGTCGGTCATGTCCTCATGCTCGACACCTTGTTCTTCAGACTCTAGATCTCCATTGTAAAACAGGATCATGAGCTTATTATTGGAACACTCATTAGCATAATGCCCTATTCCATAATCTTCAAAGCGCTTGACATTACGAGAACTTGAAGTAGTTGCTTCTGCCTTTTCTATTCGATCGTGTGTTGCTGCATACGGCCTTACTTCTGTCTTGGGATCTACGACCAGTTTACTCTCTGTCTGGAACGGTTTTAATCTATCCTCCTTCTAGAAGCTCGGTTTACTTGTAGAGGCTCCAACTCCAAAACTGGTCCTAGTACTGGTCTGTTGATGTGGGTGCAGTGGGCAACACAAGTTTTACCTTAGACAATCTGCAAGTGCATATCAAACGCAGTAGTACTTAGGGATCGAATCCACAAAGATCAGTGTGTTGAGGACTCCTAACTGATGCTAAAAACAATCGTAAACCTCATCTAATAAAAAAATGGTTTTGTTTTGTCACTAAATCTAATTCTTTAGAGAATTAAAAAGAGCTTTAAGTAAAAATCGGTTGAAAAACAGTAAGGAAAAAGTGCTGGGTTCAAGGTTCATCTTTAGGGTTCATGTTCTAAAACACAAGAAATTTAGGCAAGGATTTTCTATGACTCTGAAACTAGGATAGACACATGTAAGATTAGCCAACTCTCGTCACCCTAATCATCTAATCACTTGTTCATGGCAGTTAACTCTTGCTCTCATGCCAGAACAAGATCATGCTTTGTAGATCGGAATCCATCTCTGCTTACGTATCCTCCGTAGGTAGCTTTTTTCTCCTACGACGGGGATGTCCATAAGAACCAGTTCAGGCAACCCAGATACAACACTCTCGTGGCTCGGATTAAACCTAGAATCGTATTCTGGGTGATCAATCCAGAAGTACCGCTTTGGGATTTGGATGAATGGGAGAATCATGTTAAAAATCGAAATATTTTTTCCTAAAAACCTCCTAAAAACCTAGAAATCATTCGAACATGGGGTCCTTTTGGATTACCCTTTCATCCAACTCGGTGACTACTCAGACATGGCTGAGGTAGACATCATCATCGGTTTAGAACTAAGAAGAAGAAGAGTAAAAGAAACAAAGTTGGAGAAAAACTTCTCTTATTGAAGACAGAATGGTGATGGAGAGCTTCTACAAATGCATAAAAATAAAACCTAAAACTACAAATGAGTTCTCTCTCAAAGAGAAGAAAGAGGCTCTCTTACAAAAGACCTAAAAATGAGTATTTATAGTGTTTCTCCAAGTCTTGGGTGTCTAGGGCTTGTAAAATGGGTGCAGAAAGTGTCTTGGGCCTTAGTTGGGCTCCTGAGGTTCTGACATAGGTCCACCGGGTGCAAAACCTCCTGAGCCGCGGTGGGAAGTACGCTGGCCGCGGGTGAAAGCACTTGTTCTTGACTGGGCTTGTGTTGATCGGCCTTAAGTGCATTGATGATATCTTGAGATCTAACCGTTGGATTGCTTTGATTCCAAGTGTTTTGGAAGGCTGGTTGTCTCTTTTATAATGTTTCCAAATTTGGGGATGATCAGACGGTGAGAAGGTCTCATTGGTGTTCCAAACTTCTAACAACCTGAATTGGTCCAAAAATGTACTTTTGCTCCAAAATGCACTCCAAAGTCCCAAGTTTCCTGAAAAGCCTTTTAAAACTCCAAAACATGGAATACACTTATAGAACCTTTAAAATTGAGTAAAAACACCTGCATAAGATATTGAAAGTGATCCATAAAAGAGGTCAAAATCAGGTGTTATCAACTCCTCCAGACTTAAACCTTTATTTGTCCTCAAACAAAACCAAAGATCTGAACATGGAAAAGAGTTTGAAAATTGCAGGAACTAACAAAATCTCAGAGACCATGCTTCTAAACTAGAGTTAGTCATTATGCTCAAATCAAGGATAGTATAGAAAATTCTCACCAAAGCACAAGCATAACTAGTCCGTTGATCCATCATGCAAAAGTCTACACACTTAAACCTATCCTCCACTCAACTAGCTCTTAACATTCATTTATAAGTTCCAGTGGTTCCCATCAAAAGGAGTTTAGCAAGGCAATCAAGGCTAGGTATTCAAAATGGCTGTTTAGGAGGTGAGGCTTTTAGTGTTTAGGGTTATCTTTTCTAGAGAGACAAGACATTATGCAAAACAGCAAGAGAGGGTGGAGCTGTTGATATCCACAGTTTCCAGTCACATTCTTCTTGCTTTCAGATTCTTGATCTCCCTTCTTCAGGTTCTTCCCATAACTCCCCCAGACTTAGATTTTTTGTCCAGATTTTAAATTCCTTTCCCTTCATTTTTTTTTCTCTTTTTTCAATTTTTAATTTTTAATTTTTTTTTTTGAAAGGGGAAACCGCCTTTGGATGTAGAGTCTTAGGAAGCACGAAATTTATCTTTAAATTCAAGTATTTTGAGGCACCATTGAGCTTTGAAAGATTCTTGATGCTCCACTTTTCCAAATTCTTTTAGTCTTCTTCTTGAGTGACTGAAACCATGTTGCTCCTCTCTCTCCGGCGTTTTTGCACATATCTGTCGATATAAACTAAAGAGAGAATGCATGAGGTTTGAACATAAAGGTTTGGGTAAAGGGTGTGGTACCAGCTAAAGATGAACTGGCCATCTAGGACAACAAAGAGTGGTAATAATGACGTAAAGATGTCCTGGATGTATATCATGATGTCTGCTAAAACCAATGATGAGAAAATTAAATGTCAAGATTGTGTTCAAGTGAAATGAGCTAGTCTATCCTGTCAGGAAAAGTCTCCATGAATAGAAATCCTCTGGTGGGAGTTCGTAGTGCAAGTACTCTAGCTACCGCCTAGTCTAGTACTAACCACAAAAGAAACTAGCATGTAAAGTCTAGAAGCACATGGGTCTTACACATCATAGTTTTATGTCAAACATTCCTGAAAAATACTTAAGGTCCTTTAATAAGCATAAAAAAAATATAAAAAATTGCAAAAAAAGATAAGAAACAAAGAAAAATAGATTAGTACGGATAGACATCCTCCTCCAGACTTAAATAGCACTGTCCCTAGTGTGAAAAAGTTTGTGAGAAGATGGTGAAATAAAAGCAAAAGAGTCTAAAATAAAAGAAAAGAAAAATGGTGATAGAACCGTGGGTATGATGTGGTGATGGATAGGCGCCTATGTCTCATGGCCGTCATCTGTCTCTGTATATGAGGAATCATCATCAAACCAGCGGTTCTTCAGTAGTCTCTTCATGTTCCTGTTGATCTCTCTTGCTGGTCAAGCTTCTTCTTCAAAGCTGCAAAGTCTGCATCATTCCTAGTGGATGCTCTGATATGAGAAGAACTGGCTCTGGATGAAGATGGTGCAGGCTGAAGTCTCCTACTGTTTGCAGCTACCTCTCTCTTGGCTTTGCAGCCAGAAATTGCTTCATGGTCAGAGGTAAGAGTGGCAAAGATGGTAGGAAGTCGCTAGTCTCGGGTTTCCATCCTGGGTCTGAACCATCTCGGAGACGGGGCATTGAATCCGATGGAAGAAGGACCCTGTCCTTGGTGGAACTGGTGGAGAACTTGTAAGCAAATCTAATTGGGTCCATCTTGGCCCTGGTGATAGTCCTGTCTCTAGAGAACTGAGAAAGATCAAACCAATCCTCTCTAAGAAGTGTCTCAGCTGAAAAATCAACTCCTGCTGTTATCATAAGCGAAGTAATGATGCTCCCAAAAGCTGGTGAGTAGTCTTGACAATCAGATGTAAGCATCTCATGCTTAACCTTCACTAGGTTCTTTGCAATGATACAAGCAAATCAAGGAAACATGGGGTGATCTGCAAACTGTAGCTATAGTGTCACCAACTCTGGCTTAAGGACATTCGCTTGATTGGCTCGCGAAAACACAGTGTGTGCTAGTAGCTTATGAACATAGCAAACAGCAGGATGAGAGAGTAATGATGCCTTGGACCTTCCTTTGTCATAAACTCCATAACCCATCAGTTTCCAAAGATCCTCATCTGGATCCATCTCCAATGCAATCTCATCACAATAAGGCAACTTCAAAACATCACATATGTCTGAAAGTTCTCTTCTTGTAGCTCAAAGTTGCTGATGCAAGGAAATCCTTGATGTGGTTCTCATAGGTCTGAAAGTTCTGCTCCATGAATGATCTCATTCCAAGCCTATCAAGATACCATATCACATCTTCTCTGATTCCAAGCATCTCAAGAGTCGAGTAGTCAATTGCTGGAGTTGGCTTGATCTTCAACTTCTCAAGCTGCGCCAAGTAGTTGATGTCAGGTTCAATGGCTTTACCAACAAACTTCACTTTCGGCCTAGAGGAAGACTTGACACTTTGAGGGAAAGATATATGAGTGGAGGTTCGCTCAATCTCTCCTGAAAAGATTCTTCTTTGCGTGGCAATGAAGGTGGATATAGGTTCATCTTCACTCAGTTGTGTCTCGTTCAATGCATTATATCTCTCCAACGAATGGGGCTTTTTCGCATGAGGGCTCGTCTTGGTTGGAATCAGTCGAACTTGAGAGAGATCCATGACCTGCAAAAACGAGATTCTCGAGACAAAGGATAAATCAAGATGCTTTGATATCGATTTTTGTGAACAAGGTGTTTATAGAGATATCAAAAACACATTATTATAAAAAACAAGCCGTAAATGTATCAAATATTACAAAATCTGAAAATTTCTGGTCAAGTTCGATATATTGATGTTCAAAACATGAGATTTCTGAATCAGGATGTTGTTTATGCTCACTCACATGTAATCTAATCTAGTTTTCTATCAACAAGAACCAAACAATCCAGATTTGCAAAGCTGAACCAAACAGATCTCCAAATTTCGATTTGCTCAAAGTCTCAAATCTCAGATTTGCTCAAACTCTCAAATCTCAGATTTTTAAAAATCTCAAATCTTTATAGTCTAAGTGTTTAATCATGCAAGTAAACTACCCAGTAGTCTAGTCTTAAGTGCAAAGATAATTTCCAATCATTCTTAAGGTGAATTTCTATCATTCTAAGGAAACCCTAAATATGAGTTCTTAAGAAAAAGTGAGAAATTTGAGCTCATACCTTGATGAAAGTGTTATGTGATTATAGATTTAAAATCTCCTTGGAAAAAGAGTAAGATATGGTGGAAAATTTGGAAAGGATTTGTCAAGTTTGAAATCTGTCTTTTTTTCTAGATCTCCAAGCTTGTTGGGGAAGATGAAGAGAAAAGACCTTTTTGATCTTTTAAATCCTCTTTTTCTTTTATAAAGGTATTTTTCCTAAGAAAAAATTTATTTTTAAAAGTTTAGAAGACTTACCTGGCGTGTTTAACATGGAAATTATGCTTTGGGAACTTCCCGGTTAAATCCCGTAATAAAACGGGAAATTGAAGTTTCGGTTTACAGAAACAGGGAAAAACTCGCCTGGGAGCAAAACAGGGACGGCCGCGGGCCAGGCACGCACGCCCGCGGTAAGGGTGAGTCAGGCCGCGGCTGAAATGACGCGGGCTGCAGTAAATGATGGACCGGCCGCAGCTGGGTTGATCGCGGCCGCAGCAAATGCTTCTGGGAGTTCCAGGTTTCTCTCGTTTTCTTGTTTACTCCTCCTATCTTTTTGTATTTTCTGGTTTTTTGAATGTTTATGGTTTTTCTTGGTTTTATGAAAGCCTAAAATGCATAAAAAGAAAAGAAAATCAAATAGAAAAGAAATACAAAAGAAAAGAAAATCATACCAAATGGGTTGCCTCCCATTAAGCGCTTTTGTTGAAAGTCTTTTTGTTAGACTCTTGGCAGGATTAGGATTTAGAAAAAAAAGACAGGATACCTTGAATTAAGAGTCTTTTGGATCCTTCTTAGACTGAACTTGGGATTTTCTTCATCTTGAATCACAACCTATTTTCCTTTGTTAAAGATTTTTGCATCCTTGAGAACATGTTTTGTCTTCTCAACAATTCCTTCAAGATTTTTCTCCTTCTCCTTGCTGATATCTGGTGGCACCACTATCTTGATCTTCTGAAATTGCCTAGATGCAAGTGCTTTTAGTTCCTTCTTGTCCTCCAACACCTTCTCCTTGTCCTTGTCTTTTTGATTTGGACCTGGGTCTGGTTTGGCTTATAGAACATTTTCCTGTCCACATTTAAGAAAACTAAACAGCGATTTGCATGGTCAATAACAGCACCTACAGTGGCTAAGAGTGGGCGACCAAATATCAAAGGTCTGTCTTTGTCTATGTCCATCTCCAAAACTTGAAAATCGGCTAGGATTGTTATGTTTCCAATGATCAATGGCAAGTCCTGGATCATTCCTTCTGTTCTCTTTTGAGATGAATCACCAAAGATTATCCTTACTGGAGATGGGACAAATGAACCTATACCAAGTTTCTCAGCAACAGATTTTGACATGACATTCACATTAGCACCAGAATCACATAAACAATCTGAAAATTCAATTCCGAAGATTGAACAGGAGAATGAGAAACACCCTGGATCCTTAGACTTTTTGAGTCTTTGGTCAGGCAAGCGTTTGGGTACCTTAACCAGAATGACTTGGCTTCTCTCATGCTCAGTTTCAGAGTCCTTTATGAGAGGTTCAGGTGTCAATCTTTCCTTAGAGTCTGCGACAGGTTCTTCCTCCAAAACTGCTGTCATAGCATTGCAGAACTTCTTTGGGTTATCTTCTACTCTTCCTGGTAAAACTCCTGGTTGTAGTTTGACCTATCTGATGTTCCAACTTCTTGACATGGGTCGCAAGAGATTCGAACTTCCCATTCAAGTCATTGTAAATACAATCAATCTTCACCCCCATTTCCCTGAATGACTTCTCATTGCCTTGAGTAGTCGTCATCATAGTTTGTTCAAGCGATTTTACCTGGTTACTTAGCTGGGAAAGGGTTGCTTCTAATGAGCTGGTCTGTGCTTGTTGAGGATTGAATGCTGGTCTTTGTTGGAAATTTCCTCCTCCATAGTTTCCTCCTTGAAACTTGTTTTGAAAACTCCTTTGCTGCTGTGGATAGGGCTGATTATCGGCTCTTTGATTTCTGTATGTGAGATTGTTGAAGTTGGCACCAGAGTTCCTGAAGTTGTTGTTGAAATCTGGACTAAATCAATTATGATATGCCTGGGCTCCCATAAAATTGATTTTTTCCTCTTGGTACGTGCCATCTTCTTCATATCTTCCATCTTCCTCATTTCCTACAGCAGTATCAGAAGCATGTATATTCTTGTTTTGAAACTTAAGAAGTTGACTTACCATGCTTTTTAGCTCAATAATCTCCCTTGAGTCATGACTAGTAATAGTCTTCTTTGAACTGTCATACTCAAGGTTGTTGTTGCTATTAGCTACAGCTAGATTTTCGATTAGTGCTCTCCCTTGTGGTATTGTTTTTGAACTAAAATCTCCATTGCTGGCAGTGTCAAGAGATAGTTGATACTTCTGTCGAAGTCCTCTGTAGAAGGTGCTTAGCAGGTTTGCTCCAGAGAAACCATGATGAGGGCAGTCTCTCTCATACTCCTTGAATCGCTCCCAGGCTTCATAGAATGATTCTATTGGGCCTTGTTGGAAACTTTGTATCTTGTTTCTCAGCTGGTTCGATCTTGACTTGGTGTAGAAGTGGTTCAGAAAAGCTGACTTGCATTCTTCCCATGAAGTAATAGAACCAGATAACATAGATTTCAACCATCTAAAAGCTTTATCACCTAGAGAGAAAGGAAAAAGCTTACACTTCACATAGTCTACAGTTTCTGGAGTTGTTCTCACCATTCACCATTCTAGAGATTTCTTCAAAAAGATCAATGTGCTCCATTGGGTGCTCAGTATAGGTTCCATGGAATTGGTTATGCTTCACCAAAGAGACTATCTGAGGTTTTATCTCATGATTTTCTCTTGGAACAGGAATTTGAATAGCTGATCTATTTTGAAAGTGTTTGGTGAGGTGCATCAAAATCGGCAATGAGTCTATTCTGTGGCTGTCTTCTCGCAGGATTGGCAAGCTGTATTGGTCGATTGGCTTCTTTAACAACTGGTGGAACAATATTTTCATCATTCCTTCTTCCTTCAGCATTGGCCTGGTCTTGTTTCCTTTGATTATCAGCCGTTTGAGCAGGATTTAGAGGGACTCGGTTTCCCTCTTCATCGAGTTGTGGCTGTCCATCTTCTTCATGAGCAGCATCTAGCTCATCACCATGAACTGAATCAGGGTCATCATCTCCAATGTGATCCTCCTGATCACTGTTTAAAAGATCTTCCCGATGGGCATTACGATTGGCCATCTGGAGCATTCTTCGTCTGAGTTTCCTAAGTGCTCTTTCGTGTTTTTCAATCTCGTCTAAGGGCAATACGATTTCGTCAGGATCTCTTCTAGTTTTCATGCACCTATGAGCAAAGAAAGCAAAGATAAAAAGAGGAGTTAGAAAATCTCCAGCAGAACTCAAAAATCTTGAGGTTTAGGATTGAAATTAGATTAAGAAGTCAAGTTAACAGCGATAGATCCACGGCAACGGCGCCAAAAACTTGATGTGGGTGCAGTGGGAAACACAAGTTTTACCCTAAACAAGCTGCAAGTGCACAGCAAACGCAGTAGTACTTAAGGGATCGAATCCACAGAGATATGTGTGTTGAGGACTCCTAACTGATGCTAAAAACAATCGTAAACCTAATCTAATAAAAAAAGGGATTTGTTTTGTCACTAAATATAATTATGCAGAGAATTAAAAAGAGCTTTAAGTAAAAATCGGTTGAAAAACAGTAAGGAAAAAGTTCTGGGTTCAAGGTTCATCTTTAGGGTTCATGTTCTAAAACACAAGGAATTTAGGCAAGAATTTTCTATGACTCTGAAACTAGGATAGACACATGTAAGATTAGCCAACTCTCGTCACCCTAATCATCTAATCACTTGTTCATGGCAATTAACTCTAGCTCTCATGCCAGAACAAGATCATGCTTGTAGATCGGAATCCATCTCTATTTATGTATCCTCCGTAGGTAGCTTTCGTCTCCTACGATGGAATCCATCTCTGCGTTTGTATCCTCCGTAGGTAGCTTTCATCTCCTACGACGGGGACGTCCATAAGATCTTGTTCAGACAACCCAGATACAACACTCTCGTGGCTCGGATTAAACCTAAGATCGGATTCTGGGTGATCAATTCAGAATTACCGCTTTGAGATTTGGATGAATGGAGAATAATGTTAAAAATCGAAATCCTTTTTCCTAAAAACCTAGATGTCATTCGAACATGGGGTCCCTTTCACTCAACTAGGTGACTACTCAGACATGGCTGAGGTAGACATCATCATCGGTTTAGAACTAAGAAGAAGAAAAGTAAAAGAAAAAAAGTTGCAGAAAACCTTCTCTTATTGAAGACAGAATGGCGATGGAGAGCTTCTACAAATGCATAAAATAAAACTTAAAACTACAAATGAGTTCTCCCAAAGAGAAGAAAGAGGCTCTCTTACAAAAGACCTAAAAATGAGTATTTATAGTGTTTCTCCAAGTCTTGGGCTTCTAGGGCTTGTAAAATGGGTGTAGGAAGTGTCTTGGGCCTTAGTTGGGCTCCTTAGGTTCGGACATAGGTCCACCAGGGATGCAACCTCCTGAGCCGCGGTGGGAAGAAGGCTGGCCGCGGGTGAAAGCACTTGTTCTTGACTGGTTTTATGTTGATTGGCTTTCAGTGCATTGATGATATCTTGAGATCTAACCGTTGGATTGCATTTATTCCAAGTTTGTTGGAAAGCTGGTTGTCTTCTCTATAATGTATCCAAATTTGGGGATGATCAGACTGTGAGAAGATCTTCATTGGTTACTACACTTCTGACAGCCTGAATTTATCCAAAAAAATACTTTTGCTCCAAAATGCACTCCAAAGTCCCAAGTTTCCTGAAAAGCCTTTTAAAACACCAAAATATGGAAAACACTTATAAAACCTTTAAAACTGAGTAAAAACACTTGCATAAGATATTGAAAGTGATCCATAAAAGTGGTCAAAATTAGGTGTTATCATCCGCTTCTTAAGTTGTTGTTCCACAAGAATAGCTTTGTGTAACATTTCCTCTAGCTCAACATAATGTTCCATCTTTAATCTGTCTTGTAACTCTCGGTTAAGGCCTCTTAAGAACCTTGAAATATTTGCTTAAAGGTCCACTCATACATCAGCAAGAATCATCAAGGTCTCCATCTCCTGATAATACTCTTCTACACTCTGAGTTCCTTGTGCAAGGCACCTTAGTTTTTTGTGCAACTCTCGGTGATGGTGACTAGGTGATGCGAGCTAGGGTTGGTGTCGCAAAAGAAGTTTTAAATTTATAAAACCAAGTGTCTGCAAGTGCACAGCCGTGCGGTGTAGTACTTAGGGTGTCGATCCATAGGGAGAGTTGTCTTTTCTACAAAAACTTCAAACTGGATTAGTAATCCAAGTCGAAGACCAATGGGTTTTTTTGTGAGGTTTTGGTGTCACGATTTCTACTAAGCTAAACAAGAAATAAAAATAGATCAAAACAAAGATGAAAACCGTGCTGGGTATTAGGGTTCATCTCTAGGGTTCATGATCTATGACACAAGAAATCTAGGTAAGGATTTTCTATGATTCTGAAACTAGGATAGACACTTGTAAGATTAGCCAACTCTCGTCACCCTAATCATCTAATCACTTATCCTTGGAAATTAACTCTCGCTCTCATGCCAGAATAAGATCATGCATTTCAGATCGGAATCCAACTCGGCTTACGTATCCTCCGTACGTAGCTTTCGTCTCCTACGCCGGTGACATCCATAATATCCAGTTCAAGCAACCCAGATACAAGACTCTCGTGGCTCGGATTTAACCTAGGATCGGACACTGGTTAGCTACTCCAGCGTTACCGCATTGAGATTTGGATGAATGGGAGAATCATTTAAAATTGAAATCCTTTAACCTAAAAAACCTAGATATCATCGGTCATGGGTCCCCTTCGATGGCCCTCTTTACCCAACAAGGTATCTACTCAGACATGGCTGAGCTTGACAACATCATCATTGGTTTTGAAATAGAAAAGTAGTAAAGTAAAAGAGATTGCATAAACTGAATAGAGAGACAAAAAGAAACAGCAAAGGTTCAAAAGAAGAATCTTTATCTCCCTAATCTAAACCTATGAAACAAAAGTTGGGTGCCTCCCTATCAACGGGAAAGGAGCACACACGAAATGAGGTATTCTAAAATACATATTATAGGTCTCCAAATCTTTCTGGTCGTCCTTAGGGCTTTCTTTGAAAAGAGAATGAGATGGGCTTGAAAACGGGCCTTTGGGCCAAAAAATGGGCTTGTTTCAGAATTGGGCTCTCCAAGGCTGGTAAATGTAGGTTCACCGTTTATGGAGGCTCTGAAGAGTGGCCAGGATAGTGCTCACCACGGTCACGAGCTCCTGCACTGCGGTGGTTGGTCTATGATGCCCAAACTTCATTCTTCATCTTGCTTCTCTCGCGAGACTGCAGAACAAGTCTTCAGTAAATTAGAAATAATTTATGATCCAACGTTGGATTGCGTCCAATCTAATTACATTAGAAAGCGGGTTTTCTCTTTTATCTTGTGTCCAAATTTGAACTTGATCATACGGTGAGAAGGTCTTCATCGGTTGTAAAATTTCTGACGGTCCGAAATTGGCCAAAAGTGGATTTTTCTCCAATTTGGATTGTTTTTTGCCTAAGTAAACTGAAAAGTCTTTTAAAACTCCAAAACATGGAAAACACTTATAAAACCTTTAAAACTGATTGAAAACACTTGCATAAGATACTGAAAGTGATCCATAAATATGGTCAAAATCAGGTGTTATCAACTCCCCAAAACTTAAACCTTTGTTTGTCCTCAACCAAAACAAAAGATCTAACTCCAGAAAAGAGGTTTGAAAATTGCAGGAACTAACAAAATCTCAGAGACCATGCTTCTAAACTAAAGTCAATCATTATGCTCAGATCAGGTATAGTCTAGAAAATTGTCACCAAAATACAAGCATAACTAGTCCGTTGATCCGTCATGCGAAAGTCTAGACACTTAACATTCATTCAAACTTTCCAGTGGTTCTCATCAAAAGGAATTTAGTAAGGCAATCAAGGCTAGGTATTCAAAATGACTTTTTAGGGGTGAGGTTCTCAGTGTTTAGGGTTACCTTTTTATGGAGAGACAAGACATTATGCAACACAGCAAGAGATGATGGAATTGTTCATATCCATAGTTTCCAGTCACATTCCTTTTGCCTTAAGATTTCTGATCGACTTCCTTCAAGGTCTCTCCATAACTCCCACAGACTTAGATTTTTGTCCAAGTTTTAAAACCAATGATCCACCAATGAATACTTGTAGTGTTATCCAAATATTTTCGGCTATCCTAGACTCTTTAGGCTTTTGGTTTCCTTTCTTTCATTCTTTTTCTTTTTTTTTTGATTTGTTTTTTTTTTTAAAGAGGAAACCGCCTTTTGACATAGAGTCTTAGGGAGCAAGAAATTTACCTTTATGATTGAGATTTTTGAAGCAGAGCTTTGATATATTCCTGATTCTCCACTTTCCCAAATTCCTTCAGTCTTTCTCTTGAGTGACTGAAAAATATGTTCTTCCTCCATCTCTTGCATTTTTGCACATATATGTCGTTACAAACTAAAGAGAGAATACATGAGGTTTGAACATAAAAGTTTGGGTAAAGGGTGTGGTACCAGCTAGAGATGAACTGGCCATCTAGGACAACAAAGAGTGGTAACAATAAGGTGAAGATGTCCTAGATGTATATCAAGATGCCTGATAAAACCAATGATGAGAAAATTAGATGTCAAGATTAAGTTCAAGTAAAATGATCTAGTATATCCTGGCAGAAAATATCTCCATGAATCGAAATTCTCTGGTGGGAGTTCGTAGTGCAAGTACTCTAGCTACCGCCTAGTCTAGTACTAACCACAAAAAGAAACAATCATGTAAAGTCTAGAAGAACATGGGTCATATTCATCATAGGTTTGTTTTTGGTGTTCCTGTTTTTGAAATAGGTGTTCCTATTTTTGAAAACCTTTTATGAAAGAACTTTTATGAAATACAAACTCAAAACAAACCAAGTTTCGTTAGTAAAGGATGAACATCCTCCCCCAGACTTAAATCACACTGTCCCCAGTGTGGAAAAATTTGTGAGAAGATGGTAAATAAAAGCAAAAAAATCTAAATAAAGAACAGTGGGTATGGTGAGGTGATGGATAAGAGCCTATGTCTTATGGCTGCTGTCTATCTTTGTGGCAGAGGAATCATCATCATACGTGTGGTTCTTCTTTGGGAATTTATTTCTTCAACAATGTGCGAATGAGACATGATATGTTCATAATTTGCATCATTTAGGTTGCATATTTCATTCCAAATCATGTTTTATTTCATGCATTTTAGGTGCTTAGGGTTTGTTTTAGAACTTAGGAGTTGCATTAGGTCCCAATGAGTCTTTGCATGTTTTGAGTGTTTATCAGGTGTATTTGGAGCTATTTGGAGCTGAAAAGATGAATCCAGGAAGTGGAATGGTGACCAACGCTTAAAAAATGGTGAAATTGGGTTTTTGGAGGTTCTTGGCCATTCTCGCGCACCAGGAAGGTTTTTCTCGGTCATTCTCACGTACCGCGGGTGGATTTTATCGGCCAAAATACGTACCGGCTAATGATTCCTCGGCCAAAATATACGGGTGCAGACACGTTTCCGAAATCGCCTGTCCGGGGAACCTTCTGGTCCGATTCATCTGTCGGGTGATTCACGGTTCCAGAGCAAGTGGAATCATGGAATTCGGACGTGTGAGCAGAAAGTTAAGCTCGTCGGAAGAAACTCCTGTCTCGCTGCCGTTTTGGACCAAGCCGATGAGCTCTGAAGAATGCGAAGGACGGTGCACTTCCAGACCGATTCAGTTTACAGGGCCTTCATGAGAATCTGAGATATTCGAGTCCTTTTTCCAGAACATCCAAGATCACTCAATTCGCAGCTATGAGCAAAACGATACGGTCTCCGAAATGGACACATGTCTAGACGCCTTTCCCTGATCGTGTAAATGCACTGCGAAGTTGAGCCCTCCAGGAAACCTTCCACTTCCCAAGCGCCAAACCGTTCTTCACCAAAGTTGATGATATATGAGTCTTCTGTCCTCTGAAACCGGAATCACATAATTCAGACCAATATCCTGGAAGTTACGCCTCCTGGAATGCGAAGTGGTCTAAGCTGCTATGAATGCTGCGAGATAGTCTTGCGACCTGGTTAACTCGCAGGCCTGAAGATGAATGCCTGGAAGTTGATGCTGCGAGTTGAGAAGTACGGGTAAGCTATCACTGGATGGGGTCTGAGGCTCCCGAGCAAAAAAAATGCTAAGTCCACAATCGTGCGACTTAGGCACGCTAGTTGGCCGCGCCTGGAACTAAGCCGCACGATCACTCGCAATCTACACCGACTTGAGCCTGCGACCTGGGAGTAATGGAGACCAACCCGCACACATTCCTGAAGACCCCTGCTACATGGTCGTGCGAGTTAAGGATCAGAGAAGACTTAGCCGCACAAAGACTCGCAATTCACTCCTGGATGGGCATGCCGCTTGGGACTAAGGGATGACCAAGTCGCACATGTACATTCCCCAGAAACCGCCTTGGTCCTGCGAGTTGAAAAGAAGAAGATTAAGCCGCACAAAGACTCGCAAAACACATCTACTTGGGCGTGCGGCTAAAACCAAGCGATTGAAGTCTCACAAGACAAGTTCTTCACCTGTGCGACTTGGTCATGCGACCTGGAAGACACTGGACCAACTCACACACTTTCCACTTTATCCACTAAACCGGGTCAGGACCCGGTTTGTTCTGGGCTGACCCGGTTCGTTTTTAGAGACATATAAATAGTTTTTAGGGTTTTTTCCCAAAAACTTAAGCTTTATTCCCTTTGTCTCTTGCCTCTTTTGTAAAAGACTCCACTTAAGAAGAGAAATATCGATCATTAAGTGCTTAATCAAGAGAGTTTGAGAGATTTTTGTGTTTAAAGCTGCAAATCCATCATTATCCATCTTCCCCATCTCTATTTCTCATCATTAATCATGCCAATCTTCTGAACTTGCAAAGGTTTAAGAGAGATTAGTATGATTAGTGAGTAGTCACCTTAATGAGGTTCTAGATGTGTAGGTTAGGTGCTAAAGTGTTAGATTAGGAGTGCTTAGGGCTAGATTCATTGATTCATCTCTCTAAACAGCTGTTCTCTATGCTAGATCCTTGCAAATCACTTGAGATCTAGATTCTGGGAATTTCATGCACCAAAAGTGTTTGATGAAATTCGTGAAAGAGCTGTATTAGAGGTTTGAGCATTTGCTGCATGGTGATGTATTGTTATTTGCTTGAATGATCATTTAGAACTGTTTATTAATGCATATTGATTCATATTTCACAAATGATGATTTGGTTTGAAAATGGATCAGTGTAGGGGTTAATACCTTTATGAGAGGATTAACCTAGATTAGAGTTCTTAATCATTTGAATCATGTCTCATCATTGTCATTAGCATTCCTAGTTTAGCACCAAAGCACCCTAACCAACTATCATGTCTAGAATCTCATGCCTCCATCATATCATATTCATATCACTTGTCATTGTTTAGTTAGTCTTTAGTCTTTAATCCTGTTTTTAAGTTTGTAGTTATCATTAGTTAATAAAAACCACTCTTGTTTGCTTGAATTAAGAGTCTGATCACACAGTTTAGTGTCTAACACCACATATGGATTGATAAACCCCTTGTACTACAAGACATGGGATTGATAACCTCTACAAAGAGCCTTGAAAACTCTTAGTTATCAATTGGCGCCGTTGCCAAATTGTGGATTTTTTAGCATTAAGCTCTGATCTGTTCTTGATATCAAGTGCTTCCTTTTTTGTTTTTACTGATTACTTTCAAGTTCTGTTTGTGATTTCAGGTGCATGAACACCAGGTCTAGATCAAGAAGCTGTGGTCTACCTTTCCCTCTCAACGACAACATCAATCTTTTGGTACCAAGGAGGAGAAGGGACAGACGTGGAAGACAGATTGATCAGGCTGATATGGAAGAACAAAGAGAGCACGTGGGGACTTAGAACAACCGGTTCAGGAGCAACAGGCTCAGGGTAATGGAGCTGGTAATGGAGTTGGTCAAGGGTTAAATCAGGGTAATGTTCATCAGGAACAGGTGCATCAACAGCAAGCTTATGCCCACCAGGGACAAGCTCCAGCTCATCAGCAGAGGCATCAGGCCAATGCACAGCAAAGACAACAGATGCACCACCAACATCAGCCATTCCAACACCAGCAAAGGAGATATGAGCAACCTGATATGTTCATAATTTGCATCATTTAGGTTGTATATTTCACTCCAAAGCATATCTTATTCCATGCATTTTAGGTCCTTAGGGTTTGTTTTAGGACTTAGGAGATGCATTAGGTCCCAATGAGTCTTTGCATGTTTTGAGTGTTTATCAGGTGCATTTGGAGCTATTTGGAGTTCAAGAGGTGAATCCAGGAAGAGAAATGGTGATCAAAGCTTAAAAGGAGGTTCTCGGCCATTCTCGCTGACCAGGAAGGATTTTATCGGCCAAAACACGTACCGCGGATGGAGCTTATCGGCCAAAACGCGTACCGGCTAAAGGATTTCTCGGCCAAAACCTCTGGGTGCAGACACGTTTCCGAAATTGCCTGTCCGGGGAACCTTCCGGTCCGATTCAGATGTCGGGTGCTTCATCAAAGTTGGAAGAGTTGTATCACGGTTCCATAGCAAGTGGAATCACTCAATTCAGACGCGTGAGCAGAAAGTTAAGCTCGGCGGAAGAAACTCCTTTCTCGCTGCCGTTTTGGACCAAACCGATGAGCTCCGACGAATGCGAAGGATGGTGCACTTCCAGTCCGATTCAGTTTCCGGGGCCTTTATGCGAGTCAGAGATATTTGAGTCCTGTTTCCAGAACATCCAAGATCATTCAATTCGGAGCTATGAGCAGGAAGATAACGTCTCCGGAATGAACACATGTCTAAACTCCTCTCTCTGATCGTGTAAAGGCACTGAAAAGACGAGCCCTCCAGGAATCCTTCCACTTCCCAAGCACCGAATCTTCCTTCACCCAAGTTGGAGATATATGAGTCTTCTGTCCCCTGAAACCGTAATCACTCAATTCGAACAAGTATCTTAGAAGTTACACTCTCCGGAATGCGAAGTCGTCCAACCTGCTCTGAATGCTGCGAGAAAGCCTTGCGACTTTGTTAACTCGCAGGGCTGAAGACGAATGCCTGGAAATTGATGCTGCGAGTGGAGAAGTGCGGGTAAGATATCAATGGATGAGGTCTGAGGCTCCCGAGCAAGAAAATTGCTAAGTCCACAATCGTGCGACTTAGGCATGGGAGTTGGCCGCGCCTGGAACCAAGCCGCACGATCACTCGCAATCTACTCCGACTTGAGCCTGTGACCTTTGTGTAATGGAGACCAACCCGAACGGTTTGTACATTCCCCAGAAACCGCCTTGGTCCTGCGAGTTGAAGAAGAAGAAGATTAAGCCGCAGCAAGACTCGCAAAACGCTCGTACTTGGGCGTGCGGCTAAGACAAAGCGGTTTAAGTCTCACAAGACAAGTTCTTCATCTACTGCGACTTGGGCATGCTACCTGGGAGACACTGGACCAACCCGCAGGATTCCCACTTTATCCATTAAAGCCGGGTCAGGACCCGGTTTGTTCCGTGCTGACCCGGTTCCTTTTTAGAGAGATATAAATAGTTTTTAGGGTATTTTTTTAGAGAACTAAGCTTTATTCCCTTTGTCTCTTGCCTCTTTTGTGAAAAAGACTCCACTAGGAAGAGAAATATCGACTATTGAGTGTTTAATCAAGAGAGTTTAAGAGATCTTTGTGTTTAAAGCTGCTTTCTTCTAAATCTATCATCTATCTCTTCATCTATACACTTCTAATGATGATTAACAACACATCTTGCAAAAGATCTAGTGTGTTGATCATGATTAGTGAGTAATCTCCATATTAAGGTCTTAGATATGTAGATTAGGGTGCTTAAGTGGTAGATTAGTGAGCTTAGGGGTTAGATCATGCATATTCCATTCTCTACAACTTGTTCTCTATGCTAGATCCATACAAATCATATGTGGTCTAGATTCTGGGCATTTCATGCACCAAAAGTGTTTGATGAAATGCCTGAACCAAGGTTGTTAGAGGTTTAAGTGTTATTCATCATGGGAATGATTGTTTATATGTTTAAATGACAGATTAAACTGATTCTTAATGCTTGTTAACTCATGTTTCACTGATGATGATTGGGTTAGAAACTGTTTTAGCATAGGAGTTAATACCTTCATGAGAGGATTAACTTAATTAAAGATGTTTATGTTGAATGGTTTGCTTGATCATATGATTCATTAGCTCATTAGTTTATCACTGAAGGCACCCTAATCCACTATCATGTCTAAGACCTTTCTCATCATCATTCATACATTCTCATCATTTGTCATTGTTTAGTTCTTGTTTAATCATTTCATTAGTCTTTAATCCTGTTTAAGTTTGTAGTTGTCTCTAGTTAACCAAACCACACTTGTTTGGAATTAAGAACTTGATCACATAGTTTAGTGTCTAACACCACATCTGGATTGATAAACCCCTTGTACTACAAGACATGGGATTGATAACCTCTACAAAGAGACTTGAAAACTCTTAGTTATCAATTGGCGCCGTTGCCAAATTGTGGTTTGTTTAGCATTAAGCTCTGATCTGTTCTTGAGATAAAGTGTTTACTTTCTTGTTTTTACTGATTACTTTCAAGTTCTGTTTGTGATTTCAGGTGTATGAACACCAGGTCTAGATCAAGAAGCTGTGGTCCACCTTTCCCTCTCAACGACAACATCAATCTTTTGGTACCAAGGCGGAGAAGGGACAGACGTGGAAGACAGGTTGATCAGGCTGATATGGAAGATCAAAGAGAGCATGTGGTGGATATAGAACAACCGGTTCAGGAGCAACAGGCTCAGGGTAATGGAGCTGGTAATGGAGTTGGTCAAGGGTAACATCAGGGTAATGTTCATCAGGAACAAGTGCATCAACAACAAGCTTATGTCCACCAGGGACAAGGTCAAGCTCATCAACAGAGGCATCAGGCCAATGCACAGCAAAGACAACAGGTGCACAACCAACATCAGCCCTTCCAACACCAGCAAAGGAGATATGAGCAACCCCAAGTCTATGTTGGAGAGAATGACAGGGCCATTGCTCATCAGTATGGAGCTGGAATTCAGGCACCACCTGTGCAAAACAACAACTTTGAAGTGAAGGCATCATTGCTGAATATGGTCCAGAACTCAAAGTTCCATGGATTAGCAATGGAAGATCCCTTGGAACACTTGGTTCCATTTGATAAAGTATGTGACCTGACCAAGATTAATGGAGTTTCTGAAGACAGTTTCAAGCTGAGATTATTCCCATTCAGTCTTGGTGACAAAGCTCACCAATGGGAAAAAAATCTTCCAAGAGGCTCCATTCAAACCTGGGAGCAATGCAAGCAAGCCTTCCTGTCTAAGTTCTTCTCCACCTCGAGAACTGCTAAACTAAGGAATCAAATTTCTAGCTTCACTCAGCACAGCAATGAGAGTTTTGGTGAAGCATATGAAAGATTCAGGAGCTACACAAACCAATGCCCACACCATGGGTTTAGTGAGGCTTCCCTTCTCAGCACACTATATAGAGGCGCTCTTCCCAAGATTAGAAACCAGCTAGATACTGCTTCCAATGGGAACTTTCTGGGAAAGGAGATACATGCTGCTTTAGAGCTAGTGGAGAATTTAGCTATGAGCAATGACACTTATGGTGAAGACTATGACATATCAAATAGATCTGAAGGTTCAAGCTCAGAACAGAGGCTCACCAGGGAGGTTAAGGAGTTGAGAAGTGAATTGGACAAGTTAAAATTCACCACTCAGAAGCCAATGCATTTTGTTGGAGAGTATGAGGAACCTTCTCAAATCTTTGAGAACATAAGTGAAGAAGGTCTTACCCAGGATGAGCTTAACTACATTGGGAATCAGAGGTTCCAGAGATATCAGTATGGTAATACCAATCCAAACCTTTCCTACAGGAACACCAATGTAGCTAAACCCACAAGACCAGGTGTATCCCAATTCTCAAGCTCCACAGAACTTTGTTCCCAAGAACAACTTTCAAGGATCTATTCAACCAAAGAATCAGTTTGCTCAGAATCAAGTTTTTGGTCAGTAACAGCAACCTTTTCAAGGTCCTAGTTTCAGTACACAGCAGCAAAAGGCACCACCAGGGTTTGGTCCACCACAGTTCCAACAGCAGGCGCCGGTTCAACAACAGTTTCAGCCACCAATGGTTCAGCAGCAGCCACAGATGGGGACATATATGGTTGGTATTCTGAAACAACTACTTCAGGGTCAACAGATCTTTGCAAGCCAGAATGCAGCCATGCAACAGGAAATCAAAGAACTGAAGCAAAACCAGGCATCAAGCTCAAGGAACCAAGGTCACCTACCTGGAAAACCAAAACCCAACCCCAAGGAATATGCTAAGGCCATTACACTGAGGAGTGGAAAGGAGTTACCTGGTATTGAGAACAACAATGTGATCATTGGGGACAATGATCAACCTGAGGGGGAGGCAGCCTTAAAACATGATCAGGTTGCTGAGAAACCAAGGACAGAAAAGGGTAAAGAGGTAGCAAAGGAACCTGAACCAGAGAAGACATATGTGCCACCACCTCCATACCAACCCAAGCTCCCATTTCCAGGGAGGTTTAAGAAGCAACTAGTGGACAAGGCAAGAGCTGTATTTGAGAAGGCACTCAATGAGACACCACTCACTATGCCTCTCATTGATGCATTCTTAATGATGCAAAAGATGGGGAAGTTCTTGAAGGATGCCATTCTGAACAAGACAAAAGAGCTTCAAGGCATGGTGATACTAAGTCATGAATATAGTGCTATCATTCAGAAAATGTCCATTCCAAGGAAGTTAACTGATCCAGGGAGTTTCACACTCCCTTGTGCCATTGGACCTCTTCTATTCTCTGGATGTCTTGGTGATCTAGGAGCATCAGTCAGCTTGATGCCATTCTCCATAGCTAAGAAGCTGGGCTTTAGAGTCTTCAAACCTCAAGGATCTCTCTTATCCTTGCAGATAGATCAGTTAGATTGCCTGTTGGTATGTTGGAAGATCTACCTGTCAAGATTGGTGGTTTTGAGGTTCCAACAGATTTTGTTGTGCTGGAAATGGATGAGGAACCAGTAGATCTTCTTATCTTGGGCAGGCCTTTCTTAGCAACTGCAGGAGCTATTATTGATGTGAGAGGTGGGATAATAGAGCTTCAACTTGGGTCTGAAAAGCTCAAGTTTTCTGTGAATGAGATGATGAAGAAACCCACCATTGAAGGTCAATGTTTCTATGTGGAGACAATGGATCAGTTGGCTGATGAGTTGCTTGAGGAGCTGAACACTGAGGATCCTCTTCAAGCTGCTATAACTCAAGAACAAGGAGACAATGGGCTCCTAGCTGAAGCAAGTGAAGGGTACAAGTTGTATTTGGACAATGCTAGAGAGCTGGGTCCTGAGACAAGGTTTTTAGAGCTGGAACAAAGTGGCTCTGAGGTTTTTGCTATCAAGGGATCAGACACCAGCCAAAGCAGCTTGGACCAGGATTGGAATGAGGCTGATGCACCCCCTATTGAGCTCAAGCCTCTATCAACAGGGCTCAGGTATGCTTTCTTGGGCTTAAACTCCACATATCCAGTAATCATCAATGATAGCCTATTAGAGGATCAAGAGAGTGCATTGCTTAGTGAGATAAGAAAGTTCAGGAGAGCCATAGGGTATTCTTTGGCTGATATTAGAGGGATCTCTCCTGACATTTGCTCCCATAGGATCCACCTAGAGGAACAATCTGTGTACTCTATTGAGCATCAACGACGACGTAACCCCAACCTTAAGGAAGTGGTTAAGAAGGAGATACTAAAACTTCTTGAGGCAGGGATAATTTACCCAATCTCTGACTCAAGATGGGTGTCTCCTGTTCATGTTGTGCCCAAGAAGGGTGGGATCACAGTGGTTAAAAACGAGAAGGATGAGCTGATAGCTACTAGGACTGTCACAGGACATAGAATGTGTATAGACTATAGAAAGCTCAATGCAGCCTCTAGGAAGGATCATTTTCCTTTGCCTTTCATTGATCAGATGTCAGAGAGGCTTGCAAACCACCCCTTCTTTTTTTTCTCGATGGGTACTCGGGGTTCTTCCAAATTCCTATAGATCCCCGAGATCAAGAGAAAACAACATTCACATGCCCTTATGGCACCTTTGCATACAGGCGAATGCCTTTTGGTCTCTGTAATGCCCCTCCCACATTTCAACATTGCATGATGCATATATTCTCTGACATTATTGAAGAGAAGGTGGAGGTGTTCATGGATGACTTTAGTGTCTATGGCTCCTCCTTCTCGAATTGTCTCTCTAATTTGTCACAGGTCTTGGAGAGATGTGAGCAGCATAACTTGGTGTTGAACTGGGAGAAATGCCACTTCATGGTGCAGGAAGGAATAGTTCTTGGGCACAAGATATCTGAGAAGGGCATAGAGGTTGACAGAGCAAAAATGGAAGTAATGGTGAACCTACAAACCCCCACTTCGATCAAAGGGATAAGGAGTTTCCTTGGGCATGCAGGGTTTTACAGAAGATTTATCAAAGACTTCTCAAGAATAGCCAGGCCCTTGACAAGGCTGTTGTGTAAAGAAGTGGATTTCATCTTTGATGCTGAATGTGAAGAGGCCTTCAAGATGATCAAGGATGCATTAGTCAGTGCACCAATTGTCCAAGCCCCAGACTGGTCCCTTCCTTTTGAGGTTATGACAGATGCATCTGATTTTGCAGTTAGAGCTGTACTTGGCCAGAAGAAAGATAAGAAGCTTCATGTCATCTACTATGCTAGTAGAACACTTGACTCTGCACAAGAGAAGTATGCTACTACTGAGAAGGAAATGTTGGCAATAGTCTTTGCCTTTGAGAAATTCAGAAGCTACCTGGTGGGATCAAAAGTCATTGTATATACTGATCATGCAGCCCTCAGGTATCTGATGACCAAGAAAGATGCTAAGCCAAGACTGTTAAGATGGGTTCTTCTACTTCAGGAGTTTGATATGGAAGTACAGGACAAAAAGGGTATAGAGAATGGAGCTGCAGACCATCTCTCTATGCTGAGAATTGACTCTGAAGTGCCTCTTAATGACAGTCTTCCTGAGGAATCACTGATGGTGCTCCATTCTTATTTGGAGTTTGAAGAAGTGGACAGCATTCAAGAGAGGAGGATGCCTTGGTTTGTAGACATTGTGAACTATCTTGCTTGTGGAGTGGAACCGCCTATATTAGATGCTTACCACAGGAAGAAGTTCTTCAGAGAAGTTCAAAGATACCATTGGGATGAGCCTTACCTCTATGTCCTGAATAAAGATCAGCTGTATAGGAGGTGTCTTGCTGAGGAGGAGATGCAACCTGTGTTGCAAGAGTGTTATGGTTCAGCTTTTGGAGGTCACATGGGAGCATTCAAGACTGTGGCCAAGGTTCTTCAGAGTGGGTTTTGGTGGTCCACAATGTTCAAAGATGCTCAGTCAGTTGTTTCAGCATGTGATGCCTGTCAGAGTCATGGGAACATATCAAAGAGGAGTGAAATTCCTCAAAACCCAATTCTAGAAGTTGAGATCTTTGATTGCTGGGGGATTGACTTCATGGGGCCCTTCATTTCATCTTATGGGAATCAGTATATACTTGTTGCTGTGGACTATGTGTCCAAATGGGTTGAGGCCATTGCTTCCCCTACCAATGATTCCAAGGTTGTAATGAAGCTGTTCAAGAGCATTATCTTCCCAAGATTTGGAGTTCCAAGGGTTGTTATCTCTGATGGAGGATCTCATTTTGTGAACAATACTTTGGAGGGTTTGTTGAGAAAGCATGGAGTGAAACACAAAGTAGCTACTCCTTATCATCCTCAAACTAGTGGCCTGGTTGAGGTATCTAATAGACAGATCAAGGCCATTCTTGAGAGGACTGTGAGCTCAAGAAGAAAAGATTAGAGCAAAAGGCTAGATGATGCATTGTGGGCTTATAGGACTGCCTTTAAAACTCCTATTGGGACATCACCTTTCAATCTGCTATATGGGAAGAGCTGCCACCTTCCTGTTGAGTTGGAATACAAGGCTTTGTGGGCTGTTAAGTTGCTGAACTTTGATATCAAGACAGCTCAAGAGAAAAGGGTCATTCAACTCCATGAACTTGAGGAGATTAGGCTTGAAGCTTTTGAGAGCTCAAAGATCTATAAGGAGAAGACCAAGGTTTTGCATGATCAAAAGTTTCTGAAAAGGGAGTTCAAGAATGGTGATCTGGTGTTGCTGTTCAACTCTAGGCTTAAGTTGTTTCCTGGAAAACTTAAGTCTAGATGGTCTGGTCCCTTTAAGGTTCTTGAAGTCAGGCCATATGGAGCTGTTGTCTTGGAAGGAAAGAATGATCAAGAGTTTGTGGTAAATGGACAAAGGATCAAGCATTATCTGGTTTCACAAAAGAAGGAGGAAGCTACATCAGTTCCCCTTCTTGATCCACCACCAGCCTGTGAAACAGGTTTCCAAAGTCAAACTTAGAGACTTTAAACAAAGTGCTCTTGGGAGACACCCCAAGCTTATCTTTGTACATAGTTCTTTTGATTTCTTCTCTTTTCTTTTATGTTTTAGAACTTTTTGATTGGTTTTGTGAGTTGGTCTCAGGTTCTAGGTGATTTTTGGAGGAACTAGCTCAGTGATGAATGGAATAGAGCATGTGAGAGGGCTGAGAGAAGTGTTTAAAGCCTGAAAAATTTGGAGAACGCCTCAGTGCTATCTAGGTGTGCGGTTTGGATCAAGAAGAGCCCCGGTCGCAGCAGGACTCGCAATTTACTCCGGCCTGGGCGTGCTACCTGGTGTAAGAGGAACCAGACCGCACAAAACCATGAAGAACCCCGAAGTGTTTAAGTCCCAAATACTGCGGCTTGGGAGTGCGGGTCAGAAGAGAGGAAGCCAGGCCGCACGTCCACTCGCAAATTACTCCGAGTTGGGCGTGCGACCTAGGAGCAGAGGAGCCAGGCCGCATACAAAAGAAGAAAAGCCAAGGGTTCTAAGTCCCAAACTGTGCTACCTGGTGCTGCGGCCTGAAGCCCAGGGAAGTTAAGTCGCACGATCACTCGCAAATTACTCCGAGATGGTCGTGCTACCTGGGAAGTATGAAGACCAGGCCGCACAAAAAGAAAACAAAGAAGGGGATGTCCAAAGTTTCTAAGTCTGAGGCTGTGCTAGCTGGTGCTGCGGGTTAGAAGAGAGAAGTCCAGGCCGCATGAAGACTCGCAAATTACTCCGAGATGGTCGTGCTACCTGGGTAGTATGAAGACTAGGTCGCAGCAAAAGAAGAGTGGCCGAGGAGTTTAAGTCACAAAAGCTGCGACCTGGAGCTGCTAACTTGGATGAATGGAAACCAAACCGCACGATGATCCGCAATTTTCTCCGGGTTAGGCGTGCTGGCTGGGAAAAAGAAGACCAAGTCGCAGCATGAGGAGAACGGCCAAGGTATCTAAGTCACAAAAGCTGCGAGTTAGGTGTGCTACCTGGGACGTATGGAGGCCAAGCCGCACCAAACGAAGAGTGCCCGAGTTGTCTATGTCACAAACTCTGCAGGATGGTCGTGCTACCTGGGAACAAAGGAAGCTAACCCGCACACATGTTCGCAATTTACTCCGAGTTGGGCGTGCTAGCTGGGAAGCCAAAGTGTTTAAGTCCAAAAACCTGCTACCTAGTCATGCGGCCTGGGAACAAGCAAGACTAACTCGCACAGATGTTCGCAAATCACTCCGACTTGGTCGTGCTAGCTGGTCGCAATGGAACCAGGTAGCAGCATGGAGAAGAGATAAAACCGAGCTGAAGGACTTTTACTGCAACTTGGTCATGCAAGGTAGGCACAGAAGATCCCAGGTAGCACAAAAACATTTCCGGTTCTACACCGAGACGGTCTTGCGGCTCGATCCCGACGGTTCCCGGTTGCACAAAGGAGAGAAAGGAGGCCGGTCAACGAGAAAAGGACGGGTCAAAGCCTTGACTGGTCAAAATAGATCTATTGACCACCAGTCCAAAGGCTTGACCCTGTCCCACACTCTCTCTTCCCCACCATAAACCCGAGTTTGCAACTCTTTCTCTCATTTCTCTCCATTGTTTTCATCATATCTCTCTCATTTCTCCACCAAATTTGTTGATTCAAAGTGCTCTGAACTCGTTTTTGAGTTGTTAACATCATCCTGTTTGCATTTCAAGCTCGTTTCATCTTAATCCCGAGGTATTTCACTCTGTTAAAATTCACCTTTTTCCATGTTCTTCAATGGTGATTTTTGAACTTCAAGGTGTAGAATCGATTTTAATAGGTTGTTCTAGACCTTGTGATTATTTTTATAAATGCTAGGGTGCTAGATAGTCTTGGAAAACAGAGCACCTTGTTGGTAATTCCTTGTTCTTGAGTTTTGAAAATTGTTGCAAGTAATTCATGAAAAAAATCGATTTTTTTTTTTAAACAAAAGATGAATTGGTTTCTTGCTGAGTCCTTGCTTTGCCCTCTTGTTTTTGCATTGCTATGAACTTATTGGATTGATTCTTGGCTTGAGAAACTTGTTCATGTGGTTTTAAAATCGATTCTTGCAACAAAATATTTTCAAAATTTGGAGAATTTTGTGAAGCTTATTCTTGTACTAACATTGTTTTTGAGAATCTCTTGGCAGATGACTGAAAGAACCAAATCTTTGGCCAAGAAGAAGGGTACTGCATCAAAAGGCAAAGGTTTGGTCTCAGGATCTTCAAAGCCAAGAGAAAAAGGTCAAGGTGCAAAGAATACCACAAAGCAAGGAAAGTGTGATCCAGCGCCAAAAAGGATAAGGCATGAAGGGAAAGCTTTGGTGGTTGCTTCTGGTTCCAAGAAGAAGGGGAAACAGTTGGCTGTGGTATCAGAGAGTGAACAGACTAAAAGTGACTCAAGCAGCTCAGCTGGTGGTTCACAAGGCACCATTGAAGAGGGATCAAAGAGGTTCAAGAAAACTGAACCAGAAACACTTGATTATCTGGCTAAGTTTCAACAGATAGAGATCCAGCAAGGGAGGTTCCCTGATGTGGACTTTCTGAAGAAGATTGGCATCTATGAAGATGTCAAAACATTGCCTGGGAACATGGGTGTTGAGTCACTTTTGGAGATGAGAGAGATCGCTTATGAAGAGGAGTCTCAAGAGTTCTTGGCTTCCTTTGAAGCTTTCATTTACTACCCAAGGGATTCAAGAATTATTCAAGGAGATGGGCTTGGACATGTGGAGTTTACTGTGAAAGGGAAGGACTATTCAGTGTCATTCAGAGAATTGAATGAGATTTTTGGGTTTTCAACACCTAGAAATGAACTTCTCTCCAACCAGGTCAATCTCAGAAAAGATGAGGTCCAACTTCTATGGAGATCAATTGCTTCTGAGAAGTACACAGCTGGAACAGCTAAGTCCTCTTGGATAAGGAATCCAGTGCTGAGATATGTTCACAAGATTCTCTCTCACAGCTTCTACTTCAAAATCGATGTTGGAAGAGTTCACAAAGGCGATCTGATGCTTCTTGGTGTGGGGCTGAAACAGCTGATGCCAACTCATGAAGATGGGGAGCCCTATGAAGGGTATGAATACCCACTTTTCCTTGCATCTCAATTAGCAAGGTGTTTGATGTTTTACAAAAAGTGCATTTGGGGTTCTACAAAGCAAGATGCAAAGCTGGCCCATGGATGGGTGGTAACAAAGATTTTGAAAGCCAAGGGGTACAGATTCAAGGAGAACAAGGCAAAGTTTGATCTGATTAATGAAGCATATTTGTGTAAGATTGGCTTCCTCCAAGGAAGAGTGGGTACCAAGGTAGTATACAACTTCAAGACTCTCATCAGTGAGCCAGCACAAACTCTCCTGCCCAATCCCTCCATCACCACAGTCCAAGTTAAGAGGAACATTCACTTCTTCTTGCTGAAGGAAGAGCTGTACAATGTCCAAACTGATCCACCAATCCTCACATACAAGCAAGCTTGCAGAGAAGAAGCCTTCAAGGGAAAGAGAGCAACCTCTGAAGATGCTACCACAAGTGCTGCTGGTGCTCAAGATGCTGATCTGCCTCCACCTCAAAAACGTTTTGGTGGAAACAGATACCACTTTGATGATTACAACTGGGAGGAACCAGGCACTTCAGGGTTCAGAGCACAACAAAAGATTGGTTCTCCAACAATGGTGCAAGTACCAAGACATACCCATCCACAAGATGTCCAAGTGCATCAAGGAGATGAAGAAGAGGATTAAGAAGCTTGAAAACCCTTGCAAAGGTGGGTCTCCAGCACCAGTTTCACCAAGGAACAGAGAGGAAGTTGGAGAGAGTTCCATGAACTGCACAGCCCTGGTCACATATGGAACCACTTGGGTGGATCTTGACGACGTGTCTGATGAGGCAAGCCATCACTCTTGGGAGACACCATCCGGTCACACTTCAAATCCCTCTTACTCATTGGGGTCTGACTTCAACAGCTCTTAGGTAACACTCTAAACCTTGTAAATATGCATGTAGATTTTCTTTTTCTTTTTGCATTTTACTTGTTTGCTTTGTTTTTAACTCCTTTCTCATGCTTTTATAACACAAGGGACTGTGTTATTTAAGTGTGGGGGAGGAGTTTCATCTTTTACTAATCATGTTTTCTCTGTTCTTATTTTACACTTTGAGTCTTGAGTCACATTCTAGTTGCATATTCATGTAGTCTCATCTAAGTGCATATAAAAACCAAAAAATTGAAAAAACTGAAAAATTTTCACAAAAAAATGATCATGTAGTTGCATTCTCATTTTTAGGATTGAGTCTAGATTGCATGTTCATGTAGGTTGCATTTTGCAGGGAGTAATGATAGGTTTTCTAGAGAGTAAATCACTTTGAGAACTTGAACTGAATATGCTTGTGAATCTTTTTCTGTGCTTGCAAAGTCTGAAATGATCTGAATCTGAGAAGCAAGTTTGAATTGAACTCAACTCTAATTAAGTGGGAACCTTGAACTTGACTTGAAAATATCTTGTGATGCATTGTTTGAAAAAGCTTGTGGATACCGATATACATACTTGAGCTAGAACCATTGTTTTTACCACCCTTAGCTCAAGTAGCTGAATCCGCATCATGGATCAGTTCCCTCACCTTGAACCCATCCTTCTTTCAAGCCAATGTTTGTGTGTGAATTGAAAGGCCACCTTGGATCAAACTTAGCAGAAAGTGTTAGGTTTAGAGCGACAAGGGCAGGTCTCATTGAGTGCTGTGTTCCAACATCAAGGAACTGAGAGTTTTGGCGAGGAATAAGTGTCGGGGAAAAGACTTGTTGGTGAGTGGAAAAAGGTGAGATGAGTGGAAAAGAGATAGTGTAAATAGCTAGGGGAATGAAAGAAAAATAAATCAGTCTTGGAGATTTGAGTTAAAGAAAGTGAGCTCTGGTGTGTTGAAAAGAAACAGTCTAGCCTCGAAGTAAAAAGAAAAGAAAAGAAGCCAAAGTGCTCAAATGTTTGGAAAAGAAAGAAAAAAAGAGGCTAGAGGTTGCAAAAGAAAAAGAGCTGTGTAAAGTTTGAACTCCAAGACTTGAGAGTGAAAGTGAAAAGTAAATCCCCTAGTGAGAGGAAGATAAGTGTGAAAAGTGAGGTTCTTGAGAGAGTGAGCAAGTGAGAAAGCTTTGAGTAGAGGGTGGGGTGTGATGAGTCTTTGCCCTTGTATGCATAGGTTGCTTTTTACCTTTAGCATTCTGCCAAAGTTTGATCATTCATAGAGAGATCCCTTTGCTGCATTAAACCCACTTGAACACTAATGAGATCATTTTAATCTCATAGCCTCTCCCTAGCCAAGCCAGCTTTGTTTAAACATTGCATCATGAGATTCACCTGATAAAAGCTTAATGAATGTGAAAGAGTTGAGAGAGAAAAGAACTTGTGGAGATTCCTTGCTGAGTTGATATATATCTGAGTATGGCTTTGCATTGCATAATTGAGCATGAACTTGAACTCTCATTGTGATCACTTCTCTCAAAAAGGAAATGTGAACTCCCATGCATTCAGCCTCTCTCTCTCATTTGTTCTTGTTTGCTTGAGGACAAGCAAAGGACAAGTGTGGGGGAGTTGATATGTTCATAATTTGCATCATTTAGGTTGTATATTTCACTCCAAAGCATATCTTATTCCATGCATTTTAGGTCGTTAGGGTTTGTTTTAGGACTTAGGAGATGCATTAGGTCCCAATGAGTCTTTGCATGTTTTGAGTGTTTATCAGGTGCATTTGGAGCTATTTGGAGTTCAAGAGGTGAATCCAGGAAGAGAAATGGTGATCAAAGCTTAAAAGGAGGTTCTGTGCCATTCTCGCTGACCAGGAAGGATTTTATCGGCAAAAACACGTACCGCGGATGGAGCTTATCGGCCAAAACGCGTACCGGCTAAAGGATTTCTCGGCCAAAATCTCTGGGTGCAGACACGTTTCCAAAATTGTCTGTCCGGTGAACCTTCCGGTCCGATTCAGATATCGGGTGCTTCATAAAAGTTGGAGAGGGTTGGATCACGGTTCCAAAGCTAGTAGACTCACTCAATTCGGACGCGTGAGAAGAAAGTTAAGCTTGTCGGAAGAAACTCCTTTCTCTCTGCCGTTTTGGACCAAACCGATGAGCTCCGAAGAATGCGAAGGACGGTGCACTTCCAGGCCGATTCAGTTTCCGGGGCCTTCATGAGAGTCAGAGATATTTGAGTCCTGTTTCCAGAACATCCAATATCATTCAATTCGGAGCTATGAGCAGGAAGATAACGTCTCCGGAATAAACATATGTCTAAACGCCTCTCTCTGATCGTGTAAAGACACTGCAAAGACGAGCCCTCCAGGAAGCCTTCCAATTCCCAAGCACCGAAGCTTCCTTCACCAAAGTTTGATATATATGAGTCTTCTGTCCTCTGAAACTGTAATCACTAAATTCGGACAAGTATCTTAGAAGTTACACTCTCCGGAATGCGAAGTGGTCCAAGCTGCTCTGAATGCTGCGAGAAAGCCTTGCGACTTGGTTAACTTGCAGGGCTGAAGACGAATGCCTGGAAATTGATGCTGCGAGTTGAGAAGTTCGGGTAAGCTATCAATAGATGAGGTCTGAGGGTCCCGAGCAAGAAAATTGCTATGTCCACAATCGTGCGACTTAGGCATGCGAGTTGGCTGCGCCTGGAACCAAGCCGCACGATCACTCGCAATCTACTCCGACTTGAGCCTGTGACCTGTGTGTAATGGAGACCAACCCGCACGGTTTGTACATTCCCCAGAAACCGCCTTGGTCCTGCGAGTTGAAGAAGAAAAAGATTAAGCCGCAGCAAGACTCGCAAAACACTCCTACTTGGGCGTGCGGCTAAGACAAAGCGATTTAAATCTCACAAGACAAGTTCTTCATCTACTGCAACTTGGGCATGCTACCTGGGAGACACTGGACCAACCCGCAGGATTCCCACTTTATCCATTAAAGCCGGGTCAGGACCCGGTGTGTTCCGTGCTGACCCGGTTCGTCTTTAGAGAGATAGAAATACTTTTTAGGGTTATTTTTTAGAGAACTAAGCTTTATTCCCTTTGTCTCTTGCCTCTTTTGTGAAAAAGACTCCACTAAGAAGAGAAATATCGATTATTGAGTGTTTAATCAAGAGAGTTTAAGAGATCTTTGTGTTTAAAGCTGCTTTCTTCTAAATCTATCATCTATCTCTTCATCTATACACTTCTAATCATGATTAACAACACATCTTGCAAAGGATCTAGTGTGTTGATCATGATTGGTGAGTAATCTCCATATTAAGGTCTTAGATATGTAGATTAGGGTGCTTAAGTGGTAGATTAGTGAGCTTAGGGGTTAGATCATGCATATTCCATTCTCTACAACTTGTTCTCTATGCTAGATCCATACAAATCATATGTGGTCTAGATTCTGGGCATTTCATGCACCAAAAGTGTTTGATCAAATGCCTGAACCAAGGTTGTTAGAGGTTTAAGTGTTATTCATCATGGGAATGATTGTTTATATGCTTAAATGACAGATTAAACTGATTCTTAATGCTTGTTAACTCATGTTTCACTGATGATGATTGGGTTAGAAACTGTTTTAGCATAGGAGTTAATACATTCATGAGAGGATTAACTTAATTAAAGATGTTTATGTTGAATGGTTTGCTTGATCATATGATTCATTAGCTCATTAGTTTATCACTGAAGGCACCCTAATCCATTATCATGTCTAAGACTTTTCTCATCATCATTCATACATTCTCATCATTTGTCATTGTTTAGTTCTTGTTTAATCATTTCATTAGTCTTTAATCCTGTTTAAGTTTGTAGTTGTCTCTAGTTAACCAAACCACTCTTGTTTGCTTGAATTAAGAACTTGATCACATAGTTTAGTGTCTAACACCACATCTGGATTGATAAACCCCTTGTACTACAAACAGCCTTGAAAACTCTTAGTTATCACAACCACAGGTCTATGTTGGAGAGAATGACAGGGCCAATGCTCATCATTATGGAGCTGGAATTCAGGCACCACCTATGCAAAACAAGAACTTTGAAGTGAAGGCATCCTTGTTGAATATAGTCCAGAACTCAAAGTTCCATGGATTAGCAATGGAAGATCCCTTGGAACACTTGGTTCAATTTGATAAAGTATGTGACCTGACCAAGATTAATGGAGTTTCTGAAGACAGTTTCAAGCTAAGATTATTCCCCTTCAGTCTTGGTGACAAAGCTCATCAATGGGAGAAGAATCTTCAAAGAGGCTCCATTCAAACCTGGGAGCAATGCAAACAGGCCTTTCTATCTAAGTTCTTCTCCACCTCCAGAACTGCAAAACTGAGAAACCAAATCTCTAGCTTCACTCAGCACAGCAATGAGAGTTTTTGTGAAGCATATGGGAGATTCAGGAGCTACACCAACCAATGCCCACACCATGGGTTTAGTGAGGATTCTCTTCTCAGCACACTTTATAGAGGAACTCTTCCCAAGATTAGAAACCAGCTAGATACTGCTTCCAATGGGAACTTTCTGGGAAAGGAGATACATGCTGCTTTAGAGCTAGTGGAGAATTTAGCTATGAGCAATGACACTTATGGTGAAGACTATGACAGATCAAATAGATCTGAAGGTTCAAGCTCAGAACAGAGGCTCACCAGGGAGGTTAAGGAGTTGAGAAGTGAATTGGACAAGTTAAAATTCACCACTCAGAAGCCAATGCATTTTGTTGGAGAGTATGAGGAACCTTCTCAAATCTTTGAGAACATAAGTGAAGAAGGTCTTACCCAGGAGGAGCTTAACTACATTGGGAATCAGAGGTTCCAGAGATATCAGTATGGTAATACCAATCCAAACCTTTCCTACAGGAACACCAATGTAGCTAACCCACAAGACCAGGTGTATCCCAATTCTCAAGCTCCACAGAACTTTGTTCCCAAGAACAACTTTCAAGGATCTTTTCAACCAAAGAATCAGTTTGCTCAGAATCAAGGTTTTGGTCAGTAACAGCAACCTTTTCAAGGTCCTAGTTTCAGTACACAGCAGCAAAAGGCACCACCAGGGTTTGGTCCACCACAGTTCCAACAGCAGGCGCCGGTTCAACAACAGTTTCAGCCACCAATGGTTCAGCAGCAGCCACAGATGGGGACATATATGGTTGGTATTCTGAAACAACTACTTCAGGGTCAACAGATCTTTGCAAGCCAGAATGCAGCCATGCAACAGGAAATCAAAGAACTGAAGCAAAACCAGGCATCAAGCTCAAGGAACCAAGGTCACCTACCTGGAAAACCAAAACCCAACCCCAAGGAATATGCTAAGGCCATTACACTGAGGAGTGGAAAGGAGTTACCTGGTATTGAGAACAACAATGTGATCATTGGGGACAATGATCAACCTGAGGGGGAGGCAGCCTTAAACCATGATCAGGTTGCTGAGAAACCAAGGACAGAAAAGGGTAAAGAGGTAGCAAAGGAACCTGAACCAGAGAAGACATATGTGCCACCACCTCCATACCAACCCAAGCTCCCATTTCCAGGGAGGTTTAAGAAGCAACTAGTGGACAAGGCAAGAGCTGTATTTGAGAAGGCACTCAATGAGACATCACTCACTATGCCTCTCATTGATGCATTCTTAATGATGCCAAAGATGGAGAAGTTCTTGAAGGATGCCATTCTGAACAAGACAAAAGAGCTTCAAGGCATGGTGATACTAAGTCATGAATATAGTGCTATCATTCAGAAAAAGTCCATTCCAAGGAAGTTAACTGATCCAGGGAGTTTCACACTCCCTTGTGCCATTGGACCTCTTCTATTCTCTGGATGTCTTGGTGATCTAGGAGCATCAGTCAGCTTGATGCCATTCTCCATAGCTAAGAAGCTGGGCTTTAGAGTCTTCAAACCTCAAGGATCTCTCTTATCCTTGCAGATAGATCAGTTAGATTGCCTGTTGGTATGTTGGAAGATCTACCTGTCAAGATTGGTGGTTTTGAGGTTCCAACAGATTTTGTTGTGCTGGAAATGGATGAGGAACCAGTAGATCTTCTTATCTTGGGCAGGCCATTCTTAGCAACTGCAGGAGCTATTATTGATGTGAGAGGTGGGATAATAGAGCTTCAACTTGGGTCTGAAAAGCTCAAGTTTTCTGTGAATGAGATGATGAAGAAACCCACCATTGAAGGTCAATGTTTCTATGTGGAGACAATGGATCAGTTGGCTGATGAGTTGCTTGAGGAGCTGAACACTGAGGATCCTCTTCAAGCTGCTCTAACTCAAGGACAAGGAGACAATGGGCTCCTAGCTGAAGCACGTGAAGGGTACAAGTTGTATTTGGACAATGCTAGAGAGCTGGGTCCTGAGAAAAGGTTTTTGGAGCTGGAACAAAGTGGCTCTGAGGTTTTTGCTATCAAGGGATCAGACACCAGCCAAAGCAGCTTGGACCAGGATTGGAATGAGGCTGATGCACCCCCTATTGAGCTCAAGCCTCTATCAACAGGGCTCAGGTATGCTTTCTTGGGCTTAAACTCCACATATCCAGTAATCATCAATGATAGCCTATTAGAGGATCAAGAGAGTGCATTGCTTAGTGAGATAAGAAAGTTCAGGAGAGCCATAGGGTATTCTTTGGCTGATATTAGAGGGATCTCTCCTGACATTTGCTCCCATAGGATCCACCTAGAGGAACAATCTATGTACTCTATTGAGCATCAACGACGACTTAACCCCAACCTTAAGGAAGTGGTTAAGACGGAGATACTAAAACTTCTTGAGGCAGGGATAATTTACCCAATCTCTGACTCAAGATGGGTGTCTCCTGTTCATGTTGTGCCCAAGAAGGGTGGGATCACAGTGGTTAAAAACGAGAAGGATGAGCTGATAGCTACTAGGACTGTCACAGGACATAGAATGTGTATAGACTATAGAAAGCTCAATGCAGCCTCTAGGAAGGATCATTTTCCTTTGCCTTTCATTGATCAGATGTTAGAGAGGCTTGCAAACCACCCCTTCTTTTTTTTCTCGATGGGTACTCGGGGTTCTTCCAAATTCCTATAGATCCCCGAGATCAAGAGAAAACAACATTCACATGCCCTTATGGCACCTTTGCATACAGGCGAATGCCTTTTGGTCTCTGTAATGCCCCTCCCACATTTCAACGTTGCATGATGCATATATTCTCTGACATTATTGAAGAGAAGGTGGAGGTGTTCATGGATGACTTTAGTGTCTATGGCTCCTCCTTCTCGAATTGTCTCTCTAATTTGTCACAGGTCTTGGAGAGATGTGAGCAGCATAACTTAGTGTTGCCACTTCATGGTGCAGGAAAGAATAGTTCTTGGGCACAAGATATCTGAGAAGGGTATAGAGGTTGACAGAGCAAAAGTGGAAGTAATGGTGAATCTGCAAACTCCCACTTCAGTCAAAGGGATAAGGAGTATCCTTGGGCATGCAGGGTTTTATAGAAGATTCATCAAAGACTTCTCAAGAATAGCCAGGCCTTTGACAAGGCTGTTGTGTAAAGAAGTTGATTTCATCTTTGATGCTGAATGTGAAAAGGCCTTCAAGATGATCAAGGATGCATTAGTCAGTGCACCAATTGTCCAAGCCCCAGACTGGTCCCTGCATTTTGAGGTTATGACTGATGCATCTGATTTTGCAGTTGGAGCTGTACTTGGCCAGAGAAAAGATAAGAAGCTTCATGTCATCTACTATGCCAGTAGAACACTTGACTCTGCCCAAGAGAAGTATGCTACCACTGAGAAGGAAATGTTGGCAATAGTCTTTGCCTTTGATAAATTCAGAAGCTACCTGGTGGGATCAAAAGTCATTGTATATACTGATCATGCAGCCCTCAGGTATCTGATGACCAAGAAGGATGCTAAGCCAAGACTATTGAGATGGGTCCTTCTACTTCAAGAGTTTGATATGGAAGTACAAGATAAAAAGGGTACTCTCTAGGTTGAGAGTAGACTTTGAAGTCCCTCTTAATGACAGTCTTCCTGAGGAATCATTGATGGTACTCCACTCTTATTTTGAGTTTGAAGAAGTAGGAAGCATCCAAGAGAAGAGGATGCCATGGTTTGCTGATATTGTGAACTATCTTGCTTGTGGAGTGGAACAACCTGAACTTGATGCTTACCACAGGAAAAAGTTCTTCAGAGATGCCCAAAGATACCATTGGGATGAGCCCTACTTATATGTCTTGAACAAAGATCAGCTGTATAGAAGGTGTCTTGCTGAAGAGGAGATGCAACCTATGTTGCAAGAGTGTCATGGTTCAGCTTTTGGGGGTCACATGGGAGCATTTAAGACTGTGGCCAAGGTTTTTAGAGTGGGTTTTGGTGGCCCACAATGTTCAAAGATGCTCAGCTAGTGGTTTCAGCATGTGATGCCTGTCAGAGGCATGGGAACATATCAAAGAGGAGTGAGATGCCTCAAAACCCAATTCTAGAAGTTGAGATCTTTGATTGCTGGGGGATTGACTTCATGCATGATTTCATCCTATGGGAATCAGTATATACTTGTTGCTGTGGACTATGTGTCCAAATGGGTTGAGGCCATTGCTTCCCCTACCAATGATTCCAAGGTAGTAGTGAAGTTGTTCAAGAGCATTATCTTCCCAAGATTTCGAGTACCCAGGGTTGTTATCTCTGATGGAGGATCTCATTTTGTGAACAAGACTTTGGAGGGATTGCTGAGAAAGCATGGAGTGAAACACAAGGTAGCTACTCCTTATCATCCTCAAACTAGTGGCCAGGTTGAAGTATCTAATAGACAGATCAAAGCCATTCTTTAGAGGACTGTTAGCTCAAGCAGAAAAGATTGGAGTAAAAGGCTAGATGATGCATTGTGAGCTTATAGGACTGCCTTTGAAACTCCTATTGGGACAACACCTTTCAATCTGCTATATGGGAAGAGCTGCCACCTTCCTGTTGAGTTGGAGTACAAGGCTTTGTGGGCTGTGAAGTTGCTTAACTTTGATATCAAGACAGCTCAAGAGAAAAGGGTCATTCAACTCCATGAACTTGAGGAGATAAGGCTTGGGGCTTTTGAGAGCTCAAAGATTTATAAAGAAAAGACCAAGGCTCTGCATGACCAAAAGATTCTGAAAAGGGAGTTCAAGCAAGGAGATCTAGTGTTGCTGTTCAACTCTAGGCTTAAGTTGTTTCCAGGAAAACTTAAGTCTAGATGGTCTGGTCCCTTTAAAGTTCTTGAAGTCAGGCCATATGGAGCTGTTGTGTTAGAAGGAAAGAATGGTCAAGAGTTCGTGGTAAATGGCCAAAGGATCAAGCACTATTTGATTTCACAAAGGAAGGAGGAAGCTACATCAGTTCCCCTTCTTGATCCACCTCCAGCCTGTTAAACAGGTTTCCAAAGTCAAACTTAGAGACTTTAAACAAAGTGCTCTTGGGAGACACTCCAAGCTTATCTTTGTACATAGTTCTTTTGATTTCTTTTCTTTTCTTTTATGTTTTAGAACTTTTTGATGGGTTTTGTGAGTTGGTCTCAGGTTCTAGGTGATTTTTTGGAAGAGATAGCTCAGTGATGAATGGAATGGACATGTGAGAGGGCTGAGAGAAGTGTTTAGGGTCTGAAAAACTTGGAGGACGCCTCAGTGCTACCTATATGTGCGGCTTGGTGCAAGAAGAGCCCAGGTCGCAGCAGGACTCGTAATTTACACCGGCCTGGACGTGCTACCTGGTAAAAGAGGACCAGGCCGCACAAAGGAGAAGAAGGGGCCAAGGTGACTAAGTGGAAAATCCTGCGGGTTGGGTGTGCTAGCTGATGTCCAAGAGTTTAACCCGCACGTCCACTCGCAATTCACTCCGAGTTGGGCCTGCGACCTGGGAAGAGAGAAGACCAGGCCGCACCAAACAGAAGAAGTCCAAAATGTCTAAGTTGTGCTAGCTGGTGCTGCGGGTTAGAAGAGAGGAGTCCACTCGCAATTCACTCCGGGTTAGGCGTGCTGGCTAGGAACAGAGGAGCCAGGCCGCACCAAGAGGAGAAAGACCGAAGTGATTAAGTCCGAAGATCTGCGATGTAGGAGCTGCGGCCTGGGAACAAAGGAGTTAGGTAGCACTTATGATCGCAATTCACTCCGAGTTGGGCGTGCTACCTGGAAAGCAAAGAGACCAGGCCGCACAAAAAAAAAAGAAAGGACCCCGAGGTAGCTATGTCCCAAACCCTGCGAGATGGTCATGCGGCCTGGGAACAAAGGAGTTAAGCCGCACGTCCATCCGCAATACACTTCGAGTTGGGCGTGCTAGCTGGGAGCAAGGAGACCAAGTCGCAGCATGAAGAAGAGATAAAACCGTGTTGAAGCACTTTTACTGCGGCTTGGGCATGCGGGATAGAAAGAGAGTGACCAGGTCACACAAAAACATTTCCGGTTCTAAACCGAGACAGTCGTGCGGCTCGGTCCCGGCGTTTCCAGGTCGCACAAGGAGAGAAAAGAGGCCGGTCAAAGTGAAAAGGACGGGTCAAAGCCTTGACTGGTCAAAATAGATCTATTGACCACCAGTCCAAAGGCTTGACCCTGTCCCACACTCTCTATTCCTCACCATAAACACGAGTTTGCAACCCTTTCTCTCATTTCTCTCCATTGTTTTCATCATAACTCTCTCATTTCTCCACCAAATTTGTTGATTCAAAGTGCTCTGAGCTCGTTTTTGAGTTGTTAACATCATCCTGATTGCATTTCGAACTCGTTGCATCTTAATCCCAAGGTATTTCACTATGTTAAAATTCATCTTTTTCCATGTTCTTCAATTGTGATTTTTGAACTTCAAGGTGTGGAATCGATTTTGATAGGTTGTTTTAGACCTTGGGATTATTTTTATAAATGCTAGGGTGCTAGATAGTCTTGGAAAACAGAGAACTTTGTTGGTAATTCCTTGTTCTTGAGTTTTGAAAATTGTTGCAAGAAATTCATGAGAAAAATCGATTTTTTTTTAAAAAAAGAAATGAATTAGTTTCTTGTTGTGTCCTTGCTTTGCACTCTTGTTTTTTGCATTGCTATGAACCTATTGGATTGATGCGTGGCTTGAGAAACCTGTTCATGTGGTTTTCAAATCAATTCTTGCAACAAATGTTTTCAAAATTTTGGAGACTTTTGTGAAGCGTATTCTTGTACTAACATTGTTTTTGAGACTCTCTTGGCAGATGACTGAAAGAACCAACTCTCTGGCCAAGAAGAAGGGCACTGCATCCAAGGGTAAGGGTTTGGTCTCAGGGTCTTCACAGCCAAGAGAAAAAGGTCAAGGAGCAAGGAATGCCACAAAGCAAGGAAAATGTGATCCAGCGCCAAAAAGGACAAGGCATGAAGGGAAAGCTTTGGTGGTTGCTTCTGGTTCCAAAAAGAAAGGAAACAGTTGGCTGTGGTATCTGAGAGTGAACAGACTGAAAGTGACTCAAGCAGCTCAGCTGGTGGTTCACAAGGCACCATTGAAGAGGGATCAAAGAAGTTCAAGAAAACTGAACCAGAAACACTTGATTATTGAGTCACTTTTGGAGATGAGAGAGATCGCTTATGAAGAGGAGTCTCAAGAGTTCTTGGCTTCCTTTGAAGCTTTCATTTACTACCCAAGGGATTCAAGAATTCTTCAAGGAGATGGGCTTAGACATGTGGAGTTTACTGTGAAAGGAAAGGACTATTCAGTGTCATACAGAGAATTGAATGCGATTTTTGGGTTTTCTACACCTAGAAATGTTCCTCTCTCCAACCAGGTCAATCTCAGAAAAGATGAAGTTCAACTTCTATGGAGATCAATTGCTTCTGGGAAGTACACAGCTGGAGCAGCTAAGTCCTCTTGGATAAGGAATTTAGTTCTGAGATATGTACACAAGATTCTCTCTCACAGCTTCTACTTCAAGATTGATGTTGGAAGAGTTCACAAAGGTGATCTGATGCTCCTTGGTGTGGGGCTGAAACAGCTGATGCCAACTCATGAAGATGGGGAACCCTATGAAGGGTATGTTTACCCACTTTGCCTTGCCTCTCAATTAGCAAGGTCTTTGATGTTCTACAAAAAGCGCATTTGGGGTTCAACAAAGCAGGATGCAAAGCTGACCCATGGATGGATTGTCACAAAGATCTTGAAAGCCAAGGGATACAGATTCAAGGAGAACAAGGCAAGGTTTGACTTGATTAATGAAGCCCATTTGTGTAAGATCGGTTTCTTCCAAGGAAGAGTTGGTGCCAAGGTAGTTTACAAATTCAAGAACCTCATTAATGAACCAGCCCAAACTCTCTTGCCAAACCCCTCCATCACCACAGTCCAAGTAAAGAGGAACATTCACTTCTTCTTGCTGAAGGAAGAGCTGTACAATGTCCAATTGATCCACCAATCCTCACATACAAGCAAGCTTGCAGAGAAGAAGCCTCCAAGGGAAAGAAAGCAACCGCTGAAGATGCTACCACAAGTGCTGCTGCTGCTCAAGATGCTGATCTGCCTCCACCTCAAAAACGTTTTGGTGGAAACAGATACCACTTTGATGATTACAACTGGGAGGAACCAGGCACTTCAGGGTTCAGAGCTCAACAAAAGATTGGTATTCTCCAACAATGGTGCAAGTACCAAGACAAAACCATCCACAAGATGTCCAAGTGCATCAAGGAGATGAAGAAGAGGATTAAGAAGCTTGAAAACCCTTGCAAAGGTGGGTCTCCAGCCCCAGTTTCACCAAGGAACAGAGAGGAAGTTGGAGAGAGTTCCATGAACTGCACAGCCCTGGTCACATATGGCACAACTTGGGTGGATCTTGACTGCAAGCCATCATTCTTGGGAGACACCATCCGGTCACACTTCAAACCCCTCTTACTCATTAGGGTCAGACTTCCACAGCTCTTAGGTAACACTCTAAACCTTGTAAATATGCATGTAGATTTTCTTTTTCTTTTTTCATTTTACTTGTTTGTTTTGTTTTCACTCCTTTCTCATGTTTTTATAACACAAGGGACTGTGTTATTTAAGTGTGGGGGAGGAGTTTCATCTTTTACTAATCATGTTTTCTCTGTTCTTATTTTACACTTTGAGTCTTGAGTCACATTCTTGCATACATTCATGTAGTCTCATCTAAGTGCATATAAAAACCAAAAAAAATGGAAAAATCAGAAAAATTTTCACAAAAAAATGATCATGTAGTTGCATTCTCATTTTTAGGATTGAGTCTAGATTGCATATTCATGTAGGTTGCATCTTGCAGGGAGTAATGATAGGTTTTCTAGAGAGTACATCACTTTGAGAACTTGAACTGAATATGCTTGTGAATCTTTTTCTGTGCTTGCAAAGTCTGAAATGATCTGAATCTGAGAAGCAAGTTTGAATTGAACTCAACTCTAATTAAGTGAGAACCTTGAACTTGACTTGAAAATATCTTGTGATGCATTGTTTGAAAAAGCTTGTGGATACCGACATACATACTTGAGCTAGAACCATTGTTTTTACCGCCCTTTTTCCTTAGCTCAAGTAGCTGAATCCGCATCATGGATCAGTTCCCTCACCTTGAACCCATCCTTCTTTCAAGCCAATGTTTGTGTGTGAATAGAAAGGCCACCTTGGATCAAACTTAGCAGAAAGTGTTAGGTTTAGAGCGACAAGGGCAGGTCTCATTGAGTGCTGTGTTCCAACATCAAGGAACTGAGAGCTTTGGCGAGGAATAAGTGTGGGGGAAAAGACTTGGTGAGATGAGTGGAAAAAGGTGAGATGAGTGGAAAAGACTTGGTGAGATGAGTGGAAAAAGGTGAGATGAGTGGAAAAGAGAGAGTGGAAATAGCTAGGGGAATGAAAGAAAAAGAAATCAGTCTTGGAGTTGTGAGTTAAAGAAAGTGAGCTCTGTTGTGTTGAAAAGAAAGAGTCTAGCCTCTAAGTAAAAAGAAAAGAAAAGAAGCCAAAGAGCTCAAATGTTTTGAAAAGAAAGAAAAAAAAAAGAGGCTAGAGGTTGCAAAAGAAAAAGAGCTGTGTAAAGTTTGAACTCCAAGACTTGAGAGTGAAAGTGAAAAGTAAGTCCCCTAGTGAGAGGAAGATAAGTGTGAAAAGTGAGGTTCTTGAGAGAGTGAGCAAGTGAGAAAGCTTTGAGTAGAGGGTGGGGTGTGATGAGTCTTTGCCCTTGTATGCATAGGTTGCTTTTTACCTTTAGCATTCTGCCAAAGTTTGATCATTCATAGAGAGATTCCCTTTGCTGCATTAAACCCGCTTGAACACTGATGAGATCATTTTAATCTCATAGCCTCTCCCTAGCCAAGCCAGCTTGTTTAAACATTGCATCATGAGATTCACCTGATAAAAGCTTAATGAATGTGAAAGAGTTGAGAGAGAGAAGAACTTGTGGAGATTCCTTGTTGAGTTGATATATATCTGAGTATGGCTTTGCATTGCATAATTGAGCATGAACTTGAATTCTCATTGTGATCACTTCTCTCAAAAAGGAAATGTGAACTCCCATGCATTCAACCTCTCTCTCTCATTTGTTCTTGTTTGCTTGAGGACAAGCAAATGACAAGTGTGGGGGAGTTGATATGTTCATAATTTGCATCATTTATGTTGCATATTTCATTCCAAATCATGTTTTATTTCATGCATTTTAGGTCCTTAGGGTTTGTTTTAGAACTTAGGAGTTGCATTAGGTCCCAATGAGTCTTTGCATGTTTTAGGAGTTTATTAGGTGTATTTGGAGCTATTTGGAGCTGAAAAGATGAATCCAGGAAGTGGAATGGTGACCAAGGCTTAAAAAATGGTGAAATTGGGTTTTTGGAGGTTCTCGGCCATTCTTGCGCACCAGGAAGGTTTTTCTCGGCCATTCCTACGTACCGCGGGTGGATTTTATCGGCTAAAATGCGTACCGGCTAATGATTCCTCGGCCAAAATCTCCGGGTGCAGACACGTTTCCGAAATCGCCCCTCCGGGGAACTTTCCGGTCCGATTCAGCTGTCTAGTGCTTCATCAAAGTTAGAGAGGATTGGATCACGGTTCCAGAGCAAGTGGAATCATGGAATTCGGAAGCGTGAGGAGAAAGTTAAGCTCGTCGGAAGAAACTCCTGTCTCGCTGCCGTTTTGGACCAAGCCGATGAGCTCCGAAGAATGCGAAGGACAGTGCACTTCCAGACCGATTCAGTTTACAGGGCCTTCATAAGAATCAGAGATATTCGAGTCTTCTTTCTATAACATCCGAGATCACTCAATTCGGAGCTATGATCAAAACGATACGGTCTCCGGAATGGACACATGTCTAGACGCCTTTCCCTGATCGTGTAAACGCAGTGCGAAGATGAGCCTTCCAGGAAACCTTCCACTTCCCAAGCGCCGAAGCTTTCTTCACCAAAGTTGAAGATATATGAGTCTCCTGTCCTATGAAACTGGAATCATACAATTCGGACCAATATCCTGGAAGTTACGCCTCCCGGAATGCAAAGGGTTCCAAGCTGCTCTGAATGCTGCGAGATAGTCTTGCGACCTGGTTAACTCGCAGGCCTGAAGATGAATGCCTGGAAGTTGATGCTGCGAGTTGAGAAGTGAGGGTAAGCTATCACTGGATGGGTTCTGAGGCATGCGAGTTGGCCGCGCCTGGAACTAAGCCGCACGATCACTCACAATCTACACTGACTTGAGCCTGCGACCTGGGAGTAATGGAGACTAACCCGCACACATTCCTGAAGACCCATGCTACATGCTCGTGCGAGTTAAGGATCAGAGAAGACTTAGCCGCACAAAGACTCGCAATTCACTCCTGGATGGGCATGCGGCTTGGGACTAAGGGATGACCAAGTCACACATGTACATTCCCCAGAAACCGCCTTGGTCCTGCGAGTTGAAGAAGAAGAAGATTAAGCACATCTACTTGGGCGTGCGGCTAAAACCAGCGATTTAAGTCTCACAAGACAAGTTCTTCACCTGTGCGACTTGGTCATGCGACCTGGAAGACACTGGACCAACTCGCACACTTTCCACTTTATCCACTAAAACCGGGTCAGGACCCGGTTTGTTCCGGGCTGACCCGGTTCGTTTTTAGAGACATATAAATAGTTTTTAGGGTTTTTCCCCAAAAACTTAAGCTTTATTCCCTTTGTCTCTTGCCTCTTTTGTGAAAGACTCCACTTAAGAAGAGAAATATCGATCATTAAGTACTTAATCAAGAGAGTTTGAGAGATCTTTGTGTTTAAAGCTGCAAATCCATCATTATCCATCTTCCCCATCTCTATTTCTCATCATTAATCATGCCAATCTTCTCAACTTGCAAAGGTTTAAGAGAGATTAGTATGATTAGTGAGTAGTCACCTTAATGAGGTTCTAGATGTGTAGGTTAGGGTGCTAAAGTGTTAGATTAGGAGTGCTTAGGGCTAGATTCATTGATTCATCTCTCTAAACAGCTGTTCTCTATGCTAGATCCTTGCACATCACTTGAGATCTAGATTCTGGGAATTTCATGCACCAAAAGTGTTTGATGAAATTCGTGAAAGAGCTGTATTAGAGGTTTGAGCATTTGCTGCATGGTGATGTATTGTTATTTGCTTGAATGATCATTTAGAACTGTTTATTAATGCATACTGATTCATATTTCACAAATGATGATTTGGTTTGAAAATGGATTAGTGTAGGGGTTAATACCTTCATGAGAGGATTAACTTAGATTAGAGTTCTTAATCATTTGAATCATGTCTCATCATTGTCATTAGCATTCCTAGTTTAGCACCAAAGCACCCTAACCAACTATCACGTCTAGAATCTCATGCTTCCATCATATCATATTCATATCACTTGTCATTGTTTAGTTCTTCTTTAGTCTTTAATCCTGTTTTTAAGTTTTTAGTTAACATTAGTTAATCAAAACCACTCTTGTTTGCTTGAATTAAGAATCTGATCACACAGTTTAGTGTCTAACACCACATATGGATTGATAAACCCCTTGTACTACAAGACAGGGGATTGATAACCTCTACAAAGAGCCTTGAAAACTCTTAGTTATCAAGACATGTTCGGGAAAGTTCCATGACCTGCAAAATAGACTTCTCGAGACTAAGAATGAATGAGGCTGAATTTTGAAGTCCCAAGACTCTTTTCAGGAAATTTAGGGAAAAACTTAACAAAATGGATAAAAGACCAAGTTTTCAGCTCAGAGTCAAACCGTCAGAAGTTCACCCCCGATTGAAGGCCTTCTCACCGTTTGATCCAGCTCAAATTTGGAGATCTCAAAGATGGAACTATCAGCTTTCCAGCACACTTTACAGCTTGGCAATCCAACAGTTCAATCAAAAGTTATGCAAAAAGCAAGATGTCCCGTAAACTAGCCGGCAAGCATTTACACCCGCGGCCAACAGCCATTTCACCACGGTCAGAAGCCACCCGACCGCGACCAATCATCCATTCCCCGTGGCCACGTCCTTTCCGACTGTGGCCAGCCACCTCCGAGTTAGAAGGCCCATTTCTAAAGCCTAAATCATTTTCTCAACCTCAATTCCCGAACCCTAGACACCATGAAGCATTGGAGACTACAAATACTTATCATCTAGGTCGTTTTTGAGAGAGACAAAATACTTTAGAAGAGATTCAATTTTAAGCTTTTGTTTTTAGATTTAGGGGGAGAGAGATCTATCTCTTGAACCTTTGTTCTTTCTTTTTCAATTTCCATTATTGCTCTACTTTTTAATACTATGTTTTTGATTTTGTTCATCATGTCTGAGTAGTTTTATTGCTGGGTCAAAGGGATTTGCGATGGGGATATATATTTTTGATGAGGATTCCATGAGCTATTGAAGCCGAATCTTAGAACTTTTTCTTCTGACTTTACTTTTAATGCATGGGAGTAGCGTCATGAACTACAATCTGATCCAGATGCTTGGTGACACGAAAGTGTTCATCCGGTGTCAGATATAGTTTGGGAGAGCAAAACAAACATAGGAGTGGAAACCTACCTATGGGCTATTTGTGAATGCTGACAAGTCAAAATATAATGTATCTTTTCTCTTCCAGGGCCAGAGGGGAAACCTAGTGGCCAGGGTTGAGAGAGATAGTTGTCTATGATCACGACAGTGGCGTATTCATACGTCGGTGACTCGAGTTCGAAAAGTTTTAGCTAGGATCTTATTAAATTTACTCTTTAGCGATGTTTTGAATCGTTCATAGCTTAGAAAAAACTTCCCTGAAACCAGCGCCTCTTTTCTATAGATTTACATCGATTTCATTTCAAGCTTTAGTTTATCATTTTCATTCTTGTAATCAATTTTTATTTAAAGCAATTAGGTTTAGCCGTTTTCCTCATTTTTAGTCGATTTCATTAACTTTAGTTATTAGGTCATTTTAATTCTCATATTTTCTCGTTAAGATTAGTTTTTACGTTTTAAAGACACCACCAAAACCCTTATAAAAATCGCCTGGTTCTAGACTTCCTTACTTTATATTTTTTTCGAAGGCTTTTTCAGGAAGGATCCTCCTTCTCTGTGGATTCGATCCCTAAGGACTACAATCGATCAGTTATGCACTTGCGTCTATTGATTTCATTTAGGGTAAAACTTGACAACCCTCACGCAGACACACATCAAGCTTTTGGCGCCGTTGCTGGGGAAGGCACACATTTTCTTTTCTGCAAAACGCTAAGAAAGGTTGGTAAATTGACTATAAAACCCTTTTTCTGCATATTTCCATTTTTTTGTTCTTTTGTTTGCATTCCCGAAGCAATGGACCCTATAAATCGAAATCCCTACTATGAGGGAGGTTTTTACAACACTCCTAAAGCCACCAGACGCAGATAAGAGCAATACATACGCGACCTTTACGACAAAGTTCAAAGTTGAGATCCAAACTACAGAGCATTCCTCGACGAGCCCTACGCGCCTCCAATGGTAAACCCTAGATCACCTATGCATTGCCTACCTCACCAGATTCTCTAGCAAGATGAGAGCGCCAAGCTCAGTAATCGATTGAGTCAGCTTAAAGCCGTAATCATGAAGTTTATCGCAGTTCAAGCCGTCTTCATGAGAGAATTGACAACATGTCGATTCACTTTAACAAAAAGCTTGAAGATCTTTCTACTCAAGTGAAATCCATCAAAACTCAAGCAAACAAAGACGCCGAGACTATCAAAGAGAGAATAGAAGCAGTTGAAGGACGAGTTGGAGAGAACGAAGTCAGCATTCGCAAGGCTAGTGGAAACATCCGCACCTTAGAAATCAAACTCGATGAGGCAGAAGAAACTATCAATGATCAGAACAACCAGACCTACTCCTACGCGGAAGAGATTTGGGATGGAGTACACAAAGTTCCGAACAAAGATTAAGAGATCGACTTAACCGTGGACAAAGTAGTCTATGCTCTTGATGAAGTCGAAGAGAAGGTCGAAAAGCTTATGCAAGGGCGTGAAACGCATGGTTCGAAGCTTCCCATCGAAGAGGAAATAGAGTTCGAAGATCCTGAAAACCATTTAGAAGGCAAAGGAGAGGATGAAACAACTGAACCATCTCGGAGTCTCTCACCCACAGTCGCACCTCCCGCGACCGCAGCCAATAACCCTCCAGCCGCGGTCGTGAGTCTTCTGCCCGCGGCAAACTGTCCCTCCCCCGCGGTCGTGCGTCCTCCACCCGCAGCAACCCATCGGTCAGATTCACATCAACCTTCTTCGATTCTCACAGGTCAATGTTCATGAGATGCACCTGTTGTAATGGTCAGGACTCTTTTTCTTGAGCAAACAGTGTACGCCATCAGCTCCAAAAACAAGTCAAGAATAAGATGAGGTACTTCCCTGCAACATAGTTTTAGCTTATGTAGATGAATATGAAGGACAATACCTCGAGGACGAAGACTATCGTCTGTTCATAGAAGGAGGCAATCTAGACAAATTGGTTGAACTAGGAGCACCAATCTCCAGAAAGACTCATTGAATTTAACAAGTTTGTGAAGACGATCCCTCTCTATACAGGTTTCGATGATATATGGGATCTTGGTTGCTTGCAAGTTTTCTTTAGGTACAGCAAGGAGACAAAGGAGGATATCCGAACCTACTTTGGGAGAGCCAGACGTCTGTCCTTTGCCAGGACATCACCTGATACTGCTGTTTATTCAATTCACCTTAAAATACCTAAAGAATGCAGCTGCTACTACTCAAAATCAGCAAAGAAAAGCTTGTTGAGTTCATTATGTGTGTGAGCCAAAACTCGCACAACCAAAAATTTGTAAGGAAAAACTAAGGGATCCGAAATTTCTACGGTAATCGCAAGAATAGTAAGATCGAAAGAGTATTTAGTCTTTTTTTGCTCTCGAGTTGTCAAAAGTTACAGAATGAATTGTATACATCGTCTATTTATACTAATCCTCTGAACCGCCTAGCCGAGAATCTCGGGAGAGATTTTCGGAATATTTCCGTATCGCTTCGTGCGGCCACCGTCATACTACCTCGCCTAGGGTTTCTATGGGCTTTCGTCTTCAAAGCCTTGGTTTGGCCCAATTATGGAAGAAAATGGCTCGACCCATTCTCCTTCTTATACAGCTCGGCCCATTCGCTTTCTCGCACAGCTCGGCCCATTCGCTTTCTCGCACAGCTCGGCCCGTTCGCTGTCTTGCACAGCTCGGCCCATTGAACATCCTTCCCGCGGCTCGGCATTCTTGTTCCTCTTCACGGCTCGCCCCTTTTGTGACGTCGAGCACGGCTCGGTCCACCTTTCTCATGTGAGGGCTAGGCCCACAACTGATTTCTCCTGCCAACCGGTTTTCTCTGATACTTGATCTTTCTTGAGATGGTTTAACCGCTTGGGGTGGAAACCGACCCCAACAGTTAGCCCCCCCCAGCTCGTCAGTTTCGGAGGCGAGAGTGACGAGATTTATCGTCCCTAGTCGTGGAATTAACCATCGAGTTGAGTTTGTCGTGGGATGTTTACAGGCGAGGCGTATCAGGAACAAGATTGCCGAGCTGTTATGGAGACGAGGTGACTGACATGAGGGACAGTTGACGAGCTGTTTTGGCAGAATATATGCCGAGGCGTTCTGGCGTAGGTAACACCAAGCCATGTTCCAAGGCGTCGGCGAGGCGTTTTAGTTATTAACGCCGAGCCGTGATTCGAGGTGCGACGATGAGTCTACGTTAGTGACGCCAAGCCGTGTATCAAGGTAACGACGAGGCGTTTAGGTTAATAATGCCGAGCCGTGTTTCAAGGTAACGACGAGGCGTTCAGGTTAATAATGCCGAGCCGTGTTTCAAGGTAACGACGAGGCGTTTTTTCTAAGAAGGTTGCCGAGCCGTGTTTCAGAGTAACGACGAGGCGTTTTTCTAAGAGAGTTGCCGAGCCTTTTCGCGTTAGCGATAACGACGAGGTGTTCTTATGAAATTGTCGAGCCGTATCGACAAAGCATGGTTCGGTTCACACAGCTTGATGAGATATTCTTAGATAACCATAGCTGTGTCATTGGCTCGGTTTATCTGGACAGAGCGGCTGTTAGCTTTTTCTAAGGCATCTTGAGTGTTCGCGTGTATGACGGACGCGCCAAGAGGTTATGCATTCGCCGCGGACTTCACGCATCCTCATTGAACGCCTTTGCACCATCCCGAGGTCCACGCAGACTTCACGCGCTTCGGTTTTTCTATAAATAGGTGAGCTCCTTTGTTCCTTCTCATAATCTTCAGATCCATTCGTTTTCACTAAAAGGTAGCTCTCTCTTCTCTCTTCTTTTTCTCTCTAGTTTATTTATTTTCCGGCTAGGGTTCCGAGGTCTCCGCCGCCTCAGATCTTTTCCCGATGAAAGTTGGCCGCATAGAATTGTATTTTCCGTTCCAGCTGTAAATCATGTCGAACCATTCCAACGATTCATTAGATTCACTCTTTAACTACGAGCCGAGTCTTGTAGACGCCGAGGCGAAAGGTGTAACAGGATCCTCCGAGGCGTCTATCTTGCCGAGCCCCTCCAACCGTTCATCCGAAAGCGACGAGGCGTCGAATTTCTCAAGTCCGTCAGGCGCTCGCTCTCCAGATAACGAGCCGTCGGTTTTGACGAGCCACCCTCAGGGTCCCGCTCACGACGAAGATGTTAATCATGCCGCAGTGAAAGCCAAGGAGGAAGCGTTTCTCTTTGATCTGTTCGAGGCGAAGCTTGAATTAGAACGTCTCATGGCGTCCCGAGGTGCTTCTTCATCTGGGCGAGGGAAGCAAAAATGAGTGAAAAGACAAAAACCTGACCCGCCCGGCTCTACGCTCTCCTCCCCTGACTCACTCGAGGCGTTGAGACGTCGTTTTGGGATATCTGAGGCAGTAGAATTCGTCCTTCCAGAAAAGAATTATCGAGCCGACAAACCCCTTGAGAATCACTTTACTCTGTACAAGGCGTTCTTTGAGCTTTGTTTTCTTTGGTTCCCGATCCCCGGCGTTATCCTTGAGTACCTCTGGAAACATGGGATCTCAATCGGGCAGATCATGTCGAGGGGTCTGCGACACATGATCGGTATTCTGGTTCGAAGCTTTGAATGCGGGCTCGATATTGAACTGAATCACCTGCTAAACTTGTTGGAGATCAGAAAAGCTCCAAAGGGAGACAGATTTTACATCTCCAACAAGTCCAACCGCCGGATCATAGGTGGTTTTCCAAGCAAGGATCAGTTTTGGACCGAGCGCTTCTTCTATGTCTTGGTGAACAAGGCGTCAGTCGGCGAGGATTACGTTCAAAAAACCAAGACAGCTTGGGGACCACTTGGTAGCCGATCCGAAGCTTTGCCTCGGCTCGAAACTGTTATCGTATAATCTTCCCTTATTGAGCTGTTTGCTTTCGTGTTGTTTTTGCAGTTCGGAACATTCTTCCCCCAATTCCCGACGACCTCTTTGTTGTCCGAGATTCTCTTGCGGCTCGGAGAGTTAATTGGAGGAAGCATTTTACATTCGAGAGAGGTGTTCTTTGAGCTTTACTCTGTATAAGGTGTTCTTTGAGCTTTGTTTTCTCTGGTTCCCGATCCCCGACGTTATCCTTGAGTACCTCTGGAAACATGGGATCTCAATCGTGCAGATCATGTCGAGGGGTCTGCGACACATGATCGGTATTCTAGTTCGAAGCTTTGAATGCGGGCTCGATATTGAACTGAATCATCTGCTAAACTTGTTGGAGATCAGAAAAGCTCCGAAGGGAGACAGATTTTACATCTCCAACAAGTCCAACCGCCGGATCATAGGTGGTTTTCCAAACAAGGATCAGTTTTGGACCGAGCGCTTCTTCTATGTCTTGGTGAACGAGGCGTCAGTCGGCGAGGATTACGTTAAAAAAACCAAAACCGCTTGGGGACCACTTGGTAGCCGATCCGAAGCTTTGCCTCGGCTCGGAACTGTTATCGTATAATCTTCCCTTACTGAGCTGATTGCTTTCGTGTTGTTTTTGCAGTTCGGAACATTCTTCCCCCAATTCCCGAGGACCTCTTTGTTGTCCAAGATTCTCTTGCGGCTTGGAGAGTTAATTGGAGGAAGCATTTTACATTCGAGAGAGTGGAAAGAGTGCGAGCCATTCTTGCCGGAGCTCTTCGTCTTTAAATTCCTCACAAGACACAAGGGAGAAAATGGTGATCATTACTCTTAAAAATAAGAAGAGGTGTGAAGAAGAAGAAGCTGCGAGACGAGCCGCTGAGGCGGCTCAAACGGAGGCCGAGGCTGTTCCTCAAGATGTTCCGCCGAGCCGTGATGGTGAGGGCGCGTCCCGAGCTGTGGGGGCGAACGTTGCCGAGGCGAACGAGAAAGAAGCGGCGCCCGAGGTGGAACCGGGTGAAATCACTCCCGAGGCGCCCAAAGACGACTCCGCGGCGCGGAGTAAAACTCCTTCCAACTCTGCCATTTTGGCTCTTCCGAAGTCGTCGAGGCCCCCGGCTTCGCAGCTTTAGAAGCACGATTCCGGCCGAAAACGTTCGGCCGCTGATAAGGGGAAAAGCGTGGCTGTTCAGAAAGACGAGCCGCCTAAGAAGAAGCGCAAACCGGCGTCTGGAGATCCCGCTTCGCGCAAATTGGTCGTCGATGACCCAGACGCCTCGGCCGTGATGTTCGCGCGTGTTAATAATGCAAACACGCGTCTTCCGCCCCCTGAGAAGCTTAGGAGGCTGAGGTCCTACGGCGCAATGGCGCAGCGCGGCACCAAGGTCTGTTACCTTTTTCTTGGTTGTATACAATTTTGACTAAGTGCCTATACGCGTTTTCTTCCATAGTTCGTGGAGGCTATCAACGAGCTAATGGCTGAGTACGAATCCAATTTGGCTAAGGTCGAGCGTCGCCCGGAGGAGGCTCGAAGTGAAACTGCGGCTGCAAAGGGGAAGCTGGACGAGGCAACGGTCAGGATCAAGAGGCTGGAGGAGGAGAAGATAGTCCTCCGTGCTAACGTCGACAAGGTATCGTCCGTGGTCACTCGTCTCGAAGGGGCTAGGAGAGCTAAGAGTGCCAAGGTGGCGCTGTTGAAGAGGCGTATCGAGGCCAAGGATGCTTTGTTTGACGCCAAGGTCAAGCGCGCGAAGAAAGAGGCGAGGCGCAAATTGACCGCCCGACAGCTCGAGAAGGCCCAGAGTGACGAGAACGAGTTGGGGCAAATCAAGAGCAACCTTGCTATGATCGACGAGCTGCGGAAGCCCGACAGCTCGACTTTGGACGCCGAAGAGGCAAAGTTAAAGAATTGGGAGAGTGAGTACGTCGACGACGAGGCGTACGAGCGCATCGCATCCGAGATCCAAGGCGAGCTGGTCTTTTCTCCTGTATCACCGGATTCTGTCGACACCTGCTTGGGTAACGAGCCGATCGAAGAAACAGCGGCTAATCTGGGCGTCGAGGATCCGACCGGATCGAACACGGGTACGCCGGCTCTTACGAACCTCCTTGTCGAGCGGGAGACGCGATCTGCTGCTTGACTCTTCTGTTTTCTCCCTTGGTTTTCTTTTCTGTTCTCCTTTTTGTGCTAAGTGTCTGGATGGCTTTATCCGTTTTTCAGACTCGTATGTATTTTTGCGGTTTGGCGCTTGGATTGATTTTTAGACTGATGACATGATTTTGCTATAGTTATATCTGCCTTCTTTGTTCTGTCTTAGCGATATTGAGGATTTATGTTTATCGTTTCGTGACAACTCTGTTGTATGGTGAATGTCTTTGTCCCTGAGCCGTTAGAATAGTTTGGTCGGGACAGGCTATCTTATATTCAATAGGCTTTGGTTAAGTTGAAAAGTCTCGAGCTCAGGGTTGTCTCTTTAAAGAGATTGTCGTTCTTTTGTGCCTTGGACCGTAAGTGCCGAGGCGTCTGAGTTAAGAAAGAGATAGTGCGAGGGCAATTTAGGTCGGATTTAATTTTGGCTGTTTTGAGGCGCTAAGTTTGAAACTCTTGTTGCCGAGGTCCATGTCCTGAGACGATATCAAAGTTTGATCGTAGATCGGCGTTCCCAAGGGGGTGAATGTGTTTAGCCGGGTTGTAAGAGTTCGTTCCGGTTTTTAGAGAAAGCGATGTAGTCTCGACTTATAATCTCGTGTGCGATGACGAACCGTGGTGACCGATACGTTTTTGGTCTTAAATTTGTATAGCGCACTTGATTTTAATCCATAGAGGATGTAACTTGCACCCTCGTCTTAGGAAAGGTGGTTAAAAGTCCATTTAGAGAACTTTGTGACTTTTGCCTCACTGTGGCCAGCAACGAGGCGAGGTGTTTGGAGACTTAGTTTGCCGAAGTGAATACAAGGACAAGTAAAAGTCCGAGGGGATTAAGTCATGATAACTTGTCGAAGTGATGATATCTCGTCGAAGCGACAATGAACGAATAAGAATTACGAGGTGAACATGAAATAAGTAGCTGATTTAAAACGAACAGAAAATTGGCCGAAGTGGCAATGTTCCTTTAGACGGTTTACGAGCAAAAATGGTAGAGTTAAATGAAGGTATGTGTATACGTACCCACTCCCCCCCCCCCTTTTTAGGAGGGGGAACAGCTGAACCCGTCCGAGGACGGGCTACCTACGTACCCTTTGCAGGGATCAAGCCGTCCCGTAGTTCATGCTGACCGTGTTGTAGACTTAGTTAATAGTTTTTCAGGTGCATTGCATTCCACGAACTTGGAATTGCTTCGTCAGCTACCGTCGCAAGTTCGTAGACTTCTGGGCGAACAACTTTTGTAATCAAGGACCTTCCCAATTTACTCTGAGCTTTCCTGCATTCTTCTCGGCAGTTTTTTGGAAAACTTTTCGAAGGGCGAGTTCTCCTTCTTTAAATCTTCGACTGCGGACAGTTTTGTTGTAGTATCTCGCCGTTACTTGTTGGTAGTTCTGGATTCGGATTAGAGCCTAGTCGCCCCTTTCGTTGACCAAATCATGTTCGTCCAGCATCATTAAGTGATTCAAGCCCTCTTGTCCCGGCAGAAGTCTTCGTCGAATACCTGGGAAATCCACCTCGGGGGGAATTACGCATTCCGCTCCATAGACTAGAGCGAATGGAGTTTCTCCGGTGGCTCGGCGCGGAGTTGTCCGATGCGACCAAAGGACTCCTTCGAGCTCGTCTGCCCATCGTCCTTTGTTGGTGTCGAGCCTTTTTTTCAGACCGTCTAGGATCGCCTTGTTGGCTGCTTCGGCTTGTCTGTTCCCTTGAAGATATCTTGGCGTAGATTTGCTCAAACGGATTTTCTATTTCTCGCAAAAAGCTTCAAAACGCGTTGAGATGAACTGGGATCCGTTATCGGTAACTATCTCGTAGGGGACCCCATGTCTGCAGATGATATTTTTCCAGACGAAGTGTTCGACTTGAGCATCCTTTATGCTCGCGTAGGAATCGGCCTCGACCCACTTAGAAAAATAATCTGTGAGGACGAGAAGAAAGCGCATCTGCTTCGATCGATGTAGAGGTCCGACTATATCCATCGACCGTCTCATGAAAGGATAAGGTGACGAGATCGATGACAGCAGCTCGGTAGGTTGGTGAATTGTTGGTGCGTGACGTTGACACTTCTCGCACTTCGCCGTAAACGTTTCGCAGTCCTTGACCATCGTAGGCCATAAGTAACCGTGCCGTTTTATCTTGATCGCGAGCGACCATCCGCTAGAATGGTTTCCGCACGCGTCACTGTTCACTTCGTGCATGATCTTTCTTGCCTCCGGTCCTTCGACGCATGTCATGAGCGGTCCTGAAAATCTCCATTTAAACACCCCGCCGTCGATGAGGACATATCGCGCGGCCTGGGCTTTTAATTTGCGGGCTTCCCACTTGTCGGTTGGTACTTCTCCGTCGACGATATATACTTGGATGGCTCCGAGCCATTCTTTGTCGCAGCCGTACTCCAGCTCGGCTGGTGAGGCGTCTTCATCTATAGCGATCGCTTCGTCACTGTCTGGTTCTTGCTCGGGAGGATTTATCAGCTGAACTCCTTCTATCTCTTCGATGCTAGGACGTTCGATGAATTCGACTGGGATTGTCCGTCGGAGATCCGGGTCTGAAGTCGAAGCAAGTGCTGCCAAGGAGTCAGCCGAGGTGTTTTCACCTCGAGGTATTCGTGTGAGTTTGAACTCGTCGAACTTTTGTACTAACTCTAGGACCATCTTGAGGTAAGCTCCCATTCATCCGTCCTTCGCCTCGTATTGTCCGTTGAATTGACATGCTACTAGCTATGAATCGCAAAAGGTTCTTATCTTTCGAACTCCGATTCCCTGCGCTAGTCGTATACCGGCGATCAGCGCTTCGTATTTTGCTTCGTTGTTCGAGGCGTGGAAGTTCAGGCGGAAAGACTGCTCCAATATTTCTCCAGTGGGAGAGGTGAGACGGATTCCTATTCCCGAGCTGTGTTTAGACGACGAGCCGTCGACGTGCAGCATCCATACTTCGTCTGGGGTTGGCTCGTTCGTCGCCTCGGCCGGAAGTTCGATGAGAAAATCTGCGAGCACCTGTGATTTTGCAGACGACCTGTTCCGATACTCGATGTCGTACTCGCTCAATTTTATGGCCCATTTGGTGAGCCGCCTGGGTTGGCTCGGGCTGTGCAGGATTGAGCGCAGCGGAAGTGTTGCGAGCACAACAATCAAATGTGATTGAAAATATGGACGCAGGTTGCGAGCCGAGACTACAACGGCTAAGGCGACTTTCTCGATCTGGGAGTAACGGGTCTCAGCGTCGGTAAGTGTCTGGCTGACGTAGAAAATGGGTTTTTGCTCGGATCGCTCTTCTCTTATAAGCACCCCACTCACAGCTGTAGCAGATACGGCGATTTAGAGGAAGAGAGGTTCTCCTTCAACTGGTTTTTCCAAGATCGGCGGGCTTGCCAGATAACTCTTCGATTCATGGAAAGCTGCTTCGCATCGCTCGTCCCACTCGAATTTCTTATTTCCCCGAAGGGTGTCGTAGAAAGTCAGGCACTTGTCGGTGGAACGGGAGATGAACCTATTTAGCGCAGCGACCCTTCCTGTGAGCCTTTGCACTTCTCGCTTTGTCCTTGGAGAGGGCATCTCGATTAATGCCTTGATATGTTTGGGATTCGCTTCAATGCCTCAGTGAGTTACTACATAGCCGAGAAACTGATATGTTCATAATTTGCATCATTTAGGTTGCTTAATTCATTCTAAATCATGTTTTATTCCATGCATTTTAGGTCCTTAGGGTTGGTTTTAGAACTTAGGAGATGCATTAGGTCCCAATGAGTCTTTGCATGTTTTGAGTGTTTATCAGGTGTATTTGGAGCTGAAAAGATGGATCCAGGAGGTGGAATGGTGATCAAAGCTTGAAAAAGGGTGAAATGGGGTCTTTGGAGGTTATCGGCCATTCTCGCGGACCAGGAAGGTTTTTATCGGCCATATTCATGTACCGCGGGTAGACTCTATCGGCCAAAACACGTACCGCGAGTGAATTGTATCGGCCAAAATCTCCGGGTGCAGACACGTTTCCGAAATCGCCTGTCCGGGGAACCTTCCGGTCCGATTCAGATGTCGGGTGCTTCATAGAAGTTGGAGAGGATTGGATCACGGTTTCATAGCAAGTAAGATCGTGTAATTCGGACGCGTGAGCAGAGAGTTAAGCTCGTCGGAAGAAACCCCAGTCTCGCTGCTGTTTTGGACCGAGCCGATGAGCTCTGAAGAATGCGAAGGACGGTGCACTTTCAGGCCGATTCAGTTTCCGGGGCCTTCATTAGAATCAGATACATTTGAGTCTTCTTTCCAGAACGTCCAAGATCATTCAATTCGGATCTATGAGCAGGAAGATACGGTTTCCGGAATGGACACATGTCTAGACGCCTCTCTCTGTTCGTGTAAATGCACTGCAAAGACGTGCCCTCCAGGAAGCCTTCCACTTCCCAAGCACCAAAGCTTCCTTCACCAAAGTTGAAGAAGAAGAGGATTAAGCCGCAGCAAGACTCGCAAATCACTCCTACATGGGCATGCGGCTAAGACAAGACGATCTAAGCCTCACAGGACAGGTTCTTCATCTACTGCGACTTGGGCATGCTACCTGGCACATATTGGACTAACCCGCAGTAATTCCCACTTTATCCATTAAAGCCGAGTCAGGACCCGGTTTGTTCCGGGCTGACCCGGTTCGTTTTTAGAGAAGTATAAATACTTTTTAGGGTTTTTTTTTAGGGAACTAAGCTTTATTCCCTTTGTCTCTTGCCTCTTTTGTGAAAAAGACTCCACCAAGAAGAGAAATATCGATTTTTGGGCTTTTAATCAAGAGAGTTTAAGAGATCTTTGAGTTTAAAAGCTGCTTTCATCTTAATCTATCATCTCCATCTCCATTTCTCATCATTAATCATGCCAATCTTCTCAACTTGCAAATTTTTAAGAGAGATTAGTATGATTAGGGAGTAGTTACCTTAATGAGGTTCTAGATGTGTAGGTTAGGGTGCTAAAGTGTTAGATTAGGAGTGCTTAGGGCTAGATTCATTGATTCACACTCTAAACAGCTGTTCTCTATGCTAGATCCTTGCATATCACTTGAGATCTAGATTCTGGGAATTTCATGCACCAAAAGTGTTTGATGAAATTCCTGAATGAGCTGTATTAGAGGTTTAAGCATTTTCTGCATGATGATGTATTGTTATTTGCTTGAATAATCATTAAGGACTGTTTATTAATGCATATTGATTCATATTTCACAAATGGGAATTTGGTTTGAAAATGGATTAGTATAGGGGTTAATACCTTCATGAGAGGATTAACCTAGATTAGAGTTCTTAATCATTTGGATCATGTCTCATCATTGTCATTAGCATTTCTAGTTTAGCACCAAAGCACCCTAACCAACTATCACGTCTAGAATCTCATGCCTCCATCATATCATAGTCACATCATTTGTCATTGTTTAGTTCTTGTTTAATCATTTCATTAGTCTTTAATCCTGTTTAAGTTTGTAGTTGTCTTTAGATAATCAAAACCACTCTTGTTTGCTTGAATTAAGAACTTGATCACTTAGTTTAGTGTCTAACACCACATCTGGATTGATAAACCTCTTTGTGCTACTTTGACAAGGGGATTGATAGCCCTGAGACCTTAAAAAGTCTTGTCTATCAATTGACGCCGTTGCCAAATTGTGGTTTGTTTAGCATTAAGCTCTGATCTGTTCTTGAGATCAAGTTCTTACTTTCTTGTTTTTACTGATTCCTTTCAAGTTCTGTTTGTGATTTCAGGTGTATGAACACCAGGTCTAGATCAAGAAGCTGTGGTCCTCCTTTCCCTCTCAACGACAACATCAACCTTTTGGTACCAAGGAGGAGAAGGGACAGACGTGGTAGACAGATTGATCAGACTGAGATGGCAGAACAAGGAGATCATGTGGTAGATATAGAACAACCTGTTCAGGAGCAACAGGCTCAGGGTAATGGAGCTGGTAATGGAGTTGGTCAAGGGCTTCATCAGGGTAATGTTCATCAGGAACAGGTGCACCATCAACAAGCTTATGTCCACCAGGGACAAGCTCAAGCTCATCAACAAGGCATCAGGCCAATGTTCAGCAAAGACAACAAGTGCACCACCAACCCCACCCTTTCCAACAACAGCAAAGAAGATATGAGCAACCCCAAGTCTATGTTGGAGAGAATGACAGGGCCAATGCTCATCAGTATGGAGCTGGTATTCAGGCACCACCTGTGCAAAACAACAACTTTGAAGTGAAAGCATCATTGCTGAATATGGTCCAGAACTCAAAGTTCCATGGGTTAGCAATGGAAGACCCCCTGGAACACTTGGATCAGTTTGATAAGGTGTGTGATCTGACAAAGATAAATGGAGTTTCAGAAGACAGCTTCAAGCTAAGACTATTCCCATTCAGTCTTGGTGACAAAGCTCATCAATGGGAGAAGAATCTTCCAAGAGGCTCCATTCAAACCTGGGAGCAATGCAAGCAAGCCTTCTTATCTAAGTTCTTCTCCACCTCAAGAACTGCAAAACTGAGGAACCAAATCTCTAGCTTCACTCAGCACAGCAATGAGAGTTTTGGTGAAGCATATGAGAGATTCAGGAGCTACAAAAACCAATGCCCACACCATGGGTTTAGTGAGGCTTCTCTTCTCAGCACACTTTATAGAGGAGCTCTTCCCAGGATTAGAAACCAGCTGGACACTGCTTCCAATGGGAACTTTCTGGGTAAAGAGATACATGCTGCTTTAGAGCTAGTGGAGAACTTGGCAGTGAGCAATGATGCTTATGGTGAAGACTATGACAGATCAAATAGGTCTGAAGGTTCAAGCTCAGAACAGAGGCTCACCAGAGAAGTTAAGGAGTTGAGAAGTGAATTAGACAAGTTGAAGTTGGTAACTCACAAGCCAATGCATTTTGTTGGAGAGTATGAGGAACCATCTCAAATCTTTGAGAACATAAGTGAAGAGGGTCTCACCCAAGAGGAAATTAACTACATTGGGAATCAGAGGTTCCAGAGATATCAGTATGGTAATGCCAATCCAAACCTTTCTTACAGGAACACCAATGTAGCTAACCCACAAGACCAGGTGTATCCGAATTCTCAAGCTCCACAGAACTTTGTTCCCAAGAACAACTTTCAAGGATCTTTTCAACCAAAGAATCAGTTTGTTCAGAATCAAGGTTTTGGTCAGCAACAGCAACCATTTCAGGGTCCTAGTTTCAGTACACAGCAACAAAAGGCACCACCAGGGTTTGGTCCTCCACAGTTCCAACAGCAAGCGCCGGTTCAACAACAGCCACAGATGGGTACAGATATGGTTCGTATTCTGCAACAACTACTTCAGGGTCAACAGATCTTTGCAAGCCAGAATGCAGCCATGCAACAGGAAATCAAGGAACTGAAGCAAAACCAGGCATCAAGCTCAAAGAACCAAGGTCACCTACCTGGAAAACCAGAACCCAACCCCAAGGAATATGCCAAAGCCATTACACTGAGGAGTGGAAAGGAGTTACCTGGTATTGAGAACAACAATGTGATCATTGAGGACAATGATCAAACTGAGGGGGAGGCAGCCTTAAAGGATGATCAAGTTGCTGAGAAACCAAGGAAAGAAAAGGGTAAAGAGGTAGCAAAGGAACTAGAACCAGAAAAAGTATATGTGCCACCACCTCCATACCAACCTAAGCTCCCATTTCCAGGGAGATTCAAGAAGCAACTAGTGGACAAGGCAAGAACTGTATTTGAGAAGGCACTCAAGGAGACACCACTCACAATGCCTCTCATTGATGCATTCTTAATGATGCCAAAGATGGGGAAGTTCTTGAAGGATGCCATTCTGAACAAGACTAAAGAACTTCAAGGCATGGTGGTACTAAGCCATGAATGCAGTGCTATCATTCAGAAGAAGTCCATACCAAGAAAGTTAAATGATCCAGGGAGTTTCACACTCCCTTGTGCCATTGGACCTCTTCTATTCTCTGGATGTATTTGTGATCTAGGAGCATCAGTCAGCTTGATGCCATTCTCCATAGCAAAGAAGCTGGGCTTTAGAGTTTTCAAACCTGCAAGGATTTCTCTTATCCTTGCAGATAGATCAGTTAGATTGCCTGTTGGTATGTTGGAAGATCTACCTGTTAAGATTGGTGGTTTTGAGGTTCCAACAGATTTTGTTGTGCTGGAAATGGATGAGGAACCAGTAGATCCTCTTATCTTGGGCAGGCCATTCTTAGCAACTGCAGGAGCTATTATTGATGTGAGAGGTGGGATAATAGAGCTTCAACTTGGGTCTGAAAAGCTCAAGTTTGATGTGAATGAGATGATGAAGAAACCCACCATTGAAGGTCAATGTTTCTATGTGGAGACAATGGATCAGTTGGCTGATGAGTTGCTTGAGGAGCTGAACACTGAGGATCCTCTTCAAGCTGCTCTAACTCAAGAACAAGGAGACAATGGGCTCTTAGCTGAAGCAAGTGAAGGGTTCAAGTTGTATTTGGACAATGCTAGAGAGCTGGGTCCTGAGACAAGGTTTTTGGAGCTGGAACCAAGTGGATCTGAAGTTTTTGCTATCAAAGGATCAAACACCAGCCAAAGTAGCTTGGACCAAGATTGGAATGAGGCTGATGCACCCCCTGTTGAGCTCAAGCCTCTACCAACAGGGCTCAGGTATGCTTTCTTGCGCTTAAACTCCACATATCCTGTCATCATCAATGATAGCCTATTAGAGGATCAAGAAAATGCATTGCTTAGTGAAATAAGAAAGTTCAGGAGAGCCATAGGGTATTCTTTGGCTGATATTAGAGGGATCTCTCCTGACATTTGCACCCACAGGATCCACCTAGAGGACCAATCTATGTCCTCTATTGAGCATCAACGACGACTTAACCCCAACCTTAAGGAAGTGGTTAAGAAGGAGATACTAAAACTTCTTGAGGCAGGGATAATTTACCCAATCTCTGACTCAATATGGGTGTCTCCTGTTCATGTTGTGCCCAAGAAGGGTGGGATCACAGTGGTTAAAAACGAGAAGGATGAGCTTATAGCTACTAGAACTGTCACAGGACACAGAATGTGTATAGACTATAGAAAGCTCAATGCAGCCTCTAGGAAGGATCATTTTCCTTTACCTTCCATTGATCAGATGTTAGAGAGGCTTGCAAACCACCCCTTCTTTTGTTTTCTCGATGGGTACTCGGGGTTCTTCCAAATTCCCATAGATCCCCGGGATCAAGAGAAAACAACATTCACATGCCCTTATGGCACATTTGCATATAGGCGAATGCCTTTCGGTTTATGTAATGCACCGGACACTTTTCAAAGATGCATGATGCACATTTTCTCTGACATTATTGAAGAGAAAGTTTAGGTGTTCATGGATGAATTTAGTGTCTATGGCTCCTCCTTCTCGGATTGTCTCTCTAATTTGTCATAGGTCTTGGAGAGATGTGAGCCGCACAACTTGGTGTTGAACTGGGAGAAGTGTCACTTCATGGTGCAGGAAGGAATAGTTCTTGGGCACAAGATATCTGAGAAGGGTATTGAGGTTGACAGAGCAAAGGCAGAAGTAATGGTGAACCTGCAAACCCCCACTTCAGTCAAAGGGATAAGGAGTTTCCTTGGGCATGCAGGGTTTTACAGAAGATTTATCAAAGACTTCTCAAGAATTGCCAGGCCCTTGACAAGGCTGTTGTGTAAAGAAGTGGATTTCATCTTTGATGCTGAATGTGAAGAAGCCTTCAAGTTGATCAAGGAGGCATTGGTTAGTGCACCAATAGTTCAGGCACCAGACTGGTCCCTTCCTTTTGAGGTCATGACAGATGCATCTGATTTTGCTGTTGGAGCAGTGCCTGGGCAAAAGAAAGACAAGAAGCTACATGTCATCTACTATGCCAGTAGAACACTTGACTCTGGACAAGAGAAGTATGCTACTACTGAGAAGGAAATGCTGGCAATAGTCTTTGCCTTTGATAAATTCAGAAGCTACCTGGTGGGATCAAAAGTCATTGTATTTACTGATCATGCAGCCCTCAGGTATCTGATGACCAAGAAAGATGCCAAGCCAAGATTGTTAAGATGGGTTCTTCTACTTCAGGAATTTGATATGGAATTACAAGACAAAAAGGGTATAGAGAATGGAGCTGCAGACCATCTCTCCAGGCTGAGGATTGATTCTGAAGTGCCTCTCAATGATAGCTTACCTGAAGAGTCTCTGATGGTGCTCCATTCTTATTTGGAGTTTGAAGAAATAGAGAGTATTCAAGAGAGGAGGATGCCTTGGTTTGCTGACATAGTGAACTATCTTGCTTGTGGAGTGGAGCCACCTGAATTAGATGCTTACAAGAGGAAGAAGTTCTTCAGAGAGGTTCAGAGATACCATTGGGATGACCCCTACCTCTATGTCCTGAACAAAGATCAGCTGTATAGAAGGTGTCTTGTTGAGGAGGAGATGCAACCTGTGTTGCAAGAGTGTCATGGTTCAGCTTTTGGGGGTCACATGGGAGCATTCAAGACTGTGGCCAAGGTTCTTCAGAGTGGGTTTTGGTGGCCTACAATGTTCAAAGATGCTCAGTTGGTGGTTTCAGCATGTGATGCCTGTCAGAGGCATGGGAACATATCAAAGAGGATTGAGATGCCTCAAAACCCCATTCTAGAAGTTGAGATCTTTGATTGCTGGGGGATTGACTTTATGGGGCCCTTCATTTCATCCTATGGGAATCAGTATATACTTGTTGCTGTGGACTATTTGTCCAAATGGGTTGAGGCCATTGCTTCCCCTACCAATGATTCCATGGTTGTAGTGAAGCTGTTCAAGAGCATTATCTTCCAAAGATTTGGAGTTCCAAGGGTTGTTATCTCTGATGGAGGATCTCATTTTGTGAACAAGACTTTGGAAGGTTTGTTGAGAAAGCATGGAGTGAAACACAAGATAGCTACTCCTTATCATCTTCAAACTAGTGGCCAAGTTGAGGTATCTAATAGACAGATCAAGGCCATTCTTGAGAGAACTGTTAGCTCAAGCAGAAAAGATTGGAGCAAAAGGCTAGATGATGCATTGTGGGCTTATAGGACTGCCTTTAAAACTCCAATTGGGACATCACCTTTCAGTCTGCTATATGGGAAGAGCTGCCACCTTCCTGTTGAGTTGGAGTACAAAGCTATGTGGGCTGTGAAGTTGCTGAACTTTGATATCAAGACAGCTCAAGAGAAAAGGGTCATGCAACTCCATGAACTTGAGGAAATTAGGCTTGAGGCTTTTGAGAGCTCAAAGATCTATAAGGAGAAGACCAAAGCTTTGCATGATCATAAGATTTTGAAAAGGGAGTTCAAGGTTGGTGATTTGGTGTTGCTGTTCAACTCTAGACTTAAGTTGTTTCCAGGAAAACTTAAGTCTAGATGGTCTGGTCCCTTTAAAGTTCTTGAAGTCATGCCATATGGAGCTGTTGTCTTGGAAGGAAAGAATAGTCAAGAGTTTGTGGTAAATGGCCAAAGGATCAAGCACTATTTGGTTTCACAAAGGAAGGAGGAAGCTACATCAGTTCCCCTTCTTGATCCACCACCACCCTGTTAAACAGGTTTCCAAAGTCAAACTTAGAGACTTTAAACAAAGTGCTCTTGGGAGACACCCCAAGCTTATCTTTGTACATAGTTCTTTTGATTTCTTCTCTTTTGTTTTATGTTTTAGAACTTTTTGATGGGTTTTGTGAGTTGGTCTCAGGTTCTATGTGATTTTTGGAGGACATAGCTCAGTGATGAATGGAATGGAGCATGTGAGAGGGCTGGGGGAAGTGTTTAAGGACTGAAAAACTTGGAGAACGCCTCAGTGCCACCTAGGTGTGCGGTTTGGATCAAGAAGAGCCTAGGCCGCAGCAGGGCTCGCAATTTACTCCGGCCTGGGCGTGCTACCTAGTGAAAGAGGTCCAGGCCGCAGAAAGAAGAACAACAGGCCAAGAGTTCTAAGTCACAAACTCTGCTACCTGGTGCTGCGGCCTAGAAACAAGAGAAGCCAACCCGCACATCCATTCGCAAAACACTCCGGCTTAGGCGTGCTAGCTGGGCACAATGGAACTAGGCCGCAGCAAAAGAGGAATGGCCGAGTTGTCTAAGTCACAAAGTCTGCGGCCTGGTCGTGCTACATGGGAACAGAGGAAGCCAAGTCGCACATACACTCTCAATTTACTCCAAGTTGGGCGTGATAGCTGGGAATATGAAGACCAAGCCGCAGCAAAAAGAGGAACGGCCAGAACGTCTAAGTAACAAACCCTGCGGCTTAGGTGTGCTACCTGGGAACAAAGAAGACCAACCCGCACATCCATTCGAAATTTACTCCAAGTTGGTCATGCTACCTGGTGGAAGAGGTCCAAGCCGCAGCAAAAAGAAGAACGGCCAAAGTTGTTAAGTCCAGAAACCTGCGGCGTGGTCGTGCTACCTGGAAACAAAGGAACCTAACTCGCAGCCCAACTCTCAATTTACTCCAAGTTGGTCGTGCTACCTGGTGAAAGAGGTCCAAGCCGCAGCAAAACGAGGAATGGCCGAGATATCTTAAGTCCAAAAATGTGCGAGTTAGACGTGCTACCTGGGAAGCATGAAGGTCAAGTCGCACAGAAGGTCGCAATTTACTCCAACTTTGTCGTGCTAGCTGGGCATAAGGGAATTAGGTCGCAGCAGGGAAAAGAAAGGGCTAAAGTGTCTAAGTCCTAAACCCTGCGCCTTAGTCATGCTACCTGGGAACAAAAGAAACCAAGCCGCACACATGTCCGCAAATCACTCCGACTTGGTCATGCTAGCTGGTTGCAATGGGTTCCAGGTAGCAGCTAAAAAAAAATAATAAAACCGAGCTGAAGGATTTCACTGCGACTTGGTCATGCGGGGTAGGCACAGAAGATCCCAGGTAGCACAAAAATATTTCCGGCTCTGCACCGAGACGGTCATACGGCTCGATCCCGACGGTTCCCGGACGCACAAAAGAGAGAAAGGAGGCCGGTCATTGAGAAAAGGGCGGGTCAAAGCCTTGACTGGTCAAAATAGATCTATTGACCACCAGTCCAAAGGCTTGACCCTGTCCCACACTCTCTCTTCCTCACAACAAACCCGAGTTTGCAACTCTTTCTCTCATTTCTCTCCATTGTTTTCATCATATCTCTCTCATTTCTCCACCAAATTTGTTGACTCAAAGTGCTCTGAGCTCGTTTTTGAGTTGTTAACATCATTCTGATTGCATTTCGAACTCGTTGCATCTTAATCCCAAGGTATTTCACTCTGTTAAAATTCACCTTTTTCCATGTTCTTCAATGGTGATTTATAAGCTTCAAAGTGTGGAATCGATTTTGATAGGTTGTTTTAGACCTTGGGATTATTTTTATAAATGCTAGGGTGCTAGATAGTCTTGGAAAACAGAGCACTTTGTTGGTAATTCCTTGTTCTTGAGTTTTGAAAATTGTTGCAAGTAATTCATGAAAAAAAATCAATTTTTTTTTTTAGAAAAGGAGATGAATTTGGTTTCTTGCTGAGTCTTTGCTTTGCACTCTTGCTTTTGTATTGCTATGAACTTATTAAATTGATTCTTGGCTAGAGAAACTGTTCATGTGGTTTAAATCGATTCTTGCAACAAATTTTTTTTTC
>NW_006256756.1:12875200-12912247 GCF_000478725.1 Eutrema salsugineum | reverse complement strand
GGAGAATTTTGTGAAGCTTGTTCTTGTACTAACATTGTTTTTGAGAAGCTCTTGGCAGATGACTGAAAGAACAAACTCTCTGGCCAAGAAGAAGGCCACTGCACCGAAAGGCAAAGGTTTGGTCTCAGGGTCTTCAAAGCCAAGAGAAAAAGGTCAAGGTGCAAAGACTACCACAAAGCAAGGGAAGTGTGATCCAGCGCCAAAAAGGACAAGACCTGAAGGAAAAGCTTTGGTGGTTGCTTCTGGTTCCAAGAAGAAGGGGAAACAATTGGCTGTGGTATCTGAGAGTGAACATACTGAAAGTGACTCAAGCAGCTCAGCTGGTGGTTCCCAAGGCACCATTGAAGAGGGATCAAAGAAGTTCAAGAAAACTGAACCAGAAACACTTGATTATCTGGCTAAGTTTCAACAGATAGAGATCCAGAAAGGGAGATTCCCTGATTTTGACTTTCTGAAGAAGATTGGCATCTATGAAGATGTCAAGACTTTGCTTGGAAACATGGGTGTTGAGTCACTTTTGGAGAAATGAGAGATCGCTTATGAACAGGAGTCTCAAGAGTTCTTAGCTTCCTTTGAAGCTTTCATTTACTACCCAAGAGATTCAAGAATCATTCAAGGAGATGGGCTTGGACATGTGGAGTTTACTGTGAAAGGGAAGGAGTATTCAGTGTCATTCAGAGAATTGAATGAGATTTTTGGGTTTTCATCACCTAGAAATGAACTTCTCTCCAACTAGGTCAATCTCAGAAAAGATGAGATCCAACTTCTATGGAGATCAATTGCTTCTGGGAAGTACACAGCTGGAACAGCAAAGTCCTCTTGGATAAGGAATCCAGTTCTGAGATATGTACACAAGATTCTCTCTCACAGCTTCTACTTCAAGATTGATGTTGGAAGAGTTCACAAAGGAGATCTGATGCTTCTTGGTGTAGGGCTGAGACCGCTGATGACAACACATGAAGATGGGGAACCCTATGAAGGGTATGAATACCCACTTTGCCTTGCCTCTCAATTAGCAAGGTCTTTGATGTTCTACAAAAAGTGCATGTGGGGTTCTACAAAGTAAGATGCAAAGCTGGCCCATGGATGGGTGGTAACAAAGATCTTGAAAGCCATGGGGTACAGATTCAAGGAGAACAAGGCAGAGTTTGATTTGATTAATGAAGCTCTTTTGTGTAAGATTGGCTTCCTCCAAGGAAGAGTGGGTACCAAGGTAGTATACAACTTCAAGACACTCATCAGTGAGCCAGCCCAAGTTCTCCTGCCCAATCCCTCCATCACCACAGTCCAAGTTAAGAGGAACATTTACTTCTTCTTGCTGAAGGAAGAGCTGTACAATGTCCAAACTGATCCACCAATCCTCACATACAAGCAAGCTTGCAGAGAAGAAGCCTCCAAGGGAAAGAAAGCAACCGCTGAAGATGCTACCACAAGTGCAGCTGGTGCTCAAGATGCTGATCTGCCTCCACCTCAAAAACGTTTTGGTGGAAACAGATACCACTTTGATGATTACAACTGGGAGGAACCAGGCACTTCAGGGTTCAGAGCTCAACAAAAGATTGGTATTCTCCAACAATGGTGCAAGTACCAAGACAAAACCATCCACAAGATGGCCAAATGCATCAAAGAGATGAAGAAGAGGATCAAGAAGCTTGAAAAGCCTTGCAAAGGTGGGGCTCCAGCACCGGTTTCACCAAGGAACAGAGAGGAAGTTGGAGAGAGTTCCATGAACTGCACAGCCCTAGTCACATATGGAACCACTTGGGTGGATCTTGACGACGGGTCTGATGAGGCAAGCCATCATTCTTGGGAGACACCATCCGGCCACACTTCAAACCCCTCCTACTCATTGGGGTCTGACTTCCACAGCTACTAGGTAACACTCAAAATCTTGTAAATAGCATGTAGATTTCCTTTTTCCTTTTGCATTTTACTTGTTTACTTTGTTTTAACTCCTTTCTCATGCTTTTATAACACAAGGGACTGTGTTATTTAAGTGTGGGGGAGGAGTTTCATCCTTTACTAATCAGGTTTTGTCTTTTCTTATTTTACACTTTGAGTCTTGAGTCACATTCTAGTTGCATATTCATGTAGTCTCATCTAAGTGCATAGAAAAAACCAAAAAAATGGAAAAATCTGAAACATTTTCACAAAAAAATGATCATGTAGTTGCATTCTCATTTTTAGGATTGAGTCTAGATTGCATTTGCATGTAGGTTGCATCTTGCAGGGAGTAATGATAGGTTTTCTAGAGAGTACATCACTTTGAGAACTTGAACTGAATATGCCTGTGAATCTTTTTCTGTGCTTGCAAAGTCTGAAACGATTTGAATCTGAGAAGCAAGTTTGAATTGAACTCAACTCTAATTAAGTGAAAACCCTGAACTTGACTTGAAATTATCATTTGGTGCATTGTTTGAATAAGCTTGTGGATACCAATATACATATTTGAGCTAGAATCCTGTTTTTACCATCCTCTTCCTTAGCTCAAATAGCTGAATCTGCATAATAGATCAGTTTTCCTCACCCTGAACCCATCCTTCTTTCAAGCCAATTGTTTGTGTGTGATTGAGAGGCCACCTTCGACCAAACTTAGGTTGAATGGTGAGAACTAGGGGATAGAAAAAGAAATCAGTCTTGGAGTTTTGAGTCAAAAGAAGTGAGCTCTAGTGTTTTGAAAAGAAAGAGTCTAGCCTCTAAGTGAAAAGAAAAGAAGCCAAAGAGCTCAAATGTTTTAAAAAGAAAGAAAAAAAAAGAGGTTAGAGGTTACAAAAGAAAGTGATAAAGAGCTATGGAAAGTTTGAACTCCAAGACTTTTGTATGAAAAAGAGAAGAGAGCCCCCTAGTGAGAGAAGAATGAGTGTGAAAAGTAAGCAAGTGAGGAAACTTTGAGTAGAGTGTGGGGTGGGATGAGTCTTTGCCCTTGTATGCATAGGTTGCCTTTTACCTTTAGCATTCTGCCAAAGTTTGGTCATTCATAGAGAGATCCTTTTGCTGCATTGAACCCACTCAAGGATTGATGAGATCATTCTAGTCTTATAACCTCACCCTTGCCAAACTATGTTTGTTTAAACAATGCATCATTTGATCCACTTGGTAAAAAGCTTAATGAATGTGAAAGAGTTGAGAGAGAGAAGAACTTGTGGAGATTCCTTGTTGAGTTGATATATATCTGAGTATGGCTTTGCATTGCATAATTGAGCATGAACTTGAATTCTCATTGTGATCACTTCTCTCAAAAAGGAAATGTGAACTCCCATGCATTCAACATCTTTCTCTCATTTGCTCTTTTTGCTTGAGGACAAGCAAAGGACAAGTGTGGGGGAGTTGATATGTTCATAATTTTCATCATTTAGGTTGCATAATTCATTCTAAATCATGTTTTATTCCATGCATTTTAGGTCCTTAGGGTTTGTTTTAGAAATTAGGAGATGCATTAGGTCCCAATGAGTCTTTGCATGTTTTGAGTGTTTATCAGGTGTATTTGGAGCTGAAAAGATAGATCCAGGAGGTGGAATGGTGATCAAAGCTTGAAAAAGGGTGAAATGGGGTCTTTGGAGGTTATCGGCCATTCTCGCGGACCAGGAAGGTTTTTATCGGCCATATTCATGTACCGCGGGTAGACTCTATCGGCCAAAACACGTACCGCGAGTGAATTGTATCGGCCAAAATCTCCGGGTGCAGACACGTTTCCGAAATCGCCTGTCCGGGGAACCTTCCGGTCCGATTCAGATGTCGGGTGCTTCATAGAAGCTGGAGAGAATTGGATCACGGTTTCATAGCAAGTGGTATCGTGGAATTCGAACGTGTGAGTAGAGAGTTAAGCTCGTCGGAAGGAACCCCTGTCTCGCTGCTGTTTTGGACCGAGCCGATGAGCTCTGAAGAATGCGAAGGACGGTGCACTTCCAGGCCGATTCAGTTTCCGGGGCCGTCATGAGAATCAGAGACATTTGAGTCTTCTTTCCAGAACGTCCAAGATCATTCAATTCGAATCTATGAGCAGGAAGATACGGTCTCCGGAATGGACACATGTCTAGTCGCCTCTCTCTGTTCGTGTAAATGCACTGCAAAGACGTGCCCTCCAGGAAGCCTTCCACTTCCCAAGCACCAAAGCTTCCTTCACCAAAGTTGAAGAAGAAGAGGATTAAGCCGCAGCAAGACTCGCAAATCACTCCTACATGGGCATGCGGTAAGACAAGACGATCTAAGCCTCACAAAGACAGGTTCTTCATCTACTGCGACTTGGGCATGCTACCTGGGACATACTGGACTAACCCGCAGTAATTCCCACTTTATCCATTAAAGCCGGGTCAGGACCCGGTTTGTTCCGGGCTGACCCGGTTCGTTTTTAGAGAAGTATAAATACTTTTTAGGGTTATTTTTTTAGGGAACTAAGCTTTATTCCCTTTGTCTCTTGCCTCTTTTGTGAAAAAGACTCCACCAAGAAGAGAAATATTGATTTTTGGGCTTTTAATCAAGAGAGTTTAAGAGATCTTTGAGTTTAAAAGCTGCTTTCTTCTTAATCTATCATCTCCATCTCCATTTTTCATCATTAATCATGCCAATCTTCTCAACTTGCAAAGGTTTAAGAGAGATTAGTATGATTAGTGAGTAGTTACCTCAATGAGGTTCTAGATGTGTAGGTTAGGGTGCTAAAGTGTTAGATTAGGAGTGCTTAGGGCTAGATTCATTGATTCACCTCTCTAAACAGCTGTTCTCTATGCTAGATCCTTGCATATCACTTGAGATCTAGATTCTGGGGATTTCATGCACCAAAAGTGTTTGATGAAATTTCTGAATGAGCTGTATTAGAGGTTTAAGCATTTTCTGCATGATGATGTATTGTTATTTGCTTGAATGATCATTAAGGACTGTTTATTAATGCATATTGATTCATATTTCACAAATGGGAATTTGGTTTGAAAATGGATTAGTATAGGGGTTAATACCTTCATGAGAGGATTAACCTCGATTAGAGGTCTTAATCATTTGGATCATGTCTCATCATTGTCATTAGCATTTCTAGTTTAGCACCAAAGCACCCTAACCAACTATCATGTCTAGAATCTCATGCCTCCATCATATCATATTCACATCATTTGTCATTGTTTAGTTCTTGTTTAATCATTTCATTAGTCTTTAATCCTGTTTAAGTTTGTAGTTGTCTTTAGATAATCAAAACCACTCTTGTTTGGTTGAATTAAGAACTTGATCACTTAGTTTAGTGTCTAACACCACATCTGGATTGATAAACCTCTTTGTGCTACTTTGACAAGGGGATTGATAGCCCTGAGACCTTAAAAATTCTTGTCTATCAGAAACTCTCTCGAGGTGACCGTAAATCTGCACTTCGCCGGGTTTAGTTTCATGTTGTGTTTGTTCAACTGCTCGAATCATTCTCGTAGATGCGCGATATGGTCTTTCTCTTCGAGTGATTTGACTAACATATCGTCGATGTATACCTCCATGGTTTTTCCGAGCTGATCCGCGAACATTTTATTGACGAGTCGTTGATATGTTGCTCCTGCGTTCTTGAGCCCAAACGGCATGACTTTGTAGCAATATATCCCGCGATCAGTTATGAATGCCGTTTTTTCTTGATCATCAGGATGCATCAGGATTTAGTTGTAGCCGGAGAAAGCGTCCATAAATGTTAACAGCCTATTTCCTGCAGTGGCCTCGACAAGCCGGTCGATGTGGCGGCAGCGGGCACTGTCTTTTGGGCACGCCTTGTTGAGGTCAGTGAAATCTACGCAGACCCGCCACTTGCCGTTCTTCTTCTTCACAACCACTGGATTCGCAAGCCAGTCTAGATATTTAGCCTCGGCGATTGATCCTACTTTGAGCAATCTCTCTACTTCGTCGTTAACTGCTTTAGCTCGTTCGGGTCCGAGCTTCCTTCTTTTTTGCTTGATTGGTTTGAAGGTTGGGTCCACGTTCAGCTCGTGACAGGTAACGTCAATGCTTATGCCCGGCATATCTTCCATTGTCCAGGCGAAAGTGTTGATCTTCTCTTTGAGGAGGGAAAGAAGTTTGCTTCTCAGAGGTTATCTAGTTTTGCTCCAATTTCGACGAATCGTTCTGGACCCGCTTCGTCTATGCACACCGATTCCACCGCATCACATACCGGCTCGGCGCGCGTTTCGCGGCTCTCCGCGATCTATAATTGCTATAAGAGTTTTGAGAGGTCGTTACAGGCTCTCGGTCCGTCTTCATCTTTTTGCGATCTATATCTGCTCGTGCGTCGGTGACGGGGTTCCTCAGCTTGTGCTCCGCTAAGCAGCACATTCGCGACTCCTTCTGATTTCCCCAGATTGTTTTGATCCCTGCTGTTGTCGGGAATTTGAGGCAGAGGTGATAGGTGGAAGGGACCGCCCTCATCGTGTTGATCCATGGAGTTCCCATAATCACATTGTAGATTGCTGGGTGATCGGTGACGCAGAATTCGACGATCCTAGTGACTCCGCCAGCTACCACTGGGAGCCTAATTGTTCCCATAGTCATCGTTGTTTCTCCTGAAAATCTGGTTAGAGGTTTGGGATCGCCGTCACCTTGGAGAGATCGATTCCCATCCTTCTGAGTGTCTCCCTGAAAATGACGTCTACTGAGCTCCCAATCGATGAGCACCCTCGCTACATCGTGATCTCTGATCGTCAATTTGATCACCAGTGGATCGTTTTGTGGTCTATCGATTCCTGCCATTTCCTCCTCGGCGAAGGAGATCACTGTATTCGGGATATCGGTCGGTTCTGTCCAATTTTCCTTCGCTTCGGCTCGGCGCTGATAAGCTTTGATGGAGGACACCGTGTCTTGGTAATATTGAGATCCACCCATGATCATGTTGATCCTTTGCCTCGGCTCGGGTCGCTCTTCGGGTTCGCCTCTCCTGTCGCGCTTGGTGTTATCGCCCCGTCGGGGAGGATTTGTGGGTTCTGCCGCGCCGCTCGGCTCGGCTCCTTCTTTTGGTTCATTAGGGACGAGGTCTTTAAGATTAAACGCGTTCTGGAGCTCTCCCGCCGCCATCTTAGCTGCGAGTTTTGCTCCTAGAGTTCGGCATTGTGTCGTTGAATGCCCGTAGGTCTGGTGATACTCGCAGAATGCCTTTTCGTCGTAGTTGGTGGGCTTTCTTACCCAAGTGTTGTTGCGCGACTCTCCTCTTCCGCGTCCAGTGCCTACTTGGTAGTTATGGACGCCTCCGCTTCTAGGTTCGTCCGAGCTCTGCGTTGTTGCATTGTTTGATGCATTGCCTTTCTTCGAGGGGCGCGTCAAAATTGAGCTTCGGATCGCTGCTTTCGTTGCTTCGTACTGCTCGTCCAGATTCTTCATCTCTTCCTCATTTACGACAAAGTCTGATGACCGATGCAAGGCATCTTGAATCGTTTGTTGCGTGTTGAGTGACATTTCCCGTCGGAATTCGGATTTGTACCACAAAGACCGTTTCAGAGCTTCGAGTGCAGCTTTGTCGCTTATTCCCTTTATTTTGGATACGACCGCCTTGAACCTTGCCATGTAATCCCGAAGCGGTTCGTTCGGTCCTTGGGATAGCGTCCACAAGTCGGCATCAGACATTCCTCTATCCATAAACATCGAGTATTGTTTAAGGAACAAGGCGGATAGCTGTTGAAAACTGCCGATCGAATTGCGCTCCTGCCTCGAAAACCACTCGAGCGCGGCTCCCTTGAGATGTTCCACGAAGAGCAAGCAATATCCGGCATCTACTTCCCGCTCGGTCAGTTTGGCAGCGTTCTTTGTGAAAGCTCTTCCCATTGCTATCCGAAACGCTGTGATGTGTGCTTTCGGATCGGTCGTTCCTTCGTAGAACGGTATTCTCACCTTCCTGGGCTTGGGAATCCTAGCCTCCGTGATTCTCGCCGTGAATGGTGTTCTCTGGGTTTCTTCAAGCATCCGATCGATCTCGGGAGCAGCACTTGTCGCGTTATGCACTTGAGACTTCATGGCGCGTATCTCGGCTACTGTCCGTGCCATTGAGGCTCGCAGCTCTTTGATTTCGAGGGTTTGCGCGTGAGTCATTCCCTTTGATTGGGGAGTCGCTCCCGCTCTTCTCTCCTCGGCTCGTCTTCGCGTTCTGCCTGCTCGATCCAATGGAGGTTTTCTTCTTCTTCAGTCGGGTTGTCGCCGCGAGCCGGATCGGTGATTTCGTCAGTCCGGACGCCGTTTAGTGCCGAGGCGAGCTCTTCTTGGCTTATTCGCTGAGCCGAGTCATTTTGTTGCAAGTTCGTGGTTCCATCATTCTGTTGGGCATCCACGTCGATCACGTCATTCTCCTCTTCGCCGGCTCGTCGCCTTGAGTTCCAACGGAGTGGAGGCGGCTCGGTCATGTTGACTCAGGTTACCGCGGGAGTCTGTTCGCCGAGGGGACAAAACATTGGTGGAGCCAAGGGGGCGAAAAAAACCGAAAATAGGAAAGGAAAGAAAACAAAAGCCTTAGAGAGTCTAGAGAGGTCGAATTTTAAGTCCAAAGGGAATTAGAGTTCTATTTTATGGAGTTTTGGAGATAATTTTCTGATGCCCGGAAAGAATTTAAGTCTGGGGGAGTAGATGTTCACAACAAAGGATAAAAGACTATGCAACAACATTGGACAAGAAGAAGAGACTGAAAATTGCGGTCATCAACAGGTCCTTATCTCTCTTGCGGTTATGCATATTATCTTGCATCCTCCAGATTCATCAGGTAATCCAAAACACTTTAACTCCACCACTTAAACAGCCTTTTAATGCCAAACACCGTTTACCCTTGATGATGTCTTTAATGAGTATTCACTATAGCACTTAATGAATGTAGAGAGCTAGTTGACTGGAATCAAGATTTAGATTGTTTAAGTTCTGCATGAAGGAAAAAGCGGACTAATATCTTTTGTGTCTTGGTGAGAATTTTCTAGACTAAGTTGTGGATTGATGCACGATCTATGGTCCTAGTTTAGGAATTCATGTCTCTGAGATTCGTGTATTTCCTATTTTTGTTTTCACTTAACCAGTTTAGACTTTTGCTTTGTTTGGGGACAAACAAAGATTTAAGTCTGGGGGAGTTGATAACACCGTATTTTGACCACTTTATGGATCTATTTGAAATACCTTTTCTATGTTTTTTATTGCTTTTAAGTACTTTTATTATTTTTTCTTGTATTTGTAGTCTCAAGACTCTTTTCAGGAAATTTATGAAAAATCTTAACAAAATGGATAAAGACCAGATTTTCAGCTCAGAGTCAAACCGTCAGAAGTTCACCCCCGATTGAAGACCTTTTCACCGTCTGATCTAGATCAAAATTGGAGATCTCAAAGATGAAACTATCAGCTTTCCACTTTACAGCTTGGCAATCCAACGGTTCAATCAAAAGTTACCCAAAGAGCAATATTACACTTTGGCTCCATTTGAGTCTTGATCACGTCCCATATTAGCAAAGATCAAGTGTGCACCAAAAGAAATCTTGTTGCACATTGAACTTTTTTGGTTGATGTTTTGATGAAGTGTGAAGGGTGGACCTTCTTCTAGGACGTTTTCAGGGACCTTTGTAGCTCATCCAGGATAAAAAAAACTGGTCTATCTCCACTGCTTATGATCAGGAACCGAGAGTTCCTTCTAGAAATCCCAAAGATCAAAGATTTCTTTGCATCTTTTCTCATCTCCACTTGAAGAGATATACTGGATGTGAAACCTAATGAAGCTTCACAAGAAAGGTCTTTATTGTGAATATTAATCATAGATGAATCAGTTTTAGAATTACATGTTTCCTCGGCAAGCTTTTGCATTTGAATCACATCAGATTTGATATCACAAAGAGAATCATGAACTTCTATTCCTTGCTCTTCTTCAGGAACTTCAATCAGCGACTTCACTATAAGTGTATCATCCTTCATGAGATTTTTCTCACACTCAAATTTGTGAGGAGTTGAGGCAGAGGAAGGTTTTGGCTCGTCAAGAAAAAGAGGAATTTGATCCTCTTTCTCTACTTCGAGGCACTCGAATGGTTTGGTAGTGATGAGGTCATTGCTGGGAACAGAAACAGGTTCTTTTCTTCCTTGGTGACTGGATTCGATGATAGAAGAATTAGGATCCAAGAGATTTTAATTGGACATGGTCTTCATAACAAATTTGAAGGAATCGTTTTACCGCCTCTCGTTCTTCAGTAGAGTAAATGATTTTTGAATTATAGGTAAGAAGATGCTTGTACCACTCACTGCCTCTCTCTACGTGCCTGGAACACTTGATGAAGCTGATAAGGTTCTAGTTGATATTGGCACTGGTTACTTCATCGAGGTATATGGGGTGAGAAGGTTGATGATTCACCAACTTCATCTCGATAGTGATGGTTCGGATGAGAGTTACAATCCATATCGTCTGATTCATTGTAGGCGTATGAATGAGAGTATTGAGCAACACCGGGTAATAAAACCCTCGCCCAATGATCTCATCTTCCTCCTAAGATGAATACATGTTCCAGAAACCTGAAACAAATAAAAACAAAACGAAATTTTAAAAGAAAAAGGTGTCTAAGAGTCGGGTTTACTAACCTATGAAGTTTGGCAGAAACAAGAACGATGCTCTCCCCGGCAACGGCGCCAAAAATTTGATGCGAGCAAGGGTTGGTGTCGCAAAAGAAGTTTTAAATTTATAAATCCTAGTGTCTGCAAGTGCACAGCCGTGCATTGTAGTACTTAGGGTGTCGATCCACAGGGAGAGTTGTCTTTTCTGCAAAAACTTCAAACTGGATTAGTAATCGAAGTCAAAGACCAATGGGGTTTATTGTGGGGTTTTGGTGTCTTGATTTCTACTAAGGTAAACAAGAAATAAAAATAGATCAAAACAAAGATGAAAAACGTGCTGGGTATTAGGGTTCATCTCTCGGGTTCATGATCTATGACACAAGAAATCTAGGTAAGGATTTTCTATGATTCTGAATCTAGGATAGATACTTGTAAGATTAGACAATTCTCGTCACCCTAATCATCTAATCACTTATCCTTGGCAATTAACTCTCGCTCTCATGCCAAAATAAGATAATGCATTTCAGATCGGAATCCATCTCGGCTTACGTATCCTCTGTAGGTAGCTTTCGTCTCCTACGCTGGTGACGTCCATAAGATCTAGTTCAGGCAACCCAGTTACACCACTCTCGCAGCTCAGATTTAACCTAGGATCGGACACTGGTTAGCTACTTCAGCATTACAGCATTGAGATTTGGATGAATGGAAGAATCATTTAAAATTAAAATCCTTTAACCTAAAAAAACCTAGATGTCATCGGTCATGGGGTCCCTTTCGATTGCCCTCTTTACCCAACAAGGTATTTACTCAGACATGGCTGAGCTTGACAACATCATCATTGGTTTTCTAAATAGAAAAGCAGTAAAGTAAAAGAGATTGTATAAACTGAATAGATAGACGAAAAGAAACAGCAAAGGTTCAAGAGAAGAATCTCTGTCTCCCTAATCTAAACCTAAGATACAAAAGTTGGGTGCCCCCCTATCAAGGAGAATGGAGCACACACGAAATTAGGTCTTCTAAAATACATATTTATAGGTCTCCAAATCTTTCTGGTCGTCTTTAGGGCTTTCTTTGAAGAGAGAATGAGTTGGGCTTGAAAACAGGCCTTTGGGCCGAAAATAGGCTTGTCGCAGAATTGGGCTCTCCAAAGCTGGTAAATGTAGGTTCACAGTGTATGGAGGCTCTGAGGCGTGGCCAGGATATTTTTCACCGCGGTCACGAGCTCCTGGACCGCGGTGGTTGGTATATGATGCCCAAACTTCATTCTTCCTCTTACTTATTTCGCGAAACTGCAGAAAATGTTTTCAGTAAATTCGAAATAATTTGTGATCCAACCGTTGGATTGCATCCAATATAATTGAATTAGAAAGCTGGTTGTCTCTTTTATCTTGAGTCCGAATTTGAGCTTTATCAGACGGTTAGAAGGTCTTCATCGGTTGTGAAACTTCTAATGGTCCAAAATTGGCCAAAAGTGGATTTTTCTCCAGTGTGCAATGTTTTTGCCTAAGTAACCTGAAAAGTCTTTTAAAACTCCAAAACATGGAAAACACTTATAAAACCTTTAAAACAGATTGAAAACACCTGCATAAGATACTGAAAGTGATCCATAAATATGTCAAAATTAGGTGTTATCAAGTAGGAACAAATCTTTTGCACATCATAGCTTTTATCTTGGTCCATGTCTTTATAGGATGCATGACTGTCTTGGCTGTAGTAGTTTGCGGCCTCTTCATCTCTATTTTGGACTTGTGGATCTCTATCTCTCCTAAGAGTTCTCTCACATGCTCTCATGGACCGATTATCACTCAAAATAGGCTCTTCATTTGGTTACAACTCCTGCCACAATGCTTCTAATCTAGTAGTGAACACTTGTTCCAACCAAGCCATCATAGACTCCATTAAAAGCGTGTTGTTTCTTTGATGAACGGCTTCATCATCAGACATGATTCCTGAAATCCAAGCACAGAATAGATCACCAGCAACAAGTTTTCGAATCGATCAAAATGCAAAAGTGACTCTTCCTGTGCCTCACGAAAACAAAAACCCTAGAATCTGATTGGTTTGTTTTCAAACATAAACATATATGGCTGATGATGAGATCAAGTGATAGAAGTTTAAAATAAAAAATGATTACAGATGATTTTAGAGACATAACAGACGAAGAACACTAGATCTTTGCAAAAATAATGCAAATTAACACTGATCTAGCATAAACAACTAAGGAAAATATATATGAATCATTTTTTATGGAGTTTTCTGATAGATCTATACTCGTAAATGACAACAATGATTAAAACACCAAAAGGATAGAAACAACTTGATGGATAGTAGATTCAATGAGAAGAATGTTGCCCTGATACCACTTAATATCATGTTGGTGAAGATCTTCCCCTGATCTGCACTCTAATGACTGGATCGAAACTTGGATAAGCCTTGCAAGCTATGGAATCGCTTCAAGTGATGTGGATTCGGATGGTCACACAGGCTGTGGAAGGCCTTTGATTCACTGTCCTATCTTTCTAAGGATATTACGCACAGAGAAGAATCGGAAACTTGATGGTTATTACACACCAACAAGCAATGATCTTAACTTATAAAGAAGTTTTTGATAAAAAAAGATAAGATAATTTCTATAAATGAGATACAAGAGAATATAAAGAAGATTAAAGTCGGCCAAGACATCAAACATTCTCGGAAATAACTATTGACTAATTTTGAATTTGAAAGTTTAAACTTCTTCTTCTCTTCTTCTATTGGTCGAGACTTGGATTGCAGATGTTAGGGTTTTATAAATACAAAAATTCTTATGCAACCTCCAACCCTAGCAGCATCACAAGCCCAGTTACCCGTCCAAGCCAAAGATCGAACTACACAGCCCAGCTCAAAAACGACCACCATTGCTTGTCGTGGTATCTTAGTGTTTCATATCCAAGGGATCTACCGGAATATCCAAGAAGACGTTAAAAATGAGGAAAGAGAATAGAAGATGAAGTTAACATATTATGAGAAAAAATTTCAGGAAAAAAATTTGTAAAAACTACTAAAAACAAGGCTACTGCCATTTAGGTCTTTATTCTAGGGTGGTCTCTTTTTTATGAGGCTAAAACAAGTATATACAGTCCCAAAATCGACTACGGTTTCACTAAACTGAAATAGGAAGTTTTAGGTTTCATAGAGGCACAAAATCAACTAAGCTTTTGGACCGACGACTTCCTAGCCTGGGCTTGCACCTCATTCCAGCATTTCTCCATTTTGCAAGTCAGATGGACATGTCTTCGTTAAAATTTGATGTATCTTCCCAACCACTACTCCAGATTACTCCAATATGAGAGATGATTCTTCATATAGATCTTGGCACCAAATGCTATATTGATCCATGAGCAAGAAGGCATCCAACGATTGGAAACCTTTGGTACTGAAGTGCAGTCCTATTGAGAAAATATACCTTTGATGCGAGCTAGGGTTGGTGTCGCAAGAAAAGTTTTAAATTTGTAAACCCTAATGTCTGCAAGTGCAAAGCCATGTGTTGTAGTACTTAGGGTGTCGATCTACAGAGAGAGATGTCTTTTCTGCAAAAAAACTTCAAAATAGATTAGTAATCAAAGTCAAAGACCAATGGGGGTTTTTGTTCGGTTTTGGTGTCACGAGTTCTACTAAGCTAACAAGAAATAAAAATAAAAGCAATGGAGGAGAACAACAAATGAAAAACGTGTAAAGTATTAGGGTTTCTGTAGGGTTCATGATCTATGACACAAGAAATCTAGGTAAGGATTTTCTATGATTCTGAAAGTAGGATAGACACTTATAAGATTAGCCAACTCTCTTCACCCTAATCATCTAATCACTTAAACTCGGAAATTAACTCTCGCTCTAATGCCAGAATAAGATCATGTATTTCAGATCAGAATCCATATCGGCTTACGTAACCTCCGTAGGTAGCTTTCGTCTCCTACGACGGGGACGTTCATAAGAACCAGTTCAGGTAACTCAGATACAACACTCTCGTGGCTCAGATTTAACCTTGGATCGGACACTGGTTAGCTACTCCGGCGTACCGCTTTGAGTATAGTCTGAATGGGACAATCATTTACAATCGAAATCCCTTAAGCTAAAACACCTAGATGTCATCAATCATGGGATCCCTTTGATGGCCCTCTTACCCAACAAGGTAACTACTCAGACATGGCTGAGCTTGACAATATCATCATTGGTTTTGAAATAGAAAATCAGTAAAGTAAAAGAGATTTCATAAGCTGAATAGATAGATGGAAAGAAATAACAAAGGTTCAAGAGAAGAATCTCTATTTCCCTAATCTAAACCTAAGAAACAAAAGTTGGCTGCCTCCCTAACAAGGGGAAAGGAGCACACACGAATTAGTTCTTCTGAAATACATATTTATAGGTCTCCAAGTCTTTCTGGTCGTCCTTAGGATATTCTTTGAAGAAAGAATGAGTTGGGCTTGAGAACGGACCATTAGGCCGAAAATGGGCTTGTCGCGTAATAGGGCTCTCCAAGGCTGATAAATGTGTGTCCACCGCGGTTGGAGGGCTCTGAGGTGCGGCCAGGATAGTGTTCACCGTGGCCACGAGCTTCTGGACCGCGGTGGTTGGCTTGTGATGTCCAATCTTCATTTCTTGTCTTGCTTCTTTTGCGAGACTGCAGAACATGTTTTTAGTAAATTAGAAATAACTTATGTTTAACCGTTGGATTGTGTCCAATCCAGTTTAATTAGACAGCTGGCTGTCTCTTCTATCTTGTGACCAAATTTGAGCTTGGTCAGATGGTGATAAGATCTTCATCGGATGTGAAACTTCTGACGGTCCGAAATTGGCCAAAAGTAGATTTTTCTCCAATTCAGATTTTTTTTGCCTAAGTAACCTGCAAAGAGTCTTGAAACTATAAATATAGGAAAACCATGATAAAAGCACTTGAAACTAGTTAAAACATTTGAAATAGCATAAGAAACACTAATGAGAATGGGTACAAATATGGTGTTATCAACTCTCCCAGACTTAAACTTTGTTTGTCCTCAAACAAAACAAGATCCAAGTTTGGAAAAGTATATTTAACAGAAATCATAGGGAACTCAAAATCATCAGAAACCATACTCCTAGACCATTAGTAAGCACATTGTATCAATTAAGGGTAGCGTAGAAAATTCTCACCAAAATACTATCATAATTAGTCCGTTAATCCGTCATGCGAAAATCTACACACTTATACTTAACTTCCAGTCAACTATCTTTTAACATTCATTAAAGGTTTCAGTGGTTCTCATTAAAAGAATATTAAACAACGCATTCAAGGCTAGGTATTTAAAGGGCTGTTTTTTGGTGAGGCTTGATATGTTTAGGGTTGCCTTTTTCTGGAGAGACAAGATATTATGCAAAATAGCAAGAGAGGATTGAGGCTGACCGCGGCCACAGTTTCCAGTCGCATTCTTCTTTCCTTAAGATTTCTGATCTCTTTTCTTTAGGTTCTCCTCATAAGTCCCCCAGACGTAGATTTTTGTCTAGGTTGTGAAATCCATAACTCCATAGATGAATCCTTGTAGCCTTTGCTCCAAATAAATTTAGCTATCCTACACTCTTTTAGGCTGTTGGTTTCCTTTCCTTTCATTTTTTTCTCTTTTTTGATTTTTTTTTATAGAAAGGGGAAATCGCCTTTAGATGTAGAGTTTTAGGGGGCACGAAATTTACATTTATGAATGAGCTTTTTGAGGTAACATAAGGCTTGATAGTATTTATGATACTCCTTGTTCCCAATTTCCTTCAGTCTTTCTCTTGAGTGACTGAAAACTATGTTGTTCCTCCCACTCCGGCGTTTTTGCACATATCTGTCGAAATAAGCTAGAGAGAAAATGCATGAGGTTCGAAATGATGAATTGGGTAAAGGGTATGGTACCAGCTAAAGATGAACTGGCCATTTAGGACAACAAAGAGTGGTAAAATAACGTAAAGATGTCCTAAATGTATATCATGATGCCTTCCTAAAACCAATGATGAGAAAATTAGATGTCAATATTAAGTTCAAGTAGAATGAGCTAGTATATCCTGTCAGAAAGAATCTTCATAGATAGAAGTCCACTGGTGGGATTTCGTAGTGCAAGTACTCTAGCTACCGCCTAGTCTAGTATTAAACTTTAAAAGAGCTTCCCTAGAGAGATGATGTAGAAGCAAACAGGTTGTTTATCATTGATTGATAGACAAGACTTTTTAAGGTCTCAGGGCTATCAATCCCCTTGTCAATGTAGCACAAAGAGGTTTATCAATCCAGATGTGGTGTTAGACACTAAGCTATATGATCAAGTTCTTAATTCAAGCAAACAAGAGTGGGTTTTGATTAATCTAGAGAAAACTATAAACATAAACAGGATTAAAGACTAATGACAATGACAAATGATATGATGTGAATATGATATGATGGAGGCATGAGATTCTAGACATGATAGTTGGTCAGGGTGCTTTGGTGTTAAACTAGAGATGCTGATGACAATGATGAGACATGATTCAAGTGATTAAAAACTCTAATCTAGGTTAATCCTCTCATGAAGGTATTAACCCCTATACTAATCCATTTTCAAACCAAATTCCCATTTGTGAAATATGAACCAATATGCATTAATAAACAGTTCTCAATGATCATTCAAGCATTTAACAAATCATTCCCATGATGAAAAATTACTTAAACCTCTAACACAACTCTTTCAGGAATTTCATCAAACACTTTTGGTGCATGAAATTCCCAGAATCTAAATCTCAAGTGATTATCAAGGATCTAGCATAGAGAACAGTTGTTTAGAGAAATGAATCAATGAATCTAGCCCTAAGCACTCCTAATCTAACACTTTAGCACCCTAACCTACACATCTAGAACCTCATTAAGGTGACTACTCACTAATCATACTAATCTCTCTTAAACCTTTGCAAGTTGAGAAGATTAGCATGATTAATGATGAGAAATGGAGATGGAGATGATAGATTCAAAAGAAAACAGCTTTAAACACCCAGATCTCTTTAAACTCTCTTGATTAAACACTCAAATATAGATATTTCTCTTCTTAATGGAGTCTTTTTCACAAAAGAGGCAAGAGACAAAGGGAATAAAACTTAATTCTCTCCCAAAAAACCCTAAAAAGTATTTATACTTCCTTAAAAACGAACCGGGTCAGCCCGGAACAAACCGGGTCCTGACCTGGCTTTAATGGATAAAGTGGGAATTACTGCGGGTTGGTCCAGTATTTCCCAGGTCGCACACCTAAGTCGCAGTAGATGAAGACTTGTCTTGTGAAGCCTGAATCGCCTTGTCTTAGCCGCACGCCTAAGTAGGAGTGTTTTGCGAGTGTTGCTGCGGCTTGGTCTCCTTCCTCTCCAACTCGCAGGGCTAAGGCGGTTTCTGGGGAATGTACAAACTGTGCGGGTTGGTCTCTATTGCACCTAGGTCGCAGGCTCAAGTCGGAGTGATTTACGAGTGATCGTGCGGCATAATTCCAGGCGCGGCTAACTCGCATGCCTAAGTCGCACGATTGTGGACTTAGCATTTCTCTTGCTCTTGAGCTTCAAACCTCTTCCAGTGATAGTTTACCCGCACATATCAACTCGCAGCATCAGCATTCAGGCGTTCATCTTCAGGCCTGCGGGTTAACCAAGTCGCAAGACCATCTCGCAGCATCCAGAGCAGCTTAGACCACTTCGCATTCCGGAGAGTGTAACTCCTATGAGACTAGTCCGAATTGAATGATTTCGGTTGCAGAAGACAGAGGACTCATTTATCTCCAACTTTGGTGAAGGAAGCTTCGGTGCTTGGGGAGTGTAATGCTTCCTGGAGGGCACATCTTTGCAGTGCATGTACACGACCAGAGAGAGGCGTCTAGACATGTGTCCATTCCGGAGACCGTATCTTTCTGCTCATAGATCCGAATTGAATGCTCTTGGACGTTCTGGAAAGAAGACTCAAATGTCTCTGGTTCTAATGAAGGACCCGGAAACTAAATCGGCCTGGAAGTGCGCCGTCCTTCGCATCCTTTAGGACTGATCTGCTCGGTCCGGAATACCTGCGAGACTGGGGTTCCTTCCGACAAGCTTATCTCTCTGCTCACGCGTCCGAATTCCACGATTCCACTTGCTAAGAGACCGTGATGCAATGATCTCCAACTTCTATGAAGCACCCGCCGTCTGAATCGGACCGGAAGGCTCCCCGGACAGGCGATTTCTGAGACACGTTCACACCCGGAGATTTTGGCCGATACACTTCATTCGCGGTACATGAAAATGGCCGGTAAAGCTTCCCGCGGTACATGGAAATGGCCGGTAAAACCTTCCTGGCCAGCGAGAATGGCCGATAACTTCCCAGGACCCAATTTTTCCACTTTTTCAAGCTTTGCTCACCATTCCACCTCCTGGATTCATCTTTTCAGCTCCATATTCACCTGATAGACACACAAAACATGCAATAGACTCATTGGGACCTAATGCATCTCCTAAGTTCTAAAACAAACCCTAAGGACCTAAAATGCATGAAATAAAACATGATTTGGAATGATTTATGCAACCTAAATGATGCAAATTATGAACATATCAACTCCCCCACACTTGTCCTTTGCTTGTCCTCAAGCAAAAAGAGAGCAAATGAGAGAAAGAGGTTTTATGCAATGGGAGTTCACATTTTCTTTTTGAGAGAAGTGATCACAATGAGAACTCAAGTTCATGCTCAATTATGCAATGCAAAGTCATACTCAGATATATATCAACTCAGCAAGGAATCTCCACAAGTTCTTCTCTCTCTCAACTCTTTCACATTCATTAACCTTTTATCAGGTGGATCTCATGATGCAAGGTTTAAACAAGCTGGCTTGGCTAGGGAGAGGCTATGAGATTAAAATGATCTCATCAGTGTTCAAGTGGGTTAAATGCAGCAAAGGGATCTCTCTATGAATGATCAAACTTTGGCAGAATGCTAAAGGTAAAAAGCAACCTATGCATACAAGGGAAAAGACTCATCACACCCCACCCTCTACTCAAAGCTTCCTCACTTGCTCAAAAATCCTCACTTTTCACTCTCATTTTCCTCTCACTAGGGGATTTACTTTTCACTTTTCCTCTCAAGTCTTGGAACTCAAACTTTACACAGCTCTTTTTCTTTTACAACTTCTAGCCTCTTCTTTCTTTCTTAACAAAACATTTGAGCCTTTGGCTTCTTTTCTTCCTTTTTAACTTAGAGGCTAGACTCTTTCTTTTCAACAGACCAGAGCTCACTTTCTCAAAACACCAAGACTGATTTCTTTTTCTTTCATTCCCCTAGCTATTTTCACTCTCTCTTTTCCACTCATCTCACCTTTTTCCACTCAACAAAAGGTCTTTTCCCCCACACTTATTCCTCGCCAAAACTCTCAATTCCTTGATGTTGGAACACAGCACTCAATGAGACCTGCCCTTGTCGCTCTAAACCTAACACTTTCTGCTAAGTTTGATCCAAGGTGGCCTTTCAATTCACACACAAACATTGGCTTAAAATAAGGATGGGTTCAAGGTATGGGAACTGATCCATGATTGGGATTCAGCTACTTGAGCTAAGGAAAAGAGTGGTAAAAACAGTGGTTCTAGCTCAAGTATGTATATTGGTATCCACAAGCTTTTTCAAACAATGCATCACAAGATATTTTCAAGTCAAGTTCAAGGTTCCCACTTGATTAGAGTTGAGTTCAATTCAAACTTGCTTCTCAGATTCAAATCATTTCAGACTTTGCAAGCACAGAAATAGATTCACAAGCATATTCAATTCAAGTTCTCAAAGTGATGTACTCTCTAGAAAACCTATCATTACTCCTTGCAAGATGCAACCTACATGCAAATGCAATCTAGACTCAATCCTAAAAATGAGAATGCAACTACATGATCAATTTTTGTGTAAAATTTTCAGATTTTTCCATTTTTTTGGTTTTTATATGCACTTAGATGAATATGCAACTAGAATGTGACTCAAGACTCAAAGTGTAAAATAAGAAAATAGAAAACATGATTAGTAAAGGATAAAACTCCTCCCCCACACTTAAATAACACAGTCCCTTGTGTTATAAAAGTATGAGAAAGAAGTGAAACCAAAGCAAACAGGCAAAATGCAAAAGAAAAAGAAAATCTACATGCTATTTACAAGGTTTTGAGTGGTACCTAGTGGCTGTTGAAATCGGACCCCAATGAGTAGGAGGGGTTCGATGTGTGGCCGGACGGTGTTTCCCAAGAATGGTGGCTGGCCTCATCAGTCCCGTCGTCAAGATCTACCCAAGTGGTTCCATATGTGACCAAGGTTGTGCAGTTCATGGAACTCTCCCCAACTTCCTCTCTGTTCCTTGGTGAAACCGGTGCTGGAGCCCCACCTTTGCAAGGGTTTTCAAGCTTCTTGATCCTCTTCTTCATCTCCTTGATGCATTTGGCCATCTTGTGGATGGTTTTGTCTTGGTACTTGCACCATTGTTGGAGAATACCAATCTTCTGTTGAGCTCTGAACCCTGAAGTGCCTGGTTCCTCCCAGTTGTAATCATCAAAGTGATATCTGTTTCCACCAAAACGTTTTTGAGGTGGAGGCAGATCAGCATCTTGAGCACCAGCTGCACTTGTGGTAGCATCTTCAGCGGTTGCTTTGTTTCCCTTGGAGGCTTCTTCTCTGCGAGCTTGCTTGTATGTGAGGATTGGTGGATCAGTTTGGACATTGTACAGCTCTTCCTTCAGCAAGAAGAAGTGAATGTTCCTTTTAACTTTGACTGTGGTGATGGAGGGATTGGGTAGGAGAACTTGGGCTGGCTCACTGATGAGTGTCTTGAAGTTGTAGACTACCTTGGTACCCACTCTTCCTTGGAGAAAGCCAATCCTACACATATGTGCTTCATTAATCAGATCAAACTTTGCCTTGTTCTCCTTGAATCTGTACCCCATGGCTTTCAAGATCTTTGTTACCACCCATCCATGGGTCAGCTTTGCATCTTGCCTTGTGGAACCCCACATGCACTTTTTGTAGAACATCAAAGACCTTGCTAATTGAGATGCAAGGCAAAGTGGGTATTCATACCCTTCATAGGGTTCTCCATCTTCATGTGTTGGCATCAGCGGTCTCAGCCCTACACCAAGAAGCATCAGATCTCCTTTGTGAACTCTTCCAACATCAATCTTGAAGTAGAAGCTGTGAGAGAGAATCTTGTGTACATATCTCAGAACTGGATTCCTTATCCAAGAGGCCTTAGCTGTTCCAGCTGTGTACTTTCCAGAAGCAATTGATCTCCATAGGAGTTGGATCTCATCTTTTCTGAGATTGACCTGGTTGGATAGAAGTTCATTTCTAGGTGCTGAAAACCCAAAGATCTTATCCAATTCTCTGAATGACACTGAATACTCCTTCCCTTTCACAGTAAACTCCACATGTCCAAGCCCATCTCCTTGAATGATTCTTGAATCCCTTGGGTAGTAAATGAAAGCTTCAAAGGAGGCCAAGAACTCTTGGGACTCTTGCTCATAAGCGATTTCTCTCATCTCCAAAAGTGACTCAACACCCATGTTCCCAAGCAAAGTCTTGACATCTTCATAGAGGCCAATCTTCTTCAGAAAGTCCAAATCAGAGAATCTCCCTTGCTGGATTTCTATCTGCTGAAACTTAGCCAGATAATCAAGTGTTTCTGGTTCAGTTTTCTTGAACTTCTTTGATCCCTCTTCAATGGTGCCTTGGGAACCACCAGCTGAGCTGCTGGAGTCACTTTCAGTCTGTTCACTCTCAGATACCACAGCTAGCTGTTTCCCCTTTTTCTTGGAACCAGAAGCAACCACCAAAGCTCTTCCTTCAGGCCTTGTCCTTTTTGGCGCTGGATCACACTTTCCTTGCTTTGTGGTATTCTTTGCACCTTGACCTTTGTCTCTTGGCTTTGAAGTTCCTGAGACCAAACCTTTGCCTTTTGATGCAGGACCCTTCTTCTTGGCCAAAGAGTTGGTTCTTTCAGTCATCTGCCAAGAGATTCCCAAAAATATTGTTAGTACAAGGATAAGCCTCACAAAAGTCTTCAACATTTTGAAAAAAATTGTTGCAAGAATTGATATCAACAGCACATGAACAAGTTTCTCAAGCTAAGAATCAATCAAATAAATTCATAGCAATGCAAAAACAAGAGTGCAAAGCAGGGACTCAGCAAGAAACCAATTCATCTCTTTAAAAAAAAAAAAATCAATTTCTTTCATGAATAACTTGCAACAATTTTCAAAATTCAAGAACAAGTAATTACTAACAAAGTGCTCTGTTTTCCAAGACTATCTAGCACCCTAGCATTTGTAAAATTAATCCCAAGGTCTAAAACAACCTATCAAAATCGATTCCACACCTTAAAGTTCAAAAATCACCATTGAAGAGCATGGAAAGAGATGAATTTTAACAGGATGAAATACCTTGGGATTAAGATGCAACGAGTTCGAAATGCAATCAGGATGATGTTAACAACTCAAAAACGAACTCAGAGCACTTTGAATCAACAATTTTGGTGGAGAAATGAGAGAGATATGGTGAAAACAATGGAGAGAAATGAGAGAGAGAGTTGCAAACTCGGGTTTGTTGTGAGGGAGAGAGAGTGTGGGGCAGGGTCAAGCCTTTGGACTGGTGGTCAATAGATCTATTTTGACCAGGCAAGGCTTTGACCCGTCCTTTCCTCATTGACCGGCCTCCTTTCTCTCTCTTGTGCGTCCGGGAACCGTCGGGATCGAGCCGTGTGACCGTCTCGGTGCAGAACCGGAAATATTTTTGTGCTACCTGGTAATCCTCTGTCTAACCCGCACAACCATCCCGCAGCCTTTGTTACTTAGGCATTCTGGCCGTTCCTCTTTTTGCTGCGACTTGGTCTTCATATTTCCAGGTAGCACAACCATCCCGGAGTGAATTGAGAGTGCATGTGCGACTTGGTTTCCTATGTTCCCAGGTAGCACAACCATCCCGCAGCTTTTTGGACTTAAACAAAACGGCTTTTCTTTTCCTGCTGCGACCTGGTGTTCATGTTCCCAGCTAGCACGCCCATCTAGGAGTAAATTCCGAGTATATGTGCGGGTTGGTCTCCTTTACTCCCAGGTAGCACGACCATGTCGCAGGGTTTGTTACTTAGAACACTAGGCCATCTCTCTTCTGCTGCGACCTGGCCTCCGTGTTTCTAGGCCGCACACTTAACCCGGAGTAAATTCCGAGTAGATGTGCGGCCTAGCTCCCTCTCTTCTGACCCGCACTCCCAAGCCGCAGTAACTGGGACTTAAACATTTCGGGCTTCTCAAGGTTCTGGGCTCTTCATGCACTAACCCGCACACCTAGGTAGCACTGAGGCGTTCTTCAAGTTTTTCTGGCTTTAAACAGTCCTCTCAGCTCTCTCACATGCTCCATTCCATTCATCACAAGCTATGTCCTCCAAGGATCACCTAGTACCTGAGACCAACTCACAAAACCCATCAAAAAGTTCTAAAACATAAAGGAAAAGAGAAGAAATCAAAAGAACTATGTACAAAGATAAGCTTGGGGTGTCTCCCAAGAGCACTTTGTTTAAAGTCTCTAAGTTTGACTTTGAGAACCTGTTTAACAGGCTGGTGGATCAAGAAGAGGAACTGTTGTAGCTTCCTCTTTCCCTTGTGAAACTAAATAATGCTTGATTCTCTGTCCATTCACCACAAATTCCTGGCCATTCTTTCCTTCCAAGACAATGGCACCATAAGGCCTCACTTCAAGAACTTTGAAAGGTCGAGACCACCTAGACTTAAGCTTTCCTGGAAACAACTTAAGTCTGGAGTTGAAAAGCAAGACCAAATCACCATACTTGAATTCTCTCTTCAGAATCTTTTGATCATGCAGGACCTTGGTCTTCTCCTTATAGATCTTTGAGCTTTCAAAAGCTTCAAGCCTGATCTCCTCAAGTTCATGAAGTTGCATGATCCTTTTCTCTTGAGCTGTCTTGATATCAAAGTTTAGAAACTTCACAGCCCACATAGCTTTGTACTCCAACTCAACAGGAAGGTGGCAGCTCTTCCCATATAGCAAACTGAATGGTGATGTTCCAATTGGAGTTTTAAAGGCAGTCCTGTAAGCCCATAATGCATCATCTAGCCTTTTGCTCCAATCTTTTCTGCTTGAGCTAACAGTCCTCTCAAGAATGGCCTTGATCTGTCTATTGGATACTTCAACCTGGCCACTAGTTTGAGGATGATATGGAGTAGCTATCTTGTGTTTAACTCCATGCTTTCTCAATAAACCTTCCAGAGTCTTGTTCAAAAAATGGGATCCTCCATCAGAGATGACAACCCTTGGAACTCCAAACCTTGGGAAGATGATGCTCTTGAACAGCTTCACTACAACCTTGGAATCATTGGTAGGGGAAGCAATGGCCTCAACCCATTTGGACACATAGTCCACAGCAACAAGGATGTACTGATTTCCATAGGATGAAATGAAAGGTCCCATAAAGTCAATCCCCCAGCAATCAAAGATCTCAACTTCTAGAATGGGGTTTTGAGGCATCTCACTTCTCTTAGATATGTTCCCATGCCTCTGACAGGCATCACATGCTGAAACCACCAACTGGGCATCTTTGAACATTGTAGGCCACCAAAACCCACTTTGAAGAACCTTTGCCACAGTTTTGAATGCCCCCATGTGACCTCCAAAAGCGGAACCATGACATTCTTGCAACACAGGTTGCATCTCCTCTTCAGCAAGGCACCTTCTATATAGCTGATCCTTGTTCAGAATATAGAGGTAGGGCTCATCCCAATAGTATCTCTGGACATCTCTGAAGAACTTTTTCCTCTTGTAAGCATCTAATTCAGGAGGCTCCACCCCACATGCAAGATAGTTCACTATGTCTGCAAACCACGGCATCCTCCTTTCTTGAATGCTCTCTACTTCCTCAAACTCCAAGTAGGAATGGAGCACCATCAGAGACTCTTCAGGCAACGCATCATCTATGGGGACTTTTTCTTCAATCCTCAGCCTTGAGAGATGGTCTGCAGCCCCATTCTCAATCCCCTTTTTATCAAGCACCTCCATATCAAACTCCTGGAGCAATAAAACCCATCTCAACAGCCTTGGCTTGGCATCTTTCTTGGTCATCAAGTACCTGAGGGCTGCATGATCAGTATACACAATGACCTTTGATCCCACCAGGTAGCTTCTGAACTTATCAAAGGCAAAAACTATTGCCAGCATTTCCTTTTCAGTTGTAGCATACTTTTCTTGGGCAGAATCAAGTGTTCTACTGGCATAGTAGATCACATGCAGCTTCTTGTCCCTCTTCTGTCCAAGTACTGCTCCAACAGCAAAGTCAGAAGCATCTGTCATGACATCAAAAGGTAGGGACCAGTCTGGTGCCTGAACTATTGGTGCACTAACCAATGCCTCCTTGATCAACTTAAAGGCTTCTTCACATTCAGCATCAAAGATGAAGTCCACCTCCTTACACAACAGTCTTGTTAAGGGCCTGGCAATCCTTGAGAAGTCCTTTATGAATCTTCTATAAAACCCTGCATGACCAAGGAAGCTCCTTATCCCTTTAACTGAAGTGGGGGTTTGCAGATTCACCATCACTTCCACCTTTGCCTTATCAACCTCAATACCCTTTTCAGAGATCTTGTGCCCAAGAACTATTCCTTCTTGCACCATGAAATGACACTTCTCCCAGTTCAGCACCAAGTTGTGCTGCTCACATCTCTCCAACACCTGTGTCAAATTAGAGAGACAATCCGAGAAGGAGGAGCCATAGACACTAAAGTCATCCATGAACACCTCAACTTTCTCTTCAATAATGTCAGAGAAAATGTGCATCATACATCTTTGAAAAGTGGCCGGTGCATTACATAAACCGAAGGGCATTCTCCTATAAGCATAAGTGCCATAAGGGCATGTGAATGTTGTTTTCTCTTGATCCCGGGGGTCTATGGAAATTTGGAAGAACCCCGAGTACCCATCGAGAAAACAAAAATAAGGATGATTAGCTAACCTTTCAAGCATTTGATCAATGAATGGTAAAGGGAAATGATCTTTTCTAGAAGCAGAATTCAATTTCCTATAGTCAATGCACATGCGATGGCCAGTTATGGTTCTTTGAGCTATGAGTTCATCCTTGTCGTTTTTCACCACTGTGATCCCACCTTTCTTGGGCACAACATGAACAGGAGACACCCATCTTGAGTCAGAGATTGGGTAAATTATCCCTGCATAAGAAGCTTTAGTATCTCCGTTCTGAACCACTTCCTAAGGTTGGGGTTAAGTCTACGTTGGTGCTCAATAGAGGACATGGCTTAGTCCTCCAGGTGGATCCTGTGGGTGCATATATCAGGAGAGATTTCCTCTAATGTCTGCCAAGGAATACCCTATGGCTCTCCTAAATTTCCTTTATTTCACTAAGTAATGCACGTTCCTCATGCTCCAGCAAGTTATCATTTATGATCACGGAAAAAGTAGAGTTCAGGCCTAAGAACGCATACCTGAGCCCTGTTGGTAGAGGCTTGAGCTCAACAGAGGGTGCATCAGCCTCATTCCAGTCCTGGTCCAGGTTGCTTTGGCTGGTGACTGATTCCTTGATAGCAAAGACTTCAGAGCCTCTTTGTTCCAGCTCCAAAAACCTTGTTTCAGGACCCAGCTCTCTTGCATTGTCCAGATACAGCTTATACCCTTCACTTGCTTCAGCCAAGAGCTCATTCTCTCCTTGTTCTTGAGTTAGAGCAGCTTGAAGAGGATCCTCAGTGTTCAGTTCCTCAAGCAACTCATCAGCCAACTGGTCCATTGTCTCCACATAGAAACATTGACCTTCAATGGTGGGTTTCTTCATCATCTCATTCACATCAAACTTGAGCCTTTCAGACCCAAGTTGAAGCTCTATTATCCCACCTCTCACATCAATAATAGCTCCTGCAGTGGCTAAGAATGGCCTGCCCAAGATGAGAGGATCTACTGGTTCCTCATCCATTTCCAGCACAACAAAATCTGTTGGAACCTCAAAACCACCTATCTTGAGAGGTAGATCTTCCAACATACCAACAGGCAATCTAACTGATCTATCTGCAAGGATAAGAGAAATCCTTGAGGGTTTGAAAACTCTAAAGCCCAACTTCTTAGCTATGGAGAATGGCATCAAGCTGACTGATGCTCCTAAATCACAAAGACATCCAGAGAATAGAAGAGGTCCAATGGCACAAGGGAGTGTGAAGCTCCCTGGATCAGTTAACTTCCTTGGAATGGACTTCTTCTGAATGATAGCACTGCATTCATGACTTAGTACTACCATGCCTTGAAGCTCTTTTGTCTTGTTCAGAATTGCATCCTTCAAGAACTTCCCCATCTTCGGCATCATTAAGAATGCATCAATGAGAGGCATTGTGAGTGGTGTCTCTTTGAGTGCCTTCTCAAATACAGCTCTTGCCTTGTTCACTAGTTGCTTCTTAAATCTCCCTGGAAATGGGAGCTTGGGTTGGTATGGAGGTGGTGGCACATACTTCTTCTCTGGTTCTGGTTCCTTTGCTACCTCTTTACCCTTTTCTGTCCTTGGTTTCTCAGCAACTTGATCATCCTTTAAGGCTGCCTCCCCCTCAGGTTGATCATTGTCCTCAATGATCACTTTGTTGTTCTCAATACCAGGTAACTCCTTGCCACTCCTCAGTGTAATGGCTTTGGCATATTCCTTGGGGTTGGGTTCTGGTTTTCCAGGTAGGTGACCTTGGTTCCTTGAGCTTGATGCCTGGTTTTGCTTCAGTTCCTTGATTTCCTGCTGCATAGTCTGTTGACCCTGAAGTAGTTGTTGCAGAATACCAACCATATCTGTACCCATCTGTGGCTGCTGTTGAACCATTGGTGGCTGAAACTGTTGTTGAACCGGCGCCTGCTGTTGGAACTGTGGTGGACCAAACCCTGGTGGTGCCTTTGGCTGCTGTGAAGTGTAACCAGTGCCCTGAAATGTTTGCTGTTGCTGACCAAAACTCTGATTCTGACCAAATTGATTCTTGGGTTGGAATGACCCTTGAAAGTTGTTCTTGGGAACAAAGTTCTTTGGAGCTTGAGAATTGGGATAAACCTGGTCTTGTGGGTTTGCTACATTGGTGTTCCTGTAAGAGAGGTTTGGATTGGCATTACCATACTGATATCTTTGGAACCTCTGATTCCCAATGTAGTTGAGCTCCTCTTGGGTAAGACCTTCTTCACTTATGTTCTCAAAGATTTGAGAAGGTTCCTCATACTCTCCAACAAAATTTATTGGCTTCTGGGTGGTGAATTTCAGCTTGTCTAATTCACTCCTCAACTCCTTAACTTCTCTGGTGAGCCTCTGTTTTGAGCTTGAACCTTCAGACCTATTTGATCTGTCATAGTCTTCACCATAAGTATCATTGCTCAATGCTAAGTTCTCCACTAGCTCTAAAGCAGCATGTATCTCTTTACCCAGAAAGTTCCCATTGGAAGCAGTATCTAGCTGGTTTCTAATCTTGGGAAGAGCTCCCCTATAAAGTGTGCTGAGAAGAGAAGCCTCACTAAACCCATGGTGTGGGCATTGGTTTGTGTAGCTCCTGAATCTCTCATATGCTTCACCAAAACTTTCATTGCTGTGCTGAGTGAAGCTAGAGATTTGGTTCCTCAGTTTTGCAGTTCTTGAGGTAGAGAAGAACTTAGATAAGAAGGCTTGCTTGCATTGCTCCCAGGTTTGAATGGAGCCTCTTGGAAGATTCTTCTCCCATTGATGAGCTTTATCACCAAGACTGAATGGGAATAGTCTTAGCTTAAAGCTGTCTTCTGAAACTCCATTTATCTTGGTCAGATCACACACCTTATCAAACTGGTCCAAGTGTTCCAAGGGATCTTCCATTGCTAACCCATGGAACTTTGAGTTCTGGACCATATTCAGCAATGATGCTTTCACTTCAAAGTTGTTGTTTTGCACAGGTGGTGCCTGAATACCAGCTCCATACTGATGAGCATTGGCCCTGTCATTCTCTCCAACATAGACTTGGGGTTGCTCATATCTTCTTTGCTGTGGTTGGAAAGGGTGGGGTTGGTGGTGCACCTGGTGTCTTTGCTGAACATTGGCCTGATGCCTCTGTTGATGAGCTTGAGCTTGTCCCTGGTGGACATAAGCTTGTTGATGGTGCACCTGTTCCTGCTGAACATTACCCTGGTGAAGCCCTTGACCAACTCCAATACCAGCTCCATGACCTTGAGCCTGTTGCTCCTGAACTGGTTGTTGTATATCTACCACGTGATCTTCTTGTTCTGCCATCTCAGTCTGATCAATTTGTCTACCACGTCTGTCTCTTATCCTCCTTGGTACCAAAAGGTTGATGTTGTCGTTTAGAGGAAAAGGAGGACCACAGCTTCTTGATCTAGACCTGGTGTTCATACACCTGAAATCACAAACAGAACTTGAAAGGAATCAGTAAAAACAAGAAAGTAAGCACTTGATCTCAAGAACAGATCAGAGCTTAATGCTAATCAAACCACAATTTGGCAACGGCGCCAATTGATAGACAAGACTTTTTAAGGTCTCAGGGCTATCAATCCCCTTGTCAATGTAGCACAAAGAGGTTTATCAATCCAGATGTGGTGTTAGACACTAAGCTATATGATCAAGTTCTTAATTCAAGCAAACAAGAGTGGGTTTTGATTAATCTAGAGAAAACTATAAACATAAACAGGATTAAAGACTAATGACAATGACAAATGATATGATGTGAATATGATATGATGGAGGCATGAGATTCTAGACATGATAGTTGGTCAGGGTGCTTTGGTGTTAAACTAGAGATGCTGATGACAATGATGAGACATGATTCAAGTGATTAAAAACTCTAATCTAGGTTAATCCTCTCATGAAGGTATTAACCCCTATACTAATCCATTTTCAAACCAAATTCCCATTTGTGAAATATGAACCAATATGCATTAATAAACAGTTCTCAATGATCATTCAAGCATTTAACAAATCATTCCCATGATGAAAAATTACTTAAACCTCTAACACAACTCTTTCAGGAATTTCATCAAACACTTTTGGTGCATGAAATTCCCAGAATCTAAATCTCAAGTGATTATCAAGGATCTAGCATAGAGAACAGTTGTTTAGAGAAATAAACCAATGAATCTAGCCCTAAGCACTCCTAATCTAACACTTTAGCACCCTAACCTACACATCTAGAACCTCATTAAGGTGACTACTCACTAATCATACTAATCTCTCTTAAACCTTTGCAAGTTGAGAAGATTAGCATGATTAATGATGAGAAATGGAGATGGAGATGATAGATTCAAAAGAAAACAGCTTTAAACACCCAGATCTCTTTAAACTCTCTTGATTAAACACTCAAATATAGATATTTCTCTTCTTAATGGAGTCTTTTTCACAAAAGAGGCAAGAGACAAAGGGAATAAAACTTAATTCTCTCCCAAAAAACCCTAAAAAGTATTTATACTTCCTTAAAAACGAACCGGGTCAGCCCGGAACAAACCGGGTCCTGACCCGGCTTTAATGGATAAAGTGGGAATTACTGCGGGTTGGTCCAGTATGTCCCAGGTCGCACACCTAAGTCGCAGTAGATGAAGACTTGTCTTGTGAAGCCTGAATCGCCTTGTCTTAGCCGCACGCCTAAGTAGGAGTGTTTTGCGAGTGTTGCTGCGGCTTGGTCTCCTTCCTCTCCAACTCGCAGGGCTAAGGCGGTTTCTGGGGAATGTACAAACTGTGCGGGTTGGTCTCTATTGCACCTAGGTCGCAGGCTCAAGTCGGAGTGATTTGCGAGTGATCGTGCGGCATAATTCCAGGCGCGGCTAACTCGCATGCCTAAGTCGCACGATTGTGGACTTAGCATTTCTCTTGCTCTTGAGCTTCAGACCTCTTCCAGTGATAGTTTACCCGCACATATCAACTCGCAGCATCAGCATTCAGGCGTTCATCTTCAGGCCTGCGGGTTAACCAAGTCGCAAGACCATCTCGCAGCATCCAGAGCAGCTTAGACCACTTCGGATTCCGGAGAGTGTAACTCCTATGAGACTAGTCCGAATTGAATGATTTTGGTTGCAGAAGACAGAGGACTCATTTATCTCCAACTTTGGTGAAGGAAGCTTCGGTGCTTGGGAAGTGTAAGGCTTCCTGGAGGGCATATCTTTGCAGTGCATGTACACGACCAGAGAGAGGCGTCTAGACATGTGTCCATTCCGGAGACCGTATCTTTCTGCTCATAGATCCGAATTGAATGCTCTTGGACGTTCTGGAAAGAAGACTCGAATGTCTCTGGTTCTCATGAAGGACCCGGAAACTAAATCTGCCTGGAAGTGCACCGTCCTTCGCATCCTTTAGGACTGATCTGCTCGGTCCGGAATACCTGCGAGACTGGGGTTCCTTCCGACAAGCTTATCTCTCTGCTCACGCGTCCGAATTCCACGATTCCACTTGCTAAGAGACCGTGATGCAATGCTCTCCAACTTCTATGAAGCACCCGCCTCCCCGGACAGGCGATTTCTGAGACACGTTCACACCCGAAGATTTTGGCCGATACACTTCATTCGCGGTACATGAAAATGGCCGGTAAAGCTTCCCGCGGTACATGGAAATGGCCGGTAAAACCTTCCTGGCCAGCGAGAATGGCCGATAACCTCCCAGGACCCAATTTTCCACTTTTTCAAGCTTTGCTCACCATTCCACCTCCTGGATTCATCTTTTCAGCTCCATATTCACCTGATAGACACTCAAAACATGCAATAGACTCATTGGGACCTAATGCATCTCCTAAGTTCTAAAACAAACCCTAAGGATCTAAAATGCATGAAATAAAACATGATTTGGAATGATTTATGCAACCTTAATGATGCAAATTATGAAAATATCACTAATGCACCGGATCCCATCAGAACTCCGCAGTTAAGCGTTCTTGGGCGAGAGTAGTACTAGGATGGGTGACCTCCCGGGAAGTCCTCATGTTGCACTCCTTTTTTGTTTCGCTTGATTCTTTTGTTTTTTTTTAGGTCTTTTCATTTGAAATACAAGGCATCTTTCGAACGACGCCATTTCGAGATCGTGTGGAACAACGCCTCCTACAGCAACTTTTTGGAAAGCCCCAAGTGTGCTCTCTAGCGTGTCCAAGGGTCTAAAGACCATGGGTGCGGTTTACAAGGCCAAAATTTTGAGTTGTAGACCCTCTTCCGGGCCCTTTTCTAAAACATAAGCCCGAGTTTAAGTGTCGTCAAACGTGGTGTCCTAACTTATATCTTGGCATGAATGCTCGTCGCAGCTCGGCGGAAAAGCCATATAAACAGTGCAACACATGAGAAGAGATTCATTGCGGACTCAAAGGCAAAGGATATATGCTATTGCGATACATATACTATCGGGTGCAGTCATACCAGCACTAATGCACCGGATCCCATCAGAACTCCGCAGTTAAGCGTGCTTGGGCGAGAGTAATTCTAGGATGGGTGACCTCCCGGGAAGTCCTCGTGTTGGACTCCTTTTTTGTTCCTCTTGATTCTTTTTTTTTTTTAGGTCTTTTCATTTGAAATACAAGGCATTTTTCGAACGACGCCATTTCGAGATCGTGTGGAACAACGCCTCCTACAGCAACTTTTTGGAAAGCCCCAAGTGTGCTTTCTGGCGTGTCCAAGGGTCTAAAGACCATGGGTGCGGTTTACAAGGCCAAAATTTTGAGTTTTAGACCCTCTTCCGGACCCTTTTATAAAACATAAGCCCCTGTTTAAGTGTCGTCAAACGTGGTGTCCTAACTTACATATCTTGACATGAATGCTGGTCGCGGCTGGGCGGGAAAAGCCATATAAATAGTGCAACACACGTGAAGAGATTTCATTGCGGACTCAAAACCAAAGGATATATGCTATTGCGATACATATACTAACATGTGCGATCATACCAGCACTAATGCACCGGATCCCATCAGAACTCCGCAGTAAAGCGTGCTTGGGCGAGAGTTGTACTACGATGGGTGACCTCCTTGGAAGTCCTCGTCTTGCACCCCTTTTTTGTTCCTTTTGATTCTTTGTTTTTTTTTGGGTCTTTTCATTTGAAAAACAAGGCATCTTCCGAACGACGCTATTTCTAGACCGTGTGGAACCATGCCTCCTACAGCAACTTTTTGGAAAGACCCAAGTGTGCTCTCTGGCTTGTCCAAGGGTCTAAAGACCATGAGTGCGGTTTACAAGGCCAAAATTTTGAGTTTTAGACCCTCTTCCAGGCCATTTTCTAAAACATAAGCCCCGGTTCGTTAAACGTGGTTGTCCTAACTTATATATCTTGGCATGAATGCTCGTCGCAGCTGGGCGGAAAAGCCATATAAAAAGTGCAACACATGCGAAGAGATTTCATTGCGGACTCAAAGCCAAAGAATATATGCTATTGCAATACATATACTATCGGGTGCGATCATACCAGCACTAATGCACCGGATCCCGGCAACGCGACCCTATGAAAGCGTGCTTGGGCGAGAGTTGTACTACGATGGGTGACCTCCTTGGAAGTCCTCGTCTTGCACCCCTTTTTTGTTCCTTTTGATTCTTTGTTTTTTTTGGGTCTTTTCATTTGAAAAACAAGGCATCTTTCGAACGACGCCATTTCGAGATCGTGTGGAACAACGCCTCCTACAGCAACTTTTTAGAAAGCCCCAAGTGTGCTCTCTGGCGTGTCCAAGGGTCTAAAGACCATGGGTGCGGTTTACAAGGCCAAAATTTTGAGTTTTAGAGCCTCTTCTGGGCCATTTTCTAAAACATAAGCCCCGGTTCGTTAAACATGGTGTCCTAACTTATATATCTTGGCATGAATGCTTGTCGCAGCTGGGCGGAAAAGCCATATAAACAGTGCAACACACGCGAAGAGATTTCATTGCAGTCTCAAAGCCAAAGCATATATGCTATTGCGATACATATACTAACGGGTGCGATCATACCAGCAGTAATGCACCGGTTCCCATCAGAACTCCGCAGTAAGCGTGCTTGGGCGGGAGTAGTACTAGGATGGTTGACCTCCCGGGAAGTCCTCGTGTTGCACTCCTTTTTTGTTCCTCTTGATTCTTTTGTTTTTTTTTTTGGGTCTTTTCATTTGAAAAACAAGGCATCTTCCGAACGACGCCATTTCTAGACCGTGTGGAACCATGCCTCCTATAGCAACTCTAAAGACCATGGGTGCGGTTTACAAGGCCAAAATTTTGAGTTTTAGAGCCTCTTCTGGGCCCTTTTCTAAAACATAAGCCCCTGCTTAAGTGTCGTCAAACATGGTGTCCTAACTTATATATCTTGGCATGAATGCTGGTCGCGGCTGGGCGGGAAAAGCCATATAAACAGTGCAACACACGCGAAGAGATTTCATTGCGGACTCAAAACCAAAGGATATATGCTATTGCGATACATATACTAACAGGTGCGATCATACCAGCACTAATGCACCGGATCCCATCAGAACTCCGCAGTAAAGCGTGCTTGGGCGAGAGTTGTACTACGATGGGTGACCTCCTTGGAAGTCCTCGTCTTGCACCCCTTTTTTGTTCCTTTTGATTCTTTGTTTTTTTTTGGGTCTTTTCATTTGAAAAACAAGGCATCTTCCGAACGACGCCATTTCTAGACCGTGTGGAACCATGCCTCCTACAGCAACTTTGTGGAAAGGGCCAAGTGTGCTCTCTGGCTTGTCCAAGGGTCTTAAGACCATGGGTGCGGTTTACAAGGCCAAAATTTTGAGTTTAAGACCCTCTTCCGGGCCCTTTTCTAAAACGTAAGCCCCGGTTTAAGTTTCGTCAAACGTGGTGTCCTAACTTATATATCTTTTCATGAATGCTTGTCGCAGCTGGGCGGAAAAGCCATATAAACAGTGCAACACACGCGAAGAGATTTCATTGCAGTCTCAAAGCCAAAGCATATATGCTATTGCGATACATATACTAACGGGTGCGATCATACCAGCAGTAATGCACCGGTTCCCATCAGAACTCCGCAGTAAGCGTGCTTGGGCGGGAGTAGTACTAGGATGGTTGACCTCCCGGGAAGTCCTCGTGTTGCACTCCTTTTTTGTTCCTCTTGATTCTTTTGTTTTTTTTTTTTGGGTCTTTTCATTTGAAAAACAAGGCATCTTCCGAACGACGCCATTTCTAGACCGTGTGGAACCATGCCTCCTATAGCAACTCTAAAGACCATGGGTGCGGTTTACAAGGCCAAAATTTTGAGTTTTAGAGCCTCTTCTGGGCCCTTTTCTAAAACATAAGCCCCTGCTTAAGTGTCGTCAAACATGGTGTCCTAACTTATATATCTTGGCATGAATGCTGGTCGCGGCTGGGCGGGAAAAGCCATATAAACAGTGCAACACACGCGAAGAGATTTCATTGCGGACTCAAAACCAAAGGATATATGCTATTGCGATACATATACTAACAGGTGCGATCATACCAGCACTAATGCACCGGATCCCATCAGAACTCCGCAGTAAAGCGTGCTTGGGCGAGAGTTGTACTACGATGGGTGACCTCCTTGGAAGTCCTCGTCTTGCACCCCTTTTTTGTTCCTTTTGATTCTTTGTTTTTTTTGGGTCTTTTCATTTGAAAAACAAGGCATCTTCCGAACGACGCCATTTCTAGACCGTGTGGAACCATGCCTCCTACAGCAACTTTGTGGAAAGCGCTAAGTGTGCTCTCTGGCTTGTCCAAGGGTCTAAAGACCATGAGTGCGGTTTACAAGGCCAAAATTTTGAGTTTAAGACCCTCTTCCGGGCCCTTTTCTAAAACGTAAGCGCCGGTTTAAGTTTCGTCAAACGTGGTGTCCTAACTTATATATCTTGGCATGAATGCTCGTCGCAGCTGGGCGGAAAAGCCATATAAAAAGTGCAACACATGCGAAGAGATTTCATTGCGGACTCAAAGCCAAAGAATATATGCTATTGCAATACATATACTATCGGGTGCGATCATACCAGCACTAATGCACCGGATCCCATCAGAACTCCGCAGTAAAGCGTGCTTGGGCGAGAGTTGTACTACGATGGGTGACCTCCTTGGAAGTCCTCGTCTTGCACCCCTTTTTTGTTCCTTTTGATTCTTTGTTTTTTTTGGGTCTTTTCATTTGAAAAACAAGGCATCTTCCGAACGACGCCATTTCTAGACCGTGTGGAACCATGCCTCCTACAGCAACTTTGTGGAAAGCGCCAAGTGTGCTCTCTGGCTTGTCCAAGGGTCTAAAGACCATGGGTGCGGTTTACAAGGCCAAAATTTGGAGTTTAAGACCCTCTTCCGGGCCCTTTTATAAAACGTAAGCCCCAGTTTAGGTTTCGTCAAACGTGGTGTCCTAACTTATATATCTTGGCATGAATGCTTGTCGCAGCTGGGCGGAAAAGCCATATAAACAGTGCAACACACGCGAAGAGATTTCATTGCAGTCTCAAAGCCAAAGCATATATGCTATTGCGATACATATACTAACGGGTGCGATCATACCAGCAGTAATGCACCGGTTCCCATCAGAACTCCGCAGTAAGCGTGCTTGGGCGGGAGTAGTACTAGGATGGTTGACCTCCCGGGAAGTCCTCGTGT
>NW_006256756.1:12872797-12875100 GCF_000478725.1 Eutrema salsugineum | reverse complement strand
TTGGGTAACTCGTGAGCGTCGGTCGATAGGCTTTCCGAACGACGCCATTTCTAGACCGTGTGGAACCATGCCTCCTATAGCAACTCTAAAGACCATGGGTGCGGTTTACAAGGCTAAAATTTTGAGTTTTAGAGCCTCTTCTGGGCCCTTTTCTAAAACATAAGCCCCTGCTTAAGTGTCGTCAAACATGGTGTCCTAACTTATATATCTTGGCATGAATGCTGGTCGCGGCTGGGCGGGAAAAGCCATATAAACAGTGCAACACACGCGAAGAGATTTCATTGCGGACTCAAAACCAAAGGATATATGCTATTGCGATACATATACTAACAGGTGCGATCATACCAGCACTAATGCACCGGATCCCATCAGAACTCCGCAGTAAAGCGTGCTTGGGCGAGAGTTGTACTACGATGGGTGACCTCCTTGGAAGTCCTCGTCTTGCACCCCTTTTTTGTTCCTTTTGATTCTCTGTTTTTTTTGGGTCTTTTCATTTGAAAAACAAGGCATCTTCCGAACGACGCCATTTCTAGACTGTGTGGAACCATGCCTCCTACAGCAACTTTGTGGAAAGCGCCAAGTGTGCTCTCTGGCTTGTCCAAGGGTCTAAAGACCATGAGTGCGGTTTACAAGGCCAAAATTTTGAGTTTAAGACCCTCTTCTGGGCCCTTTTCTAAAACGTAAGCTCCGGTTTAAGTTTCGTCAAACATGGTGTCCTAACTTATATATCTGGGCATGAATGCTCGTCGCAGCTGGGCGGAAAAAGCCCATATAAAAAAGTGCAACACATGCGAAGAGATTTCATTGCAGAGCTCAAAGCCAAAGAATATATGCTATTGCAATACATATACTATCGGGTGCGATCATACCAGCACTAATGCACCGGATCCCATCAGAACTCCGCAGTAAAGCGTGCTTGGGCGAGAGTTGTACTAGGATGGGTGACCTCCTTGGAAGTCCTCATGTTGCACTTCTTTTTTGTTCCTCTTGATTCTTTTGTTTTTTTTTTTTTTTTAGGACTTTTCATTTAAAATAAAAGGCATCTTTCGAACGACGCCAATTCTAGATCGTGTGGAACCACGCCTCCTACAGCAACTTTTCAGAAACCCCCAAGAATGCTCTAGGGCGTGCCCAAGGGTCTAAAGACCTTGGGTGTGGTTTACGAGGCCAAAATTATGAGTTTTAGACCCTCTTCCAGGCCATTTTCTAAAACATAAGCCCCGGTTTGTTAAACGTGGTGTCCTAACTTATATATCTTGGCATGAATGCTCGTCGCAGCTGGGCGGAAAAGCCATATAAACAGTGCAACACACGCGAAGAGATTTCATTGCAGTCTCAAAGCCAAAGCATATATGCTATTGCGTTACATATACTAACGGGTGCGATCATACCAGCACTAATGCACCGGATCCCATCAGAACTCCACAGTTAAGCGTTCTTGGGCGAGAGCAGTACTAGGATGGGTGACCTCCCGGGAAGTCCTCGTGTTGCACTCCTTTTTGTTCCTCTTGATTCTTTTGTTTTTGTTTAGGTCTTTTCATTTGAAATACAAGGCATCTTTCGAACGACCCCATTTCGAGATTGTGTGGAACAACGCCTCCTACAACAACTTTTTGGAAAGCCCCAAGTGTGCTCTCTAGCGTGTCCAAGGGTCTAAAGACCATGGGTGCGGTTTACAAGGCCAAAATTTTGAGTTGTAGACCCTCTTCCGGGCCCTTTTCTAAAACATAAGCCCGGGTTTAAGTGTCGTCAAACGTGGTGTCCTAACTTATATATCTTGGCATGAATGCTCGTCGCAGCTGAGCGGAAAAGCCATATAAACAGTGCAACACATGAGAAGAGATTCATTGCGGACTCAAAGGCAAAGGATATATGCTATTGCGATACATATACTATCGGGTGCAATCATACCAGCACTAATGCGCCGGTTCCCATCAGAACTCCGCAGTTAAGCTTGCTTGGGCGAGAGTAATTCTAGGATGGGTGACCTCCCGGGAAGTCCTCGTGTTGCATTCCTTTTTTGTTCCTCTTGATTCTTTTTTTTTTTTTAGGTCTTTTCATTTGAAATACAAGGCATCTTTCGAACGACGCCATTTCGAAATCGTGTGGAACAACGCCTCCCTACAGCAACTTTTTGGAAAGCCCCAAGTGTGCTCTCTGGCGTGTCCAAGGGTCTAAAGACCATGGGTGCGGTTTACGAGGCCAAATTTTGAGTTTAGACCCTCTTCCCGGACCTTTTATAAAACATAAGGCCCCTGTTAGTGTCGTCAACGTGCAGTCCTAACTTACATATCTTGACATGA
>NW_006256756.1:12871940-12872697 GCF_000478725.1 Eutrema salsugineum | reverse complement strand
TAGTGCAACACACGCAAAGAGATTTCATTGCGGACTCAAAACCAAATGATATATGCTATTGCGATACATATACTAACAGGTGCGATCATACCAGCACTAATGCACCGGATCCCATCAGAACTCCGCAGTAAAGCGTGCTTGGGCGAGAGTTGTACTACGATGGGTGACCTCCTTGGAAGTCCTCGTCTTGCACCCCTTTTTTGTTCCTTTTGATTCTTTGTTTTTTTTTGGGTCTTTTCATTTGAAAAACAAGGCATCTTCCGAACGACGCCATTTCTAGACCGTGTGGAACCATGCCTCCTACAGCAACTTTTTGGAAATCCCCAAGTGTGCTCTCTGGCTTGTCCAAGGGTCTAAAGACCATGAGTGCGGTTTACAAGGCCAAAATTTTGAGTTTTAGACCCTCTTCCGGGCCCTTTTCTAAAACGTAAGCCCCGGTTTAAGTGTCGTCAAACGTGGTGTCCTAACTTATATATCTTGCAACGAATGCTCGTCGCAGCTGGGCGGGAAAAGCCATATAAACAGTGCAACAGATGCGAAGAGATTTCAATGCGGACTCAAAGCCAAAGGATATATGTTAATGCGATACAAATACTAACGGGTGCGATCATACCAGCACTAATGCACCGGATCCCATCAGAACTCCGCAGTAAAGCGTGCTTGGGCGAGAGTAGTACTAGGATGGGTGACCTCCCGGGAAGTCCCCGTGTTGCACCCCTTTTTTTGTTCCTATTGATTTTTTTTGTTTTTTTTTTTT
>NW_006256756.1:12869867-12871183 GCF_000478725.1 Eutrema salsugineum | reverse complement strand
ACTCCGCAGTTAAGCGTGCTTGGGCGAGAGTAGTACTAGGATGGGTGACCTCCCGGGAAGCCCTCGTGTTGCACCCCTTTTTTGTTCCTCTTGATTTTTTTGTTTTTTTTTTTTTTGATCTTTTCATTTGAAAAACAATGCAACTTCCGAACGATGCTATTTCAAGACTGTGTGGAACCACGCCTCCTACAACAACATTTCGGAAAGCCCCAAGGGTGCTCTCGGGCTTGCCCAAGGGTCTAAAGACCATGGGTTACGAGGCCAAAAGTTTGAGTTTTAGACCCTCTTCCGGGAGTTTTTCTAAAACATAAGCCCCGGTTTTAGTGTCGTCAAACGTGATAACCTAACTTATATATTTTGGCACGAATGCTCGTTGCAGCTGGGCGGGAAAACCCATATAAACAGTGCAACACACGCGAAGAGATTTCATTGCGGACTCAAGCCAAAGGATATATGCTAATGCGATACATATACTAATGGGTGCGATCTTACCAGCACTAATGCATTGGATCCCATCAGAACTTCGCAGTTTAAGCGTGCTTGGCGAGAGTAGTACTAGGATGGGTGACCTCCCGGGAAGTCCTCGTCTAGCACCATTTTTGTCCTCTTGATTTTTTTTTTTTTTTTTTTGGTCTTTTCATTTGAAAAACAATGCAACTTCCGAACAATGCTATTTCAAGACCGTTAGGAACCACCCCTCCTACAGCAACTTTTCGGAAAGCCCCAAGAGTGCTCTCGGGCTTGCCCAAGGGTCTAAAGACCATGAGTGCAGTTTACGAGACCAAAATTTTGAGTTTTAGACCCTCTTCCGAGAGTTTTTCTAAAACATAAGCCCCGGTTTTAGTGTCGTCAAACGTGGTGTCCTAACTTATATATTTTTGCATGAATGCTCGTCGCAGCTAGGCGGGAAAAGCTATATAAACAGTGCAACACACGCGAAGAGATTTCATTGCGGACTCAAAACCAAAGGATATATGCTAATACGATACATATACTAACGGGTGCGATCATACCAGCACTAATGCACCAAATCCCATCAGAACTCCGCAGTAAAGCGTGCTTGGGCGAGAGTTGTACTAGGATGGGTGACCTCCTTGGAAGTCCTCGTGTTGCACTCCTTTTTTGTTCCTCTTGATTCTTTTGTTTTTTTTTTTTTTTAGGACTTTTCATTTGAAATACAAGGCATCTTTCGAACGACGCCAATTCTAGATCGTGTGGAACCACGCCTCCTACAGCAACTTTTCAGAAACCCCCAAGAATGCTCTAGGGCGTGCCCAAAGGTCTAATCTATCTAGCTACTCTAGACCTTGGCTATA
>NW_006256756.1:12843677-12847462 GCF_000478725.1 Eutrema salsugineum | reverse complement strand
CCGAATTGAGCAGCTTCTCTTCTGTTCAGTGTAACTTTCAGCTCGTAACTCCAAATGACCTGAAATCAGTTCCATGAGAAAGATAACTCATTCATCTCGATCTTTGGTGAAGAAACTATCGGCGCTTGGGAAGTGGAAGGCTTCCTGGAGGGCTCATCTTCGCAATGCATTTACACGATCAGAGAAAGGCGTCTAGACATGTGTCCATTCCGGAGACGTTAAATTCTTGCTCATACATTTGAATTGGATGATCTAGGACGTTCTGGAAAGAGGACTCAAACATCTCTGATTCTTATGAAGACCCCGGAAACTGAATCTGCCTGGAAGTGCGCCGTCCTTCGCATTCTTCGGAGCTCATCGGGTCGGTCCAAGACGGCAGCGAGACAGGGGTTTCTTCCGAGGAGCTCAACTTTCTGCTCACGCGTCCGAATTCCATTATTCCACTTGCTATGGATCCATGATCCAATCGTCTCCAACTTTGATGAAGCCCCCGACAACTGAATCGGACCGGAAGGTTCCCCGGACAGGCGATCATTCAGGAGTATCGGATTGCTCCGGAATGGATGCGAGAGAGGTCTGTCTTCAGATTACCATATCTTTCAGATCCGTGGGTCAAATGCTTTGATTCCAACTGTTATGAACTCTTGACTCAGTTATCTCCAACTTTTATGAAGAATCCGACAGCTGAATCGGCCGGCAAGATCTTCCGGTGACGCGATTTCGGAAATGTATCTGCACCCGGGATTTTTGGCCGAGAGACTTGACCGCGGTACGTGTTTTTGGCCGAGAAAGCTACCCGCGGGAAGGATTTTGGCCGAGGATCTTCGACTTTCAGTACAGCATTTTGCCGAGAAACCCAAAATTGCTCCTTTTTACCATTTTTGATCATTCCAACTCCATTTCTTCATCTGAATCACATCCTCCACTCCAAATTGGCTCCAAAAGCACCTGTTTAACACTCCAAAACATGCAAAACTCTCTTGGACCTAATGTAATCTCCTAAGTCCTAAAACAATGCTTAAAGACCTAAAATGCATGAGATAAGACATGATTTGGACTAAAATATGTACACCTAATGATGCAATTTATGAATATATCAACTCCCCCACACTTATCCTTTGCTTGTCCTCAAGCAAAAAGAACAAATGAGAGAGAGAGGTTGAATGCATTGGGAGTTCATATTTCCTTTTAGAGAGAAGTGATCACAATGAGAATTCAAGTTCATGCTCAATTATGCAATGCAAAGCCATACTCAGATATATATCAACTCAACAAGGAATCTCCACAAGTTCTCCTCTTTCTCAACTCTTTCACATTCATTAAGCTTTTATCAAGTGAATCAAATGATGCAATGTTTAAACAAGCTGGCTTGGCTAGGGAGAGGCTATGAGATTAAAATGATCTCATCAGTGTTCAAGCGGGTTTAATGCAGCAAAAGGATCTCTCTATGAATGATCAAACTTTGGCAGAATGCTAAAGGTAAAAAGCAACCTATGCATACAGGGGCAAAGACTCATCACACCCCACACTCTACTCAAAGCTTTCTCACTGCTCACTCTCTCAAGAACCTCACTTTTCACACTCATTTTCCTCTCACTAGGGGACTTACTTTTCATTTTCATTCTCAAGTCTTGGAGTTCAAACTTTACATAGCTCTTTTTTTATTTGCAACCTCTAGCCTCTTTTTTTTTTTTTCTTTCTTTCCAAAACACTTGAGCTCTTTGGCTTCTTTTCTTTTTCTTTTACTTAGGGGCTAGACTCTTTCTTTTCAAGACACCAGAGCTCACTTTCTTTAACTCAAAACTCCAAGACTCATTTCTTTTTCTTTCATTCCCCTAGCTATTTCCACTTTCTCTTTTCCACTCATCTCACCTTTTTTCACTCACCAACAAGTCTTTTCCCCCACACTTATTCCTCGCCAACACTCTCAGTTCCTCAATATTGGAACACAGCACTCAATGAGACCTGCCCTTGTCGCTCTAAACCTAACACTTTCTGCTAAGTTTGATCCAAGGTGGCCTTTCAATTCACACACAAACATTGGCTTGAAAGAAGGATGGGTTCAAGGTGAGGGAACTGATCCATGATGTGGATTCAGCTACTTGAGCTAAGGAAAAAGGGCGGTAAAAACAATGGTTCTAGCTCAAGTATGTATGTTGGTATCCACAAGCATATTCAAACAATGCATCACAAGATATTTTCAAGTCAAGTTCAGGTTCTCACTTAATTAGAGTTGAGTTCAATTCAAACTTGCTTCTCAGATTCAAATCATTTCAAACTTTGCAAGCACAGAAAAAAGATTCACAAGCATATTCAGTTCAAGTTCTCAAAGTGATGTACTCTCTTAGAAAACCTATCATTACTCCCAGCAAGATGTAACCTATATGATGCAACTAGACTCGATCCTAAAAATGTGAATGCAACTAGAATGAACATTTTTTTTTGTGAAAATTTTCTGATTAGATGCAACTACATGAGACTCAAGACTCAAAGTGGAAAATAAGATCAAAGAAAACATGATTAGTAAACACTAAACTCCTCCCCCACACTTAAATAACACAGTCCTCTGTGTTATAAAAGCATAAGAGAGAAGTGAAAGGAAAAAGCAAGAAAAATGCAAAATGAAAAATTAAGAACTAGATGCATATGTACAATGAGTTTGGAGAGTTACCAGACTTGTTCATGATGGAATGGAGGTATTGGACATGGAGGAGGATGCTGGTGCTTTGAACCCTCTGCTTGGACTCAAGTCTCTCAAGCGTCCCTTTTTGTTCATGCTCGTTCAGGGACCCCTCTGCCTAGCCATGCCGAGGCTTCTATACCGAGGTGGACAAGTTTCTGTGTAAGTGGCAAGGGCACCTCGGTATTAGCTCAAGAACACCTCGGCTTTGGCTCTCCAAGGCTTCTCACAGCACTTTGTTCCGTGAAGATCAAACATGAGACCTCGGTAATGATCATCTCGAGGTGCTTGGCCGAGGTCTCAGGTTCACTGCTCCTTTGAATCATAAGGCCGCCACCTTTAAGCTCCTCTCTGCACTTGTTCCTTCAAACCATTGAGCAAGAACGCTTTCTAGAACCTGAGATCACTTAGCAAACCCATCAAAACGTTCTGAAAATACTAAAGAAAAGATTAAAAAGACTATATACAAGGATAAGCTTGGGGTGTCTCCCAAGAGCACTTTGTTTAAAGTCACTAAGTTTGACTTTTTAAAACCTTTCTTAATGAGGGAGAGGAGGAGCTTTGATGCTCCTTGTCATGTCCATGAATTCAAGCATGAGGTCCTTGTTCATCAGCTCTTGGACACCACCAGATCCCTTGTCTATGAGTTCTTGTGTGAGGATAGCTCTGACTTTGGCAAATGGTCTTGATCTCACATTGCCTTTAACTTTGTATTCCACAGCTCCACCATCAAACTTCCATGGAGTGAGAGCTAAGACTTGAGAAGAAGAAGACCCAAGAGTGAATGGTTTAATGCTTGTTGGGCGCTTGTCTTGGGACTCTGAACCATTGCTTTTGTTGCTGCTGATCTCTTTCTCACCTGGTGTAGGAGGTGGAGATTCCAAGCAATCCTCATCATCACTAAAGAACTTCTCACCATCAATGAACTCAAGATCAAGCTCCCTTTGGTGTTCTTTCTTTTTCTCACAAGCAGCAAACGGCTGATCCTTCTCTTTCATTCCACAAGTCCCCACATACGTCATCTCAAAGTTTTGAAACTCATCACAGAGACTTACAGACACATAAGCTGGCGGTTCAATAGCTTTTTCTTCTTTCTGAAGCTGTT
>NW_006256756.1:12836477-12842488 GCF_000478725.1 Eutrema salsugineum | reverse complement strand
TTGCGGACTCAAAGGCAAAGGATATATGCTATTGCGATACATATACTATCGGGTGCAATCATACCAGCACTAATGCGCCGGTTCCCATCAGAACTCCGCAGTTAAGCTTGCTTGGGCGAGAGTAATTCTAGGATGGGTGACCTCCCGGGAACTCCTCGTGTTGCATTCCTTTTTTGTTCCTCTTGATTCTTTTTTTTTTTTTTAGGTCTTTTCATTTGAAATACAAGGCATCTTTCGAACGACGCCATTTCCAAATCGTGTGGAACAACGCCTCCTACAGCAACTTTTTGGAAAGCCCCAAGTGTGCTCTCTGGCGTGTCCAAGGGTCTAAAGACCATGGGTGCGGTTTACAAGGCCAAAATTTTGAGTTTTAGACCCTCTTCCGGACCCTTTTCTAAAACATAAGCCCCTGTTTAAGTGTCGTCAAACGTGGTGTCCTAACTTACATATTGATAGCAGGAATTTTTCAATCCTTGATCAATTCCTCAACTACTCATGTCATTGTAGCACTTGAGGTATCAATCCAAATGGAGAGATTCTAGACACTAGAACTATGAGGAGCTATCTTAATTCAAGTCTAACAAGCGGATGAGTTGGTAACAAGGTGATCTAAAATATAAAGTAAACAAAAAAACAAGCAGTAATTTAAGAACAAGCAACAAGACAACAAAACAAAGACTCAGATTCAAAACAAAGAGAAAGCTAAACCTCTAGATGTGATCATTGATTAGGGTGCTTTAGAGATTTATTCATGATGCTAAGAACAATAATGCAATGCAAGTTACTCTTTAGTCTAGACTTCAAAAGCAGATTAATTCATTCCCATGACAATAAACTCTTTGTAAATCACTTAATCAAGATTAATTCACCTTAAGCAAGATCAAGCAATCAACAAGCATAAAGTATCAAGTCTAATAATGACCAAACGGTTTCTATTTCAAGGAGACCGAATCTTACACAGAAAGCAGCAACAAGCAATCACATGATCTCAAAACCAATTAACTTAGAACTCAAATTTAGACTAATCCTCTCATGAAGGCACTAATCTCTACACTAATCCACTTTCAAACCAAATCATCATTTGTGAAATATGAATCAGTGAGCATTAAGAAACAGTTCTAATATGTCATTCATGCATTTAACAAATCATTCCCATGATGAAAAAGGCATAAACCCTTAGCTTAGCTCATTCAGACATTTCATCAAACACCTTGTGGGTGGAGAAATGACTAAGGTCTAGATCAGAGTGATGTGCAAAGATCTAGCATTAAGAGCAGCTAACTAAGGAAAGGAGATGAGAATCTAGAACCTAAACATCATAAACCGATCATCTAAGCACCCTAATCTACACACCTAGAAGCTTAAAAGATAACTACTCACTAATCATGATTAACACACCATTTCCTTTGCAAGAGGTGGTGTTAATCATGATTAGAAGCAGAGATGAGATGATTAGATGATAAGAAACAGCTTTAAGATGATTAAATCTGCTAGATATCTCTTGATAAAACTCGTTTTTACACTAAGAAGCAGAGAGAAAACAAAAAGAGGCAGATTAGAGGATAAGATAAAGCATAACTAGGGTTTTAGTCTCTAAAAACTATTTATATAAAAGGGTGTGGGCCGGGTCAGCCCAGGACAAACTGGGTACTGACCCGCCCTTTCTGGGTTGCTGGAGCCACCCCTCGCCATCTGAAGAAGTCTCACACCGAGGGCCATACACCAGGGGGTCATGTGCTGGGTTGAAACTTTGATGAACACTTGAAGAACATGCATGAGACTTGGCATTTGATCCGGTTAAAGCTTTGAAACGTGAAGAGGATTTGTTTGTGATCTGGGTTGGAGAGATGAGGACCTCGGCATACATGCCGAGGTGCCTGGTACCCGAGGTTTGTGTAACATAGGAGCTCGGCATAGCATGCTGAAGGGTTCACACCAAGGTCTGCTTCAACACTTAGTCGTTTGGGGATCATTTTGGTGATCAAGGGAGCCTCGGTGTTGAAAGGCCGAAGTCCTACCTCGAGGTATAGTCCCAAGGCTTCGTAAACATGCCTCCTCGGCATACATGCCGAGGTATTCACGCCGAGGTAGGACACAACACTTAGCTTACAGTCGCATCTCTTAAAACCCGAATTGAGCAGCTTCTCTTCTGTTCAGTGTAACTTTCAGCTCGTAACTCCAAATGACCTGAAACCAGTTCCATGAGAAAGATAACTCATTCATCTCGATCTTTGGTGAAGAAACTATCGGCGCTTGGGAAGTGGAAGGCTTCCTGGAGGGCTCATCTTCGCAATGCATTTACACGATCAGAGAAAGGCGTCTAGACATGTGTCCATTCCGGAGACGTTAACTTCTTGCTCATACATTTGAATTGGATGATCTTGGACGTTCTGGAAAGAGGACTCAAACATCTCTGATTCTTATGAAGACCCCGGAAACTGAATCTGCCTGGAAGTGCGCCGTCCTTCGCATTCTTCGGAGCTCATCGGGTCGGTCCAAGACGGCAGCGAGACAGGGGTTTCTTCCGACGAGCTCAACTTTCTGCTCACAAGTCCGAATTCCATTATTCCACTTGCTATGGATCCATGATCCAATCGTCTCCAACTTTGATGAAGCCCCCGACAACTGAATCGGACCGGAAGGTTCCCCGGACAGGCGATCATTCAGGAGTATCGGATTGCTCCGGAATGGATGCGAGAGAGGTCTGTCTTCAGATTACCATATCTTTCAGATCCGTGGGTCAAATGCTTTGATTCCAACTGTTATGAACTCTTGACTCAGTTATCTCCAACTTTTATGAAGAATCCGACAGCTGAATCGGCCGGCAAGATCTTCCGGTGACGCGATTTCGGAAATGTATCTGCACCCGGGATTTTTGGCCGAGAGACTTGACCGCGGTACGTGTTTTTGGCCGAGAAAGCTACCCGCGGGAAGGATTTTGGCCGAGGATCTTCGACTTTCAGTACAGCATATTTTGCCGAGAAACCCAAAATTGCTCCTTTTTACCATTTTTGATCATTCCAACTCCATTTCTTCATCTGAATCACATCCTCCACTCCAAATTGGCTCCAAAAGCACCTGTTTAACACTCCAAAACATGCAAAACTCTCTTGGACCTAATGTAATCTCCTAAGTCCTAAAACAATGCTTAAAGACCTAAAATGCATGAGATAAGACATGATTTGGACTAAAATATGTACACCTAATGATGCAATTTATGAATATATCACATATCTTGACATGAATGCTGGTCGCGGCTGGGCGGGAAAAGCCATATAAATAGTGCAACACACGCAAAGAGATTTCATTGCGGACTCAAAACCAAAGGATATATGCTATTGCGATACATATACTAACAGGTGCGATCATACCAGCACTAATGCACCGGATCTCATCAGAACTCTGCAGTAAAGCGTGCTTGGGCGAGAGTTGTACTACGATGGGTGACCTCCTTGGAAGTCCTCGTCTTGCACCCCTTTTTTGTTCCTTTTGATTCTTTGTTTTTATTTGGGTCTTTTCATTTGAAAAACAAGGCATCTTCCGAACGACGCCATTTCTAGACCGTGTGGAACCATGCCTCCTACAGCAACTTTTTGGAAAGCCCCAAGTGTGCTCTCTGGCTTGTCCAAGGGTCTAAAGACCATGAGTGCGGTTTACAAGGCCAAAATTTTGAGTTTTAGACCCTCTTCCGGGCCCTTTTCTAAAACGTAAGCCCCGGTTTAAGTGTCGTCAAACGTGGTGTCCTAACTTATATATCTTGCAACGAATGCTCGTCGCAGCTGGGCGGGAAAAGCCATATAAACAGTGCAACACATGCGAAGAGATTTCAATGCGGACTCAAAGCCAAAGGATATATGTTAATGCGATACAAATACTAACGGGTGCGATCATACCAGCACTAATGCACCGGATCCCATCAGAACTCTGCAGTAAAGCGTGCTTGGGCGAGAGTAGTACTAGGATGGGTGACCTCCCGGGAAGTCCTCGTCTAGCACCCCTTTTTTGTTCCTCTTGATTTTTTTTTTTTTTTTTTTTGGTCTTTTCATTTGAAAAACAATGCAACTTCCGAACAATGCTATTTCAAGACCGTGAGGAACCACCCCTCCTACAGCAACTTTTCGGAAAGCCCCAAGAGTGCTCTCGGGCTTGCCCAAGGGTCTAAAGACCATGAGTGCAGTTTACGAGACCAAAATTTTGAGTTTTAGACCCTCTTCCGGGAGTTTTTCTAAAACATAAGCCCCGGTTTTAGTGTCGTCAAACGTGGTGTCCTAACTTATATATTTTTGCATGAATGCTCGTCGCAGCTGGGCGGGAAAAGCTATATAAACAGTGCAACACACGCGAAGAGATTTCATTGCGGACTCAAAACCAAAGGATATATGCTAATACGATACATATACTAACGGGTGCGATCATACCAGCACTAATGCACCAAATCCCATCAGAACTCCGCAGTAAAGCGTGCTTGGGCGAGAGTTGTACTAGGATGGGTGACCTCCCGGGAAGTCCTCATGTTGCACTCCTTTTTTGTTCCTTTTGATTCTTTGTTTTTTTTTTTTGGGTCTTTTCATTTGAAAAACAAGGCATCTTCTGAACGACGCCATTTCTAGACCGTGTGGAACCATGCCTCCTACAGCAACTTTGTGGAAAGCACCAAGTGTGCTCTCTGGCTTGTCCAAGGGTCTAAAGACCATGGGTGCGGTTTACAAGGCCAAAATTTTGAGTATTAGACCCTCTTCCGGGCCCTTTTCTAAAACGTAAGCCCCGGTTTAAGCGTCGTCAAACGTGGTGTCCTAACTTATATATCTTGGCATGAATGCTCGTCTCAGCTGGGCGGAAAAAGCTATATAAACAGTGCAACACATGCGAAGAGATTTCATCGCGGACTCAAAGCCAAAGGATATATGCTATTGGGATACATATACTAACAGGTGCGATCATACCAGCACTAATGCACCGAATCCCATCAGAACTCCGCAGTAAAGCGTGCTTGGGCGAGAGTTGTACTAGGATGGGTGACCTCCTTAGCAGTCCTCGTCTTGCACCACTTTTTTGTTCCTTTTGATTCTTTGTTTTTTTTTTGGTCTTTTCATTTGAAAAACAAGGCATCTTCCGAACGACGCCATTTCTAGACCGTGTGGAACCATGCCTCCTACAGCAACTTTCTGGAAAGCCTCAAGTGTGCTCTCTGGCTTGTTCCAAGGGTGTAAAGACCATGGGTGCGGTTTACAAGGCCAAAATTTTGAGTTTTAGACCCTCTTCCGGGCCCTTTTCTAAAACGTAAGCCCCGGTTTAAGTGTCGTCAAACGTGGTGTCCTAACTTATATATCTTGCAACGAATGCTCGTCGCAGCTGGGCGGGAAAAGCCATATAAACAGTGCAACACATGCGAAGAGATTTCATCGCGGACTAAAAGCCAAATGATATATGCTATTGCGATACATATACTGACAGGTGCGATCATACCAGCACTAATGCACCGGATCCCATCAGAACTCCGCAGTAAAGCGTGCTTGGGCGAGAGTTGTACTAGGATGGGTGACCTCCTTGGAAGTCCTCGTGTTGCACTCCTTTTTTGTTCCTCTTGATTCTTTTGTTTCCTTTTTTTTAGGTCTTTTCATTTGAAATGCAAGGCATCTTTTGAACGACGCCAATTCGAGATCGTGTGGAACCACGCCTCCTACAGCAACTTTTCAGAAAGCCCCAAGAATGCTCTAGGGCGTGCCATAGGGTCTAAAGACCATGGGTGTGGTTTACGAGGCCAAAATTTTGAGTTTTAGACCCTCTTCCAGGCCATTTTCTAAAACATAAGCCCCGGTTCGTTAAACGTGGTGTCCTAACTTATATATCTTGGCATGAATGCTCGTCGCAGCTGGGCGGAAAAGCCATATAAACAGTGCAACACACGCGAAGAGATTTCATTGCAGTCTCAAAGCCAAAACATATATGCTATTGCGATAGATATACTAACAGGTGCGATCATACCAGCACTAATGCACCAGTCCCATCAG